>NW_021938789.1:49508228-50108228 GCF_001715985.3 Manacus vitellinus | reverse complement strand
TTTGGTTCTTATTTAAATATGGTATGCTTGTGACCATGACTGTTTCTAGGCTTTGCATGTTCATATCTTGCTGGTTTTCTTCACTTATTTTTATTATGAGAACTGGGAATAATTTCACCTCATTGGGAATTTAATAGCTTAAAAATCAAAGTGTAAAAATATCAAATATACCAAACACCAAAATTTAATTTCTCATTTGTTTTATAGAGAAGCTCATACTTCAGTAAAAGTGGACTTGTGCACCTTCGGGTTCCTTAGATGTTCTTAAACCTGATCCACTCCTACAGCAGGCAGTTCCTCATTCTTCCAGTCCCTGCATTTGCCTTCTGCAACTGGGATGGTGTGACAGGAGTTCTTGCTGCTGAAGACAGAGACAAGAAGAGTCCCTGAGTTACTTCAGCCTTCCCCATGCCCTGGGTAACCAGGCCTCCCATTTCCTTCCAGAGAAGGCCCTCATTTTCCCTAGTCTTCCTTTTATCAACAATGTACTTATAGAAGCTCTTCTTTTTGCCCTTGATGTTCCTGGCCAGATTCAATTCTCTCAGGGATTTAGCTTTGCTAAACTGATCTGTGGCCACTCAGTTTCTCTGTGTTCCTCCCAGACTACTCTCAGCTTCACATTCCCCACTAGCCCCTCCTTGTTGGTGAGAACAAGGTCCAGCATAGCACTTTTTTAGTTTCTCTGTCACTTGGAGAAGGAAGTTATCCTCAATGTATCCAGGAACCCACCCCATGGATTGCTTATGGCCCGCCGTATTGTCCCTCCTACAGACATCCTGGTGGTTAAGTCTGCCCTGAGGACCAGGGCTTGTGAACATGAAGCTGCTCCTATCTGTCTATAGAGGGCCTCATCAGCTTGGTCTTCATGGATGGGTGGCCTGTAGCAGACCCCCCCTATAATGTCACCTGCCCCTGCCCTCCCTTTAATCTTGACCCACAAGCTCTCGGTTGGCTCTTCATCCACCCCTAGATGGAACGCCATGCACTCCAGAATGTCACTGACATAAAGGGCAACACCCCTTCCTCATCTCCCCTGCCTGTCCTTCCTGAAGAGCCTGCATCCTTCAATACCAACACTCTGGTCGTAGGAAGCATCCCACCATGTCTCCCCGGTGCCCATACAGCCTTGCAGCTGTGCACATATCTCTAACTCCCATTCTGTGTGTTTGCATAGAGCCATTTAAATTGGGCCTCAGATAAAGCTGGCTGGAGCTGCTGAAATTCCTTTGTGCTGTACTTCAAGTGTTCTTCTGCTGACCTGCAATCCTTTTCCAGGCTCTGGGCATCTCTTGCTGTCACTGGCATCACATTGGTAGGAGTGGGATGGATTGAGGTTCCCCCCCTCTGGCAACTTTATTTTAAAGCCCACCTCAACAGCTTAGCAAGCCTGTGAATGAAGATGCTCTTTCTCTGACAGATGGACCCTGTCAGACCCTAAAAGACCACATTTCCCAAAGGCAAATCCTATGGCTGAGACCTTGTGGCATCAGTCCCATATCCATTTGTTGATTCATCACATTCAACTTGCCCTTTTAAACCCCTTTGTTCTTACTGGGAGGACTAACTAAAAAAATCACCTGTGCCAAAGAGTACCTTATTGCTGCTCCCAGGGCTCTGTAATCCTTCCAGATTCTCCTCAGGCTGCTCCTGACTGTATCACTGGTGCCTATGTGAAACAGCAGTGGGTAATGGTAAATGGACTCTACGAAGTCTGGTAGTCTCTTGGTGACCTCCTTGATACGAGCCCTCAGTAAGCAGCGCAGCAGCAGGGAGTTCATCGGGTCAGTAAAGGGGTGCTGTTATACCTCTCAGAAGAATACTTGCTGTATATGTACACAATACAGTTGTGTTTGTGAGACCTTTTCCAGTAGAATATACAAAGAGGCACTCTTTTACTATAGTCCTCTTCTCTGGATATGATTTGATGGAAGCATCTCTGACTTGAGAACCAAAAGCCCCAGTATGGTCACACTTCTGCCGCTTGCTGGTGCTCTGACCTCCAGCAAAGCACTTCTCCCTTCTATTGCAGATCAGTTTGGCTGCTCAACCTGCTGGAGAAGGGTTGTTCTCTCACTTACATGAATAACTTCTGGGAGATTTGTCTCCGTTTTTTTCCACACCTGTGCTTTTTTTCCAGGTTTGACTTTTCAGCCTTCTCAATTTACAGATCTTTGAAATTTTTCCAGTGCAGGTGTGGAGCCCAGTTGAGTAAATTTCAACCTCCTGATAATGGGCTTTCTTCCCTTCATTACCTCTGCTGCCATAATTAAGTATTTTTGCTCGGTAGAAATTAAAATCCCTAAATGTTTGCTTAGTTCACAGCACTAGCAATGCTGGATTCAGCCTATTCCTTTATGTGCAGTGCTGAGAACTATTTTAGGAGTTTGTGCTGCCCTTTAAAACAGAAAATGTGTTTTGCTTCCAGTGACAACATGAACTTCCCCTTTTAGTCTGGAAAAATGTTTTCTCAGAGAGGCTGTGGGAACTGATGAACAGGATTTTGGTTGTATGTTTATTTCCTCCTGCAGCTCAAAAGCTGCTACAGGAGATGCATGCCATTAGGCATAAAACATTTTGCAAACACTTCTAATCCTTTCCAGAAATTTTAGCTAGCAATGTTAACAGAGCAGAGCATAGACAGGAAGCTCATTTGCAGCTGTGTCTGATTGCTGCTACTTATTTCAACATCCAGGTGTGCTCAGCCTGGGGAAAGTGCCTTTTGCTTCTCCAACTGCCCCAAATGGATGCGAGCTGGAGAAAACACAGCAGTGCTTTGAAGTTCTCCACACGTTTCACCTGATTCAGCGCTTTAGGTGTTCCTTGAAGGTGTTACTCTGTCAGCCTGAGATGATCAGAGGATCAACTGGGTATGTTCATGTCAGAAGTCTGCTGCTGTTGCCTGGCCCTAGGAAATAGCTATTATATTTAGTTTCACCAGCTTTCCACAAAAAATGTTTTACAATTTCTGTGGATTATGATTAATTTTGTTGGGCACCTCAAGTTAATATAGAGTGATGGTGGGGTATATTCACTAGCTGGTATAATTTGGATTTAAATAAAGAATATGTTTTGTATAAAGTGATAATGCCAATGTTGGCTGCAGTAACTGAGGCAATCCTTCTTGTCCTGTGCCTGCTTTGACAGACATGTTTCCTGAGCATTCCCCCTGTGGTCACTGGCCAGATCTAATCTGCATAATGCAGAAACGCTTCTCTGCTGCAGGACATACTTTTACCTTTAAACTCAGCACTTCAGTGCCTGGACAGTCATAATTATGTGCTTATTACTGCTGAGAATCAAAGTTATCTGCTGCTGAGACATAAATGTGCTGGTGAAAACTTCTTTTTAGGGGGTAATTTTATTTGGCGAAAAAACAAATGGAAAGAACGTGTTTTGGGTTAGTTTGAAAAGAGCATCTTTCTGGGCCTGAGCTATTGTGGTGCCATTGAGCTGTAGTGTTTAAAACTCTTGTTGTTTCTTGAAGCCTGGTTTATGGGTTGACTGAAGTCTTCAGTGCTTTCCAGGTTGGCACATATTGCCTGTGGTGCTCTCAGAAGTCCTGCAGAACAGAAAGTAGCTGTAATAGTGCCTTGCACTGCAAAGGCAGTGTCACAAAAGGGCTTTGTCAAGATTTCCATATAAAAGCTTAAAGTTGCACTGCTTAGATTTTGAGTGCTTAACTCAAAGATGTGTTTGTGCGTCATTTCTTCAGCTTTGTTTACTACGATTCTTTGTAGCAACACGAAATACTGAAATTCCACAGGGTGGTGATAGATGCTGGACGAACAGCACAGACCTTTGGCTGTCATAGCTGAGGAACAGAGAGATTCCAGAAAGGAAGACCCAGTTCTTGATTCAGATGTATGTTGGGATCCTTGTAACTAGTTTTCTCCCAATAATTCTTTCAACTGGGTGCATTTTGTCAAAATAGTTTTCCTTCCCCATCCCTTGATTTCTCCTCATTACCAAGATTGTTCAGTTAATCAGTTTTTCTGCATTTTTGAGTCCTCCCTTTATTGCAGCAGTTTGCCTGGAGCTTCTCATCTATCAATATAGGTTGGGAGATGAAGATCAAGAGCAGCCCTGCCGAGAAGGACTTGGAAGTGCTGGTGGATGAGAGGCTGGACATGGCCCAGCAATGTGCATTTGTGGCCCAGAAAACCAATTGTATCCTGGGCTGCACCAAAAGCAGTGAGGCCAGCAGGGCAAGGGAGTTGAGTTGATTCTGCCCCTCTACTCTGCTCTCACAAGACCCCACGTGCAGTGCTGCATCCAGCTCTGGGATCCCCAGCAGAGGAAGGACATAGACCTGTTGGAATAAATCCAGAGGAGAGCCACCAAGTTGATTAGAGGGATAGAGCACCTTTCCTATGAGGAAAGGATAAGGGAATTGGGTTTGTTCAGCTTGGAAAAGAGCAGGCTTAGGGGTGACATAATTTTGGCCTTCCAGTACCTGAAGGGAACCCGCAAGAAAAATGGAAAGGGACTTTTTACAGTGGCATGTAGTAACAAGACAAGGGGGAATGGCTTTAAACTGAGAGTAGATGAGATTAGATATTAGGAAGAATATGTGAAGGTGGTGAGGCACTGTTACAGATTGCACAGAGAACTTATGGATGCCCTATCCCTGGATATGTTTAAGGCCAGATTGCATGGCACTGTGAGGAACCTGATCTAGTGGAAGGTGTCCCTGCCCATGGCAGAGGAGTTGGAACTCTAGGTGATCTTCAATGCTGTTCCAACCCAAACCATTCTATGATTCTATGATCTAGGGTTAAATCAAACTTCCTCTCTTCAGGTTCTCAGTCCCAGCCCTTTATTATAACCAGTCCTGGTTTCAGCTTTGCCTTCAGACAGCCTCCTTTCCCTCTCCTGAGTTAATCCCACTGCCAGTTCCTCTGTTGTACAAGATGCTGCTGTACAGTTGCTGAATTTCTGTAAGACTTATGTTGTATGTTATTTCACAGGATTTTTTTTCCTGTGACATCAATTAAGACTTCTTATTTTCAAAACTACCACTGCAAAATTCTGAGGACCAATTAGTTCTACAACATTACTACTGCTCAATTATAAGGTTGTTCAAATCTGATTTGCTTATTTATTTCTAAAAGGGGGAAACAAATGTGGGTTTTGTAATGAAATGTTTCCAATGTTCAGAAACAATGAAACATTTTTTCTCTGAAGCCCCAACCCCAGGAAAAAGAAAACAAAACAAAAAGCCCAGCCTGAGAAAGTCACCTAGGAAAGGCAATTGCTGGGAAACCAGTTAATTTGACAAAGCTGTAAGTAGTTCAAAACAAGGTCTTACAATGAGGTATGTCAGGGCACTTTAAACATTGGTGTTACTGCCAGTTCCTTCTATATTATCCAGCATTCTGTTCATGCTGTTCTGACCTTACTTCTTTTTTAATGAATTCAGATTTTTCCCTTTCCTACTGGCAATGTCTTTGATTTTGGTGTCAAAGAGCGAAAGGTACTTTGAATAGCATTCACTTGCCCCTGACAAACCTCCCAACAAAAAAACAAATGTAAGGCTAAATCGTAATGTAAACAGAACCAGTTGGTACTGTGCTGTTTTGCTCTTGTTTAGATGTGATAAACATATGGAAATCATTATACAACCGGAGACCATTGCCAAAATGTGTGGATAAAAGCCCCACTCTGATTTCACAAACAGAACAAATGCTTTCCTGTGTCTTTGCAGGCAGAGACTTAGAGCTAGGTGTGGAGCAAATGTTTCCAAAGCCAGTTGCTCGGCTGTGCTTCAAGTTCCTTTTAGAATAAGCAATAAGAAAAAATATTTTTTCCCTTAAATGCTGTTTTCTCCTAATGAAGCTGTTTACCAGATTAGTGCCCCATTAATATTTTAATACTGTTTTATCATTTCATGCTCTTTCAAAGGGAATTGCATTTTTATGGGTAATATGAATATTTTGACTTATGTTCTGAAGATATTTTTCATATTCTTAAAGAGGATTTGGGGATTGTTCCTTTCCCTGCCTGTGTTGGAAGAAGACATGATATTTGGAGACATGCTCTCCCTAGATGGAGAAAGCAACTGACAGGGTGTGGTGCCAGGGAACTAATGCCTTTTCCTGCTTACAAACCATTTCTCTTTTCTTATATTTTGGTTTCCCTCATTGGTAGCAGGGGCTGGACTGAGTTTTGTTAACTGCTTCAAGTATTGCTAATAAGAGACAATATGCAAGAGTGAGTTTGCTGCATCTTCCTTTGAAGCATTTTTCCTTGGTATTTTTCAGATATAAGTAGACCTGATTTAGGGCAGAGCTTCATTTATGCCCTGGATAATAGGTTTGTATTGGACATAAGCCCTTCATTGTTGAAATTCATATTTCAACACTTCCAGATCGAGATGAAGAGTTTTCCTGAGCCTATATTGGCAGCTTGGGTTATTTAACAGTCACTTAATCAGATAATGCAGATATAAGCCCAGAGACTGAGATAGGAAATGTGCAATAAATGCAGTCTTTTCAATTTATCTTATCTTGTGTACAAAGTAGTAGTGTTGTTGCTTGTGAGAGTGGGTGTATCTGGCAGACTCTTCTGCTGAGTGTTTGTTAAAGGATATATCTGCTGTCACAGTGAGCAGTAGTACCATCCTTCTCACAGTAGTGCACAGGCAGTGTCTCAGAGGTCACTTGGTGTAACTTTGCATCCAACCTTTTTGGAAACCATTCTTGCGGGGAAGCTCTTGTAGCAGAGATCCAGTGTCCTGGTGTTGTGAGACGTTTGCTGTCACAAGCCTGAGCAGACGTTTAGAGAAGATGATTTCTTAGTCAGAACAGAAGGTAGGTAGCATACAGATACAGACTCAAGTTAGCCTTTATGAGCCTTAGGCTTTGTGACCCAGGGCAAGAGAGGTTGGGAACTTGTAGCCCAGCTAACGTGATGCACCAGAGAGGAGCATGTGGAGAGAAACTGTGGCTGTGGTATGTTTGTGATGGGCTGAGAGATTGCTTAAGAGTAGCAGGATCCAAGGGGAAGGGAAGCTGTCATTTTAGTATGGAGAAGACTGGGGGTGAAAGAATTAAGATCTGTTAGCTGGTTGAAGGTTGGAGAAGATCAATTTTACTATGATGTTTTAGCTAATATTTTGCATATAAGAGTCCTGAGCACAGACTGAGTTTTTCCAGTGCTGGTAGGAAAGCCTGGCCCTTGTGTCTGAGTGTGTTTGAAGTGGTCTTTGTATTCTCATGATGTTCTGTACTCTCAGTGAAGAGTCTATATACAGCCTATGCTCTTCATTCCAGGAATAAGGTTTTGAGGTGTTGCTATTCCTCTGTATCTCATGTTCAACCATGTTTCATGAGATATGTTTCAAAACATGAATATTCCCATGAATAGAGAGGAGCCATTTGCTTGCAAGGACTTCAATGTATCTGCAGGGCTGGGGATGAGTAAGCAGAAACAGCTGCACTTGCAGTTGTCAACTAACATCAATACTAGAGGATAAATATATTTTTCCCCAAGGAGTTTGAAATAATAAGTCTTTCCAAAGGCAGTTGGTTTAGTTGTCTCCCCCATTTGCTTTGGATCAGATTCCTGAGATACTCAAAACAATGTACTTGTTTGCTGTTTAGGGCAGGGGCCAGGGGCTTTTTGTTTTTCAAATGATACTTCTCACATTGTCTGCCATCGAGCAATGGGGTGCTCTGTGTGATTACATTTCTGCTACTGCCCTTGATTCCCAGTCTCTTGTAATCACGAGTAATCCCTGTGGATAGCGGTAGGTGTGCTTTGGGAAGCCTGGGCCTGAAGTTTCTGTGTCATCCATGGTTCCCCTTCCATGAGTCTGTCACCAGTTTCTCTTTGTCTTTCACATATATCCTTCCACCTGTGTTTCCTTTACCAGCATGGGTAGAGACTTTTAGTGTTAGGACATATCACAAAGGAAAAACATTTCTGGGTAAGAACAGTTATGCCACAGCACATTAGACAGTGTGGATCTGAGAAACAAATCCAACCCTATCACAAGCAGGGAACCTTTCTGAGCACCTACCAAGTTTTATCACCTTTGGTATGCATTCTATATTCCAGTAGAAAAAATTCTATCATTAAAGTGAAGGGAAAATTTTGTTCTGTTTGGGTTGCATTGGCTATAGATTTTACTGTTTTATACAATCAAAGTAGAAACTACATGAATGAGCAGGGTTTTGGAAGCTATTTATTGCCTTCAGCAAGCTTATAAACTCCTCTGAGCAGTGTGGTGACAAGCAGTGGCATCTAGAAATCCCCAGCCATGAATCATCTGAAGGTTTGCTCTCCACTGCAGGCAACATCTGCTCCAAGGTTGTTGAAATTTGGGGTGGAATACCTGGAAGAAGAGTGTCTCAGGAATGTAGCAGCAATCTTATTTCTTCCCTTGCATGTTACTCTGTGGGATATGCCTGCCTTTGCCCGTAACCAGATTAACTTCAAAAAAAAAGAAAAGAAAGTGCCTCTCTCTTCTCTAGGCTGCGGGAAGTATTTGGCAGGAAGAGAGTGTAACATCAAATGCCTGAAGTGAAAACAGATTTTGGTCATGGTAGCAGCATGTCCTCAGGTGTGAGGGTAATTGAGAATGACTACATGTGGCGTGCACAGCGGTCTCACACAGTTCTTCCCTTTGCAAAGGAAGACTACTCTGTCCCTGGAGTAGTCTGCAGTCTGTACTTATGTGAATAATCTCTTTGTTGCAACAGGGTTTATCCTGCCAGAAGGACTTACTGCCTGCCTGGATCAGGCCCTTCACTTGATGTGTTTGCTCTTAGCTTGGTTCAGGAGCACATGTAACTCAGCAGAGTGGTGGGTGAGAGAACTCCCACTGATTTCTCTCAGTTGCTCCAGGCTGCTGTGGCAGGGACCTTTCAGGATAGCACAGCTCTGCTGCCTGTTCTGGGTGGAGAAAGGCACATAAAGGTTCTTTCTTTCTCTTCCTGGAGAGAAAACCAGCAGAAACAGAGAAAAACAGGATATATAGTCTCCTCTATGCTGCCTTAAAAAGCAAGAGGGGGACACCAAGCAAAACCACCTGCCTGTGGGTGAGTGTGCTGCTGATGTGGTTGTCTAAGCTGCAATTATCCCTTGCTTCTCCCCTTAGGAAACACAGATGACCTCACGGAAAAGGAGACCCAGAGGAAGGGAAAGATGTTACACAAACACTGGCTGCAGTCCTTCATTTACTGGAGGGGTTCAAAAATGTCTATATGTAATGATGCTGAAGTATATTGAGAGCTAATTGAGAAGAGGGGAAGATTTTTTCCAGTTTCATGGACTTTGAACTATTCTTCCCTTGTCTGTTGAAAAGAGAAACTATCCTTCTGTAGGGTAAAAGTCAGAAGTGAGTATAAAGCTTGCAGAAGAGATTGTTTCTCAATGAGAATTTTTGGTTTTTTTTGTAGAAAAGGTATTTCAAATGTTATACCTGAAAGACTGAAGCCACCTCTGCAGCTAACAGTTATTTTTGCGGAGCCCCTCGTTTAGCATCCATGGGATTGAGCTTTTTGTATGCTAGATGTCTCTAATAGTGTTTTAGCCTCCAGTGGCATTTTTCTTGGAAATTCCTTCTTTGAATAATGAAACAAAATAGAATTGTCATTGTTGCCTTCATGCTGCATGTAGCAATGCCTCGATTTCAGGCTTTGATGTCACTTCAAACAGAACTGTTATGCATAAAACTGATTTCTGAGTGATACATCTAGTTGAAGTTACAAATGACCACTTAATTAGCTGGCGGGGATAATGAATGCTTGCTTTATCAGTATGTTTTATTTCAGCTGACGTACTTATCAAAATATGCATAAAGTCACATAATTTGTAAAAAGAGCTCATTTTTCTTCACAGCCCTACCATAAGCACTCACAAATATATTCTCAGTTAAGGCCCATAAAGTATATGCTGCATCATACAGTGCTTGCAAAGTTAAATCATAGTGTTTTCATGCCAAGGTCCAGTACCTGAGTAGGAGAAAACATCAGTAATGGTGCTAGAAACGAGTGCTTAAATGAGATCTAAGGCTGAGAGCCACTTAAGAGATCTCATACTGAACATTTTGCATTGCCCTTACAGGGGTGTCATGTATTCCTGCTGTGAGGGGTAAGGCAAAGGAATCATACGTTATCTCTGCTTGAACAGCACTTGTTGGAGCGTGAAGAGTTTTTCAATAAGGTGCTGCTGGTAATAGTGCTCCAGAGTAAGGCTGGCAGTAGGAAGGTTTCCAACTGTCCTACCTTTTAGGTTTTTATCCCCTAAGTCTTTGCTGAGTGGCAGCAGATAGCATTCTGATGGTTGACCAAGTTTTATTGCATCTTCCTTGTACATAGCTGACCTAGGTTTGTGAAGTAAGAACATTGCATCCTCCATGTCCTGGCCTCTCTGTGCATGTGCATATAAAGTTTTCATGGACCATTGGACCAGCGTGTTTTGCTGAGGCACCTGCTTGTGTGTGCTTTGTCTGCACATGGGCATGTTGAGCAGCATGTATGGACTTCTGCAAAATAAGTAAGTAAGCCTATGTGATGAATGTATTGAGCCATGTGTAAAAAAGAATGTATGGAACTAATAAGTTTGGTTTACAATGTGGCTTTCTTCAGATGCCATTGTCTTAAAAGATTGTTTCAGTCCCTATCTCATCTTGAAGAATAAAGGTAATAGATCAAAACCTGGGTGAGTTTCAAAACCTAAGGAGGATGTGCTTTTCAAAACAAGGTTTTGTTTGGTGATGTATGTTGGTGAGAATTAAAGAAATAGCTCCAGGTTAGGCTTCAGGAGCCCTAGGAGGTAAGAGACCTCCTACATAAAAGGAATGTAAATTAACCAGATTCTGAATTACAAACCTGCCACTAAAACCAGTGGAGTTGTGGATGCTCTCTGAAAAAAAGACTGCTCTCTGGGACCATTAATTCCAGACAACCAAACCTGAAACACTCTATAGCCATGGTCAAAAACATGACAGTAACTGTAAGCTGTAGCCTTTATTAATTGTATGACAGCTTTAGGACTATTGTAGCACAAATAGAAGAGAACTAGACCCGAGAGACCTAATTAATGAGGTGCTTTGTTGCTTGGCAAAAATAAATTAATTACACCTATGTAAAGATAGATATAGCAGTTTGCCATTTGATCCAGAAAAGTAGCCCTGCTGTTAATTAAGAAGTATAACAATGTAAGGACTTCTTAGGCTAAAATAAATGTAGTCTAAGTTTAAGGATTGTTGTAGTACTACATGCCTTTATAAGACATTTGCAAAGTTAGGTTATTGTAGTGTCACTGTATGACATCACAGCGCTGCCACAGAAGTAACATGTGTGGTTAGTCCCTAGAAAGGTGGATACAAAAATGTAGTTCCAAGTTATGTGTAATATGTGAGTTGGAAAAGGCAAAATTATGAAAATGGCAAGGTGAAAGGAGAACCTACTGGCACTTGTCTCTCAAGCATAGGCATTGACCTGAGGCACAGAAGAGCAGGTGAAACCCTTGGCTGTGCTGGGTAGTATGTCAATGGGGATGAAGGCAGGAGCAGAGCCCTTCCAGGACCCGTGGTCATTTCTGTAGAGTTCTGCAGCACTTTAAAACCTCTCTGGGGTATGGGGACTCCCTCTTTGTGTATGTCATGCCTGCTTTTCTTACCTTTTCTTTTTTCCCTTTTAGATTATTTGTTTGTCTCTTGCTCCTTCTCAGTGTCTTGCAAATGTTCTTGGCCCATGTGGTGCGTTTTCATATCTTGTTTTGGAACTCAGTGGGGCAAAAGGTGGTTGATGTTTTGTTTATACCAGTGCTAGTTTGTTACCTTTTTTTTTTGCTTGAGCCTCTTTTACAACCATCCAGATTTACTGCCTCCTCCTTGCTGCTATTTCCCTCTTTATTGACTTCCCTTCCCCCCGCAATCCTTCCCCTATGGCTCTCCATTTTCCATTGTCTTTGTTCTTTATCTTCCCCCTAAGATCCTGAAACAGCTCTGGGAAGATGAAGCATTCAATCTTATTTTCCATCTCCAGCTAGCACTTTATTAATAACCCATATTTATTTAGCATCCAGAGTCTGCCAAACACACACATACATACACACGAAGCCAGTCACCAGTGTTTGCTGTCAGGATAATGTCTTCCCGGAGGCTTACCTCTCTCTGCCAAGCCTAGTTAAATGCCTCTTTGTGGAAACAAAAGAAAAGGCTACTGGTGCTGAATGATGTTTATACTCCAGCATCTTTCTGAAGAAAAATGAATGTGGGTCAGAAATGATCATGGGTCCTGCTATTTCTACTTCAGAGTGTGCTGGTTGAGAGTATCTGTGAGATGAGGAGATGAGTTAGAGCTGGCTGCAGAGCTGCTATCTTAGCATTCAGGGACGTGGGCAGAGGCAGGAAAATGTATCACTGTGGTTCCTGGACCTTACAATTGCTTTAGAAAATGCCTGAGACCTTGGCTCTACAAGGATCGGAAGACTTCTGGGTTGCAGCTGGCTACTCCCTGTCATATGACAGCAAGGGCAGGACACAATTTCCTCCCAGATTGCTGCTGAATATGCATGAAAATCCAGTGTATGAAGAAGCTGGGTGATGTCAGTCTGCTCAGACTGCAGCAGATCATGGAGAAATGCCATTAAGCTCACTTATATGGCATCCACATTTGTGGATGGTTAGATCCAGCCTTGCCCCACCAAGGGCTGCTATTGGTGCAGAATTGTGAGCAGCAGCTCTAGTAGTGCTGACTTCAGACACATTACATGAAGTTTTGCTCAGACCTATAGGCCAAAACTTGCAACACCTGACTATGCCGATTTTCTATCCCTGCTATTAAGTAAACCAGGCTAGGGCTTATTCCCTAGCCATAAAACTAAAGCAAAGAGGCATGGCTCAGTTCACAACCAGTTTGCTAAATCCTCCTCTCTCAATAGATTGGATGGTCTCATCAAATATACCAAGTGGTAAAAGGTCCTGATAATGCCCTAATTGTATCCTGATACTATTTGGGACAGTCCTAACTGGCCTGACCAAATTCATGCCCAGACATTCCAATAGCTGCATTGTTTAGATGGTTTGTTTTCTGTGCTAGGGCTCTTTTTGTTTCCTTTAGTGGCATAGATACTACCTCTGAGTCCTAGCTTCCAGAGCAGAGACAAATCCTGAATGGAAGAACCTCCCAGTAAACTTTAGGGGACTGGAGCTGAGTTTCAGAGAGCAAAGTCAAGCCGACATGATGTGCTGGTCATGCCTGTGGACATCATGATGAGCCATGTCATCCTAGGGGTGTTCCCCATCTGTGAAAACTGCCTTTGACTAGCAGAGCTCCTTCAGAAGATGTGTGAGCTGTGAAAGAACTTATTGAAAAATAGTGCAAAAGGGTTGTCAGGCAGTTAGCTCAGTCTGTTGCCCTAGGATCATTCAGGTACGAAAAGACCCTTACGACCACCGAGTTCAACTATAAACCTAACAGTGCTGAGTCCACCACTAAACCACATCCCTGAGCGTCATATCTACATGCCTTTTAAATACCTCCAGGGATGGTGACTGAAGAAATTTTTCCTGATATCCAATCTAAACCTCCCCTGGTGCAACCAGAGGCCATTTCCTGTCACTTGTTACTTGGGAAAAGAGATCAATACCCCCTTATAGGGCATGCCTGCTTCGTGTGTCAGGGAAGTTGCTGCCGGAGTGTTTATGGAACTGCAAAATAAGAAATCCTAATATCACATGAGGCTAGAACATCTTCCTGTAATCCAACTAGATCCCACTGCCTTCAACAGGCTTTAAATGTTAGGCTGCAAAGCTGGTTGGTTTGTGAAGCTGGATCTTGTTATTTTCCAAATGTCACTGAATACATGTTCTTAGCTGCCAGTCACTGTTGAGAAATTGGGGTTAGATTTTCAGTCTCACCAAAGACTTTGGATTCCTATTTCCTTTCTTCTTCCCTCTGTTTTTTTGAGTGAGACTAAAGTAATGGAGTTTTACTTGTTTATTGTTTTGATTGTAAGTAAATTTCAGAGGGAGACAAAAAGAAAAAAGGAGAGAGAGGAAAATCAAACCTTGATTTGCAGTGAGAAGTGCAAGGGAGCCTTCTTCCAAATAACCTTAATGATCCAACAATCAGGCTGATCCCATTTTTAAATGAGACCTGTATTTAGGCAGGAACCAACATGAACAGTTTAACTCAATTTGTTACAAAATTCACTGGACATATGATTCAGGTAGGTTTAAATTTTTTTTAAGGGACCTAGAAAACCCAGAGCTGCTGCTGCCTTTCTCCTTGAAGCTTATTTTCTCTTAGAAGTACTTTGGGTGCCCCCAGAGAGCAATAAGGGTCAAAACAGCAGAGGATAACAAATGAATAAATAAGATACATGAACTGAATATATGTTTTGTGAGCAACTTGTGCTGGAGTGGTAGGGCTTCCAGACAGAGCAGTCTTTGCTCTGAATTCAAAGATAGGCCTGGCCCTTTCTTGACTTGTGCTCAAGTCAGCGATGAAACTGAATGGAAAAACAAGAAGTTAGATTAGGATGAAACCAGCTCTTTTTTAAACCATGGCACACAGCAAAGGATTCTTCACAGCAAGGGTACATGTATTTTTTATATGTTCCTGTCTGATATATAGTACATGAGTTCCAAGAAGTGATTCACCTTTTTCCTGATTCTCTTGGCAGTGGAAGATTCATCATAACAGCCTCTTTGGACATCATTCTGTTTCAGACGTGGGACTTTATTTTCCTCATAATAATCATCATATGATATTCCTAGTGGGAAGTGAGATACAGTAAAAACTATGGGGTAGTGTTCGTACTACCAACTGCCTAAAATGCTTTTATGCATCCACAAAGAGCTTTCAATTTCTATTCATATTACCAGAGTTCTAATACTGTTTATAAATAGTTGTGCCCCACAGCCTTAGCCACTGTCCCTTTGGATTAAGAGCAAAGGCTTGCAATGACTTCAGATGATGCTTAAGAGGAAAGCCATATGCATCCAGTGCATGTGAAAAGATCCAGGGCTTTCCAGGGCCCAAATTGTGAGTCTCTTCTCTGAAACACAAATGCTGATTTACTGTGTGCATGCTAGGCAGTTCCAGATCTGCCACTCAACAGCTGCAATAAGGGGATGCATAATTTTTATTCTCTGTGCCTTTCAAGCCTTCAGCTTTTAAGGAAGTGCTTTTTAATGAACAGTGCTGGTTTTGTATATAAGAAAAATTAAGTTATTTTTCTGCATGGGTAAAACACATTAGTTTTCCATAGTACATTCAAATCTCTTTTGTGTTGGGCAAGTGTCTTGCTGCCAGTACTCCAAGAAAATGCAGTCACAGTGGAGTAACGATGTTCATGTAAGTTCTGCATTGTATTTTTTTTCTGCTTTTGTCTCTGTATGGTGTACTCTTACAGAAGGCAATTGTTAGAAAGTCAATGTAGGACTTTAAAATGAATCAAACTGCAAATGTTAAGCCAGGTTAGAAAATTCTATACAGACTTTACTGGAGTTACTGACTGAGTTTTGGGAGGATAGTTTCATTAGTATGACACTTGAATCCAAATTAGCCATGTCTCTAATGAACCTGGTATCACCTGCCAGTTTCTATTGTGTTGAGTGTCTTCCTCCAGACTGTGTTGTTTTTCTGCCTCCTGAGATCTGAAGCCTGTTGCTCTGTTAAGTATCTCAAGTAGATTGAGATACTTAATTGAGATTACTCAGAGGTTTTTTTGAGTTATTGTAGTTAGCTATGTCTGTTTTTCTTGTCAGTCACATGTATAATTTTACCAAGGTGACCTTGGTAAGATTTCCAGCTGTGGAATGGCAATTAAAAAAAGTAATAATCACTTCAAGGACTATTTAAATTCACAGTGTTGCTTTTGACTTGCAGAGAGTCTGCATAAGATTGATGTTAGGAATGTAAAGTGTTTTGTGAAACAAAAAAAATACTGAATTTTAACCAGTGGGACATTTCTGGTTTTCCGGGGATGAGCCTAGAACTCATCAGAGACTTAAAAAATGATTTCATTTCTTGACAAATCCTGACAAATTCAGGACTAAAGCATGGCAAATATGTTTAGAAAATGTACTTGTGACATCCATCATTTACCACATACACAGAATGATGATGGTTTCACCACTTTTTTCCTTTTGGGAAGGAATTTTTTTTATTCCTTTCACACAAAACCATCTAAAGTAGGAAACATTGAAAGTAAAGTAGGATCCCATTAAAGAAAGCCTATGGAGATCTTACAGCTCCCTCAACTTTTCGGTAAATGGGATAGCAACATTTAGTATTAGAATATGACTATTATGTTTCTAATATCCTGTCATATAAGTGTTCTGATGGAGAGCTAGACCCCTGAACACATACCCTATAATTCTTAAACCTTGGTTCCTATCGCAGGATTCATGCAACTATGACTTCCAGGCTGTTTTAACCTGAAATTGTTGGGTTTTTTTGATGGGAGGAGGATGGAATAGTATTTGGGTTTGGCTGGTGTCTACTTGTTTGGTTTGTTTTTTTTTCTTTTTCTTGTTTAACAAACATGTATTTAATTTTGAAGACAATTCAAACAGTATAACAGACAACAATGAAGGGAAATATCAGATAATAACAATTGACCATCCAAGGTTCATTGAACACTCAGCAATTGAGTTTTTCCTCAACAAATTATAATAAATCAAATTATGAACAAATTTACAGTCTGGCAAAAGGAACATTTAAGCTGTTCTGATCTAATTAATGTCTGCTATTTCTGTATGCTGGAATTCAGTGTATTTTGCATCAATCCAGCTTCTAGTCCATTACCAGCTTTTCCAGACAGAGGAGAAAACAGTGTCATGTTCAGCTGGCAGAGCTGTGATCGGGGCTAGTTGTTGCCCCTGAAACTTTGCCAGCTGGAATTGTACTGTAGAGAACAGTCTCTATGAGAAAACTGTCAAGGCACAGGTCTGTCGGTATCCAGGGACAGACAAGGAGTTCATGTTAGAGAAATCCAGGTTTGGTAAAGGGAGTGAGTCTGAGGAGTGAGGGTATTCAGCAACAGAAGGACTTATGGAAAGATAAGAAACGATTCTTCATGGGAAAATCATCTCAAATCAAGCTGGTTTTTTTGTTTGTTTTGGTTTGGTTTTTTGTTTGTTTTTGTTTCTTTGTTTGTTTGTTTTTTCTTTTATTTTGTAGTAACATTTCTTCATTCAGTGAGTGAAATTCTGTTTTGTTACTTGGGATGGAAGATCTTGTGAGCTCATGATCTCTTCCTTGAAGCATGAAGGTATGTTTTTCTGCCAGCTTTCTAAGCAAATTGTTGCTTCACTCTTTTACGTAAGAGAGGTGTTAGCACTGCCTAATCACTCTTATATCAGCTGCTCCCTTACCGAAAGAGGAGAAAGTAGAACTGTAGCTCCATTGATTTACTCTTCTCTGTGGGAATTAGTAATATATACCATTCAATGCTTTTAAATTTCTTTAAGAAGCAATCAAGAAGTACTAGAAAAATTTTCTTCCTTGTCTCCCTGCACTTAAAACCTCTCAGAGGGAACCTTGGAGCTATAGCTTGGTGACGTATCCCAGAGCTTTCCCTAAATTAAGATAAATTAGAATTAGACAGGAGGTTGGTATGGCCTGGTAGAGACTGTTCGTTCAGAGAATGAGAGTGATTGAAATAATGAACCCTTGTGTATCATAAATTCATCAAGAACAGCATTTTTCCCCCTTATGGAATTTTTGCTGCTTTTTTTTCTCATCAGTGGCCAGAACTCAATGCGGAAAAATGACTGTGAGTGTGAACAAAGCTGATAAAACTAATTTGCCTTAGTTTTGTGAAAAATCATAATAAACTCAGGTTGCATTTAATTGGCAGTTTGGATAAAGTTTCTTCACAAACCTATTTAGCTCTTCCTAATCAATGCATAATTTTTGGGCAAGCAGATTATCATTGAAGAAGAGCTGATTTCCTTTCTGCGATGGTACAACTGATACTTTTTCACTTCACCAAGTAGCTTTTTGGGAGGGCGAGGATGAGTTTGATCTTTTAGTAAAGGAGATGTGTCTGTTTCTTATGTGTTTAGATAAATAAAAGATGGTGTATCAGTGTGGCAGGCAAAGGAATGTGTCTTCTTTTATGAAATTATTTAGGGAGCAAGGGTAAAAGGAAGAAAAAGTCTTGCAAAAGAGCTGCAATAAGATTATATCTGTAAAAATAGATACCTGTCCCAACTGCAGATTTTTTCCTTCCAAACTTTTTGTAATGAATGCCTCTATGTGGAATGGCAGTGGAGTAGGACTGTTAACATTTTAAGCTCTAGAAGGGTGTGATTCAAGAAACAGCCTGCCTTAGTTCTGGCAAAACTTGCCCTTGTTTTGTGTATCAGAAAAAAAAAAAGCAGCAAACTCCTGTTTATTGAAACCCTTCTGTTTGTCAGACTCTCCTGGGAGTCTGCAGGCCTCATCCTATTTGCCTGCCTGCACCCACACAAGAAGAAGCAGATTCCTGAGAGCACTGTACAGGATTTTCTCTGAAAACTTTAGCTACAAAATGATGGTTTAGTTTGTTATCCAGAAATTGCAAAAGTAGGTTTTTATGTTTGGTTAGTACTATGGTTTGCACTAGAACTTGGGGCCCCAGAAAATGATTAAAGTGCGTATTTGGAGTTTGTTATATTTTTGCTCAGAAACTTCAAGTTAATACATGGAGTAAACCAATTATTAGTTTTGAGGCTCTTGTTTTACTGATGAGAATGCAAAACCCCTTGAAAAAACAGACTTATGTAGCTTTCAAATTGAGAAAGCTACTGCAGAGATTGGGATTTGCATCTAGTACTTAAGTGGTAGTTTGCTTCCAGAGTCCTGAGTCTGTTTTTACTAATACCTGGTTGCAGTTCTGCTAAAACCTCCTTAGCAGTATGAGTGAGTGTATTTGTTTCTGCTCCAGGATCTTAGAATACAAAGTGCTGAAATTTGTTTTTCTCCTTAAATTATTATTAAAATATGGTATCTTCTAAAACCAGGAAATTGTAGTTTTCCCTCACAGTCAGAGAGCTTTTTTGCCTTTGTTTTTTTTTGACAGTTTATTTTTCCTTTTACTTGCAATTCTTGCTACTTTCTATCAGCTGTATGGCCAGCTGAGAAAAAAGCTTTCCTGAGTAGCTTTGCTTTTGTTTTCTGGTGTGCTAACATCGACTGATAGAAAACTCGGAACTCACCTGTGTTCTGTTTTATAATAATTTTGCATCACCATGCCTCTGTATAGTGAGAACATATTTTTTTTTCTCCTCTAGGAAGTGAGCTTTCTTTCCTCTTGCTCATATTTGAACTCTGATGATACTGTCTTAGAACGTCTTCTGCCCATTTACTTACCTTCTCTGTTTTCCCAATGCATCGAAGAAAATTGTATGTTTCCATATTACAAAGTTAACAGATTATTCAGAGGTGGTGGTGGCTGGTTTTATTTTTGTTTTGTTTTGGGTTTTTTTTTGTTTGTTTGTTTGTTTGTTTTGTTTGTGGATTTTTTGTGTTTTTTGTTTTTTTTTTTTTTTTTTTTTTGTGTAATCTGTGTCCAGTTTATAAAAAACTAAAAACCCCAAGCCTGGGAAAGCACAGCGTACCTAACTCCTTAATGGTTCCTTGAATACTTCTTTGCTTACTGTTACTTTGTAACTGTTGACAGAAGAGGTTTTCATCTTTGTGCTCCTCTTCATGACACTGTGATCACATTCTGCTGTTTCTGTTTATGGTGCCGTACCTTGCTTTTCCATTTAGGGTGAAAAGGAGACATGATTTGGCAGTTAATACTCATACTAATACTTGACAAAAAAACGTTTCCTTAATCTACAGTAAATCCCCAACATAGAATCATAGAACACAATGTGTTTGAAGAGACCCACCAGGATCCTTGAGTCCAACTCCCGGCCCTGCGCAGGACACCCCAAGAATCACATGATGTGCCTGGGAGTATCATCCAAATACCTCTTGAACTCTTTTAAGCTTGGTGCTGTGACCACTTCCCTGGGGAGCCTGTTCTAGCACCCAACTACTCTCCAGGTGAAAAACCTTTTCCTGATATCCAACCTAAACCTCACCTAACTCAGCTTCCTGCTGTTTCATCGAGTCCCTTCACTTGGCAAATCAAATATACTTTTTCTACATTTAGGAAGAATCTTGCATAGATATTTTTATGACTTTGTGAGTTCCACCTCAGCATATTCCTTTGGACTCAATGATCTTATAAGTCTTTTCCAAACAAAACAATTCTATAATTTAAAAATGTACCCTTGGCAGCATACAGTGGTTGCACAAGTGGTACAGAACCATAGAAGTGAAAGCAATTAAAATGTAAATATGGCCTTTATTTTTTAGATTTCAGTTCAAAGTAAAACCTTTTGAATTATTAAGCAAATTCACGTTAGCTCCCTTTTATGTATGTTCTGTTCTCCACTGCTGGATAGAAAAACTGAGGTAGATGAATTTTTGGTGTGTTGTTATGAATGTTGCTTCTGCTTACAGTGATTTGAGGGCAGATTTTATTGGTCGTTGTTATTATCATCATTGGCATTTCTTTGTTTCAGTTGTCTGTGCATCCCTTGATGTTACTTCATAGAGTTACTTTATAGATGTTACTGCTTAGAGTGTGCTGAAACAGGAATTCCCATTGCATGGAAAATCTGTTAGTTTGATTTCAAGGGCATAGTTTCTTAGCAGAGTGAAAAATATCCTTTGAAAACAGGAAATCTGAAATGGTATTTAGAAAAAATTAAAGTAATTTGTTGCCTTTTTTTCCCAAGGATTGTAGAGCTGGTCAGAGCAGCCTGCAAGGGAGCAGGGCAGCCTAGAGAGACTGATCCTTTTAACTTCCCAAGAGAACACTAAGATGCACTGAGCTTCTTCCTATTGATTCTTCTTTTAATAATACAGGAAACCTGATTTAATCTTTTAAATATGGAAGACTTCACAATATCTGGCTCAGCCTGTCTTTTTGGAGGAGTCTGTCAAGTTGCAGTGCTAGCAGTAAGAGGACTGTCAGTTTTGAACAAATTGCGATTCTGAATATTTTCCCCACTGTGTGACTGTAGAAAATCATGCAACATAAGTCAGTGAGGTTGTTAGACTTGAAACCCTTGTCCGATGTGCAGTGAGAGAAAACAAAAGGGATGGTTATTTTTCAATCGCAGAGAGTAACTTTGCCTTCTACTTTTTGCTCACCCATCCTTTGCAACTTCTGGTGCCACATAGTTGGGGGATCTCAGAAGCTAGTTTAGGAGGCTGACACTACTTTCATCCAAACAGTAATTGCAAGAATATGCTAGGAGTATGAGGGATATCATCTGTTCATCAAGTACACTGCTTGCAGCACCTCGAGTTACAGAAAACGTTAGTGGAACAGTGTCTTTTCATGCATTTTTGTCTGCCTTCACATTTTTTTTAAAGGGTTGGGCCTTGGGCTGAACAAATTTGATTCCTTCTGTAGAAGGAAAGATTGCAGAAGTGAAAAGCCCCAACTGAAATGGGTAGTGTGTGACAATTTCATCCTTCTAGTCTATTGTTTTATGATGTGACTGTCTTTAATAACAGTTCTTCAGAGACTCATAACCCTTTGTGTGATTTACTGTGATTATCTTGCAAGGCACCTGTGCATGGTATTAATTAAGACCCGAGAAGACAATTTAATAACACTGAAAAATTCCGTTTGACAAAAGGTAGTGCAATGGAAACCAGCAAACCCCCATCTGAAAGTTCTTCCAGAACTGGATTATTACTTTTTTTCTCGAGGGTTTGAAGCAATATGGCATCTTAAAGATAAACTTACAGGTTCAATTGGCTGCTTAGATGTACAATCATTCATTTTTGTCCACTTGAATTAAATACACCTGAGGGACTGAGTTTATTTTCTGCATCCGTTCCAGCACACGATAGAAATAAACAGCATGGTCCTAGCAACATAGCATGCTAGCTATTAATCCACTAAGTACTCTATTAGTACCTGTCACTTTGGATTAGCAGTGAGTTTTTTATGTTCATCATGTATTTAAGTATACTGAGTTTTGGATGGATTAAATCTCTTTTATTCAACTAATTCCCCAAAAGCATCCATCTGGAGAACTTTATGCCTTAGAAGTCTGTTTCTCAGCAATAAGTCCAATAATATGGCTTTATCATCCCAGAGAGTCACTCAGAATGAGGTAATGGGAATAATAATTGGTTTATAGAGTTTTAAGTTTTTGCTGCTAGAAACCTGCTCATACATAAATCAAAGACAGATATTTCATTTCTATCAAGCATTTAAATTGTTTGGTGATTGATTAAATGTCAGGCAACCTAATAATTAGTGTACCTGAGTATCATTTAGAATGTAAACTCCCTGAGTGGGGATTTTTCTTCTTCCTTCTCTCTGTATAATCACCATCTCAAGTCTCACAGTGCATGATTTGGGCTCTTTAACTGCTGTCAAAAAAAGAAATAATAATGTCTGAAAAACTCCCCAACCTAATACCATATTCTCTAGTGATAATCTAATCACTACATCTCTGAGGCATGTCACTGTGCTATTTTGGAACGGTGCTTAAAAGGGGCAACTTGTGGTTTTATGCTGTTATTTTTTCTACCCCTTCAGACCATTGCACATACGAAGTACATCTTGCTAAGGCTGACTGTTTGTACCGTCTCCTCAGCCATGTTACTCTCAACAACTTATTTTAATTATCAAAGTCAGTAATTTTTTTAATTGAGAGGAGTGGAGTGTAGATGACAGACATAAAATTAATACACAGCTCAAAACTGTTAACTTTATAACACTGTCAATCAATTTTCTCTTCCCAGAAGAAACTAGAACAGACCTATAGGCTCAAGCCCTGCTTTTGTAAAAAAAAAAAAGGGTAAGAAGGACTGTACAAGTGAGGACAATGCAACTGCTGTGCTATGCAGCAATCTGTGAAAGAAAAATGGGGAAGTTCATGGGCTGTTTGTTTAGCTCTTGGTCTCTCTGCTGTGTCTGAAGCTGTTGGAATGGATTTTGATAGTATTTCCATTAGTGGTCTCAGTAAGAGATATCCACTGATCAATTTTCTTTGATCAGCATCAAAGAGCCATTTCGTAACATTTTCTCACAAAAATCTCTGTAATTCTGGGGAGCCAGAATCTCCACAGCAAAGTGAAGTTTTACTGCAAAATGTTGATTTCTTAAGTTTGAAATGGCTGGCAGTTACAGAAATGTTGGTGGAACAAAAGCAATTCATTGACGATCTTGGACCTTTGGCAAGGAACCTTTGTGTGGACAATAATCGATACCAGGAAGAATTTGTGGACACCTTCCTCCCTGTCCAATATTCTTTTAGTTGCAGTGGAAAGTCCTGGTGTTTGTTTTGTGATTGGAATTAGTGGGAACAGGAAAATCCATTCTGTTAATCAATTTCAAGTTCCTAGGGAGTTTCTATTTCGTTCAATTTTTTTTTGTTGTTGTTGAGTTTTAGGAGTTAACAAAATTGAAACAGTATTTTGTGGAAAATACAGTTTCCAGAGAATCAGCAGCCGTGATTTTGGACCAGTTGATATACTAGCAGATCCAGTGGTGGGATGAGAGCCTTGCATTGGAGATGTTTTCTGGGTCTGTCTTCTGCTCTGGTGTGCCAAAGTCTGAAACACAATCTCTGCTGTCACTTTGCAGACCCCATGTAATTGCAGCAAAGCAAGGTTCCTTCACTGTGAGCCTTCTGGCCAGCAATAAACCCCATGGTTGTGATAGACTAATATGATTGCAAATTAGTTGTAAAACCTGATCTAATTTAATTAAGTGATTAAATTTTGTCAATAACTTGAAGGCTTAAGGAGACTGAAGAAAAAAAACACCTGGCGTTTTCAGATTTCCTTCACAATATCTCCATGTATTGTTTTGTTGCTGTTTATGTGATTGGTATGTCTTCATCAATGACATGCTTTGGGTTACAAGTTTGAAGATGTTCAGAATTTCTATGTATTAAACAGGCCTTTTCTCTCCTACCTGATGTATGCAATTGTTTATCATTTACCCATTCTAGTCAAGATAGTCTATAAACATGTAAATGCTGCAGTTTGGGGAATAACTTGGTACATATGTTTTCTCAACCTTCAGGAAAATAGGTTTTCAGTCAATCTGAAAGCTAATTGTCCCTCTAAAACGTGACAAATGCAATATATTCCTCTGTATGCAGCCTAAATTTCTGCCTTGTAGCTGCCTTTTTTGTTAGGGTAGTGACAATTTTACGATTGTTTAGCACAAATGCTCAATTTAAATTTTAGTTTTTACAGAGAAAAATAATATATTAGAACAGACCATCCTTTCTTAGACCTGTGTGCCATGTGCTTTTCATGTCCTGTCAGTGTTTATATTCTATTGTTCTTCCTATATGCCGTTCTTACAGGTTACTTGGAAGTTGTGAACTTTATATTAGAGACTGAGGCTGGGGCTTTTAAACTTGCTTAAAGGCAAAAATAGCCCAGTGAATGGTTCACTGCATCAGAGGTCCGGGATGTGTTTTCCTCTAATGCTTTCTCTACTCTATAGTTTGGAAGCTGCATATGGCTCTGCTTTCTAATGTGTTTATTAAATGCCTAGTACCACAGACAGTAGAATACGTAGAAGTCATTGGAATGGGACATTGTTCGAGTTATCTTGAGGTTTCACAGCTTCTAGTCTGAGTATACAAATATCTAGGCTCACATCTGGGACAAGTTTCAGCTTGTATTTCAAGCTCAGTTCAAAGCATGCATCAGGAGAGATGTTCAATAGTGGTTCAATTTTAAGTGTCTTAAAAAGCTGCCTGACATTTGGAATGGATTTGAGAATGATGAGCAAGGTTCCTGGGTTGCCTGAAGAGAAATAACTCAGTGACACAGGTTTTTATTTGTTTTTATTTATATGACTCTTTGATACAGGAGCAGGGTACCTTGGGATGGTAAACATAATCTGTACCTCCCTATGCTGTCTGGGACTACCCTGGGAGTCTTCAACAGCACAGCTTCGACTGTCAGAGAAAGGTTTTGGGTGGAAGAGTTCAGCGGTGACTGATCCGAGGGACCCCCTGGACTAGGCCCCAGTCAAGTAGTTAATTTTATTTTAATCTAGTTTACAGAATTATGTAACTGTGCTGAGTCCTTCTTCGTGGTGCCAAAGTCCTTTCTTTGATGAAATTCCAGGTGAGGTCCCAACTCTCCCACTTCCTGTGTGTTGTGATCAGCTCTATTCTCTCAAGGACCACACCCTCACTGTTTCTACTTTCATGATCTGCTTCAGAACAGAATTTCATGAAGTTGGATTATTAAAGTTTCTTTCTATCACTCACCTTGTACTCAGACCTGTAGATCTAACTCTGTAGAAACCTGAAGAAATATTTTAATAGTTGTATGTGTCTGGTTGCAGAAGTGAGGATAAGAGGAATGTTCACAGCATGTGAACACAATTCATTTCTCCGCAGCAATCAGCTGTACAATCTGGACATAACCCAGTTAATCTTCCCTGATTTGGCACCTCCTATTTTGTTTTTCCATTAACTCTCTAAAACGTAATTATCTGTCTGATCCTTTGTTTAGTCCCAAAACAGCTTGAAAAAGAGTTGTCTCGTGGTTTTTGTATGAGTTGCCATGACTGGTTGTTTCAGAGCTTACGCAGAATTCCACAGAGAAGAAATGGACTTAACTGGACTCCTGGCATCAGTGAGATACTTGTGTGTTTCAAGGATTCATTTACAAATGCAGTGGGGACTGTTCTGGAAGCTGTTCTAATCAAAACAAGATTGTCGGGCATGAGACATGAGATGGTCTCTTTACACATCAGTTGCAGTTACGATGCTTTCTGTCACACGGCTTGTTATTGGTTTCTCTTACTTCTGCCAGCATTGCATGTTTAAATTCCAGCAGGGCAAAGGGATTATGATTTCTGCAAGTATGGAGAGGAGTATCTGGACTGTGAGTAAAGTAATTTGATAAAGGAAGATGGCAGGTAGCTGGGGATGGTGAGTATCCTGTTGGATTTGGTCAGAGACCTCTGTCATTGCTGGAGCAAGGCAGACATCATGAAAAGAGTAGTCACAATACAGAGGGAGATTAAGTTTTTGTTTTGTACGGATATTGGGTGTTTGAGTGGGGTTTTTTGTTTGTTTGTTTGTTTTCTCAGCTGCAAAGTGATTATCCTGGATTAAAATTACCCTGGAAAAGCGTTAACCTGTAAGAGAAGAAGTTTCACAGATCAAGAATTGAAAGATGCCTGTGCTGCCATTTCAAGTTCACATGCTGCATGCATATTTCATAGCATAGGTAAGCAACAACTGTTACTGAGTCAGACTGATGGTTCAGTGGCTTTTGGTCTGGTGTGGGTGGAATTGGCCCCCTATCACTGTAAGATGTGGACACTATAAAACTATTCCTTCAGCTCTCCCACTTGCCATAACTGTCTGGATCTCTTGTCCTTGTTCTGGCTGCTTTATGCTGTCTCTGTTAAAAGGCCAAAGGATCACCAAGGTTTTCTGATAGGTCGAGAAATCCACTGGGCAAGCCATATCCAAGGATTGTCCCTGAGTTCCTTGTGTCAAAGGAATAGCATTCTGTGTGCTGCAGAAACTCTGGGAAATCCCAGTGCTCATTGGGAAGTGCAGAGCATTGGCCACTCTCTCACCCTGAAGGCTGTTTGCTGACGTTGGAGGCCTCTCCTTCCTCTAGGACAGCATTGGGGGGAGGATAAAGCTACTTGAATTTCCTCCTGCTTGAGCTCATTATTTGCATTTTATGTACTGCTAGAGGTATTACTTTTCAGTGAGTTAATAGCTCATGTCATCTTGAAAGCAGGAGACAGGCTCGCAGCTCATAGAAGCAGCTTTAAAAACAGTTGTCATTATTTGTAGAGCAGCAATGTGCACCAGTTCCTGGCCCATTGCACCGGGGCTCGGTGGCACCAGGACATGCATCTCTGCTACCTGTTCTGTCCCTTTCTGTGTTCCTCTCTTTGGCCTGTTGGCTTTTTAGAACTGGATAACACTCTCAATGTGTGAGCAAAGTTCTACCATAGTGACACGCTTATTAGTACTGGGATCTCTAGATACTATTACAATAAAAAATATTTCTGCATGTGCTCCTTTCACCTTGGTCACTTAGAAAACTCCAAGCCCATTTTTCCTCCTTTTTAATAAAAATCACTAAATAAAAATCACACTACACCAGTATTGTAGCAGCAGGAACAACAATCTCATTCCACCAAGACCTGATCTTTCGTTGCAGAAAAACAGTGAATTTGTTATCAGAACTGCAAATATTTGATGGCTGTAATAGCTACACTGAAGGAATTGACTATACTAATAATGTTTTGTTCTTTCTCCTCAGTTTTTCTAAAGAAAAAGAAAATGAGAATACCAGTCTTCATGCACACACATATCACCCTCTCCTCGCCCTACAAAATGAAGGAAAAAAAAAAAGAAAAAAAGAAGAAAAGAGAAAAGTCTAGGGCAGAGACAGGAAAGAAGATTTGTTAGGAAACTCTGAAAAACACCAAAGAAGAATGATGAAAGCTAATTGAAAGTTTCCCATACAGTATACTAAATAATATAGCATAGATCAGCAAGAAGGCAGCATAACCTTTCCTGTCCTCAGACTAACTCATCTTACATCAACCAGAGAGGGATTACACCAGGCACTTTATACCAGAGGGTGATGGACAGCCTGACAAGACAGCAATTTCCTCTGTTTGGAGTAACTGGAGTAGTTTTATACAAGGTACCTCTCAATCTTTCTGTAGATGCATGTTTGTGAAAATCTAGTCTAAATTTAAGCAATGCCTTTGTTATAAAGTTAAAAAATCTTTCAAGATCTGGAACATCCAGGTACTTGCTAGCTGCATCCAGCAGACAGAGAAGGGAAAGTGCTTTTCCTTTCATCCAAACGCATTCACTAATTGATTACAATGTCAGATTTTAAGAACAGAAACAGACTGTGGCAAGGAAGGACTAATTCATTAGCTGTTTTCACTGGCGCTCAAGATCCTGAAGTACCACCTTAATAAATAACAACTAAAGTGTACTTTAGTTGTGAGATTTCATATTATTTTGTTATGGTTTAACCCCAGCTGGCAACCAAACCCTACACTGCTGCTTGTTCACTACCCCCTGCTCCAGTAGGATGAAGGAGAAAATCAGAAGAGTATAAGTGAGAAAACTTGTGGGTTGGGATAAAGACGGTTAAATAGGTAAAGCACACACAAAGCAATGAATTCATTCACTGCTTCCCATGGGCAGATAGGTGTTCAGCCATCTCCAGGAAGGCAGGGCTCCATCATGTGTAACAGTTACTTGGGAAGACAAATTCCATCACTCCAAATGTACCTTTCTTCTGTCAGTTTGTACTGAGCAGACTCCATACAGTGTGAAATATCCCTTGGGTTGGGTGGGGTCAGCTGTCCTGTTTGTGACCCCTCACTACTCCTTGTGCACCCTTGGCAGCCTCGCTGGTGGGGTGGGATGAGAAGTAGAAAAGACCTTGTTGCTGTGTAAGCCCTGCTCAGCAGTGACCGAAATACCCCTGAATTATCAACACCGTTTCCAGCACAAATCCTGAACATGGCCCCATACCAGCTACTGTGAAGAAATTAAGTCTATCCTAGCCAAAGCCAGAACCCATTTTCTTTAGATTCTTCAGAAAAAGGCTGCAAATCCCATTTAATGTTGTTTTAGGAAAAAATTGCAGTATAATGTAGTAGCCCGGGTACACAGGAAACAACTGCTGAGTGGAGATACGTTTACTGCAGTTAAGTACTGAGTTAATTTACTTTTTTCCCTTGTATAAACCTACGAAACCTTTGGACGTTGCAGTGCAGGAAAAAAGTAGCATTAAATCATCATAAAATCTGTACTCATATTATGTACAATTCTGTGTTTTAACACAATCTACTACACTATGGTCTGGTCCTAACGGGGAGTTTTGGGATGCTAACTCAATCTTAATGCATGATAATAGTAATACATGCCTTTCTGAGGCACCAGTGCCATTTTAATTTTCTGAATATAGATCAAATAACACTGGGTAAAATAACAGGTGCATTTTATTTCTTAGATATGTTTTCCAGCAGAATATGGAGTCATTGTATGCATCTGAAAAACCTAATGTTTATTTTAGAAGATTGTATTTTCTTTTTGAGATTTTTAAGGAAGAAAATTAGTGGTAATTCCAAATATTAACAAGTAATTTCTGTTAAATATAAGACATTTAAACTTCAGTGAACAAAATCATAACAATGAATTTAAACTTATTTTTTTGTTCTAAAACAACGTTTACAGTTTAGAATGCTCTGAATGAACACAAGTCTTAATCTCTAAATTTTTCACAGAATTTTTTTTCATGTACTGCTTTTTTCCCCTGTTCTATTTCAACATATTTAAAAGAAATATTTTAAATACTTAACTTTATTTTAACCGGACATATTTTGATTAATAACAATTTCCATTGCAATAAACAGGAAAGTTCCCTGGCAGACTGCACCTATGGATCAATGTTAGAAAGTAGTGTGCCTACCCTTGAAGCTGTAAGCATCCTGGAAGTCCAACCCAGAAGGACATTTTTTGCCAGGTAGGCACATAGCAGGATCTTCACTGTTGAAAAATCAAATGCCCATAATTTTTTCTCACTTTAACTCATTTGTGTTTTGAATGGCAGCAAGTAGAATCTCAGTCCTCTGCAGAAAATTGAAACTATACAGCAATTAATGAAGTTTTAAGCTCCCAAATCAGAATGTTTATTTCTAGGAGGAGCAAGTACTGACCAAATAGCAACACATACTTTTAGTGTAAAGGACCATGTGGAAAATGAGCCTTTCCAATCAGACTTGTCAGTGCCATAACTGTCATGAACAATAGAGGTGTTCCTATCTAATCTTCCAAGATCTATATTTGTCACATGCTTATTTCTGGTAGTATTTTGATAATTTTGTACTTTGTATGCTTATGCACATTATTGGTGTCTCTAGTGCTCATATGATTCCCATTTCGACACAGATTTCTGGGAATCTAAATCATGGTTCAGTTACCAAGACTACATCTGCTAGCCTTGAAATGACAGGAATGAAGATTTCACAGAACTCATTAAATGTTTGCATGGTTGAAAGAGTATGAACGAAACATGCTTTGCAAAGAGAATTGTTTGGTTTTTTCCCATTAAGGTTTTTAGGAACATTTTATTCTCTTCCAAGAATCTCCTTACTGATGAGGACAGGAAAAAAAAAAAATCATAGCTCAGAGTGACTCTATTCTGCTTCACTGAAGTCTGACAATCTTGTGCCTGATGTTTCCTTCCTGAATACTGTTTTCCCATTTTGCATTTACTCATCTCACTGAAAAGTTGCTTTTGAAATTTGAAGCAGGAGTCAGTGCACTAAAGCTGGCCATTTTTAACACTTCCCACTCACTGTTAGATGATATTTAACTATCCCAATGTGCCTCCCATCACTGCGAGTCATGAGGATACATATAGAGAATGACCTGGCTCAAGAAGGACCATGGAGAAGTCTATCATCATCACAGACAATAAGAAATCACTGTGGAGCTCCAAAACCAAGGGCTCCAGCGTGATTCTTTTGTAGCCAAATCGGGCTATATGGCTCTCACGGTCAAACACACTTGCATTACTTGAGGCATACTCCTTTCATTCTGTGGTGTGAGCAGCAAGGGAGTTCCTCGTTACCTTACCACCCAGACACTAGGGCTGTGTTCTTTGCTTTGCTCCTCTGGCCCAGAGAGAAAAAGGACAGGATCTAAAAATGCTACCGTCTCCTGCCAATCTAAGGTACATAGGTAGGTAGGAAAAAAAAAAACGTTGGTTTGTTCTGTGGGGATTTTGGGGGATTTTTTTTTTTGGTTGGTTGATTGTGGGTTTTTTGTTGGTTTTGTTTTTTGTTTGTTTGTTTTGTTTTGGGGGGGGGTTGTTTGTTTGTTTTGGGGGTTTTGTGTTTTTGTTATTGTTTGTTCGTTTGTTTGTTTGTTTTTATGTGCATCATATGGGTACTTGTTTGGTTTGGGTGGCATTCTCAAAGGCTTGTAGTGACATTTGGGCTTACACTTACCTTGATAGCCAGTGGGAACCAATTGAGCATATATTTGCTGCAGCTGTCTAAGAAAAAGATCTTTTATTATTTTGTCTTAATTAAACATGCTAAGCAATATGTACTAGGTATAACTCGTATGTCCTTTACATTTCCCATCAGTGCTCTGCAGCAGAGACACTTTTCTCTGCGCATTGGGGTAGGGAAGCTGAGGAAGAAGAGTGCAGGGGCTTCCTGTCCCCTGGAGCCCAGAGGAAGAGGTGTGACAGCACAATCTGCACATGTGCACCACAGCAACCCAGGGCCTAGCTTGCTAAGTTGTGTATGCACTACAGCTTTGGCAGAAAATCAGAGCAGATGTCAGGATGATGATGAGCGAGATACTGGACTCAGATCTGTATGAGTCCAGGAAAATACTTCATCCCAATGACTTGGGGGACTTGAATGCAGCCTTTGGCACCTGAGACTGGTATCCTCAGGCTGTATAGAGTGCAAAGAGGTTGCTTCCTACATGTGCAAAATTATACATAACATATACAGGCCCCAAAGTCTTCTGTTGTGTCTGGTACCAGGGAGGCTCAATACTCAGAGCTTTTGGCTTCGTCTAACTCTTGTTCATGCTTGTTCATGTTAGGATTTTTAGGATATCAGTGTCACTGATTTAACAGGAATTAGCTGCGGGTTAGAAAGACCCTAACAACTCATATTTGATAAATTACAGTTTTCTTATGATGCGGCGTATCTTACCGTGCAATGAAGTACCTCCCTTATTGGTCTACTAGTCATTAAATAAGTCCTCCAACTCATTTTATGTCTTTCTGTTGCCAACTTGGAGACTTATAGTGCTTCCTCAGTTAAATCATCATCTCCTAATGATCCAGTCGAATTTTTATGTCCAACCTATCCCCCAGGAGACTTTTATATACACTGTAATGATACTGTTTGCTGGGCACTGGCAGTTAAGTGTTCTAGCACCTCATTTTACAACCTTTGATACATTTCTGAGAAAGAAAGCACTTGGACTATTTATGAGAAATCAGAATGGCAGTTGTGTTAAGACTGCAAACACAAAGCACGTTCTTAGCTTTATTTAGATGCTCCAAGCTTTACGCAAAAATGAAAATTCATCCCTGTATTGGCTGGGCTTCATCTCCCTCGCCACTGCTATTGCTGCATTACTGATTCCATTATTGCAATCAGCATGACTGAAGGGACTGGAGGTTTGGTACTGGCAGCTGTATGGCACAACATGAGGGAACCTGGAGGGTTTCTGACCATGTGCTTTAGCTTGCAGGCTCTTTGGGAGGTCTCCCACAACCTACCTGTTGTACTTTTTGTACTGCATTAAGTAAACTAAAACAACCAAATGAGTCATTTTAGGTAGTTTAATTTTTGAAAAACATGGTGTTTCTGTACTGTCAAAACAGAAATGTATATGGAAAAAATCCCCACACAGTTTGAATATTTTCGGAATAAAAGACTGTGCCATTACATTTCAAAATCTTTTTATTTCAGCTTAAATTTTCATTTATTTAGTTTTAAATTTAAAAAGTAAACAAATGAAGTTTGGGATGAAGCACAGTATTTTCATACTTTTTGCATTAACTGTTGAGGAGAAATATTTTTGGTGCAAAACTAATAGGTTTTTTAGGATCAGCATCTTTCTACACATGCTTGCACAAACCAACATTTTCAGAGGTTTCCAGTCCAGTTACTCAACCAAAAAAATCAATTTCTAGCTGAGCCCTAGCTAGGAGGCAAACTAGTTGAGGAGAGGGCAGCTTTCATAGCTTTGCTTGTTTCTTTCTCTTCTTGCTCAGATTCTGGCTTGCACCTCGGGGCCAGGTACCTGCTGTGGGAGGCACTGCTGGGTATCTCCTCTTTCTGGTAGGGGGGACATCCTTCTGTAGCTGCTGAATTGTTTATCAGACTTTCTTTTCCCCGTTGTTCCCCCTGACACAGGAGTTATGAATTCGTCTCCTCTGCCACAAAGCACTCAAGGACAAGACACCTACATGACCTAGATGGGAGGTGTCATTGCAGCTGTTTCAGGGCAAGTGACCCAAGTACATCCTGTGTTTTTTGCATGTGGAGGGTTGGGTAGCAAAAAGCTAAGAATGGGAGGTTGAGGTGCAGTAGGTTGGATGTCTCTGTGTTGCTTGTTGGGGCAATAACATTTCTCTCTGCTGTGACAGTCCCTACCAGCCTGGTGCACAGACTGGCTTTTTTCCTCAGTTTTATACCAGGATTCCACGGCTCCTGTATTCGGCTGGTAACATTTTTCTTGCAATTCCATGTTATAAACCTGTAAGCTGTAGTCCAAAACAGGGAGACAATACTGTGCCTCTTTTTGATTTCAAATGTCCCTCTTTCGTTGGTGGGGGATGTGCTATGCAAAAAGATTTTTTTTTTTTTCAACATTTTTATTTAAAATCATTGACATGACTCTCTTCTTCTGAATGTTTCTTCTTTCTGAGCACTAAGGTCATTGTACAAGCTAGATTTCTCTTTTGAAGGCTGAATTCCTGCACAGCAATGCAATTCAGTATGCCTATAATTTTTAAGATATACTGAGGTATTATGGAATAAGATGTTAACTGAGGAAGATGGCAGAGTTTGAGGGAGCCATGTTTTGTTTTTCTGGACAGGAAAGTGTGTGCTATGTGCATGTAAAACAGTAGTAATTGGTGTTCTCTGCAAGCAGCAGGATTAAGATTTCTGTGAATGATTTAAATTTCTTTTTAAAACTCATTATTTTCCCTTTCCTTGTGTTATATTTGCTGTCTTCATTTACTTGGTAGAGTTCCTTGGTGTTTTGAGAAATGCTGTGTAAATAATAAGCTAACGATTCCTATTCATCTATTCTTGTTCATGCTGTTTGAGATCATTAGGCGGACACTGGGCCCCCTCCTATCCGTGTCAAATTGCTGTGTGATTTCTAAATAATAATTTTGTGTCATATAACTTAACTGAAACTCCTGGACTGAAAACATAATACTGATACTTTGTATTTGGTACTGTAAACATGTGTAATAAAGGGCTGCCTTATGTAGTGCAGTCTCTCTCATACTGGATTTGCAGATCTTAGATGATTTGCAGTCACCATATTACAACCTCCAGGATGAGATTTATACAGCATCAATGTCATGCTAGTCCCTATTAAAATCAAAGGGAGTTTTCCACTGGCTGCAATTAAAGCAGCTAGGCAGCACTGAACCATAAGGATAGAGGCACATCTTTCCAATTACAGGTAACTCAATCAAACCCCTTTGTATTCTTGTTTATTTACTTAATGAACGGATATCACATGAGGGTATGTGGTATCCCCCCACTAAGGGAAAGAGCAAAGCAAGTCAAATTGATAATCTCCTGTCACTGCTTGCAATGGCACAGCAGTTTCTATTTATTGGCAGGAGAGGAATGTTTTGGGATGTGAAGTTATGCCGTTACAAAATACCCTTTTAACTATATTGAAACAATTCATTAAGTTGAGACCCTAAGTCATAATTTAATAACTCTAACCCAGAAACAGCCAGAGGAGCCTACTCTGAGCCTTGCATTTATGTTTCTCCAGCTGGACTGAAGTAAGCTTTCAAGTGGAGTGTGTGCAGTAGTCTTCACTCCTCTGATTATTCAGATACCTACAGGTAAACTTTCAGACTTAGTGCAGAAAACTTAGATTTGCCAGATAGGGAAAACTTGAAAAACAGTCTCTAGGCTCTCCTTTCTTGGGAATTGCAAACCTTTTACTTGTGGGCACAGAAACAGCATTTCTGTGAGAAGTCTGCTAAATTATTAACTTTTCAGTTTGAAAATGCCTTAAGTTGGCTTCTCCACAGACATGCAGTTTCATGCAGGAAGCTGTTGGTCACAAATAAGGCTTATTCCCTTCCAAAAAGTATGAGCCACACTATTTCCCCAAAACACCGATAATATTTTGTTGTCACTGTTAGATTCAGCCTTTAATGACTGCTCAGCTGTACTGTCATCCAGAAGGGGACATGGTAACACTGAACAGTGCTTCCAGCTCAGACTAAATGTACTAAAACACACTAGGTGGTTGAAAAAAACCACAAATGTTTCTTGGGGCAACCCATGATACCTTACCAACTGCTGACCAATATATCATGGCAACATATGTCCATCTGCTCCTGTAAGACCTGTACTCTATAACAACATCCTTGGTAAAGTGTTTCATTCAGACATGAGTGAGCCTGCCTGCTCCCTGCCTTTTCAGCCAGCAAAGAGAAATACTGAAAACACAGGAAGGCTACAGACTGCTGTGAAAGCAGGAGGTGACAAGTCTGTCAAAGGGTGTAAGCAGGCCAAGGGAAAGCAAGTCTCCCTACTGAAGGATGTCAGGTGCCTGAGCCATCCTTACACGCTCTTTCCCAGAGATGTAGGGCTCATGTGGCTGGACAGGCTGTTTGCCTCCCTGCTCCCTCAGCGGCATATGGATTTGCTTGCCACTTAGAACCAAAGTTAGCTGAAGGGCAGGGATTGCAGAATAAAATGTTCCTAAAACTTAACTGAGAGCTCATGATGTGGTGGAGGAGAAAGACATCCAAATTGATGTCTTCACAGTGGAGAAGAGGGCAGCAGGAGCCCAGCTACTTTAATTAGGCACTGGAGAATCTGAACGGGAGCGCGCTGCAGGAAAGCAGGCTGGATAGTTCACAGACTACTTGTTATTAGGAGGGCAGCCTGCGGGGGCTCAGAGCTTGCAGTAGAAGTTTGTTTATGATGCAGCACATTCTCCCAATCTGCTGTAAAGGAAGCCTGGATGGGGCTTAGAAATCAGATTTAACTCTTTACTGGGGCCAGTCCAAGCTCAAACACAAAGCAAAGCTGAGCCCCTTCTTCTCCTAACCTTGCCTGCTTGCTCTTGTAGCTTTTCCTCGTCTCTGACCTGAGAATTGTTTCCTGTGAGTTGTGTGGATCACATGCACTCCTGTGAATATGATTTGGATTTGTCAAGCTGTCTTGTCAGAACAAAAGAGCTATTTTTGCTCAGGAACTTTATGATCCCCAACCTAATGGGAAGAGATAGGGCAGCAAAATCTCTCTATCGGTAAAAGATCCTGAGGTTTTAGAGCAACTTATTTTATTTTTACATAAATATAAATATAAAAAGGATTTGAATGTGCAGAGGGTAATCTATCACACAGGCTTCTGTGATCCCTTTAGATGAAACAAAATTAATTTTAATCTCTCAGTGTTTGTACAAGAGGGAGCAGTGGTATTTATTTGGCACGTGTGTGGGCACGCTCTCTCTGAAGCACACAGTAAAACAAAGCATAACAAATCTGTATTTACAAATCTGAGGAAGCCTGCACTGCAGTCAACATATTAAAGTTCTTTCAGCAGCTTGAGAGATGATTTGCATTGAGCGCCTTAGCCCAGGTTTACTGAGACAGAGGAAGGTGTTGACACAATATGTGTTTGAAACATTGCTTACACTTTCTCACATGAAACTTCAGCTGTTTCTTCGAAGTTGGCCACATGCTGAGATGAAGCAAAAAATACTTTAAAAAATTCCTTGTCAGATGCTTTGCTAGATGAGAAAAAAGATATGAAAACAAGTACAAAAATGCAGAGGAATTATTTCCGCCCATTAAAATTGTGAGTTTGCAGTCTCTTATTCACAAATTTAACTAAAGGAAGATCGATATCAGAACTCTGGTAGCAGCATTAGTTGCTGTATGCCTGTGAGAAACCAGGAGCTGGACTTCAAAGCGCTCTTTATTCAGTGAAGGTTATACTGTTTAATACTAAGAGAATGCTGCTTAGAAGAAAGAGATAATTAGAAAGCAGAAGTAAATGCCACTGCTCCAGCAGTATGAAAGAATGTAAAATGCCATTGCCATGTGCAGCAGGCTGCAAAATGAGGAAACCCGTCTGGGAAATAATGGTTCAGAAAGTCACTGTGTTAAAGGATAATGGAAGGGAGGGCTGCTCCACCCTCTCATTTCCCTTCAGGAGGTCAATGGAAAGACAGATGAAAGGGGGGAAGCAGCTTAAAGATCCTGTATGTTTCGTTTTCAGGTAGGAGGAAACAGAAGGAAAGCATACATTCCCCCTGGGTGAGGGACAGCTTTTTCTCTTCTCCTTCTTAACTGCTTGCTGCTTGCTTTTCCCTGGGATCTCTTCATGTAATATTTGAATTGAGGTTGGCTGTTTTCCATAAGAAGTGTATCAGCTCCTGTAGAGCCAAGGGTTTGGTAAAGACATATATGTGTATTATTCACTTGGCCAGATATGATGTGCATGTTCCTTCCAAATATAATAGTTTCAGGTGAAAAAGTCTAGGAAAAAACTCCATAGATAAAAAAGTAGTGCAGATTGTGGCCCCTGCTCCTTTTAACCAGCACAGTCTGTTTCCTCAGACTTAGTAATTCTGACAACTCCAAATTTCTTCCAGTGGAGCAAGGCCCACTGAAATCACGATTCAGTTATTTGCAGGAAGGGTGGAGCTGACATCTACCAGGACTAATGGAAGACAACAGTGGTTTGTTGTCCCTTCCACATCCCAAGATCCTAAATAGACAGTTTGAAGAATTAAAATCAAGTGGGCTGGAGAGATGACGGTGTGAGGCTTCTCCAGCCTGAGAAAGCAGGTAGAAGGGATGTCAGCAAGATAGTTGCTTCCCTGGCTCTATTGGCTTCCTGTTGTGCTAATTTCCAAAGGAGCTAGGAGGCTGCAAAACAGGCTGAATCAGGCTCCCAGCAGCTCCTGTTGTCCAATAAATCAGTACTAATGGAACACAAGGACAGAAAGTTGTCTTAGGCATAGAGGGTTGCTCCTGGAGAGAATGAGGAGATTTACGGACAGGTACACAGCTAGAAAAGTTGTTGGCTTTTTGCCATCTTTCCATACATTTGCTGATGAAGCCAGAACAAAGTGAATGAAATTAAATCTCATCAGGATCCTGCTGCTTTTAACTAACACAGCCAATCTGCTGAGACCCAGTACTTATGTCAATTCTGTGTTTTTGTTTTGGTTTGTTTTTTTTTTCTCTGAAGTATACCAGCCCTAGCCAAGAAGGGCCAGAAAACCACCTGACCTCTGAGGCTGTGTTCAGATCCAGCTCTCTAAACTAGCCCTTTCTAGTAAGAACAACGTCAACTTTTGCAAGGCAAGTCTCTGCACTTGGTATAAGAACAGGAGGTCAGTGACGGCAGAGCTGATGGCAGCAGCACATGTGCTGTCCTGTGTTATTAACAGGTCATCAGAAGGGCTCTGCTCTCGATTTGTATCACTTTTAGATTAACCAGAGAAAACATGACGTGGAAAAGGCTTTGGGTGATTGTTTTACATCCTTGTGCTCATTCCCCACCATTTGTAATGCCTCTGTATTATACAAAAAAGGTAAGTAGTGTTCATATTTTCACCCCACACAGGGAAAAATTAGATTGCTGTAGTGTCCTTGAGGTTTCCCAGGTCTAACTAGACTTTTATGGGGAGGAAAGACTGCCAAGTTTAGTGACTTCTGAGAGTTCCTCCATCTAGACAGCCTTTTGAATAAGATCTTTGTATGTGTCAGAGTTTGCGTGACCTATCTTGTTCTTTGGATCCTTCAACTTTAAGTACCCTACAGGTAAAGTTACATGAAACCCATTGAGTACCATCTTGTATGTCTTAATTTGTTCGTTTTATTTTGGTCTAAGTTTAAATATTTCCAGGTGTTGAAGTAACTTAAACTTTGGTCCCATCTCTTGCTGTGAATCACATGCAAATGTTTCCTTGGTGGCAATATTTTATTTTTAGTGCTTTGGCTACACAGGTGAGAAAACAGATGCAAAATGTGATACTATCCATTGGTCCAGCTCAGTTCTACCTCATTTGGGTTTGCTAAACCTGGTCGCTGCTGCTGGTTGACTTGAAAAGGCTAAAGAGTGATTTTTCCCAGGTTCTTCTTGCTCCAGTGAGATTCATAGCTTTTGTGGTTCCTTTTGAGCACTGCATATTTATTGCGAGGTCCCTTTTATTTCCTTTTGCATTGCACAGCATTCCACAGCTTTAAATTGCACTATCATGGATGACAGCTGGGCCTGATTCAATTCTAGGAGAATGTAAATAAACCTCCATATTTCAACAGTATAAAAAGTATGTTACACTTTTTCACAAATAGACAAGAGGAAAAGCATACTTATTTATCACAGTGCAAAGATACCTATACAAGTTTATGGATGCTCTTCTGCAGCAAGGATGCTTCCGTCTACTTGCCTTAGTTCAGTCTTCAAGTCCTTCTGTGTCAAAGCAGAGTGGGCAAGTAACTGAACTGCCCCAGCAAGTGTGGCATCTATCCTAGGCTAGGTTTTTTGGCTTCCATGTTTGGCACAGATTATTGCACTTTATGGGACTGTTTCTACAGAGATCCTGGGCAGAAGGCTTAGAAGATGGGTCAGATTGGTCTCTGCCAGCACCAGCAGACAGAATGGGATCCATATCCCCAAATCTTTGGTTTACTGGCTGCATAAATGTAGACAAATGAGTTCAGGTTCAAGCAAATGAGTTCAGGTTTCTTACTGAAAAAATTGATATTCTGCTTTATGAAAGAGGTTGAGACTGTTTCATGACCTGTAATTGTAGACTTGAATACAAATATTCAAATATTCAGTTTTCCTGAAGACCTTGCAGGAACTGACTTTCAAAGAAAACTTTCTGTAAAATGTATAGGCTTGAGTGTTTGCTTTTTCGAGGATTTTTCTCCTCATTTCCTCAGTCAGAGGTAAGTGGGTTGTCCTGATGTGCCAGGAAACAACCTCTAAGAGGAACAGGAGCCTGAAAATACATATGCTCTCCCTGCACAGACAGAAATATAATCCAGAACTAATCACTAAAACAATAGCCCATTATGCTTTTGAATCTAATTGCAGCCCAAGCTGCAGGGGATGGTAGAAATCAGTTGATTTTGTTTGCAAGGATCCACTAAAGTGGAAGTAGTGTGTATGTGACAGAGCCAGGAACACGAAACTGTGGGACCTGAAACTTTAATTAGCCCTAAGGCTTTCTGTTCCCTATTTCTTGAAGATTCCAGTAGTGCTTACCACTTCAGGTACTGAGAAAAGCAGTATTCAGTGAGTCCAAGTGGTAGAAGCTGCCTGTTTACTCCTGTGTGCTGTTACTCTAGGATGGTTTTTGCTGGTAAACTTTTAGCACTGAATGTGATGCTCATGGTGTGTGCTCTCTAGCTAGACACACATCTCCTGTGCTTACAGGTCCCACAGCTGAAGGAGATGCTCTTTAAAGTCTTCCTAGACTGCCTCTTAGTACAGTGATCCTTTCCCTGGCATGGAATATGAGAGCAGGTGACAGCTCTTTGGAGAGCAGATAGTTAGATGGCAAATTCAGCCAACAGCCCCAACAAAACTGTAGAACAGCATAATTATAATAAAGTTTTAAAATATTCCTGTATCACTTGGATGAATTATTTTATCTTCCAGTCTGAGAATAACCTCTGATCTCCTGTGGAAATGCATCTAGCATTTAAATGGAGTCTACATGTTTCCCTTGGACATGCAATTTTGGCTAAAGGTTTCAAAACAAAAATAAAAGTCAGACAAAAGACACTTATCCCGTGATAATGGTTCTGTTTCAGTTATGTTTTTTAATTATGCTAGCTGGCTGTGTAAACTTAATTGCATTAGAGGCTACTAATTATCTGATTAGGAAATGCTTGGCTGTAATAGCTTATTTTAATGAATGCATATAATTTTCAGTTGTTTAGTTGTTACCTCAAATTGTTAAATTTCATCAGATGCGTTCTCTCTTTTTTCTTAACTTTTAATTTTAAATCTGTGAAACATGAATACATCACTCACAATCTTGAATGGTTGCATATATTTTGCTGCTTGTGCCTACCTGTGAGTGATCCCATCTCTGTTATCATCCATTTGTTGTGGTGGGGTTTGGGTGGTTTTTTTTTCTTTTTTCTTTTTTTGTCTCTTCTTTCCACCTCAGTGCATTCTACTAAATGACATGAGAGATTTTATTTAGAAGCTGAATTGTATTTAAGCTGTCTCAAGGACGAGACGGTGGGGTATTCTGCTTCTCCAAACTATCTAAAAAAATAATGGTGCAGAGTTAGTGTCTTCTGGCTAATGAATTTCAGAGGATCTGGTCCTTCAGGTCATCTGTAGGCCTGGATTGTTTGGCTGAATGTGGACTGTTACCTCCATCCTAGAGGTCATGGCCAAGTGATACCATTGGAATGAAAAGGAGAGATGTGAGCCTGACTAATCTCATTTCACCAGCTGCTTATGCTTGCTCTTGGGATTGTAATGAATTATAAATCTGCAAGTAGAGTTGTGGCCAGGAACATTTCTGAACAACTGTCCAAGCTAAAGCAAAGCGTTTGTTCACTTGATTTCAATTGATTTTCAAGAAGTGATGTCTTAAAACATTTCTTGCCCTTTTGAGCACTTTCTGAATGCCAGGTGGATTTTGGAGTCATTGCAGAAATGATGATAAAGGAGATGAGATGAGATGGAAGAAATTTGAGGTGTTTCAAGCTCCCCTATTCATTTAACCTTTCCAAAGTGGCATATGAGCTACCCATATGTTTTTGAAGCTATGGAAAACATAAAAATACTTTGGCATAGATTGAGAATTTTTCTCCATATTTTATTTAAGATAACTTTTACTCCTGATTTTTCAGTGCTGGCAGTGCTGAACAAAAATCTGTGCTCACAAAGTGAAATATAATTGCCTTGTGGCAGATTTTTTGCCGCTGATTAGGAGCTGGTTTAAAACCTGATTTATCTTGGTGCTGAGAGAAATGTCACTGGAGAGATACTGTTATATATGTATTTCAACCTACCCTGATGTTTGGGTACCTGAGGAGGCCCAACTTCTGCATCTGTTTGCAGGAAAATTTCCATTGGAACTTCCCAGTTGTGGTTTAATCTTGCTCCCATGCCCAACTCTTGCTCTGAGTTCTGTCTTTCTTTACTGTGCACTTCCCCTTGGATGCATTGGAAGCGAGTTTTGGAATATTACCAAAGAACAGCAGGCAGTCCTGCTCAATAAACAGGTGGAGAGGACACAGATGCTGTTGAATGACACCTGTGTCATACCCTCTCTCCCCCCTCCCCCAGACTTCCCTTCTCAATAGAAATGCCCAGCACAGCTAGTCTCACTTCCTCATTTTGGGTTTGTTTACTCAAAAATAAACCATTTCATTTGCTTGTCCTCTGTAGTATGTAACTCTCAGGAGTTTGCAGATGACTAAATGAAACCTCAGACCCTTTTCATCTGCTTCAAGAATGAAGTGGAAACCTCTCCCTCTTCACATCACCAGTAGTGCAGAGCATTTAGCCCATTTAGCAGCAGTTAGTAGGAAGATTTTTCTGTGCCCAGTAGTGCTGGGAGCCTTGTAGTGTGTGGGGAGGTGGGAGAGGTGTTGTCTTGCTAGGTCTGAGTGAAATGCCGTGGAATCAGTTGACAGGATTTCTGGTTGAACCCTACCTGGGTTCCTTTGGTTCTGACTTTACAGATGTGATTTTTCTTGGATGTTTTTGATCTTGGAGTCAAACACTCCCTTAAGCTCCTGTCCAGTCTGTCAGCATTGCATTTTATTGAAGCAAATGAATAGACAACAAACATTTAGCACCTTTACCTCCTTCGCCAGATTCACAGCTGGCTTTCAGTGACCTCAGACCTGGCTTGCTAGACAGGTTACTGGCTCAGGTGGAAGGCAGAAGCTGAAAGAGGGCTGTCAGAAGCAGGTGCAGACAGCATTAGAGATCCAGGCAGCTTTGGTGGGTGCTTCAGTGCTTTGGCCTTGTGGGACAGTCTGGGACCTGAACAAATGATAGCAACTCTCTCTTGTCAGGACCCAGAGGCCTCTGTCATGGATTAGGGGTCAACCTAGAGAGTTGTGTAATGGGTTTTGGTCAGCAGTCATCAGTCAGCACGCAAATTTGAGATCAGGTACAGACAAGAGAATTCTGGAACTGCAGGAGGAATATATGAGGACAGGGAACGAGGCATGGCTGTGGTTTTGCCCTTCATTTAGTGACAGGTAGTGGTAATAAGGAATTTAAAGCTTACTGGGCAATTTTAAATGAGCTGCATATCCTGATGCTTGGGTGAAAGGTGTGCAAGATGTATCTCCCCTTGCTTGTTTAGCCTAGGACAGCAACAGCAGGTCTACAGAGAGGCTGTAGTGGTGAAGAATTATGGCAGAGGTCAGGGTGGTTTTTACCTTCAGCAGAAGGATCTCCAGGTTCCTGCTGAGGTTCCCTGAGCACGCCTGACCCCAGGTCTGAAGAAGGGCTGGTACAGCCCTGCACTCTTTGGAAGGGCAGCAGCATCTGTTCTAGCCTGGCTGCAGGAGACAGTGAGTTGCACAAGCAGGGAAAACTGCAGAGAGAAAAAAACAGAGAAGGAGAAAAGGAGGAGAAAGCCAAGAGGCAAATACAGCTAGAAAGAAGGGGTTAAGGTATCAGCTACTGTTCAGTCTTCTGTCACTCTCTAAAAAGCTTGTAGAGAGCAATTAGGAGCTGGAAAGGAAACCTCTGTCCTGCTGCAGTTTCAGCTTTTGCTGCCAGGTGCTGCAAGTAAAGGCAGGCACTGCCACTTCATGTTTAATTGCTGTTTGGTGAATAAGCCTTTGGGTTTTTTCTTTTTCCTTATTGCCACCTCCAGAGTCTGCAGGTGGAAAAGCCAGAAGAAATAGCTTCAGGAATTCTTAACATGACAGCCCTGCAGGTCTGGTGATAAGAATTAATCTCAGGCATATTTCTTTTTCTTCTGCTGTTTTTGGAGAGAGATGGGAAATAAGGGGAAAGGTGTGTGAAGATACTCTGTGACAGACTCTTCTCCTTTTTTTTTCCTAAGGGGCTAGTGTAGCTATTAGCTGTCTGATGAGAGCAGGAATATAAATGCAGATAGGAAGAATTACAGTGTAGTTATTTCCTTTAGGGGAAAAAAAAAAAAAAAGAGATGGATCTTAGTGGTTTGCTCTTGGATGTTTTCAAGGGAGCGGTGCAATCTATAGTGCCAGACTATGTGGACTCTTTAAAGAGTATTTTTCTAATCAAAACAAAGCTTTCTTCAGTGTTTTACCAAGATTGCACAACACAAGCATGTAATGACAGCTAAATATAGGCATTTGCTGTGCTGAAGGTAGCCAGCAATCTTTAATTTGCTGTATGGATTTGCATGACTGTGTTGCATATTATTTCCATCTTCAGAGATGCAGTTATGACTGTTCCCCTTCCCAGTATCTGATAGCATTAATACCAAGATTAACTTTCTCTTTTCCTTCTTCATAAAAAAGAGATTGATGTAATAAAAAGCAAATTAATAGAGGCTGCTGAATGGAAATAGCCAGCTATAAATACCCAAAGCATTTCATGTTAATTATAGTTTTGAGGCCTGCCTTGAAATTTTCTGGTTTTCCCTCTAAAATATTAAAAATCTGACAGTGATGGGATGGAAAAGAACCATAAGAGAACTGCTGCTACTTTCTATTAATTTAATATATGATTTTTTCAGTAGGAGTTTTTCCGAGTTTCAAGATTCAAGAACTTAGATTCCTTGGAGCCTGTGATATCTCACCTCCCACATTGATGAGGTGTAGGTGAAAAAACTGTCTAAAAAGTACTTATAAAAGGGTAGTAACAGCCAGTGCAATAATAGTAGTTTTGGAAGAAACAAATTATTTACAGATGTTAAAAACATGATTAATCATGTAGAATTAGATTGGAAATTTGCATGCCATGAAAATCGCAGATCTAATTTGTTCCCAGAGGATATATTTAAGTATAACTCCATTTCATTTTGACTTTTTGATGAAAGGCAATAAAAAGGTAAAATGTTTTGTGTTGAAATTGGTATAATACAAGGTTTGTGTACTTCCCTACTGGCTGAAACTCGAAATGGTTCAGAATCCTTCAAGATGGGGTGTGGTTGGCTCAACCAGAAACACAGTGCAGCAGTGAAGTTATAATCCGGTGTCTGTAGCTAGTATGCACCTCAGGACAGAAGTTAGAGGGGAATTTGTGACCTTGTTCGTGAGTGCAGGATGATTCCTGGCATCCACCTTCCATAAAATCACCCTGATCATTCTCTGACTTCTCTCAGTGTTGCTGTAGGCTGCAACTGCACTGGACTAGAACTGCTGTCACCCAAGACATCCTGCTGTAATTGCAGCCATCTACCCTTCTGGTGCTGCTGTTGCTTACAGCAGGGAGATTGTTCAGGAGTAGGGCTTCCTTCAAGTTTGATATTAAAGAACTGCTTGTTATCATCTCATACAATCAAAGTGGTTAGGAATAGAAGGGAGCTTAAAGATCATCTACTGGAAGGCAGGGACACCCTCCAGTAGACCAAACTGCTTAAAGCCCCATCCAGCCCCAACCAATTTGAGTGCTATTGTTGCTGAAGCTGAGACCCTTTAGTTTGAGCTGGCTCCAGACACATGGAAGAGGAGGGATATGTCAGCCTTCTTACTCTGTTTAACTGTTTGGCTTCATGTAGAGATGAATGTTGTCATGTGAGCATAGAAGATTATGTGTTTTCTATGTGAACTAAACACAACAATTAGGCAGCAGGAGGAGGTTGAGCATCATGACTCTAAATCCTGGATTGTGAGAAAAATCTCCATAACCCTAGATATTTAACACAGCTGGAGCTCTATACCACTCTAGTTCTGTTGGCATCGATCCTGATGTGGGAGAGTAGGAGGAGAATCATACTGATTACTGGTCTTTTGTGCCTCGGTCAATGTATATTTCTGCTTCACTGAAATATTTTGATAACTGGAAATCATCTTTTAACTCCCCTTGAGATAAATGCTTCTATTTAGCCTGGGTTTTGTTTTATTGCACAACATACAATGCGATGCTGCACTTTGAAATATCTCGAAGCACGATGCAGTAAGCAAGGAACAGTTTTGTGCACATATGAAAAAATACAAGTCTTTGCTGAAGTTGCAGATGGCCTCAGCCTTCTTTTGGTTTATTTTCAAAAGTTTTGCATGTGTACTGTGATGTCAGTGCATGATTTTGTGAATTTCATTTATTTTTAAAAAACTTCTTGTAGAGGTTTAAGTCAAGTTTCTATTTGAGTTAGAACATCTTTTCTTAGATCTAATTGATTTGTTTCAGAAAAAAAACCTAAAAAGCCCCAAACCAGAAGCACAACTAAAGTAAAATTCATAGTTGAATTTCCCCTCACTTGAAGGTGGAGTGAAATGATGTTTGTAGTCCTTTCGACAAGATCTCAAACTTGAAAGCTTTCAAGAAAACAGAGCAGTTGTCACGTGAGGCTTGTGTACCTGACCATTAATTTAACAACACAAGGACAACTTTTAAAAGGTATAAAAAGGAAATAGGACTCTGTGATCTGTTTTCACAGTAGTAAAATAATTGTCAGTGGAATTCCAAAGGGTTTGGGCTGGCATCAGTGCTGATACTCATTCATATTCATCTATTCATTCTCAATATATTCACAAAAGAAATGGAAAAGGGGCAAACTGTTATTAAGGATGTGAATTAGTGCTATCAATAAACATTATTCACAACAGTAAAGATGAAGGCCTACTGAAAAATTATGGAAGGACTCTATGAGACTCAATGACTGGGCAATAGATGAGCAGATCAAATTAAACATAGATAAATGTTAAGTGATGCATGGGTGGGAAAAAATCTTAGTTTCACATGTTATGTGATGGCTTCTGGACTGGCCAGTAAATCCCTGAGAGGTAGATCTGGGCTTATGATAGAGTTCCCTGAGCACATCAGCTCAGAAGTCAAAGAGCAGAGCATCACCGGCAATATTAAAAGTAGAATAGAAAGGAAAATTAAATCATGGTATTGCATGAAGCTGTGGTTTGCATATTGAAAACTCTAGGTGGTTCTGCTCCCTTTGTCTCAAAAAGGATGTAGTACAACTTGAAAAAGTTTCAGGGAATAGTTAGGGCCTGACAGAGGTGCTGAGGGGGATTTTAAGGGTAACAATGAGTGGTATGGAAAGGGTGACAGAGCTCAGTTAAGTACAGTCTCTTTCACCACAAGAACCTATGGTCCAGGTTCTAAAGAAACAAATATAATTTTTATGTAAGGTTTAATTATACTCCAGAAGTCTTTGTAACAGGATGTTATGAATACTAAAAATGTCATGGTTTGTGTGACTGGATGAATTCATGCAGGAGACAAATGGTTCTCCAGAGTCCTCGAGAGGTTTCTGATGGGGGGAAGTACTAAATATATGTGATCTGTTCTTACCCTTTTTACCTAGGCATCTGCTTTTGGTAGTTGTCAGTGAGAGGATACTGGCTCAGACAGGCCTTTGGCCTGACCCACTGTGTTACTTTTATGTTCTGAACAGACGGACTGCATCATGGTCTGTCTGATATTTATAAATTCTTACAGACCCAGAAACTGAGGGCAAGAAATAGAATTTTATCAACTTTCTCTCTAAGTTGGAGAGATACTGATTTGATGTATGGACTATTCAGTGGATAATGAATCGTCAGAATGGTTACACCCAGAGAGTAGTGCTCTATGTCCAGCTGGAGTTCAGTGACGAGTGCTGTCTCTCAGGGATCCATATTGGGACCTGTATTGTTTAGTGTCTTCATCAATGACATAGATAATTGGATTGAGCACACCCTCAGCAAGTTTGCAGATGACACCAATCTGTGTGGTGTGTTGACACGCCTGAAAGAAGGGATACCATCCAGAAGGACCTTGGCAAGTTCAAGAAGTGGACCTGTGAGAATCTCATGAGGTTCAGCAAAGTCAAGTACAAGGTCTTGCACCTGTGCCAGGATATTCCCTGTTATCAATAGAGGCTGTGGGATGAACAGGTCGAGAGCAGCCCTGGCAAGAAGGACTTGGGGGTGCTGGTGGATGAGAGGCTGAACATGACCTGGCAATGTGCACTTGCAGCACAGAAAGCCAACTGTGTCCTGGACTGCATCAAAAGCAGTGTGGCCAAGGGAGGTGCAGGTGAGGGAAGTCAAGGGAGATGATTCTATTCCTCTGCTTCGTTCTTGTGAGATCCACCTGGACTGCTGCATCCAGCACTGGGGTTCTCAGTAAAAGAAAGACATGGACCTGATGGAGAAGATCCGAGAGGAGGATTACCAAAATGATCAGAGGGATGGAACACCTCTCCTATGCAGACAGGCTGAGAGTTGAGGTGTACAGTTTGGAGAAGAGAAGGCTCCAGGAAGACCTTGCAGCAGCCTTCCAGTACTTAAAAGGACAAGAAAGATGGGAACAAACTTTTTAGTAGGTCTGTTGCAATAAGATATGGGGTAATAGTTGTAACCTAAAAGAAGGTAGATTTAGATTAGATATAAGGAAGTAATTTTGTATTGTGTGTGGTGAATTACTGGAATAGGTTGCCCAAAGAAATTGTAGATATCCCACCCCTGGAAACATTGAAAGTCAGGCTGGATAGGTCTCTGAATAAACTTATCTGGTTGAATGGCCCTGCTTATTGCAGGTGGGTTGACCTTTAAATGTCCCTTTCAACCCCCAAACCATTTAATGAATCTATAAAATATAGTTTCCATCTTCTTGGTCCCTCTCCTGTCCTCCCTAAAAGATAATAGAATTGTTTAGAGGCTTCTAGAAAAATTTGAACTCTTCTATGTTGATGTAACTTGTAGAAAAACTGGCCAAGAACTCTCATTGACAGCACCACACAGGCTGGAGTGCAAGCCAAGGGTGCACAGCTCAGTGGGGCTCTTCTTGCTTACCTGGGGTACTTCAGGTGTTTCTCCGGGACTATCTTCTGCCTGCCATAATGGGTATTGTTTGATGATCTCTTTGTGCAGGGGAGCTTGATAAAGCTTATGTCACACTGGAAAGCTGAAATCAGGTTAAAGCATGGGTAAAAATCATGCAGGAAGTTGTTTAGTGGGTGCACATCTTTTACACATCTTTATATGCATTTAGGTGTTTTATCCATGGGCCTTCAGTCCTAAACATTCCTCCTGTGGTGGAGCAAGATTATTAGGGGATGCAACACCACTAGCAACTGTCATTCTTTAAAATCCATCTATGTTTTGCCCCTGTGTTTTTGGGAAAATAATCCCATCCACGTCTGACCTTTTGCTTTCGAAAATAATCAGTAAGTCACTGTGGTGTTTTAGTCTCTCCTGGAAGGTCATGTTTAATTGTGTATATCATTTGTATGTAGCTGTGATCTTGTTGTCCCTGAGTCTGCAGAAGTCCCTAGAAAGAACTGAATAGATATTTTATACATTGATGTAGAGGAAAAAATGCCCAGGGATACTTCTTGTCTCCTCTGGTAGTGACTCTGTAGGAAGCCAGTTGGTAGTGGGAAGGACAAAAGGTAGCCTCATATTTTAATGAGATTTAACACAAGTGGTAGTGAATTGTTAGATTTTAATTTATATTCCTTTAATTAAAATCTTTAACCTCAGAATCCTGATGTTCATTCAGAGAATCTCATGGGAAAAACTAGAATGAAATTCTGTCTTTGAATTCTTTTTGTTTATGACAAAGCATCTAAAACACTAGAGTCTAGGTAGAATATTTCCTCCCGCTGTCGAGATTGGCTTTATCTGGGTAATAGGTCAAAGCAGAGTCTTCAGGGATAACTTGAAATGTATTTTAGATGTGGCATGCACAGCAAAGAACCTCCCTTTATCTGTGTTGCCTCTGCATACTTTGATGCCATTATGACAGCCTTCCTATCTGATTTTTTTCTGTGATTACATAAAAATTCCCCTCCTGGTAAAGTGCACTATAAACTTTAATTGAATTCTGTTCAGTTTAGCACACTCTCACAGGTGGGAGAAGGCTGTAATGGCTTTTTGTATGCAATGTAGTTACTTCTGTTTTCTGAATGCATTCGAAAAGTTGGCAGATGTTAAGAGAAAAGACAGAGTAACAGGACCTGCCCACATGTGGATTCCTCTTAGGACACTTGCATATGAATCGTATCCTCAAATATGGTGCCTTCACAGATGACATTTGAAAAAGTTCATGTACCTTCTATCGATGCCAAAACCCATACACAACTATAAAACAATAAGAAAATCTGTGAGTGCTGCCAGAAACCTGTATCCATGTGGATCTTTCCTGGTTCAAAAAACACGTACACGATCCAGACAATGGAAAATGGCACAAGGTGCAAAAGAAGACAAGTCAAATAATAATCTTTGTTGTTCTGAACAGACAGCAAACACAAAATTTGCAACCTGGCTAGCCTTGAGTGTGCAAGCAAGGGTGTGCAGTGAAGGAAAACTAGCTGGTTTCTATGAAAACATAAGGACATGTTTTTGTCTGGCAGTAAAGCCAATGCTTGAGACTTGGTAATAGGTATTCCAGATCTCCCTAGGAGATTGCAATGGCTTTAGTGGCTTCTAGGCAAAGCAAGGCTAGTAAGTGATCATGAAGGAAAGAGAGGACCACACCCTAAAATACTGGCACATGAGTCAAAGGCCACAGGCTGCTGGTCACCCCCATGATGCTCAGAGCATCTTGTGGGTCCCTTTATAGGTATTGCTTAAAACTGAGTGCTTTGGGTTTGGATGAATATCTTTTGAGAAGAGGAGTCATGAATGTCAAAAGATTGTTGGAAGAGGCACCCTACAGGCATCAAGAAAGCAGTGAACAAAGATTCATCTGGGGAAAAAAGTCTTGGCAGCCACAGTACTGAATCACAGAGTAAAACTGCTGAACTTCCCCTGGCTTCCTTAAAAATTGAGGTTTAGTTGGGCCGCCACACTACCCTCTGGAGAAGTGCAATGTTTGAAGTTTAAGCGGTTACCAAAAATAAGGTAAATGTTGATTTCTTGCTTAAACTGGCAAACTGAAATTAGTACCTGATATTGTGAACAGCCTTTTAACTCCTGATATAGAGGCAAGATTTTCTCTCATATAAAGCAAAAATTTTTCATGGTAAACTTCTTTACAAAAGATAGTCTCATTTTTATTTATGATGTAGAATTGAAACAGGGTTTTTCAGATAATGTTGATCCTCAGCAATCCTATACTCTGGTCAGGGATCTCATCTGTTGTAATTCCCCTCTTCAACTCATCAACAACACACAGGCAGTTCAGAATGTTCCTGATTTTTTTCTAAATTTCTTGTGTCAGTCTTCATCAATTTGTGCTATTTGTTTATGTTACTTTTTTTAAGCAGAAAAAAAGATGAACCAACAGCAGGAAGCATTTTTCTCTCCTTTGATTCTGAAATTTTCTTTTGATTCTTAAAACACTGCTGCTTAAGCTGCTGGGAGTTTGTTCTGCTTATATTCAGTTGAGTAAGAGTCCAGCTGATTCCAGAAACCTCCACAATCTGCGGTGTCTCATTTAATAGTGCAGAATAAATATGCTGATTTACATAATTTATGTTTCCCTTGTTTCCAGTGCAGTTTCCTGATTACGTTAACAAAATCATGCTTTTACTTTCTCACCTTTGAAGTTCTTACCTTGGAAGCTGAGTATATCTGCTTTATTAATTCAGCATAGGTGACCTTAGGAATGGGCCATGGTCCATAGTGCACTAATTACAGGAAGATAAAACAGTTTCTCATTAATATGAATATGTAATCAGTTTCTTAAGAATAATGTCTGTTGTCTGCAAGGAAACAGGGCAACCTAGTGCAAATTGCTCTGTTTATTTAGAAAAAAAAAAAAGAAGGCAGTCTTGGAGAGGAAATCAACTAATCAACTGAAGAAGACAAAAAACAGAAAGGGGGGATGGGGGACAGATTACACATCAGGCATTAGTGAGTTTCTGATAATATCTGAGGTCTCCTCAGTGCAATGCACCTTTTCCAGGCCAATCTTCCATTTTTTTTGTTTGTTAAATCAAAGACCTACCTAGTGTTTCTGTGTAATTCTGATCCCTGTATCGTGAAACTGGCTTTAAATTGGAACTGAGAGAGGTTTAGAGTAGCATTTTGAATTTTTGCCCCTTAAGTTTTATTTCCCTTCATTTGGCTTGCTGACTTGGGGACTTTATATGCTCTGTTTGGATCCTATAAAACAGCTGATTGATGTGGTCAGGAACTTGATCTTTTGATTTGCTCTGCATCTTACACAGTGCTCCTCAGAGTGACTGCACTCTGGTGTGACTTGCTAAATGTTGTTGCCTGTCTCTTTCCGGGAGTCCTATGGGAAATATAGGTTCAAATTTAACCTTTCTGTTTCAAAAACAATGTATTTTTAATTTATTTATATGCCTGAATGAACAAAGTCCCAACAAATTATGGCCTGCTTTTTGAACTTGGAAACCATTTATGTTTTCATTTGGTCTATTAATTCTCCTTAAAATGAGGAGCTGACTGTCTCACTTGGGTACCGCTGTGTCCGTGTTTGGGAATTAAAGTCTCCACCAAGAGACAGTTGAAAGTGTGAGTTGAAAAGACACTTGCAAGTGTGAGTTGACAAAATGTAACTGATACAACCAAGTGGAGTTAATGAGTATGTGTTGAAGATGGTTGAATCTTGATTCTGACAGGACACGAATGGAGTTGAACATAGTGATGACATGGTTTGCCTTTCCAAATCTGCAGTATTAAGGAAAGCTAAATATGCTGAAAGCACTGGGCAGTTGTCGTACAGGTCGCTTATTAAAAGTTGGACTCAACTATCCATATTTGAATTATTCTGCATTCAGAATGGGCAAGCTTGCAACAGAGAAGGCAAACATTTTCTCTGCAGTCATCTCTATCTTTGTTGCCATGCGTTAGAGGCAATCCTCGTAAATCTTAAAGGATGTGAAGGTATTTGCACCCTTTTTAGCTTTCTTGGAGTTACTATGGACTTACTCCTGGAAAAACAACTCTGGATAGGACTAAACAAAGTCTTTTGGGCATGTATGGTCCCAGTGGTCCCTGATGAGGTGGTTGGTTGCTTTGAGTTAAGCACACACTTTATTCAATAGGACCTAGGTTGGTTTGCATTTTGCAATGTTAAATACTGTACAGTTGCTGATTATGCTTTTATTGTGGAACTTCTCAAACCTGGTTGGATTTGATCCTTGAGAAACACCTCTGTGGGTAGAAAAGTACAGCTGCAAAAAAACATTTGAGATATGTGTTTTGTTCCTACCCAAGGGAGGAAGGCTGGCACAAGGAAGCCTGCAGGGCTTTGCTTAAGACAAAGAAATCTGGTCATCTGTGGCAGATGCAAGTAGGGAAATTTGAATAAAGAGAGGACAGAAAATAAGGATAAATAAACCATGCATGTTTAGGAAGTACAGTTGCTTTCCTGGTTATTTAACTCCAGCCTCTAAGCACAGGTAGTGTCTCTTTGCCTGAATGGTTTCTATGATTGTGAAGTAGCAATTACTTATGGTACTCTAGTCATTAGAGCTGGATGCTGATGCAGAGCATTAGAGTTAGAATAGAAGAGAATTAGGTGCTTCAGGCAGAGAAGAGCAAAACTGTACACTTCTGCCTTCTCTATCCCATCTAAAAAGGTAGAGAGAGGACACTACCCAGTGAAAAATCAGACCAATGTTGGAAGTCCTGGTATTGCTTTATTTTGATATGTCTACCTTGGACCATGTTCCGTATTACTTCTTGGAAACATTTGAGTTAATTTCTTGTCGTCCCAGATGTATGTGCTCAAACTCTTGTCTTGTGTGTTGTGCTGCAGAAGAATGTTCATAACTGCAGTTTAATGCAACTAGTTTGTTTTCTTGTTAGCAAATTAGGTAAATTTTTCTCCGTTGACTGTGAAGAAAACTTGGGAAACACTCTCTGTATTGTTTTTTGCAGAAATCTTTCTTTATTGATTGTGTAGGAAGCTCAGAGGGTCTGAATTTCTAAATATGCTCTTTTAGGTGTGGAATGCTTGGCATTGCTCATAGTGTTTCCCCCTTCCTCTTGGCATAAAATAATCTGTTATTGGGGGCTTCAGGTGAAGAAAACCACTATAACATATGCAGTGCTGAAGTACTCTTAAATTTTTGCTCAAGTATTGTCCTGAACAGTCCTGTGCTTCTCCTTGTATTCTGTACATCTTCCTTCCCAAGTCTTATACATTAACACCCTCCAGTACAGTATTAAGTAATGTATCTAATATCTCTCACTTACAGCTCATCCTTTCCTTGAAAGAAATTTCATGTACAGGGTGTTTATTTAGGATATTTTTGTTCTTTTTAAAAGAACAGAATGGATGAGAGTTTATAGAAGGATCACACTGTCTCCAGACAGCTGGATTCCCTTTGTGTGTGGCTTTTCCAAATAAACCAGCACTCTCAACTCCATTTTGAGGTTCTGTGCTGAGGGTGGTATTTATGGGTGGTGAATCTGCAGGAAAGCAAGGAATTAAAACTTCCAGCCTAGTGAAAGCTTTGCTACATTTCATCTGTCTCATTAACCAACACAATACCTGTGCTACCAATACTCCAAATGTAGCATTGCATTTCTTCTCTTAACTGAGGAAATACCTTTCCCTGTATCTCTTGTTGATACCCCTCTTGGGCTGAGTTTGCTTTACTGACTTGCACTTTTCGCTGTGAACTTGCCATGGTGCTAATTTCCATTAGCTGTTCTGATGAGCCTGAAAAATTATAGAAAAACCCAACCAACCAACCAAAAACAACCAGAGAAAAGCTCATATGCCTCAAACTTGAGCAGCTGCTATGACAAGGCCCCAAGACTAAAATTGTCCTGACAGAGTACTTTTGTTCTCTTCAAAGTAAACCCCAAACCTAACCAAGCAATCATACAGCTGTCTCAGCTGTACCTGTACCTCATACCTTGCCACATGCATGTGTGCTGTCAGCTTAAGGTACATCCGAAGGTCACAGTCTGTCTTTTCTAATGGTCAGTCTTGAGTTTTCTTCAGTGGGAGAATTAAAAAAGATATCTGAGCACGAAGAATGCGTTCAAACTGTCTGTTGTTGGAAGGTCTGTGTCATAACATCAAGTTGCTCGGCTCCTAGATTTCCTGGCCCCTAGGAAATTCAGTTGTAAAAATGGTATAAAAGAAGCATAAAAATGCTGTGTGTTTTTCTTCTGGTTTTCTGTTTGCTTACACTCAATATGTAAGGGGGGGGAACCGTTTTGATGCCAAATGCGTGAAAATACCTAAATTTGTGTCATTGAAGTGCCGAGCAGGTTTTTTTTTTCACTTGTAAGGTCAGCTTTCTAGGCTAAAACAAAAAATGTTGTAAAAAGTATGTAGATGATTCATAGGAAAAAACATTACTGTGAAACATGGATTAGATCCTTTTTCCCAGCTCTTTCTTACAGAATTATGGACTGTGCTTCATGTTCAAGCCTCAGTAAGATCTCCAAAATAAGCTAAGGTTGAAGAAAATTCTGACAGCAGAAATATGATTCATTGGACTCTGATTTCTGTGTATCCTGTGGCTGTACATGGCTTTTGATGTACTTTCAGCTTTGGATTAGTTTCTCCATTCTTACTACCACATATCACAGGATATAAACCTGGATAAGCAGAGTTAAGGAGTAGTATTAGGAATAAAGGCTCTCTGTTTGCTATATACATGTTGGGTCATGCTAGAAGCTGGAAAATTAGAGTTAGGTGTAAAACTAAAAAAAAAAATAAAATTAAAAAATCAACTAAACATAATATTTTACTGTAGAGGATATATGAGTTCTTTTAAAGCTAGTGAAATAACCTTTGTGGTAACATCTTCAAAGATTTATTTACGAGTGGAAGGCTACAAATAAAGTTGCATAAAAATAAAACTCCCTTCTCCTGCCATGGTTCTCATATACAGATTTTCTTATGTGGGTTCCCACAGAACTCTTGTGTCAACATAAATGCTGAAAGTTTACATGATTTTAAAAGAAATAACTGGAGAAATTTACGAGGCTGATACATGCACCTCTGACATAGGAAGTCACCTGTGAGACCTGAGATCAGTGAGACTGAAAGTGCATTCTGGGGAATGTGGCTTGGGAAGAATGTCCAAGTTAACCTTGAGGGGAAGCAATGCATCCAGAAATGACTATATCAATGTGGTGTTAGTGCAGTGTCTTTCTGAGCAGGACCAGCTGGCCTCCAATGGGTCATGCTGTCTGGGAAGCTGTTTCCTCTCTCCCTTATTTCCAAGGTGCTGAACAAATTTAAAACACATCTGTGTTTTCTGTTTTACTTTCAATTCTCAGTCTTTGGGTCTTGCATTCTGTGGAAAGTGTTTCCTGCTTCTCTGGGTAGCCCAGAGTAGTTCTAGTGCTCACTGAAGCATCTACCTTCTGATTACTTGGGAGCTTTTATCTCTGCTGCAGAACAGATATTAAACCATTTCTTACCCAGAAGAATGGATTGATGGCCAGACAGGGAAACTGTGATAGCCTAAGGTTTGTGTAAACACAGCAGCAATTCCCATTACCACAGCAGCCTAGTGACAAAGTTTTACACAAACATTTGCGCTACCAAGGAAGGAAGCTAGACAGCACTAGCAGGCTTGTCTGCAGTTTGGAGATGCAGGTTTAACTTCACACTCAGGCAGTGTTCTCATATGAATGTGAGCAAGTCAACCTGCCTGTGTTTTAATGCTTTTGGTGGTAGTGTGGGAATATGAGCATCAATCCTGCAAGAAAAAGGCTAAAGGCTAAGTATTAGGGTGCCCTAATACTGTGCAATGAATGTGTAAGTACCACAGGCAGTAATTAGCAATGGTACAAGGCTCTTCTGTTTCTAGAATGAAGAGTACAGTCTGCTTCTCTCTGTGTGTGTCTCTGTGTGTTCAATACATGTGAGGGTAGTATTCTTTATTGAACTGACAGTAATTTCACTTGGTAGGTTGGAGCAAATGTTACCAGTTGCGTGTAATTATGATAAATTAATATTGTTTTGTTATGGTGGACTGTTACACTAGTTAGCAGATTTCCCTGACAAACCAAAAATTAATGTTTTTAGGGCAGTTTGTAGCAATCAAAAGAAGGATTTTTTCAGTGTACTGACCAAATGTGAACTCAGACTCTAATTTCAGAAGATAGCTGTTATAATTTTTTCACTCAGCTGTTCTCTTCTTTTTATTTTGGGAACTTTTTATTCCTCAAAGATAGCTTTATATTTGGCATTCTTCCTGAATATACTACGCTGCCACACCACAAATGTGTCCGCGTGCTCTATTTTTACATAGAGCTTTGAAGACAGCTGCTGCTCTCACTGGTGTTTGCAGTGGAACATAGATGCCCAGGCCCTGCTGTGGTTGATGTAATAATGTGGGCACATCCTGTGACTGCCCTGCCTTTCAGTTATCATCTCAGCAACCACAGTAACTTTCCTCCATCAGCCTACAGGGACTTTGTGTGGTAGGAGGGTGTAATTCTTTGATCTGTGCTGCTTTTTCCTCAGAACCTCTGAATCCTATGCTCTATTAAAACCTCCTCACCTCAAATGTTAAGGCTGTATTCTGTGTTGTGATTTCAAAGTCAGAGATTCACAGAAATTAGGATTGGAAGGAACTGCAGGAATTCCTCTAATCTTTGCACTAATGCAGTGCAGGGCCAGCTAAATCTATTATCCTTCACAACTAAAAAGTATAGGGAAGCTTTATTGGAAAGTGTAGACATAGATCTTGAGATCTGTAATTGCAAACTTTGTCATGCTCCTGTATTCTTAGACCACTGCAGCTACAGCTACAGTATTGTGATGTTATTTGTGGCAGATGATCCTGAAGACCCCTTAGGTCTGGAGATGCCCAAAGCGATCTGTTCTGCTGCTTATTCAGAACACTCAGTGAAACTTAGCTCCTGGGGATATCATAACTGCTGCTGCAACATTGACCTTTGCCAGCAGATACACGAAGCTTATTTTGTGCAATTAAGGTGGGAAGGTGATACATTTTGGGTACCGTTCACTTTTACAGACAGTGATAAATACTTACAGTGGTAACTGTAGAAAGATATTTAATGCAAGGAGAGAAAACGTCACTATAAATCATTGTGGCTTTGCTGGTTTGAGTTAATCCTATTCTCTTAGGTCGACTAGGAATCTGGTCTTGTGTACATGACTGTCGGATGCATGAGAATCACAGTCCTCACAAATAAGGTGGTTTTTTTCCCCAAAGTGCGGATGCAGGGTTTTAATTTTATTAGAGGTCACCTTTTGTTTCAAAACCTTCTGTTTCCAGCAGAACTACTTCAGAAATGGGCAATATTTTGTCAATGTTGTACATGTAGAGAGGGCTCTGATGATGGAGGTCATACCAGTTCCCTCTGTTTTGCCATTCCCCAGATTAATACAGTGTACTCTGCACAGAACATGCAGGGACTGTGTATATCATGCTAATAGACAGTGTTTGCAAAAGTTATAATTCACATAGGCAGTTACAGCAATGAATTAGTGCTTTTGGCATTTGGGAAAGAAAGCCTATTTAAAATCCAGCTGCTTGCCAGCTGTGGCTATTCATAGCAATTATTACACTGGCCAATATTTTCACTCCATCTTTTCATTTAAAAGGTGTAATGAATGATTTTATTGCCATCTTAAAAGTCTATTTATAATCCATTCATCTTGTGATAAACGTGTGTATCTGATTCTCGACCTCCATTTAATACTGTACAAAGCAGTCTTGCTTAAAGTTTTCTTAGCACAAATGTAAGACAATCACATTTTTTATCAGCTTGAGTGACCTTAACTGTTTACTCCTGTACTTCTAAAGTACGGGTTTTGATGAGTATTTAATATATAATTGTTGTTAGGATTTTTTTCCTCTGTATTTTAGCCATCGCTACCTTTCACTTCTCTTTGCTAGCAGTATCTAGGTAATGACTGGGAATGCTTGAAGGCTTTGCAATACAGGCAGAATCTTGCAAATTCATTCTCTAAGGCCCCTACTGCAGTTTTTGATGCCTATGTGCGTAAAGTAAGGCATCAGATGGCCATATGGTCAAGATGCTGTTGCTTTAAACCTGCTCACTCTTGCAGCTGCTGTGGTAGTGACCACTTGACTTCAGCAACACTACATTTTTCAGCTTGTATTCTTGTCTGTCCTGCTGCAGCACTGTTGTTAACAGTGCTTGAATTAGACCAGAGCTGGTGATGGAAACAGTCCCACAGTCATTGCCGTGCTGCTGGCAAGCCCAGAGCCTAATCAAAGGAGCAGCAGAGGCTTAAATGTCTTAGATGGACAAGTAGGAAGCTTTAGATCTTGACACGTGGTTGGGGCACTGGGCATTAAACTTTCAGGTATTTTATGTCTTATGTTCATGTATTGGCTATGATTGCCCTTCCTGGCTCCCCTGTCCCAGCTTCACCCTCAGAAATTGGGAAATTTGGCCATGTGACCTTGCTGTTTTAAGATGATAAAATTCTTGATGGGCTGTACCTGCATTTTTCACCCCATACTCTTCCATGCTGGCCCTACTGTCCTCAGATTTTCATAAAAATTTGTGTTCTGTCAAACCCCTCTAGGAAAAACAGTCAAGATACATTCCAAAAAAACCAAGCCAGAGACGTCCCTGTCCTGAGGCCTGGCAACCCTGGTACAAGCCCATGGTCTGTTAATGGGTACCATATTTCCTGAGCTACTGTGCAGCTCTGTGTGGGCACTGTGAGAAACATGCTGGATCAGGAGCTCTATTTTTTTTCTGCAATTCCTCCTTTGGAAGGGCTGCCTATATCAGAAGCCCAGCCTCCAAGCCCTGTCCGAAAGGAGGGCTAGAGCAATCCCCCTCCAGGCATGGCTAAACTGCAGGATTTTGGACATTGCCCTTGCTCCAACAAAAACAAGCTGAAGGCTGTAGGACCTTTCCAGTGGGAGATCATGTCTGAGAACACTAGCTCTTTTTAAAAGGAGCTCTTTTTAAAAGCTCCATTTTCATAACTGCCTACCTAAGTAGGAAGAGAATCACATCCATACACAAGCAGTAATTGAAGGGACAATAGAAAAATGAAGCTAAACAATTTATGACAGGGAAGGTTTGAGGTACAGGAAATGGATTTTAATCAGAAAGCCAAAAACATATCTGTGTAGGGGCACACATTTCTGAGGTCAGTGGATAAGACTGAAAGCTGATCTGACAACTTTAGCATTTGTATGCACTAGAAGATCTAGAAAAAAAAAATGGGATATATCCATTTTTGCTTTCTTTACTCCCCGATTTCTTCAACAGACCATTCACTATATGGTCTGTTATGCTGGGGAAATTTTCCCTTCCTTTGCCTGTTTTATTTCTTTTGATAACAGTGTGAAGCACAAAGGACATCTTCTGAGGCACCAAAATTCAAAGAATATTACTCTTACTTGCTGCTTAATATTTTCTTTGTCTGGAAATTATTCTACCACCAAGGAAAAGTACCAATCCAGGAATATCAAGTCTTAAGAAATGAGGAACATATATGCCTATGTCTCTGCAGTCTTGATGGCTTCATTTCCCTGAGGAACTAAGGGCAAGTAGTGTATCAGCACTGACCCTCAAATCACCTCACTTTCCTGTGAAACTCCTGATAGGACCTGGACTTTCTAATCCAACTCTTTGCATATCTAACTCCCACATGATTGATCTTACCTTTAGCTTCTTTATTCCCTTGTTTGCTGGATGTCACATTTACTGTTGTGATATATTTGGTAGAGTAAGTTTTAAGCTTTCCAAAATGTTGTCATAATTGTGCTCAATAGATTTATTTTATCTATTGCTAGATAGAAAGAGGAGAAATAGCCTGCTAAAGGTAGCTTTAGGGATAAAAAACTGAGAAAGTAAAAGAGAATTAATTGCATATGACTTAGCAAAGAACTAATGCATTGGAAAAAGAGGTGCAAATGCTTGTGTGTGTGAATATTACTAACACAAATAACAGATGCTTGAGTTCCTACAGGGTTGAAGTCATTAACTACATGGAGAGTTACTTGCACAGTTACTTATCGCTCCTTCTGCAGTTCTTTTTTCAGTCCTTCTATGTCCTTGATGAGTTTAGACTCCATCCTGTAAAGGTTTATGTACCCACTTCATTGTGGCAATAAGTGTGGGAGTTGCTTGCTTTCAGCTGAGCATGCACACTACTAATCTGCAGAGCATCAAGAGTAGTGGGATATACACGTACTGTGCATTCTAGAGTTGGTTAAAATGCAGAAATAAACATTGATTAGTATGCCATTCAAAAATTTTTCATTCTCCTTATACTGTCTTTCAAATATATACACATTACCCTCTGTTCAAAATTGGTTCCCAATATGAATGTTATTTGTTGTCTTGATCTGAGATTGTCTAGCCTCATTTAACATCCTTTTCGAAAAACTTGATGTAAGTTTTTATTTATTAATTGTTCCGTATTTTCTAAAGAGTTTCAAAGCTGTTACCTGATTTTATGGATTTCCAGTTTAGGGACACTTACAGGGCTTGTTTTTTGCAGAAAATCTGGGTCTTGAGGGCTAGTTAACGTGGCTAAAATTCCAAATCCTCCAGACAGACAACTAAATACTTTAATGCAGATTTCATCTCTCTGTGATATTTTTGTCCCAAGGTCCTGTCCAGTACTTAGAAATCTGATCATAGGATCTAGGAATAATATAGTTTGGATGGACCTTTGCACCTTGGAAAGTTTTGCCAGTAATTGTAAAATGACTCTAAGAGTTAGGAATATGTTTTTACTCTCTGATATGTAAAACAGACCATGAAATTAATATTCAGACACAGTAGAGTAGTTCTTTTCATTACTTAAATGGGCTTAATTGGAGTTACAGCAAATTTAGAAGGCATACTAGCAGCACTATATAAATTAGATATGCATTCCTATGAATAATACAGCCATTATCCAATTCCCCTTCTTCCTAATTTCATTCTCCTCCTTAAAAGAAGTTAAAGTTTTTGTCACCTACTTAATACAAATTATATTTTTCTCTTAGGAGAGAAATAATAGAAGAATAAATGGCGCCAAACTATAAGACAACAGGAAAGTCACTAGGAACAGCAGTGAAAGCTTTTTTGTCTTTTGTGGTAAAATGTGCCTTGAATTTGACTGTGGTCTCAGCATGACAAGGAACTGTAATGTACTATGACCTGCTACATTTAGCAGACAATAGCAAAATTTGGAGTCAGCAATAAAACCTTTTTGTTGATCTTTCTGTCCATGCTTGCATCTACTTTGTGAACATGATACTTCTGAACATACCTCTTATACGCATCCATTGGATAAATACTTTCTGAAGCAGTGACACAGCTCCCATAACACTACATTTACTAAAGTATTCCTCTCCGTCTGTCAATGGTGTATACGTGGTGGGTTGATCTCTGTTAGTAACTTTTGAGAGAAAGGGGATATGCCCTTAAGGTCAGCTAAACTTTTTGCAGTTGAATGCAAGTGAAGTGATTTCGTAAGTTTTGCTCGATTAGCAACAGCAGACGGAAAACCCAGGCAGCAGTCTAGGTGATGGGGTGACTTTTGGGTGGATATGCCTCTGAACTAAACAGTGGCATACTTCTAGCAGCTGTTTGCTTAGGTTGTGCTTTTAATAGATGATCCCTGAGCAGAGTGGTACTTATTTTCCATGAAAAAAGCCCCTATTTTTCAGACTTTAGAAGGCCCATCAAAATGTTCCATTTCCTCTTAGCCTTCATCAAAAGACTGAAACAATTCTATTAAAATAGGAATTTTCTCTTAAACTTTCATTATTTAAAAAACTCTTTTTGAAAAAGAGGTGTCTGGAGCAACAAGGCAATATAACTTTTAAGCTGTCTTTACTCTTTTATCCAGTTTCTCAAGAAGCAGGGGAAGATTTTTAGGACCCAAATGAGAATTAGGTTTGCAAAGCCTCTCAGCTTTCACTGGAACTTGAATGTTTCTGTCTTTGAACCTTTTAAATATCCTCTCATAACAAAGGTGCTGAGTAAGCATGTTCTTTCAGCTTGATTGAGGGCCAGATTTTAGGGTCAGAGTTAATTTTTAATACCTGTTTCAGTATTTTTGGTACTTTCCACTCTCACAGTTATTCAGAATTGTGCATGAAATGGAAATGTCTTTGAATATTTATCTTGCTTCCCTTTCTATTACTTGCCATGCTTTTTATAGGCTTAATTTTTCTTCAGTATTTATGATACATTCTGTCTAACTTCAATTCTGAGTAGCAGTTGTAACTGAGACTTAATGAAGTTTTTTGATGGTGAATATAGATGCATTCAAATAAAACCTTTTATTGTAACATATTCCCAAACTAGCCAGTGGTATTAATTGCGCTGTTAGCGATTCAAACAGCAAACTGAATTTTTAGTTTGTATAGCCTCACAATAAGACCTAAGTAAATCACTGATAGAAAAGAAATTAATAAATTACCTGAAGTATCACCTCGTGGCTTCTTTAGCAACAACTTTGTTTTCTTTCCTATATGCAATTGAACTTGTTTATACATATTCTTTCCTGTATACACTTGAAGTTGTTCACAAATATTTTTAATGAATATTTCTAAGTATTTTCTTGATCACAGAGTTTTTCTAAGCAGTTGATTGTAAGTAACTGGCAATCAAAATGCAAGCTGTGCTGATTCATTTTTATTAGACACATCACTTATAGCAAGGTATTGTTTGTCTCCCCAGATGGAGGTTCCAGTTCAGGAAAATATTAAAACAGAGATTTCAAAGGGACTTCATAAAATGCTTGAAGGTAAGTATGTTCCTCAGCACTTTACTGAGTCCAGAGTATAATGAGAGTAGTTCTTTAAAGCAAATTTCTGCTAGTTGTGTTTATGAATTTACCATACACCTTCTGTCTATGTTCTCCGATGTTAAATTAAAACTTGCTGCTTCCATAACACCCTTGCCAGGAAATTCACTTGCCAAAAGTATCCATAGAGAGGGAGCAGAAAATGAATGTGAATGCAACCACAGCAAATACTGGTTTTATTTGAGTGAATAGCCAGGGTAGTAGAAGGTGCAATTCCAGTTCTAGTTACAGTCTAAACAATATATGTCATCCATGAAACTACAGGATTTAAAATAAAGGCCTTTTTATGTACATTATCTAGCTACTCAAATATGGACAGCATTTGATAACTCTTTGGTTTTTTCTCCCCTATTTATAGTCATACAAGACAAGTAGATGTTTATACTTTGAGGTTTTTCTCCTTCCCATCATAACAAGAAATTTTAAAAAGCAATAGGATTTAAAAAGCAATTATACACACACATATTGACAGATATGACCATCTTCCTTCCATGCTGCCTGGTTTTGTCATGTAATTTAAGGAATGTAATCCACAGCTCTGACAATGACATCTATCATGTAACCTTGAAAGACAGTTTGTCATACAGAGGGGCTCAGACCTCATTAAAATCTCATTCCCAACCAGCATCTGGTGATGGAGGACTTGGTACAGGTACAGAAAGTTCATTGTAGGGTCAGAGCTAGAGGATGGGGATGAAATTTCTTCTGACATCTGCCGGGGGATAGATCTTCTGTGTAGGGTGTTGTCAAAAGACAAGGGCATGTGGTAGACCTTCTTGATTGGACAGCAGAGGGTAGGATCTGCTGTTTTTAGATTTCTAGCCAGTGGATTGGCAGTTCAAGCTACCATCTCCAGCTGAACGTGACAGTGACTTACTTCACTCCTATAAAGCAACTTCATTTAGAATATTTCTAAAATTGCTCTAATTTCAAGGATTGCACATGCACACATTGTTTCAGTGAACTTTAATATAATTGATATCATGTATTTAACTATTAGTAAATCTAGTTTTATTTTGAACTGTGTTCAGAGTTATCACCTGACAGCTAATTTTTTGCTACAGAATGTCTGGTTATTATGTGTATAGTGTGTGAAAGATACATATTTTCATAATAGCAGGAGACATAGTTGCAGTAGTTTGAAGTTTCTCTTGAAATTGTAATCAACAAACTGTTCTTAATTTAGATGACGCAAGCATATCAAACACAAATATTAACCATTATATCTTTCAGTGATATTTTAATGTAATAACAAGAGATTTGGAAATAAATCACCAAAGCAATAAAACTCATATATGCATGTCCCATGCTGATTGTAACACAACTTGCTTACGAAGGAAGAGGAAGTCTTGCTTACATGGCAGAAAGCAAGGGGAAAAGAGTTTCTCTTTGTCATTTACCAGGTATGTCTGTGTGGACTTTATAAGCACAAACACATTAAGTATATCAAAATACTAGGTTTGCTTTCCAGTCAGTGGTACCTGGTAGGAGTACGAGGGTGGATTTTGATTCATCATATAAAAAACTTCAGACATATGTTCTTCAGTGCAAAGCATTGTGGTTAGGTACACAATTGGTGTCATTGGCAAAGAATAGCTAAATACAGATGGATGTGATTCCATACAAGGACTTTATAACTCATTCTCTGCAAGAACAAGAAGGAGGAAAAACCAGTGAGAGTGCCGGTAGTTTGCTGCTAGGAGAAGACTGGGAGGCAGTGGTCTGGGCTCTCAGTTCTGCTACTGATCTGCTGCACACAATTAGACACATCATTTTCTCTTTCATTTTGTTAACTCAGCCACAGCACCTCAGGGTCACTATGAGGCAGTAAGCTCAGTTGGTCATGTGGGTGCCTTCCTGAATAGAAATTGAGGAAAGCAACCTTCTGCTGCAGTGTGGGGTAGGTGAAAGTTAATTTATGCTGGCACCCTCTGTTTTCTGCTTCATCCTCCTGTGAATAGTAGGAATAGAAACACCATTGATTCTTCATGGGTGTTCAGCTTCATTAATAAAGTGGTTCTGAACAACAGTTTTCAGTCCTGAGGGTAGGTAAGTTTTATTCATTTTTTTTTCCCACAGCCTGTATTCTTATGTCCTGGCAATGGTTACAGCTGGCTATCCATCATAGTAGAGTAACCAGACCTTTACTCCTAAGTCAGTAAAATATGTGTACCTCTGGGGTGGCAACACTGTGTTGCCAGCCTACTGCAAGCCCACCTCCCCATCTGGCTGCCCTGCCTAGCTCTGTCTGCATCTATTTAGACCTCCTGGTGTGCTGTGTGTTTTAAACTATGATGTGTTTAAAAAATAGTCATATGTGTTAAGAAAATAAACTTTTAACGAGGTGTTTTTTTTTTTTTGAGGGGTGAGGAGGACAGAGGGAAAGGGGAGGGTGGAGGAGGGTCACAGAGAGGAAGTGTTTGAAGGTACCTGCAAAGTTTAAGTTAAAAGCTTTGTGGGACTTCATATGTACTGGGACAAGACTTCCCCTGAAAATAGCAGGGACTTAAGAAGCACAGTGTCTCTTGGATGTCCATCCCTTTAAACATGGTTTCAAAGGTTATTGGACACAAGCCAAGCAGTCTGTAGTCCTCATTTGCTAATAGTTGGTGCTTCAGGGATTGTTAATCCTTCCTGTGGTTTTCACACATAGCAGTTTGTGACAGAAGGGCACAGATCCCCCAAATGGTGTCTTTTGGGATCTCAGTAGCTGTCATGTCACAGTAGTCCAGAGCTCAGTATGGGCTAATTTCTCCTGGGAGCATTTACAGACTGAATTTTTAAGCCTGTGTTCACTGTTGTTTCTGTGGTTCTGCTTTTTGTATCACAGTACAGCGCTAACCCAGGAGTTCATGGCATGATGACATGTGCTAAACCTTCAAACAACATAATACACTCAGCAACTCTAGAAAGTGGGTGTTCAGCAGCAGCAAATGAAACTGCTTAGCTGGTGGCTCATTTACACACACAAATTGTCATTGCATAAATTGCCATTATCTCTGAAAACCTGTCAACTTGCCCAGCAAATGGCTCTTGCAGAGGGCTTGGAGGGCCATCAAATTTAGCCTGTCTTAGACAGCTTTTTTGACTCACCTCTCTTGGATCAACAGCAGGAGGGCTTTCAGGGCATTTGCGAGCTGTGAAAGGGCAAAGGTTATTCTGAAGGATAAACAGAGTAATAAGTGACTCAGTCAACCAGTAGAAGAGGAAGACCACATTTGCAATAGTGTGGCTACAATATAGAGAAGCTATACCACGGCAAATCAGTGTGAGACCTTTTTCCCCTTCACACCATGCCCTGCTGCCTCAAACTTCTTCCTCAGCCATGAGGGAGCTGGCCCACAGCTCAAGGTCACCCCTCCACGTCGCTCAGCCCTTTCACTCAGTGACAGTGAGACTAGTATTTAGGTGAGATTGGCTCTAACCTGTGAAATACGCACAAGTAATGTCTATTAGAGTATTAACCCAACTGACCAGGTGGTAAAAAGCTCCATATTACAGTGAATAGCCTGAGAAGAGACTAATTTGCTTGACTCTCTAGCTGGGGAGAGAAATGACAAGTAAAAGGAAGGCTTTCTCTACACCAGGTATAATTAAGCAGCATGCAGCTTGTTGCTTCAGGATGCTATGGAATTGTCATTAGAGAAATTTGTTGTCATGATGTGACCAGTAAACAGTGCATTCCCCATATAACCTCTGGCTGAGGAGATTTTTTAAACTGTGCGTGGCCATTATTAAGAGAAATCTCTCCTAAACATGATCAGAAGCCCCATTTACATTCCTAATCATCAGTACTCTCTGTTGTCAGAGATGGTATCCTCAGTTAGAATGCTTGGTCTAAATCTATATAGTTCCTTCCATACTTTTAACCATTTTTTTTAATCCATCTGTGAATTAAGACACGGATTGTACAGCTTGGTGCTTTGAAGCTTAAACCTAACAGTACAGAACTCTCTAATGGGTCTAAATTCTCAGCCAGTAGATTGGCTGTAGGCTTATTGGTGAGGGGTGAATCAAGTGATTTAAAATAAATCATCCTAGAACTGTCTTCTCTGATCTCTAAAGCGTATATCCTGTTGCTATTGCAGCAGGATCTTCATGTGAAAACGAAAACAGAATTTCATCTGAAGCTTTAGTTCTCCCAGAGTACTTTAAAGCAGATGTGATTTTATATTCACAACACAAAAACCTGAGCCATTCAGTATTTCGCTTGAGCATGTCATTTATTTTCAATCTCCCTCTGAGTAGCGAAAGGTACTATGATAATAAATGAAAACATAAATTCCCTTGAATTGCTGTCCTTTTGCTTTTTATATTGCTGCTGAGATTTTTGTTAGCCTTGGTTTCTTTTCCTGACCGCCTTTGAGTCTATTCAGTGATGTTCCTTAATGGTTCTAGTTGGTGTTCAGAAGAGGAGAAAATCCTCTCTCAAATCCAAGGTGTTGATGAGACTCTGAATCAGAATTTTTTTAAAACTAGGTTTACTTCAGATTCAGTATGATATTTCTGGCCAGAGCCAACAAGAGAAAGGAAGCCCTTCTACACAGCTAGTTAGTTGTCATTCTTGCCCACAGTTGCCAGGCATAAAGATCTGCTTACTGTAATTTGGAACAGGAACCTGAATGTTTTCTTTTTTTAAACTTTATTACTGTCTGTCTTGCTGAGTTTCTTCTTCATAGATACGGTGGGTACTTAAGCATTGATGGGGGCAAAGTGACTGATTCAATGACTTGTGGGCATTCAGCAGGACTGCTTTCGGCTGCATTTCTAGTCCTATTTCCGAAGAAGCTTTTCTTCTTTGTCTTTTATATCCCAGGAAACTGCTTTGGCTATTCTGGAAAAGCATGTTCAGCTTGCATGCTGCTTCAGAATTTTTCTATGAAAGTTCTTGATATCCTCCTCTTTGTGGAACAGAACTAAATGTAAGAGTCTGAGTGTTTGTGATGAAATACAGTTTTTGTTTTCCAGACAGACCTGCCAGTGACAAATAAATGCTGGCAGCACGAAGCAACTGTTGTGACACAGCCTGTCAGGAAAGTAAATCTGGGCCTTGGGCTTTCACCACTTTGGGCTCCTGGTGACAGGTGTCCAAGTGGCTGCTGCCTGACTAGTCTGCTTGTATCCATAAAACCTCACACCACTAAGTCACAGCAAAGAGACTTGACATCCAGTGAGTACCTGTAACAAGACTAATACAGAGAAAAGGCCTTTCAGATATGATCAGATGCTGTTATGTCTCTCTTTGTTTTACCAGTGCTGTTCCGGTGAGCAGGGTTTTATTCTAGACAATGCAAATGGTGTATTGTTGTCATAGCTGTTAGTGCTACTATGAGAAGGAAGAGCCAACCTTAAATACTCAGTGCCTGACTCTTTCAGTGGGCAGTGTGCAGCTGACAATTTCCTTTTTAATGTCCTTTAATGCAATAACAGACCCCTATTTACTTGTAGGTACTGAATGAGCAAGCTTTACTACTGATAGAGAAGTGCTTTTAATAACTGCCAACAACTTTATGTTACTGTAATCCACATCATGGCAAGCAAGGTAAAGAGGTTTGTGCAATTGCTCATGAGACAAGAAGGAAATAATGATTTTAATAGAGTGCTTTTTGGGGGGAAGTTGTGTTAATATATAATTTTTTGGCTAAATGACTGTTCTCTTGCCATTTGAACTGCACAAAGTGAATCAAATGACTGTGTGTTGTCCTTACCCTGCAAAGCCGAGTCAATCATGTTGAGTGCGAGCAGTGTGAGTCTTTGCAAGTCTTAGGAGATACATTAGAAGTGTTTAGGGCAAAAGGTCGTATTTTGAATTAAGGGATGGAGCTGCTTGCTCTTTATTTCTTAGCTGAAGTTTCTGAAATGTTTTTCCTGGTACGTGATACTTTTCATATAACTAAGAAGCCCCTTGAGGAACAGCTCGCAGTTGTAAATTCTGCTTAGAAATTTTAATTAATCTTTTTTCAATAGGTACTGATTTCTACTAGGTCAACATATATTTAGCGAAGAGGCCTCTATGCAGTCTGCTAGTACTTTTGCAGTACTTTTGATTAAGCATGTAATTTCAATTACTGTTGATATAGCTTTATCCAAAAGCTCTTTTTAGTGTTTATCTTTTTTTTCAGCTTACAGATGCCAGCAAAGTAGCATTGGTGTTTTCATACCACACAATATAAACTACAGAAAAGTACAACCCTAAAAAAGCGGGGAAACAGCAATGTGTATACTGAGGGCTAGATTTAAGACAGGAAAGTATCTACATATCCTATAGCCATGTAAGTCCTGCTCAGTGTCTGAGCCAAACTCTCTAAGTCTTTTAAAAAGCCATTCGCTCCTTAAGGCCAGACTTCCAGTAGTATTTGTAAGAGAGTGTTGGTGGACTGCGAACTTTGGTCATTTCAGCACTAGGCATTTCAAGATACAGATATCTAGCTAGACAGATTTTCTGAGGATTTTCATAATATTAAGTACTTAGGCATTTTTCAAAATTCTGCTGCTGTCTGTATCTGCATCTTTAAGCCCTTAAATACTTCCATAAATCCAGACCTAACATCTTTAGACTGCATCTGAGTGTTAGACTTCAACATTAAAATTTTCCCAGTGAAATTAAACAAATGTCCTACTTCTCAGAAGTCTGCAGGAGTTATTCAGAACTTCTGAATGTCAGACTATGATTACTAATGTGTTTAACTCACTGAGGTTTGTTACTAAGTTTATCTGTGATAAAATTCACTTGCTTTGTGGTGCTGCTGTCTACTAAGACAGTAGGAATGGCAAGGCACAGTTCATAGAGTAGTCCTGGTTTCTCCTTGTGGGAGAGTGCTACATGGCATTGTTCAGAGGCTGGACAATCATGGCTCTTTCCTCAGCACTGAGTAGGAAGGGTGGCCTAGATACCTGCCCTGAGCAAAAGGTTTGGAGTAGTGGGTTTTGGAGGGGAGGAAGCTTCTGCACATGTGCCCTAAGCATGATGGTGATGGGAAACAGATGAACACTGTGCTGCCAAGATCATGGATCGCTGTATGCAGCTTCTTCCTGAACTGTCTGTCACAGAAAGTATGCAGAGGCACCAAATCTGGGCTGACCAAGCAGCTTGGCTTCTGGTAATCACAAATCTGGGCTGACCAAGCAGCTTGGCTTCTGGTAATCACCTCTGTATTCTCCTGGTTTCACAGGTCAGGTCCTAGTTTCACTGCAGCTGAGCCAAGTTAACTAACCGCTGTCACGACCCTACTGCTGAATAAACGGCTTGTGAGTTTGGTTATCTTTTTTTTTTCCCCCTCTTTTTGTCTTATCTGTTATTTGGTGCTCTGAGACAGTCCTGTCAGCACAAAGAAGCATACGAGGACATACTGCTATGGGGAGAGGACAAATATGAGGGAGTGACCGTGGCTGCCAATAATTAGGACAATTTGTGCTACTTGGCTTCAGTTTGCATAGTTACAGCATGAGATTTAGCCCTGCATAGGTACCACAGGTTGCTGATGGCATGGAAGTGAAATGGGCCTGAATCACACATTCAGGAAGAGGGCAGGGAATGGGCCCATGTGTTCAGGATTCTTTAGTCTCTACCCACTTCCCACTTTGCAGGCGTCAGCTGAGGATGACTACGAGATTAGGATGTATTTATGTATTATGATGATAAAGAGGAATGACACTTTGGGGTGTGTTGAACTTCTGGAAAAAAAATATGTGAATTTGCTTCTTCCTGATGATGTGAGTGTGTTGATAAGCCCCAAGGGATCATACCATTCTCTGATAGCAGCATCCAAGATCCTTCCTCTGCTCTAAAGGCATTTCATTTCAGGGATATAAGGACAGTAATGAAAGCTTCCTCTCCACCCTCCTCCCAAAGCAATTCCTCAGCTCACAGGTGTCTGTCCAAAGCTGCGTCAGTAATACTCCAGTATTCAGCCCAATAAAAATTTTGTCAAGAAAGCATAAAGTTTCTGTCAGATCTTTTCCATTAAAAATCATTTTTATAGCAGCAGGCTGTAACAAGCACACAGCTATGGAGTGAAAGTGTGAAATGATGAGAAATCTGGACAGTGTTATCATCCAATGGGGACTCAGTGGCAGGCCACTTAGAATGCCTCCAGTGTATGAAGCATGACAACCAGAATATTTTTCACTACAGATTATAATGTAAGAAATTTATTACAGATCTCAAAGGGGAATGGCCCACACCACCGATTCTGGTCCTTTCCCCCAGATATATTACTCAGATAATATAAAGTCATAACTCCTTGTAAATTATTTATGAGCCTCTCCCACCTTAGATTAAAAAACATTTCTGCTGGATACTTGCAGGGTTAATACCTGTATCCTTGTGTTTGATTTGCTGAAAGGCACCGTTATTTCTGTAATCAATGGGAGGTGTTTAGCATTGGCTTTGTCTGGTAACTACACAGCTGGTTGTGATATGATCAGAAACAGGGCACGTAACCATGACCAGAACAAGTAGATCCAATCACAGAAAGCTACTATAGCTCAGGTGGAGTAAATTTATTCAGTGAAAGAATTTGCAGTATGATCACTGACCAAAATTAATCTCATTCATAGGAATATCTCTGTTTAATTTTTCATGATGGTTCATGTCACCAAGAGCATCATGACATGAACCAAATTTTACATTCATCAGATTAATTCCTCATTTTTTTATCCAGAAGTCAGGAATGTTGATAATTTGCAGCATATTTGTAGCAGACAGCAATGTCTGCATTACAGACAATATATGTCAACTAGCAGTTCTATATGTGATAATGCATTCATGAAACATCATACTATTCAAAAAGTGACTTAAGAATATAAGTAGTCTGAGATAGTGGCTTCCATTGTGAATGCAGAATCTTACCACAATTAATGGGGGAGTTACATTAAGAATAAGGAGTGCATTCTGATCTGCCAAACCTTAAGCTGTTGTAGACTAGCAAAAAATACTGGAAAAATAGCAGAATTTTACAGTCCCAAAAATGAAAATTTTATAGGCAATGCAATATTAATCATGGAAGTCCTGACCATGTGCTTCAATGTTAAATACATTACTTGGGATAAGAAGGAGGGTTTTAATGGAATATAAATTTAGCTATACTTGTCTACAGCAGTATTCCTTCGCTTTCCTCTGAGCATCTTGTGACTAGACATTATCAGACACAAGACAATGGTCTTGAGGGCACGCTGGTCTTACCCAATCTATTGTTTCTTCTGTAAACTACTTTCAAACAGGTTTGTACCTCATTTATTAATCATAGGTTATATGAGGAGGACCAGGATGACAAGGCGGACGAACATCCCATTCATCAACACGCTCTCCTAGGGTCCCTCTTACTTTCTTATCACAAGAAAATAGCTGCAAATGTCCATTCCGTTAATTTCCATGTGAGGTTTCATGGATGTACTGACTTAGCAGCGCAAGTTGGTCCAAGGGGCAATGCATACCCTTATCCAAGCAGCGGTGCAGTAGTACCAGTGCAGTGATATCAGAGCTGAGCAATGGTTACAAGACTTCTTGTTACCTCATCTGCAAAAGCAAGCAATGAAAATCATTGTCAGGTAAACGAAGAGTAAAATTGATAAATCGAAGCTTTCATCTCTAGCAAGGTTTTGCTTTTACTTCTGTGGCAAATCATAAGCTATAAAACCATTTGTTTGGAAAACTGAAAGAAAACGGTATATCAAAGATCTGTCCCAGGATGAAAGTTCACAGTGAGGAGTGTCACTACAGTTCAAACCATCACTACATGTACCTTCTAGGTGGTCCAATAGCTGGTGGCTGACTGGACTCCCTTCACATCCTGTGGGTTCATTTTTGTGTGTCATCTGAACCTACCCCTTTCTGTATGCAACAACCTATAATTTGTTGTCTCATTCCTGGTTACAAGGCCCTGAGCCCCACTGCTACTGAGGTGCTGATGGAACAAAGCAATGCCTGAGTGAGGTGTGTGTTTCTGAGACTGGCACCTTGTACCAGCTCACTGACTCAAATGGTGTCCTGTGACCTAATCAGTCACAGATTTTAGTGGGTTAAAAAGCAGTGCTACCCAAAACTCTTCCTGTGCATGTCTTGAAATTCTTTGCTATTCTGTCAAAGAAGAAAATAAGTATCCTAAGTGATTTGCAGTGGCAGTGAAATTAAATGAGGAAGTGATAAAGTAAGTTGTGGGCAGCTGCACAGCACCTGAAACTAAACAGAATTACAGTCTCCAGGGAGGTTATCTGGTCAGAGGAGTTAGCTTGTGTTGCAGAATGCTTAGGAGAAAGTGGCCGACATTAGTCTCCTTGGCATGATTCATTTTAGAGGGATTGTGTTTGACATAGCTGTATATATTCTGTGTCAGTCTGTGCATCAGCAAACATACTTGATGCAAAATGCATGATATATGAACAATGTCCAGAGACAGAGATGTTTAACAGTGAAATAGACCAATGAATTACACAAAGTTACATTTTCCTGTGGACAAGTGGAATTGTTACTGTTTTGCTAGTGAACTATGGAAGATGGTGACAGCTTAACACAGGGGTACTTTTTACCTGAGGAAAGTTTGTTAATTTTTATTGGAAAGAATGGACAGTCTATACCATGAATCAGAAGGGGGTAAAATGGATGCAGTCTGTATCCCTAAAACTATCTTCATCTCTTAGTGAAGAAGAGAGGAGAGATTGAGTAGGAGTGCTACAGAACTCCCAGCAAGAGGAGTCTATTTAAGAGAGCTCCTAGATATTATCCAAAGCCTAATGTAGTCATATGTGAGGACATGTCTCTAGCAGGTCAGCTGTCAGGGCAGGCCAACAAATCAGTTGTTAAGAAAGAGAGAAACAGCTCTGAGATAATCAAAGTACAAGAAGTTGGAGTACAATCATTCTTTTATCACTGATGTCCTTTACAACTGTCTAGGTGAGTTTAGTTGAACAAGACATTTCTCCTGGCTTTGCCAGGGTCCATCCACAAGGATACAGCATTCCAGCACACCCCCTGGAATCAGGTCAGGACATGAGAGGAGTCAGAAAAGTTTCTATACCATGGCGCTTGCTTAAAGCTGTTTTGCACAGACATTAGACCAGAGCTAACATTCAAGTCATAAGCATAGGACATAAGCATCCATCTGTACTTTTGGCAGTCCACTTACTGCCAAAAGTGGGATTAGGCCTCAAACTAGAAAGAAATATTTTTTGTGCCCTCTTCCAGAGGAAGGTTTGAACAAAAAAGTTTACGTTTACTGTAATATATGTTGTTTGATTTTACTCTGATCTATTGATGATTTAATCACTTGAACTTGATTTATTGATTTGATTTTACTCATGACCTTGATGTCATCACCACATTGTTCTATCTTTAATTGCCTTGGTGAAATTGCAGTATATTAGCTCACTGATGTGCTAATTTAAGTGCCTCTTTGCTTGCTCATCCTCTTCAAGAAAACTCATTTTAAAAAGTCAACATAACAGGTTCATCTGACAAATTTTGCAGCATGGACATTGCATTCAGTGGGTACAAATAACCTTCAATGAAGAAGATTGCAGGTCAGTGGTTTCTGAGACCAACTTACTATCCAAGTGTTTTGGCCTGACCTACTAAGAGGGAAAAGCATATCTGTACCATACGTTGTACAGAAACTCTGCAGTGGGACAAGGTTCATTGTGTGTATACCTCCTATATGTTGCTTCCATTATGGACAGAGTGTCAGAAGAGAATTTGTGGGAGACATTGCATGGAACCCTGTCCTGGTTTCAGCTGGAACAGAATTAATTTTCTTCCTAGTAGGTAGTACAGTACTCTATTTTGGATTTAGTATAAGAATGATGTTAGTAGCACACTGATGTTTTAGTTTTTGTTGAGTAGTGCTTACCCTGAGTGAAGGACTTTTCAGTTTCCCATGCTCTGCCCATGGGTGCACAGGAACATGTGAGGGACCACTGCCAGGACAGCTGACCTGATCAAGCCAAAGGGATATTTCACACCATGGAATCTCAGGTTCAGCATATAAACTGGGGGAATGACCAGGAAGATGCTGATCACTGAGTGGGGACAGGCTGGGCATTGGTCAGCTGGTAGTGAGAAACTGTATTGTGCATCACTTGTTTTACTCAGGTTCTTTTACTCTCCCTCTCTCTATCATTAAAATTATTATAATAATTTAGTATTATTAGTATAGTATGATCATGATGTTTAATATAACATTTTATTTCAATTATTAAATTGTTCTTAACCCACAAGATTTACCTTTTCTTTCCTATTCTCCTCCCCACTGGCAGTGTGTGCGGGGGAGAGTGAGTAGACAGCTGCATGGTACTTAGTTGCCAGCTGGTGTTAAACCATGACTAGCCCCAGATTTCTTCTCCTGGAGCTACTTGACTAAAGCTATACTGCTACTGCCACAGCAGGGTAGATGAGCCACCTGTGGGTGGCAGAACAGCCCCTCTCAGCTTGGTGCTGCTTGGAAAATGGAGGGAAGGGGGGGAAAGTGGATACTGTTTGGCAGTGGAAGGCAGAAGGTGATGCTACTGAAAGGATAAAAGTACATTATGCTTTGGTGGTTGCTAAGGGGATCCCAAAAGCTGGATGCAATCAGCTTTACCAAGGTCCATTTTCTCAGTAACAGCTGTCTACTCCACCCATGTACTGTTAATCACTCTGACACTGCCCAGAGGTCTATACAACTTACTCTGCTTTCTAGCATAGGTACCTGAACAGACAGTCCCAAAGAAGTTTTGAGACTGACATTATGAAGCCACAAAAAGCCATTTGGTTGAATGCACAAATCCACAAAAAAAAAGTGCACAGCCATGTATCTGTTTTACAGTTGTATAAGCCTGCTGATATCAACCATTTCAAATGGATGTGGGATGAAAGGCATCATTGCTCTTTCACAAACGGACACTAAGGTCACTCAAAATCAATAGCAAGTAAGAGGTAAAAAGCAACTCTTAGAGAAAATAAAGTTGAAACTGCTCCAGAATGTGAGGTTCAACCAACCACTGCTGTAGTGACTGGGTGTACAGCATTTCAGCTTGCACAGCTGCAAAAGCAGTTTTAAAAATACCTGTATTTTGTGCTCTCTTTTGTTTGCAAAGTCCCTGCCCTGTCATATACCTCAAAGACAGAGCAACACAGCTACACAGGAGAAAGCAGTAGCTTATCCAGAAATGGGCATTGAAATCCAAAGTTCTTGTTTGAACACCAGAAGCAGTTCTCTTTGTATTTGCTAGTTCTTTGTATTTTCAACAGCAGCATGGACCACTACAAAGATTTATAGTGATGTTCTATTAATATTTGTCTTTTTCTGTATGCTCAAGCGCTTGTGTGCTTATGGGCAGCTGCTGAGGTTTTATATATATATATATATATTTATGAGCTCACATTTATATATAAAACATTGTCCAAATTTTTGGATTATGACTTTTAATGCTTATGGGAAAATGCACGTGAGAAAATAGCTTTTTACTAAAATACTTGTGGAGATTATATCTGTGGCATGTTATGCATATTTTTTGTGAAAGTTTTCCAGATCTTTTTGATTTGAATAACTTATTTTAGATTGCTTGATATTGGTGACTAGCTTTCTTGCATTATGGCACCTAAAAGTAGAAACAGTGCTACAAGTAGTGTGGAGCAGGGAAGCAGGATAAGGTTTTGCACCGTATAGACATGCCTCCTTTTTCTGTCTTAGACATTTGCCTTTTCACAACAATTTTGTTGTTGACATGCTCAGCTTGTGATCTAATCTGTGCTCATTAGAGGGCATTTTACACATGCACAGAAGGCAGACTGAGGGAGGGGGGTGGGGAGAGCCTTTGCCAGTACTTAGAATTTGAAGTTACTTCCACAAAGAGGAATTTGTGTGCAGCAATCACTCTCCAGGCCAGATTTTGAATCTGTCACTCCAACCATAAATCATATATTCACAGGAGTGGAAAATTCAAATAGACACCTGCTGTCTAATGGAAAAAGTTTTTCATTCCTGCTCTAAACAATAGTGAAAAAGTTCAAGCTTTATTAAAACCTTAGCAGAATTTCAGTAACTCCAAGTGGGTTAGATTTTTGTTAAACTTCATTTGAATGCTTATGCATTTTTTATGCTATATTAAGTAGACCATTTAATGGATTTTGATTGGTAATGCAGCCTGAAGCCTCATTACTTGAAAGCTTTATAGCTACCAGAAATATGTGTTTTCAGTCTCTGATGGAGAAAAATGGGCTTTCTGGTTGGAGGCTGGGTTTTTCCAAACTTGAGAAATCAATAAATTTTGTCATCTTTTTATGATGGACCTGGAATTTCAGCTCTCTGCCCCAAGTTGTGTTTTGTGGATAATATTCCTTAAAGGAGAATTTAGCTGTTGTAATTGATGGGATGTTGCTTGCAGTCTGTTATCGGGCATCTCAGCTTGGGCAGGACATCAAAGTGAGACTATTTATTGGGATAAACAGAAAAGCACGGGCATGTGGAAACTGTCACCCCCTCTTGCCTCTGGGTGATTCTAGTGGAGGCACTCATGGTGTCCTATTTTCCAAGAGCATTTTTTCATTCTTCTTTTTTTATTTTTTTCTCCTGTTCTACATACTTAACACAAAACTCACTTAAAGCATGATAGTAAAGCGCTAGCAAAGAAGGATTGTTTGCTACTTTCTATACCAAAAGGAGAAAGGTGTTGTAAGCAAACAAATTAGATGTCTGCTATTCTGTGACACAGGAATGCTACATTCAGAGGAGGTGTCTTCTGTTTGAAGGCATCCAATGGTGCCTATAGTCAAGGCTGCCTCTTGGGAGGGAAGAAGTGGTCTTAATTAGTATGATGCCAGCAAGAATATAATAATGTTTTAGGTACGGTGTCTCTGTGACTTAAAGCTGCTATGAATTTACCCTTCAATGGAGTGCTGAGTGAGAAAAGCTATAGTAGGACTGAAAATTGTATTGAAGAGAATGACTGCTGCAAAGCTAATTTTTTTTCTTTTACTGAAGAACTCTGGCTTTGTGTCATGTTTTCAAAAGCAACAGTTACCTGTTTTGTTCTGAATCTGTGTGACAGAACTGAAATCTTCTTGTAGTTCATGCTTGTGCATCAGTACAGGAACAAAGTGCCTTGCCAAGATGTTGGATTGCTGGTGTGTAGGGCCTGGGTTCCTGCAGAGGAGAGATTGAATTCTTCAGGTTGTACTGGCATTGGCTGATGGCCATGTGTAATTCAAAACTTACTGGCTATTGCTTTGGTCTTAGAAGCAAGAGTTTCTTCAGATGTTTTGTGTCTAGGAGGGACCTATTCTGCATGTTACCACCTTCTCCTCTGAACAGTAATTGTGCAACTTTCCTCCCTCAAGTCCAACCTGACCAATTTTCTGTTTGTCTCCAAGGCAGTATGCTCCTGCGTCAGTTGTGTGCTGTAGATGAAGAGGTAATGAGATGGGTGGCTGGTAAGCAGGGTGTTATCCTCCTGCCTGTGCCTAGCAGTGGGTTGCAGATGGACAGAATGTGCATCAACCAGCACGACTTGGGTCAGTACAGAGAGGAGCTGAACTCTACTTTTGTGTGAAGCAAAGAGTCTAGGGATGGAGCTGGATATCTTCTGTCAACAAAAAGCTATTTCTTCCACAGAGCAAACAGAAAGAGCTGCAGGCTCTGTATTTACTGCAGAAATTGTGTAGAATACTGCAGAACTGGCTCTTAAGTGTGTGTAGGTCATTAACTGAGTGCCATCTACTGGCACAAAGGGTCTTTATTGTCTGCTTTTTTAATACGTGAAATGAATGCTTCAGCTCACATTGAATGGCTTCCAGGTGAGCCCTGAACACAAGGTGCCAGCCTAGTTGTAACTCTGGCCACAGCTTTGATTCCTTTTCCAACTTTTTCAAAGTCTGTGGAAATCCCCACATGCTCTGTATGGCAGAGCTCGTGGACTAGAACCACCTCTTGCTACTTGACTGGGCTGTGTGTACAGAACAGGTCAGTGGATACTGTTGTGTATGCTCCGTTTAAGTGGTGTGGTATCTCACAGAAGGATGTGCACATTCAGCTAGCCTCTACCAGAAGCATTGCATGTGCTACCACTCTTCCAAATGTCAGCTAGGCTCCCTTGGGTCTTTATAAACCTCAGGTGTAAAAGTTGGGATATGATTTGCAGCTCTAAAGGAATGCACGGCAGGGAAGTTTTATTATTGTCATTTAATTGACTTAATAAATGTATTTAATGAAGTAGGAGTCATATCGGTGTAATCATCACCAGGAGATACCTCATTCATTTATTTTTCATGCAGAGTATATTTTTGTGCAGCACAGGTGCAGTTTCAAAGGATGGTGGAAACAAAGCCTGAGAAGGAGGCAAGTAGGTCTTCTAGCACTTGGGAAAGGCAGGGTATGATTGGGCAATTTGTCACCCAGTGTTACAGTACAAAAGTGGCTGTATATATTTTGTTCAGAACAGGAGAGGAGGTAACTTGCATTTGTTTTTGTGGAGGGTGGAACTGTGACCTTTTTAGTTGTTTGCATCAACAGATGAAAACTGAAGTCCTCTGACAGAGCTCTATAAGGAAAATTTGTCCTGCTGCTTCCCTTGATTAGGAGAAAGTGGTTTTTCTTCCTTGCAAAAATGTTTGACATTTAAAAGAATATATTTAAAAAAATCCATTCTTGAGTAAAATAAAATGACAGCTTTGCAAAGTTTTTTAACCAAAAATGAGGCACTGGGATAGACTGGGGTGGACCTGCTCCCATGATGGAAGCCCAAGGTTCAAGCCCTTGTTAGAACAAGGAACTCAAACTCAGACTTGGAAAGATGCCCATGTCACACAGTTATTCTTCAGTGGAGTCTTCCTCCCTCATGAGTTCATTGTCCATCTTCTCTACAGCAGACCCTTGAGAGTCATGTTGACAATAGCTCTCTTCACAGAAGAATTTGTCATTTTTATGCTGGGGAAATATAATTCCTAGAAGACTTCCATCTGTCTCAAGCACACTCTTTATTTAAACATCCAAAATATTGAATTAAGATGCTGTTCGCAGAACAATCACCTTATCATAAAACACACCCTGCAAAGAACATGATTTCTGTTTCCATTTAATGTGAGGCAGTGTTACTCATTATTCTCTGCACACTGAGCTTCATCTAAATCAAATTGAACTGAAAAGGACAATAGTGCTATTGATTTCTAGTACTAAAAATAATGCATAATAACCTCACTGTACTGTCAAATCTGTTCAGTGAATGAAATTGCTATCACAGAAGATGTATCATTATTCATCAATTTTATTATCCTTGCCAAGTAGGCTGGTGTCTTCATTCAAGTCGTTTCTATGGAACTTGACTTGAGCAAGAAGTGACAACAAAATCTGTGCTTCTTGGTCACCCATGCATACCCAGAAGGTGTTCAGACATCTCTGTTCCTATGTGGAGAGCATGCAGGTGCCTTTCTGCTGATTGTGTTTCTGAGGCTGATAGGTGTGGAAAACTGCAGTTTAGTTGAAAACAAGATGAGTAGAGACAGCATGTGAAAGTGTTTGAATGTTTTAAATCTGTACGCAACTGTGCCAGGAGCAAAGATTCCTGAATTAGAAAAGATATAACAAGAAGATTAAAAGCACAACTAATTTGTTATATGCTATCAACTAGGCTGTGAGCTTTTTTCTTCTGTTTTTAAATACTGTTTATAATGCGTACTGCAAAGGAAACTCTACAGTACAGGGTACCAAGAGTCATGTTTTGGGACAGGGAGTTACAGTTGTGTTGGAGGTTGGCATACACTGGCCTGGGTTCTTCTCTGCAGTGTGCTATAACATGGCTCGATGCACAGGTGCATGCTGGTGATGATTGTTTTTAGGTGATAAATGCCCAGTTCTAGAGAGGCTTTTATCAGTCTTGGAACCAATAAGGGAACCATAGCATCAGCAGTGTGAAAATTATGACAGTATGACATATGGGGAAAGTACTGGTAGGCTCAGGTGATGTTCTGGTCAGAGAGAACCACCAGCAAGTATTGACACTAACAGCAGGGGTTTTGGGATTTGTGGCTTTTTTGTTGACAAACAAACCACCAAAACCAACCACTCCTCTTTCAAATATTCTCTTCCCATACACATTTGGTTTTTATGAACTGTTGAGTTATTTGGGTTTGGATACACTTCTTTCTATTTGTGACGTTAGGTGTTCATTATGAGGAGTTCTTGGGTCTTGCATGACACCATAACCTGTGCTTTGTAACAGTTTCTGCTGCTGAAATCTAAAACTGCTCTTCTCCTGGTTGTGATTTGTTGTTTGCATCTGCCCTTCCAGGGGCTGGATGGAACCTACCGCGAAAGGGCAAAAGTGCTGAGCGGAGCATATTTCATTGGCTTCTTAGTCTGACTGCTGACAGAAAATACTGACACCCTTGCAAGAAAGTTCATTCATGTGGCCATCTCAGTTTACCTTGTAAGGTCAGGCTGACTGCAAGGTTCAAGGAAAGAGGGTTTAACTGAATCCAGCCTTCAAATTTACTTTAAGCTGACTGGTGAGGAAGTTTACACAAGGTTGAAGGTCAATTGCTCTCTGTGTAGGTGTTTGAAAATTTAGAAAAAAAAATTTTTCCTTTTGTGTGAAGTGCCCAAGGACTTTCTCACTAAACTTCATATTTCTGCTCCCCACCTCTTAAATTCATGCAGATTATTGTTGGAAAATGGTTTATGTTTCTGATATAAGAGGCACTCATTTCTGTTACACTCTTCTTCCATGGCCCCTTTTTTTTTCATCCTACTTGGGGAGAAGGAGCATCTGAGTAAGAAAGAGTGGGAGGAACTGGCATAACCCAAATATTTGAACATGGTGTAGCTTAGCTGATGATGATGGTGAGATTGAGGACCAAAAGCTTCTGCCATTAGCAAGGCCTTTTGAAGAAGAGAACCTCTGTTGGGCGGCTTTGCAAAAGGATAGGGGCTCTTGGACAGGTTGCAGAGCGTCAGCTAAATGGATGGTCTAGGTGGCACACAGCCCATTTAGAGGGCTGCTCTCAAGCAAGAAATTTCTTCAGCTGACCTTGTGGCACCGGCTAATTCAACATTGAGCTGACAGTTTGCTTTCCAGGACCTACATGACACCTGAGGTGGAAACATGCTTCACACAGCAAGGCTATTAATAACTCTGATTTTGTGAACTCTTGGCCACAGTCTGAGGCCATATTCTTCTAATAACCCTAAAATATGTTTTGTTTTCATGTACTTGTGGATATTAGGTTGAACCTTTCCTACTGTCAGGCATTTCTGAAACCTTAATTGCTTTTCCAACTTAATTGCCCCTGGAATGAGCTCAGGAATTAGCTTTTCGCTAATGGGGAAATATTTGAGCTGTTAAGGCTCTGAAACTATTATTTTTAGACCTAAATTAAGGAAGGGAAATGAAATGCTGTTAACAATCAAGGTTTCAATGCTATTACACTAGAATGCAATAGGAATTACAGGATTAAATACAGCCTAAAATGAGTCCAAGAACCTGTTCAAAATGAGTAGAGTAGTCTTGAGATGAAATGCCCAGGATATTCTCACAACTACATGCCATCTTCTTGTTATTTATCCTTGTTTTAATGTAAATGTCTTGTTGATGGGCCTCATTCCATTAATGTTACTGGTTTTATTTCCTAAAGGACTGACTACATTGGAATAATATGGGAAACATTTAAGGTTTGTATTTTTTCTCTCATCTTAAAGAAAAAATTGAGAAATTGAGTAATGACCTAATTGGTTTTAACAGATGCTCTGCCAGCATGTGGAGAAGTCATGTGGTATCACTTGTCACTGGGGGACCTTAACCATTTTTGAGCACTTTAAATCTCTCAGAAGCAGTATAGTAATACCTTGCAGTTCTTCTGAGGCATATGCAAAATACAGGTTTCAGCAAACACATCTTAAAGCACAGCAGTTGTGAGAGTGAAAACTTGAATGTAGCAAATTAGCAGTTTTAGTTTATACCAAGTCATTACTCAAAGATGGGAAATTATGCTAAAAAACCACAGCATGCAATAAAAACGAATGTTATTTTTATTCCCAGGAAGAAACTTTCATAGAATGGTTATTAGTTTTGCAATTCTTCTTATTTACTCGTTTGTTTAAAGGACTCTTCTGATATGTGATGGTCCCTCTGACAAGGCATACCTCAAAAAAAAAAAACCAAAACAACCCCAAACCAAACAGACTCGTCAGTCAAACAGTTTTGCAGGTAATCATTCAGCTTATGTAGGTCTTTCAATCAACTTTTTACCAAGACTTTTGAATTTGTGGGGCCTACATAAGTTAATATTTGAGACACAGTAGAAATGTAACACGTTTCTTTAATTAAAGGCTGTCAAAATGTGTATGTGCAACAGGACCTAACTAAGATTGTATTGGGGAAAAAATATAATTTGTACTTGAATGGAAACATTTGGTGTATATTTTGGTGAACCAGATGGAAAATTCCATATAAATGAGACTCTAGATCTTCTCTTGCTATTTTTCCCCTCTTGTCTCTGCCTTCATGGTATGAATAGAGCTCCTCTCTGCTGGAGAAAACAGAAATTATTCAAATTTTCTGTGAGAATATAAAGAAACATTCATCTCAGGCAGAGGCAGGAGAGTTATCTGGACCATCCTGGTCCAAATAGATGAATACGGAGCCCTGCTCTTTTTTTGTGAAGAGGATGGGGGAAAAATGAAGGGCCAGGTACTAAGCTGTTTCTGTATCCAAGAGCTGCCAATACAGCTATGAACATAGTAAAAAGAGAGGGGAGACACTCCTAGTGTGGTTTATATACATGCTCAAGCATGCTTTGACTTTACTTGAAAGATAAATATTCCGTCAAATTGATCCTGCCACAGAGAAGAAGTGGTTTTAACCCATGTGTGGAGGTCTTCTCTAGGCCTAGATTTTTGAGAGACCATGGTTTGTGTTGTGGCCATCATGAGAATGTGCTTTGGTTCAGCTGATCCCTCTCCGGGAATTTTCCCCATTTAAGCAGATGGAGGTGTTCTGGGTTTATAAGAAGTTTTCTGGCCAAATTGGACCTTTCAGCAATCTTCACCCTCCCTGCCTTCCATGATTCCAAGCAGACCACTCATAGGTTCACTCCCCTATGTGTCAGGTGGCTATTACTGCCTCTTCTGCTGTTAGTGTGTTCCCAGAGGAATGCAGTGTTGTGCAAAATCATCATTAACTGCATCAGGCTCCATAATGAGATACTAGTTGTACTGGCAAACACCACTTCCATCTCTAAAGGATAAGCAGCATCATTTCTGGGAAGTCTGAGAGCTAAAGCATATCTGACTCTGACAGGGGCAATCAGATTTATGTAATTTTCTGACAGACAGTTAAGCTTAAAGCTTCACAAACTGGAAATATGCTGTCAAGTAAAGTTAATATTTTAGAAACCCAAGGTTTTATGACGCAAGGAACAGACCTCTTCTTACGAAGATGCTGCTGCTTTCTCTTTTTTCCCCCCCTCTGCTTTCTTCTTTTTTGTAACTTTTGCAAGTTACAAGATGTGATGGTAGAATACCTTAGTCAAAGAGAAGTGGTGGTAGCAAACGAAAGTGGTGGTAGCAAACTCAGGTTTGTACTGTGGAAACCTGTCAACGATGTGGGTTGTCTTTCCACATCACCAAACCTTGCACTGTGTCTGGGAAGTCTGACTGCACCCTAGAAATACACACAACACCCCTGATGTGGACAGAGTACTGCAGAGTTTTGGGGGTGCAAACTGTGATGTTTTAACAGTGTATGACTATAAGTGATGATTTGACAATGCCAGCTTGTGCAATGCATTTTGTTGAGATCCTGCAAACTCAAAAGATCTGGAGATACCAAACAGTCTTAATACACCTGATGGGCTTGCTAAATTTTTTTTTGCTCCTGGGACTTTATAATTGGAAGAGAGTTTCTGAGGGTGAAGTGGGTTTGTCACTAAAGTATTACTGCAGGCTCAAACCCGGCAGGCTTTTGCAGCACATTCTGTGGTGTTGATACCATGTTGTTCCAAGTTCAAGAGGCATTCATACTTTTCCTCCTATTTGAATGTTGTATAGGATGAGGACAAAAGATTGAAGGGTACAGAATCTGTCCAGGTGAAGAACACAAATGACTATATTTTTATTTAAAAGCTAAAGGAACTAACCTGTTCTTTTGAGTAGCACAGCTTGTGCTGCAACTGTAATTCTGCAGAAAATTGTACTACTTTAGGATATTTTTGCCAAAGGCAGGCCTTAAATCTAATTCTCCCTCTTCTTATTGTTATAAAATAATTGCACCTGCTTATTGTACATTCAGGTAACTCTTCAGTGTAAGGTTTTAACTAGAGCTGATGATTGCAAATCCTTGTTTAAAGATGACAGATATCTTTCCCCCTGCAAACACATTCTACTGCTTTTTAAATGAAGTACTTTTAAAACCTGAGTGTATCCTTGATGCTTTAACATCTCTTTCATTTGTATACCACACTTGAAGAGAAGAAACAAGTAGGTAGGAAACCAGAAAAGGAGATGGTAAAAGACGACAGGACTAGATTATTAAAAATACTTCAAAAATTTTTCTATCTTCGGATGCAGATATTCCCCATGCTTCAACCCTGTTTATCCATCTACTAGGAACTGACAAGAACTCATCATTTTGGAGATTTGTCCATTTGAGTTAAGTGCCTTCATGCACTGTCAGCTGCCCTTAGCACTTGATGCTGAAGGGGTGCTACATAGGTTCCTGTATAGAAAAAGGTACTTCCCAGAGTTGGGAGGCTCTTCTAGCAGAGAGTTTTAGGGAAGCAGCCAAAACCACCAAACCCGAACCCCAAACAGATTACAGGAGGAAGATGAGCAAATGAGAAAAATCAAAAGAAGCTGTTTAGGAATTTTAGAGTACAGCAGAATTATGTCTCATTAAAATGCTCTTCCTTTTATTATCTTTGCATTTAGTACAGTAGGGGGTTTGTTTGATGTTGCAGTGATTCATGACTACTTTTGAAAGGACAGAGAATTCTGGTGAAATGAGAGATGAATGATTGCCCTTAAAAGACCAAGGGATTCATAGCAATAGATTTGCTTGGCAATACTCTCCTAGTTTGTAGAGCACTAGTGTGTACAGTCTTTCAGTGGGATAAAAATCTCTGATTATCTCTGTGCTAAACCTATATTTGCCATTGTAAATGTTTTGCTTAGGTTTCAGATATATTTTTGGTTGGGTTGTTTTTTTTTTTTTACTTGGTGTAGTGGTGGTTTCAGTCATCACAGAAATTAGTGGCTCCTAGGTGATTTCAGCATGTAACATGGTGAAGATGAAATGTCATTAGGTCTGTATGCAATCCACAGGACAGAAAGCTGTAGTGTTAGTGAAGGTATGTCAGCTTATAACAGGGGAAACTTACCCACTTGATCCAAGGGGAAACCTGTTGCCTTACAGGAATTTTTGGTCAGACCTTTTTATCTGTAAATTTTCTGTTTACCATTGACTTTGTTATATATCCATCTGTTTATAATATGATTGCTTGGATTTTTTTAAGGATATTTGAATAACTCCTTCTGATTTTGAATTTTATACTGCTTTACAAACATTTCACAATTTCCTTTCCATCTCACAGTTATTAGGCATTTTTACCTCTAACGTACATATGTCAGAAATTTCAGGAGATCATGAAGTTGAAATTTAGAACTTACTGTTGAGAGATGGACCTGAGTGTTAGGAAGCTGGTGGACTCTGTTTGGAACGATTTTGTTCATAAAACTGACAAGCCTGCTCACCTGTTATTAGTATCCAGAAATTCCAAGCTCCCAAAGTCTGAATCCAGATGTTAACAATGTAGGCTGGTGTTTTCCTAAAACTGAGTGTGTATCACCCTGTAGTAGTGGAAGCTGTTCAATTATTACTTGATGAGATTCCCTGCATGAACCTGACATGAGTATATTTAACATTTCCTATTTCTAATTACCAGTGTTCTGCAACATGTTAAAAATAGCCCAAAAGCTTCGACCCTGTGTGCCCCACAATATGTTAAGTCTTGTTTAGGCTTACTACAACACTATAATCATGGATCTTGTTGCTGAGGGAATTTTCTCATGTTTCTTAGTTTAATTAAATATTTCCCATTAACTTTAATTATATGTTAAGATGGAGAATTCCTCCTAACCCTACAATAATAAGGGTTTACAAACTAAAGTACAGTTTTCACGAATTTTCTTCTGAGACATCTTCTCTGATACAGTGAATAATTTAACAGCGATTTTAACATTCTGAGTTTTTGTGAAGTCTTTCTATTTGTCTCTGTCCAACTCACTGGAAGCAAACGAGACAGGTCACCACAATGCACTCATTATTAGAAATGAGGACCACGTCCACACCCTCTATACTTGTCCAGTAGTTGTAAGTTTGCACCAGTGCAGTACCCACGTAGAAATCCTGACAACTAATCACTTATTGGGAATTTCCCCAATTTTTCAGTTTTGAGGCCACATTAAGCAGAGTTCATGCCCCGTCTTTCTGCACTGACAGCACTGGGCAATCTGACTGTCAGTTGGAAAGTTTAGGTACCATATAATGTAAATAGTTGTGTAGGTTAGCTACGCTTAATTAAAATGCTGAGATATCATTTGAAAGATCTGTTGCTGTATGGAGAGAATAAACTTGCAGTTATTTCACCAATAGTGGAGGTATTCCCATACTTCTACTCAGTGGGATTACACTTTTCCCATTTTTATCTGAAGGTGATGGAAATTGCTCATTGATGCTTTGAGCAGAAACTATTTCATACTGCTCTTCAAGGCTCTGCATCTCTTGGGGCTTTTCTCTCTCTCTCTCTGTGTGTGTGTGTGTTAAAAACACTTGCTATTTAAAGAAAAAAAAAGAAAGAAATGTGATACAAGAACTGTACATCCCACACTGTACATTCCCCAGCACGCTGAAGGAATTTAAGCTTGAAAGCTGTTTCTTTAGTCTCCCAGCTGACACAACGTGTAATTCTAGAATGAGCAGAGCCCCATCAACACCACATCTGTTCAAACTGCTTGCTTTTTAGCTTCCATACTGAAGTTCACAAATATGAAAGAGAAGGAACTTACGGTTCTGTCTGATGTGCAGAACGTTTTATGGTGTAAAAATTTACTGTAACTATTTTAGTCAAATACATTATTCTGTCGTGACCTGGATATAAACATAGTGATTTTACCTTTTATATAAGCAGTTTTCCCATCAAAAAAGGTTTATTTTACAGTATTTCTGTGCACAGAAAAATCTGCTATGAAAGGTAAGCTCCTGGCTGTGTTGATTTCAATAGATCTTACTATAAGTTGCGTTTATAAAGCAATGAGGCTTGAAGCCACCACACCTTGCTTTCTCTCCACAGGTCAGCTGCTCACAGAAGGTAGGGAGGTATTCAGAGGCCGCTTGAAAGCCAGTTGACCCTGAGGAGGTGCTGTTTCTTCTGTGTGTATAGTGCCTGGACTGCTGTTTTACACATTAAATTTCAGTGGAAAGCTGAGCTTGGACCTGATTGCCTTTGCACTATCATTTAGGGGTGAAAATTTTGTAGGTGAGAAATATGAGACCAAGTCGTTTACCTTGAGAAGCTATCTTAGCTCGTTGATTTTCATAGGCCACATCACAGGAGCAGGTTTCCTTCAAAAATGTGTCTGTGCCTTGAAAGTTACTTGTTCAGTGCCGCACTTAAATATAGCTCCAGGATCAACAGATCAGGCCTCTTCGGGTATATACTGCTCTGAGCAGTGTTCTCTTCTCTCCCGAATTTATCATTGCTCTAGCAGTAATTTTTTTCCCTGTGATCTCGTTTTTCTGAATCAAGTCAACAAAGTCTGTAGCCCCAAAAGAGATGCTTGGAAATGTCCTTATACTGAAGATAAAAGAAAGGTAAGAAAGAAGGACTTCTTTCTTTTCATATCCGTTTGATTTTTTTTTTTTTTTTTAAACAAGTTCCTTAATTTTACGACCTAACTTATAATTTTGGAATAGTTATAGCTGGCAGCAAAGGATAGAAAAATACAAAGGATTCATGTGATTCCAGGAAAGAATAGATTGTTCATTCCTGGGGAGCTGTGCCAATAGTTGTTAGAGAATAGTGATAAAAAGTCAGTTTTTCATAAGAATACATGAAGTTAACCAATCTGTTGAATAAGATCCTGATTTTATGTGACCATTTTTCAGGGAAAATCCTTCTTTAAGGCTCTTGCATGGGTCATTTCTGGCTTTAGCTCCTGTGCTTTGGAAGGATAAACACTGAGTCATGTCTGTTGATGTTTGAAATTGTAGCTTAAGAAGAATTGATAATAAATATAACTGCTGCATTGATTTACACACTACATAAGTCTTTTGACTGAAAATTAAGAAGGTAATTTTTTTATAAGGTAAATAATTTCAAGCTCCTAATAAGTATTAATAATTTTTGAGAAATAGTCTATGTTGGTTTAATATTTTGCTTTAAAAAGGAGAAAATCACTACTCCTAGTTCTGTTTCCTTCTAAAGAGCTCCAGACCATAAGCAGGGACCTAGCAGGGGTTAAGATGTTTAGCAGAGATATGCAACGTGCTGACTAGAGCAGAAACATCCTTTCACCATGCTTGGTTCAGTGGCGAGGCTGAAATCATTGAAAAGACATTTGGAGACTGAGTATGCAACCAGTCACATTGTCTGGGTTGCTTCCCCACTAAGACAAGCTTTTTTATTATTTCTAATTTTCCAAAGGATGCTAGAAGCCATTATTTCCCCATCTGTATAAGCAGAGAGTCAGATCCATATCTGAAAGAGCATGCAGTCAGTACCCACCCAGAGTGGTTGAAAACTGAGAAAGTGATTTGCTAAATGTTGCAGAGGAGTTGAGTCTTAATCTGCTTTGGCTTTTGCTTTCCACAAGCAACATCCCTTCTCTCTGCTATTTTCTAAAGTTATTTTTGAGCTGGTTTTTTTTTTCAGTTGCAATATTAAACTCACAACACAGAACTTGTCTGAGAAGGGAGCCTTGGAAGCAGTTTGAAAATTAGTATCACAAACCTATAGGACCAATAATTTAAGTGGTTTCTTGAAAGTTGTGAAATCAAATTAGCAACTCAATTTGCTTAGGATTTTCAAGTGGGGGAAAAAAAGGGCATTCCTATTTTTGCCTGTGATCACTGCCTTGAAGATAAATGACTTTGCTCCTTGCTGTAGGCCAGTGTACATAGCCTTAGACACACACAACATTTTTTTGGTTTGTAATTGATTTTTTTTATGAGAAATTTTCAGAACAATTTCAAACCCAAATATTTTCCCTCTGCCCTTTTATTTCTTACTTGCTCTCTGGCTGATTTGGCTGTCAGTGTAGTGCGCTGACAAATAAATCATTGTCAGGTCTCTGTTCCCCAGTGCACAAGAGTCAGGAGTCCCACACTAACCCTGCAGTCGTGCAGAGGTCCTTACTTCACAGCTTTATCAACGCTTGCTGACTTTGCAGCATCTCATAGAGAAGACAAGCACGTGACATGAAAGACAGCATATTCTGTACTCAAAAAATAATAGACTAGAAGGAAAGGTGCCATACAAATACAATGTTTAACACAGGCAATGCGACTCCTTTTGCAAGGCACATGACCTGATGGGTTAAGCCCTGGAGAATGAGCTGGGTGAGTAATATGTGAGGATGTTCTCTGTGACCTTAAGCATGCAGATTCCTGTAATCATAGCTCAGTTTCCATTCTTGTTTCATGACACAGTTGCTACATACTTGGAGTAAAGAGCAGGCCCTTAGTGTTAGGCTTTCCTACCTATCTGATTTCTTGCAAATAGTGCTAAAAAGCCATACCAGAAAAAACTCTTTTTCTGACAGTCTCGGGGACAGTTTCTGTGTCTCGGTGCTTGCCCTTGAAGCACTGGAAGGATACAGTATGTATTGCATCTCATAACTCCACTGACAGTCTTTGAGGGTTTTGCTAGAACCTCAGAAGATACTAGTGTATTGCTAAATATTTTGCCTCTGCCTCTTTTCACAAACATTAAAATTTCAAACCTGGCACCCTGCAGAGGAAATCTTAAAAATACGAACAAGTTTGGTGAAATTAGATGAAAACCAGAAAGGCTTAAACTTCAACTGATCATGTGTTACACAGCAAATGAATATGGGGGAAATTCGTGTGATGGTGTTTCAGCTAAAGCATGCTAGTATGGACTTTATGGGATCTGGGTGTTCCTCCGTGCTGTAATATTTTAATGTTTTTAACTTCTTGCTGTACTGCAGACATTTGTAGTGAGCAGAAGGCATCAGATGTAGGATAGTGAACTTTTGAACTACTGCTAAAGTAAAATGTGCTAAACTGTAGAGTGAAAGGTGATGCCACAAGCAGCCATAGAAATTTCACTACATTTGGTTTTTTAAGGATAAGAAATAGATGAGAGAGAACCTTTCTTTTTTTTTTTTTTTTTTGCTGGTTACTTTCTTCACTGAGGAAAATAATAAATTCACCTTTCAAGACAAATTAGAAATCAGTCCTAGCCACCTGCTCCAGGTGGGCCAAAGAACAAACACACGAACATTTGAAGTGCAGAAAAGTATGCTAATATAGCCAAGTTTAGAGAAAGGTAATAGAAATAAAGCAAGAGGGGATAGAGAGACAGCAAAGATGGGAAAAGACAAGGAACCTTCAGAGATCCCCTCTAATAGATACCATGTTTACTTTGTTAAAAATGGGGAAAGCAATCTTTTTCTGCATGTTATCAGTAAATTAGAGTTTTAATAATAAATTATCTATGTGATTGGTGTTTTCTTTCTCTTTGCAAGGAGAGAGACTCTAAAAGGAAAATAAATATTTCTGTAGCTAAAATGTTTTACTGGTAGAAAGCAAATAGAAATAAGTCTGGATTTATTATTGTTTTTAATTTATGAGGTGTTTGATTTTTGTTGCTGTTGTTGTGGTTTTTTGGAGGTTTTGTTTGTTTGGCTGGGTTTTTTTGTGTTGTTGTTTTTTGATTGTTTTTTTGTAAGAGTAGATAGTGTCTCATGATGGAGTAGTCTGCCTCTAACACCAGTCATGCATTGTCACAGTTACTGTGACATTAGCAGATCAGGTAACAGTGTGAGTTGGAGTAAAATTACAATCTTCTAATCCAAGTCAGTGGTTGGGCTGAAATCAGTGGGGTCACAATTGACAAAAAACTTGAGTGTGATTGGCAAAAAGTTGGTGTGTGACATGATGGTATTTCTGTATCTTCTGTGACTACCCAGAATACTCCAAAAGGCAGATGGCCAATAGGTGGTTGCACTTCACCTTTCAATGCCCTTTTCCTGATCATCTGGACTTGGGAATATAAGCCTGTCTTGGCTCCCTTTTTGCCTGTAACCCAGGTCTCTCTTTGAGGATGGTCAGGACATATTTCTGAGAAGTAGAGCACACATGTAACCTCTGAAAATTACTAGGAGAGCCATAGAAAGAATTGGGGGGGCATACCATGCCTGGAAGATGGCAACACGTGAGTCAAATGTAGTGAACAAAACATGCTGCAAATTCAAATAGAAGGATGTGTCTTAGGAGCACAAATACCATTTTCCTGGTAGTGCTGCTTCCGTCCTAAATTTTGGAAGTTTTGCCTAGAGGTGTGTAATTAGATGCCTGAAAAGAGGTGTTAGGAGTCTGGTCTTAGATCCTGTAATTGACATTTTATGCTTATGGTCACCTAGGAAGAGTATGCCTTGGGATGCATTTCTTTTTAGGATGACCATTTGTGCCTTTAAGCCTTCTTCTGATTCTCATCCCATTCCAACATTGAGCCTGAGTCTCTTGCTTCCCTGTAGGGAGAGATAGATGAGCAGACATGTAAATGAACCTTCTGTAACTCTTGCACAGGATTTCATAGTCTGTCACAGAGGAGCAATCGTCTGTCACATTAATATGGTTCTTATTGCAGTATTTATGTCAAACCCCCTGTCTTTCATCATTTTCATTAGCATGAAAAGTAAGGTTTTAACAGCTATGGTAATAGGTAATAATGTAGCATTAGAACATAAATCTAGTGACGATACAGATACCCATGAAGTGACGGGGAGATGTTATATTTTGCTTCCAGCACTTATTTTGGGGACAGATTTGTGTTAGTGGCGTAATTTTTAGGAAATATTCACTATAATTATCAGAACTAACAGGAACACTTGGGGAAGAGGAAAAAGAAATCTTTGGATTGCAATTAAATTGAAGATGAGCACTAGCAGTCACAATAACAAATTACCAACTTTCTGATGGTGCCTGGCACATGTTCCCTTCCTAATTCTGACCAACACATGTCTAAATGTTACAGTTACAGGACGGCTCATTGCCAGAATCGATGACTTTGGTAAAGGAAGAACATTTAAAATGCAGTTTATATTCACGGACACAAGTGGGCTAAACTAAATTGAACCAGATCTTTGAGTTAAATAATTTAATGGTTAGAATATGCTTTATGCAGAATCAGAACTGCAATGTATTTTGCAAAAACAGTGAAACCCCTCTTAACCAGAGGAGAATTTGATCAGTCATGAAAATTTAGCTAAAGAGCTACGGTAAAGGCAACCATTATTTGACAGGATAGGACCATTCAGTGGAACTGTGTAAGACTGGGAAAATACAGAAAGGAACAATTTCCCTATAGAGAAAGAAAAGGAAAAGTACTTTAGTTATCCAAACTAGCACTTGAACACATTGTTACAGTTAATTTGGGATGTAATGGAGTGCTTAATGGCTTTCAGTGGTCAGGAAGTTGGTTTTAGAAAGATTATGGGTGAGAAAACTTCTACACATCCAAGGCATCCAAGTGATTTGCAGCATTTGTGGACTGCACAGTGTGTCGTGGTGCTGAGAAGCCCCAAGCCGGCATCGTCTGCTCTGTTGCCAGAGCTGAATGTAAAGCTGAGGTCTCTTGGCTGTGCTGCTGTAGATCTAGGGAGCCCCGAGCCCCTTCACCCTGTGCACATGTATTAGCAGGCTCAGAGCTACCTTGAGCACTGTAAGCTGCCTCACATCGCTTTCCACACAAACAGCCCATTTGCTTTGGGCATGGTGATGGTTTTCACCCTGTATCACTGTCTACCCTGAATGAGCTCTGGGATCAAACACCTACATATCTAGTCATACCACATCCCACCACATCCAACCAACTTGTGTGTGATCAGGTAATGTTTCTCTGTGGGACTCAAGTCCTAGTTTTTGGATCCATCTAGCATAGATGATGATGGGAGTTTGTTTTCACTGCCAACCTAATGCTCTCAGAGACCTGTCATGACTACTCACACTGTGGTTTCAGAGCAGGCTCTCTCACTGTTTTCAGCATCATTTAGATTTTCCCAGTCGTGGTTTCCACATATTTAAATGTACTGTCCCTCCTTGGAAGGAGTGGAAGCAGAGGGGTAGGCACTGATCTCTTCTCTGTGGTGACCAGTGACAGAACCAGAGGGAATGGCCTGAAGTTGTGTCAGGACAGGTTTAGGTTGGATATCAGGAAAAGGTTCTTCACTCAGAGGGTGGTTGGGCACTGGAACAGGCTTCCCAGGGAAGTGGTCACAGCACCAAGACTGTGTGGATTCAAGAAGCATTTGGACAATACTCCCAGGCATATGGTGTTACTCTTGGGACTGTGCTGCACAGGGCCAGGAGCTGGACTTTAATGATCCTGGTGGGTCCCTTTCAACTCAAAATATTCTATGGTTCTATGAATCTATGATTCCTTTGGGTAAGAATGTCAGCATGAAGTCTGTCTGCACAAAGATAGATGATGAGGCTCCATCAAGTGGGGTGTGAATTTACCACATGTGAACTTGTGGACTCTCTTTCCCTGTGCAAATCCCTGGACCCAGCAGAATGAGAATGCCAGTCACCGCAAGTATCTGCCCAGTGGGTTCAACAGCTGTCCTGGGAGTTTAGGCTCTGCCTCAGTGCACTGAACTATTCAAGCAGACATCTGGTTAGTGACAAGGTGCATTTGTCAACTGCAGCCCTTTTTTTTCTGCTCGTGAGTTAATCAGTCCTTGTCACTTTTGTAACTGAGCTGACTGTTACCAGTGTTGATTTGTGATACAGAACTTTTTTGCCTGGTAGAGATCAGAGCAATTCACAGATGAAGGTGAGTGCTCTCATCCCCATTTAACTGATGGGGAAACAGCAATGAAAACCAATTTCTGAAAAGCAGCAGAGCTGATAGTTAGCCATTGGGAATAAGATCCTGTCTCTTACCATCCCTGTGGATGCTTCATAAATTTCAAGTGTGCCTAATGTGCAGTTTGAGACATGTTTTGATATATATCCTTTTGACAGGCAAATCACAGTCTATCTTTGTGTTTCCAGATAGGATGAGCTTGATTCTTCTTAAAATGTCATTTCCAGTGTGAATATTCGTGTTCACAAAATGAAATTCCACTTATTTAAGTATTCTGCAGTAGCCACAGTTTTAAGCACATACTCTTGCCTGGTAGCTCATTCACTAAAATATTCACAAAAAGAGTTGGCAACCTGGAATTCATGTAAAGTAGACAAATAATTGTCTGTGTAGGTGTTACCATCACTTTACCTAATTTTCAAAATCTGAGTTCAGGTCCACATAAATAATGAACCATCTTTTGTTATCTCTATTATCTTTGTTTCAATGCAGCAGATGAACAGGGAAGGCATGCAGAGTCCAGGCTGTCAGCTGGTCCCAGTTGCTTGTGCAGGGAGAACCTATCTCATAGCTGGTCTCTCCCCAGGGTCTCTCCCCTTTGAAGCTCACATGGAGCAAAAGGAATGGCTGCATTATGCAACTAGAGAGGCTAAGAAGATCACAGAATCACAGAATATGCTGAGCTGAAAGGGATCCACAAGGATCATCAAGTCTGGCTCCCCACACAGGACCATCTCCAAGAGTCACACCATGTGCCTGAGAGTATCATCCAGACACCTCTTGAACTCTGTCATGCTTGGTGTTGTGACCACTTCTCTGGAAAGATGGCTGGTTACACTATCAAGCTTTAAAAATATTGTCATACAGAAAACAGCTTCTCCAAAGTCTGTTCTGAAATGAACAAGCAGTTTCAATTACTCTGACAGGCTGAAGTTAAATACCTTTAGCTTTGCAGTGGGTTGATGCAACCCCTACTGTGTAATTATGTTGGACCTTCCAACAATTGTGACTGAAGTTAGAAAACCTCTCCTTACATCCATTAACTCCTGCCCATCTCCACATTCGTGAGAGTCACACTTGGCAGGGTCACAGCAACCTCTGGGCAGTGTGTGCCTGCATATCCAGGTGTGCCAATCTGCTGATATTTATACTTCCATTCCTCAGATGCATCTGCAGGGTGACATCTGCATACTGTGAAAGACAAGCAGGAATAAATGCTGCAGGCTCTTTTATAAAAATGCTGGTGTCTCTACATTTATGTAGCAGTGTGGCCTGATTATTCAGGAGCTCTGAGGCTTATCCCAAGACGATGATTTTTACATCAAAAGTAGATTAATGGAAGTCGACAGCCTTGTGTCCATCCAAACTCAGTGTGAAGTGATAATAAGTATAGAATTGCTAGTCAGTAGGGTCTCATGTCACATACTCAGACTAGATAAATGATGAATATGTAATGAAATTACATAGAATTAAGACAGATGGCTCTAGCTTTTGATAAATGCATATATCTTCAGAATCAGATAATAATACCAATGTGTGGAAGATCAATTGGGATATAACAGCTTTGAAAACGAAAGTAATTTCTCTGCTTTCACTTTAAGATGCGCATTTAAATAAGAATCAAGCTTAATTTAATTATAGTTTTTTATCATGAAATTAAAAAAGAAGAAGAAAAGAAGCCAGGGAAAAAATACAGGGACATTTTCATCTCATTTTGCTTTGAATTGTAGTTATTTATCCTACTGCATATAATGAAATACCATTGCCAAAAGGAAAAGACAATTATTTTCTCTCCAATAAACATTAAGATAGATTAATGGTCACCACTATAAAAAGGATTAAATGAAATTCTTAACACCTTTTCAGAAAGATGTCAATTTGTTCCTAAGAACTCCAGTTATGAGGAAGCTTATAATACGGTCCACCTGTTATTGATAGGGATGTTTAATATTTTACTGACTATTTAAGGTGCAAAGTCCTTGAGATAAATCAACCTCTCCTCCTCTCTCTGGGTTTTACTATTTTACTTGAGGTACATCTTTCAGAGAATTGACATGATTGACTAGGGACATGGTGAAAAAAATATCATTTGAAATAATGTCATTACCAAAAAGGAAGGAATTTTGAGAACAAAATAATTATGAAGCTCATTAAATTCACAGTTTCTGCATATTGTAGATTAGTGAAAGAGTAATGGCAGCAACTCTGCACATAATTTTGCACAGTGGTTGTGTATTATCTGAATTACTGTCACTTCCTTTGAATTTAAAGTCCTTGCTTGTGTAGATAAACAAATATATCTGTCCCTCATTTGCATGGGATTGATGATATCTTTAGGTGAAGTGAAAGTAGCTTGTGGTTTTATGCAGTCTGCCAGCCAAACTTTGAGTACTAGTTACAATGAAAAAATACCCGCTGAGATCTGAGGTGCCAATACACAAAAAGGGTATCACAGGTATGAAGAGTTTGTAATCTCTTGTCTTCACGTAAGATTTCTTGAATTGAGAGGGAGGAAATAGGTAAAAGCAGTACTAGCTGAGAGTATTAAGGGTAGTCCTCTGTGCTTCATGGCTTTCTGTGTTGCTCCTATGGGAAAAGCTTCAGCGAGATATTACCTTGTGTGGCTGCAGAGATCTGAAACCAGCAGCTGGCACAAGAGAAGGTAAATCAAGTTTAGGCTGTACTTTGGGGCTCAGTGCATAAATTGCCTTGATGTCTTGCTCTTGAGAGTAAAAGATGATGCATGAGTTAGTGCAGTGGCCTTCCATGAGGAGTACGCAATTTACTCTGCATGGAGGACCAAATAAATGAGGCTCAGAGCAGTGGGAACAGAGATGTTTTGTGTATCCATTGGGGGGGGAGTATGAGATTCCTTTTTCTTTTAGCACTGTCTAGGCTCCAGAAACAGGTGTTTCCTCAACTTCGTGTATTTTTCCAAGCCTTCCAAATGTCATTTCAGCAGTCTTTGCAGGCAGTCTGAGGCTCACAGTGGAAGTAGAGCAAAAGTCTTGCCCCTCTCAAACTGGAGCCACTGGTGGCCTCAAGGGAAACCCTTCCTGGAGTAGCAAGAATTTCTGTCTTGCTGGCTTCTTCCATAGTTTGCCACTTCTTCAGCGCTTCTAAAAATCACTTACAGCTTTTTCGAGTAAGTTCCTAAAGGATCCCTAATAACATTTAAGCACCTTAACACTCTCTAAGCAGAAATTCTTTGCATTTACCATTCAAATGGAAGGATCACTGACTGTCTAAAGCATTTCTAGAGGTATCAGTATCTGCTTTCAGCATTCACAGGGAGTCATGGGGAATCTGGGATAAGATCTTAAAAGAGCCTATCACTTCGTGATATTGCCTCAAGAGAATTTTTTCCGTGAATCATAGCTGTGATAGTTTATTGATCAGATTAAACCAACTTTCAAAAGAAAAGATAATGCCATACATTTTACTTAAAATGTTTGTGCGGCTGCTAAACAACTGAATCTCAGCGAGCAAACTCCTTGACAGTGGCAGGTGGAGAGTGCTCTGTTCTCAAAGATGTCAAATCTTTCATTTTCTACTGATGCTTTTTAGAAGCAAAACAGAGTTTTCCATTGCAGCAAGTCCTCAACTGTCTTACAAACCAGCAAGGATGGAAAATTCCTGGTCTGTGGCCCAGGAGAAGCCTGCTATCCAATTGTATGTGGCCTATAACCATTTCATTTTCTATGCTGTGGCAGACCTACACTATTATCAGGGGCATTAAAATGTGTTTGACCAAAAGTGTTAGAAAGAACTCTTGGCTCTCACTAAGGAAAAGATTTCTCATTTCTGTGGTATAGCAAGAAGAAAAAATATAAGGGAAAATCCTTATTTCTAGACTTTCACTAGAGTATAGAAAAGTATGAAGGGAATTTGCTCTTTGGACAGTGGATTATGGGTGCTATTAAAGATAGGCTACCCTATAGGTGAAACTCCCAGTAAACAGATCTTAAAATTTCTGTCTGTGTAGCAAGAGAGAAGATCTGCAGGAATCAACAAAAGGTCTCAAAGCACATTGGTGTTTACCAGCTGTCTCTCAATGACACACATGCTATTTCTGGCATTTCTCATGTTTCAGCATGACTAAGACAGACCTTTTCTTCCCCTCCATCCCTAGTCATTGATGCTACAATCACTTAGAAGAGGCAACAGGTCATGGAGCTGGGCAGACTTCAGTGGAAGCTGCTGCTGTGGGTATCCCAGGGCTATGGGACTTTGGGAGACTGACTATCAAAACTCTAAAAACCATCAAAGATCTAACATGGCTCATTTGAAAGTTAGGAAGAAGAGGAAAGGGCAGAACTTGTTCAGGTCTGGAAAAGATAGATAAAATGAGTTCTCTATAGGAGAACCATTAATGTGGTGGTAAGTATCTGTTCGGGGCTTTGCTTTTGTTGGATACCATGAACATCTGTTAGCAAAGGCTAGCACTGGTAAATACTCATTAGCAGAAGGCAGAGTGTTGTCATTTTCTGGTTTTGTACCTGCTTTCTAATAGATTAATGCATCTTTGCTAGTGCATGTTGGTGTTAGTAAAGCTGAATGGTATTAGATGGGTTTTTGCGTCTCTCTTTGCAACAGAAAATGTGGTGTTTTCCTTTCCTCCCCTCGCTCCCTCCTTCCTTAGCTCCAGCTTTAAAGCTGTTTAAGTAAAACTCAAATAAAGGAATATGCTAGAATTGGAAAGATAATTATAGGGCCAAAATCCCTCACACACCACTGATTTCTTTCCCTCCCGATGTGGACTCTGGATTTGTCTGGGAAAGCAAGGAAAAAGCTTGTCATTAAAACATTGTCATTAAAACAGTTAGAATCTGCAAATCCTGCACGTTCAAGACAACAGCAGGATTATGTTTGAATCATAAGAATGAGCAATGTGTTCTGCTTAATTACAGAAGTTACAGTGGAAAAGGATTTATTGACCACCCCATCCATCTCCTCTCTAATGTAGATTTGTTCTCTCCATGGTGCTTCTTAAGGCTTTTTCTTTGCAGTATTACATGCACCATGTGATGGATCATCCACAGCTTTACTGGAGGTTTTGCAGCAGTTAGAAGGCACAGTGCAGCCCCTTAGTTTTAAAATAGCATTGGTTGCTAGCAGACCACATTCTCAATGTGGACTGTGGGAAATATCCCTAATACATGGGCTCATCTGGGGCTATCAAAGCTGGAGAAAATGATGGGCAGTTGTCTTAGCTCACTATCAATATGTTTTCCCTGAAACTTAGTTTCCATCTTGGTTTTCTCAATTTCATTGGAAATCTTGTCCTCATTATTTCCTTTTGAGAGTTCAAAAATAGTTCCCCCTATCACTCATGTTCATAACCTCTGGTTTTGTAGTCTTTCCCAACTGTTTTGTTAATGTAGATTTTATCTGTAAAATGATTCTTATCTTCGATCACACTTCAGCTGGTAGGAAATTTCCTGTTAAAACCTGGTGTTTTGATAAACCCACAAACTGAAACCTTTTCTCCTTATTTAAACTTATGAGGTTTTATGGGTAGTATTTGGTGTTTACTTTTTTCCTGAATAAAAGGCTGAAGATTTTTTTATAGATAAGAAGACTTTCTCCCTGTCTGTAGCTAATTGCCTGAACAGATTTGTGGGCAGTTGAATGCCTTCTCCCAGGTGTCAGTAGCTTAGATATAAACCCTTATTAACACATTCTAACTCTGTCTCCTCCGAGATATGTCACTCAGAAGCACGTGAGAAATTCAGGCCAGAATTTGACCTGCAAACCCTCTGTTATTTCTCTGTCTAAGCTCTTGCTATCATCCGTCCAAGGTCTGTTTCAGTATTGTTTCTTTCAAGTTTTTATTTTCACTAATTTCCCCAAATGTTCACCTCATGAGGTTGTTCAGTGTATTTCTGACAATGTTATTTTAGTAACTTCCCCACCCCCAACTAAAAATTTTAATGAAAGTATATTTTTAATGGAATTGTATTTATTGCAAGCTTTTTGGCTTTCCAGTTTTGAAAAACTGCGCACTCTTTTAGATTTTGCATAATCTAGAATGAAGAAAACCCCTAGTTTGAGGAAAGCAAACCTAACTCCTCTCCTGGAAGCCACCAACCCCCACATGAGTAGGAAAACTCTACACGCTTAATATATCCCAAGAAAAATAGTTGACATTTTCTGAACAATATCTGCGTCATTCTGACTGACTCAGATTTTGATCTTGTGTCTCTCCACTTCCTTCTCTTGCTATAGAGATGAGTCTATTATATTTTTGCTCCCTGAAATTCCGAATGTCCCTGACATTCACATTGAATACTGTCTGTAAAATGCTATTAGTAAGATGCTTATTCTACTTTAAAGTTGTTCTGACTGTAGGAATAGGAACATTTGCCATTTTTCTTCTTAAACCTAACTACTTACAAACTGCAGAGGGTAGAAATTATGATCCCTATGTTACAGATGAAGCTGAAGTACTGAAGGCCAGTTACAGCTAACATACTGCTAGTATACCCCTCCAGAAAGAAGTCTACTGAAAGAAGAGCTTTTTGAAGTTCCATTGCTGTAGTGCCACACTGGCAACGCTGTTTGCATCTCCCACTGCTTCAGAGAGTGCCTCAGAGAGATCAGGGTTTGGCAACTAAGCAGATGCTTGTAGTCTGCCAGAGAAGTGAGCTTCTCAACCTCTAGGATGTCAGATAAGATTGACAGAGCTATTCAGTGTTTCAAAAGCAGACGTGCCTTACCAGGGATGAAGAAATGCATCTCCTGAAAGTTGTGTGTGTTTATTATCTTAATTCTGAAAAGGCTTCATGTACCTATGCTTTTTGAAACAGCCTTTTTATGAATACAAAAGACTGTTGCTGCTCTGGTTCATGCTGCTCACCTTTGCTTTCATTTCTTAGGAATGTTCTTTCTTGGCTAAGGCAATCATTGGCTCTACAATCTAGCTGGATTATAAAATGAAGATATATTTAATTTAAGACTAGCTCTGGGAGGTATGTGTTTTATCTAACCCCATGTGCCCTCTGTGAGCCAAAGAAGAAAAAAAAAAAATAAAAAGGAAAAGAAGAGAGAAAGACTCTTCCAGAAGGCAGTTCATCACAAGCTATGACTGGATGAGAGGCCTGTGTCTGTAGTCTCTACTGAAGAAGCCTAGAACAACTAATTTATATAAGAGCAAAATTTACCTCAGTTATTCTGTCCTGTGCCACAGCTTCTGAATTGATCCCCAGGACTTCTGTGTCCTCAGTTCCTGTGTTTTTGGCACACTGAAGTGATTTCAGGTAAGTATTGTGATGAAAACAAGAAAATATACAGACATCTTAAGTGAAATATGTTATTTTTCTGGAACCCTTAAATAAAATAAGTGCTGCATTGGTTACTCTGAAAGGTTGAACAGATGTCTAGCTTAGGGTATCTCTCTTTAAAGCAGTACCTTAAGCTATCTAGGAAGAGAGAAGATTTAATCATCCCTCCAGGTTATATTTTCACTTCCCCACAGAACAAAATCATGGGACAATTCTTTATGACAGCATTTGCTATGACAACGAGTGTCTTTAAAATGATTAGAGAGCCATTTGCTACAGTGATCAGTCAATGAGAAGGGGCAGTATCTAACTTTATCAGTAGCCTGATGTATAATTCCAGAGTTGCATTCTACCAAAGTGAAAGAAAATAAAAGGCTAGTGTAACAAATCCATGGAAGTAGTTGGGATCACAAAGCAACCATCTTTTCTATAACCTGGATTAGCCAGAGGCAAAATGCCTTGCTCAGTCACTGATTGCCAGACCTTAATTTATTTTTTTACTTTTTGTATTCAGAAAGCTTTAGAAATTGGATAAAGAGAAATTTACTGCTCCAAAGTGTATAAATATCAGTTCCTGCAGGCACTCTCTAGGGATTAGAGTATTGTTTAGCAACTCTCAGACTGGGGGATTTGGAAACCTGAACTGCAGGACTGCACTCATACTAGAAAATAGTTATTGTTATTGCCAAAGTAGCAGCAGTACTAGCTCTTGGACCAAGTTGCTTTGACTTTATGAGATCAAGGCACTGTTAGGGAACTAATATCTTGGACTGTAGACAGCATCGGGGCTAAAAGGTTTGTAGGATTTCATTTTCTTGCTGCTGCAAAGCAGTCTTTTCCCTGATCGTCTTATAAGCCTTTATGCTGCTCGCATGCTTTTATTTTAGTGGAAACTTCTACCATAGTGGCTGTGCCAAGACAGGAATTGTTCTCCCATGTGTGGTATGCAGAGTCCTGTGGCAAGGCAAAGTCACTGAGACCTTCCTTGACTTTTGTTTGAGTAATTTTCTCTGGAACCCTTATTCTCAATCAGTATGTCATCAAATAAAAGCTTGGAGAACTTGTTCCTTTGTGACACTCATCCAAACCCAGGCAGAACTTTGTGGCGCTTAGCCAAGCATTGCTTTGTTGTTAAGGCCATGGACCTACTTGTAGGAGTTACATTTTCAAGAAATTGACCTGGAAATCCTCAAGCTGTGCGGTCCTAAAGTGGTACCACACCACATTTGCCTCTGATTGGCTCCCATTGGTTCTGTGGGGGTGATAGAACTTTCTATGGGAGTCAGGTCAAGATGAAACATGGTTTATCTCATTAGCATTGATTCTGTATCTTCTACAACCACTTGTACTTGATGCCATAGGAAGGACATTTATTAGAAGGTATATGCACATGTTCTATATCAGTATCCTCTTGAAGGGAATTCTTTTGCCAGTGCTTCTTTTGGCTCACCCAATATGCTAATCTTCAGACAGAAAACTATTTGTCGAATGGTGTTTTAATAGAAGTATAAAGCATTCCTCATGTGGCTGATGCTCTTGGTAAACCATCAACACTACTGTGTCCTGCAGGCATCAAGAATGTCTTTGGATACTGAAGACTGAGTTACTTAGTGTGATGGGAAGTGTTTTTAAATAAGTTTCTTTAATTAATATTAAAACTACACCTTTAAAGTAACCTGTATGTTGTGTCATAACACTCAGCAAAGTGCACATTCCCTTTTGGTAATCTGTCATGCGTTTTTATGGTTCCTGTCACTTGCTTGCAAGCTTGGAGACTTAAAAATAGGACAACAAATGTATTAGATGGGGCTTTGTTTCCTGAGAGCAACCCCTGCCTTCTGTCTCATTTCGAATGTGGGCACTTTCACTACTTTATGAATGGTAGCTGTTTATATGCACAGTAAGAGTGAGTGTTCTCTCTGATGTAAATTGATCCAGTGCCACTTCAGACCTTTAGTCCCATTGCAAGTAAATTACAAGTGCTATGGTCATTTTGAGTTGGAGACATTAATCCAACTCAGTGACAACTCACAACTTAAATTCCCTAATAATTCCAGTCTGACCCAAGGAGCTACTGACAGGTTTTAAAAGCTCATTCTAACATTTTATGTTTTTGGGTAACTTAAATTATTGTTTGTTTTGTTTTACTGATTTTGTTCTTTCTAGTTTAAATCCCTGTAAATAATGAACACCCATCAGCTTTGCAGAAAAGCATCTGTTTTCTACAATCAAAACTCACAATAATCAGAACCTTGTGTCTTATGTGAAAAGCCTATTTTTTTAATTCTTAGGTTGGATTCAGTGAGGGAGGTACAACAACTCTGTTCCTTAAAACAAAGAAAAAACCCCCCAAATTGATAAACTGTCATAAAATTTTGAGTCTGGTGTGTGACAGATCTGCTGTTTCAGAAATGGGAGTTTTACACTTCTGGAAAGCCATGATCCCGTAGTGGCAGCCTTCCCAGCATGAAGTATTCCTGTCTTGTCAAAGAATCTTTGAAAGGAACAAATGCTATTTCATCAGCATCTAAAAAAACTCTGTGTTAGTTGTGTTCTGTGTATGCTTCAAATAACATAGAGAAATTATGTTACATGATGGCCTAGCAATTAAAGGGCACAGTTGGCTGTCATCTTTGTAACATCGCCTTGCTGGTGTCTGTCTAGCAGCCAAAAGTATTTTGTGTGGCTGAGCACAGAATTTCCCCACAGGCAAAATCCCGTTCATCTTTCATTCCATTCCACACACAGGACAAAGAGTTTTTTCCAAGTTGTGTTGTCCCTTTTTTAGGCATCTTCCAAAAATTAGACCAGAAGAGATATTCCAGGCTCCTGCAGATGGTGCATGCGTTTATTCTGAAGGGCTGGCGGCCAGTTTGCTGCCATTCAGCAATCTATGCTGCGGTGACATGGATTTTTGCCACATGCAGATTTTTCTGGTGTTTTGCTATATTTCCAAAGAAAAATAGTTTAGGAAAAAAACCCCAAGCTCAACACTGTTGCTGTTATGAGTTTCAAAGTATAGGCAGTGAGTATAAAAACTTTCTCCCTCTTTCATGGTTGTATTTTTGTTTAGAAGCTGTATAGCTGTTTCCCAACTAACAATTTCCTGGTGTCTTAAAATGTTCATGCAGATTGATCCTGTAAGGGGTAATTAATTCAATATGCCTTCCCCTTATCTAAATTCAAATACGACACATGAAATTGCAGTCTTATATTCCTTATTTCTTAAAAAAAGCTGAAGAAACCTCTTTTATTTGATAAATAGTGTGTTGAAGTCCTATTGATTATTTGATGAAACTATGTACAGTTACTGTATGCCACTGATTCTCTATGCTGATATTTTCTGATATCTATTATTTTTGTGTGTACAGAGTTCACCAGAAAAGGCTGGCCTTCCCTACCTTGGATATATGTAACAAAGGATTTCAGTGACTATTCTTAGCCAGTCTCTCTTTCTTTCCTCCCTGTTAATGTTCAGCCCTTTTTGGGTAGTGATGTACTCTCTATATAGCTACAATTCATTGTGCACAAGAAATAACAAGAAAATATTGAAACGGTTCCTTCTTCACCATCAGGCAATCCTAGCCTTAGGAAAGCAATTAAGTACCATTTTTTAAGTCCTGATTAGAACCTAGTTATGAGGTTTTTCTCCTTTAAGAGGCCATGTACAGGGTATGAGCAGAAAGCGGGGGGGGTATACTCCTAATGCGCTATGAGAAGAGCCTTGATGGAACTTACAGGAACACTGCTGCCAGTGTGTGATGCCTGTAGCACTGGGGACTAGGAAGTCTAAATAAGTTTGACAGGGTGACTCCAGATCCCCTGGAATATGACATCACCAAGTAGATGTACCTGGTGATACAACTTGGAGAAATAGATGTTGGCTTTTCTAAACCTGCAAGATAGGACTTCACCTAGTGTTAATCTGAGATCACTAATCTGCTTCTTGCATGCAAAAATATCTCTGAGTGTCAATGACAGTCAGACTATAGCTGGATGACCTAGAGAGGTGTGGATAGACCTTTAGAGCTGCTCAATACCTTACCTCAAATGATAAAAGGTTTCAAATTCTCAAAGCTATCCACACCTTCCTTTCAAAACCCTATGTCCTTCAGACTTCTCTGCACCTCCCAGTGTTGATTTCCAGTCATTAAGGAATTTGTACCTTTATGCAGGTGATTCATTCCTTCCCTATCACTTCTCTTCTGACATTTGAAATTGGATTTTGCAGAGGTACCACTTTCTTCTAACTGATAAGAAATGTTTGTTTCTGGCAAGATGGATTTTCTGTCTTACTCCTTTCCTCTTTCCCTTTATCTACCCCTTTTGCATTGTTCTTGCTGTTCTTTGTCTTCGTTTTTTTCTTCTTTCTCCCACCCACTTTCTTCTCTACTTTTTCTCTGCTTTCTCCTCTGTTCTTCATGTGTCTCTTCAGACTCCTTTCACAGACATTTCTGATGCTTAGCCCTGTTGCCTGAATACCTCAGCCTGGAACTGATGCAGTGGCTATGCATATTGCAGAAAAGAAAGTCCAGCTTCCTCTTGCCAGCTCTGGCCTGTGTGTCACAGACAGATCAGGGTGGTTTTTACCAGAGGCACATTGGTTTCATTGTTTTTTTCAGTAGGAAGGTTTTTTTCACTCAGAAAAGTATGTCTGTTTGGGGACCAGCACGTGATTTAAAAGATCCTGGTTCAAGCTGTTGCCCTCTGATTTCCAGCCATGACTTATGCCCGGATCATTATTTCTTGTTAGAGTTTTAGTTTTTATAAATTACTAAAGGTTAGTTGAAGACATAAAAACTGTAGGCCAAACAAATTCTAACTTAGGAATTCACCTGGAAGAAGGGCACCACAGGGGCATTAATGAATTAGCCACTGGGCTACCTGCTACTCTGTAGTGTTTAGTTCTTCTATTTTCCAAATGAAATATTTTTTATTTTGTGCCTTTTCTTTTCTTCCTGAAGTGCAGGATAAATAAATAACATATGTGAGAGCAGAGAGTTCCTTTCACCTATGCTCTGGGTATAGGCATGAGTTTCTTGGGACGGACCAGATATGGATTAGCCCAAGCTCTGGGGAGCACTGTGATCTTTTCTCTGTCCTGTGAGTCTAGGGGACTTAAGCTTTTCCAGTGAGAGTAGGAGGGTGTAGGAAAAGGATTTTTACTGAGAGTGAAATAAAGAAGAACTGGAGTCTGAAAACCTTGCATTGGTCACAACAGAAGAAGGAGCTAGAACAGCAGCTCAGATCATGAGGCTGGGTAGGGCAGAAATGAAGAAATGGAGCTGAAAGATGAGTGGTGAGGAAAAGAGGAGGAAGCGAAAGTAGCTGAGTACGCTGGGATAGTTGCAGTGGCCAGCTGAGGAGACCCAGCAATGGAGAAGGAAAGACTCATTATCAGGGAGGATGGAAAGATGGAACTACTGACGTGTGTAGGGGCTGGATCAGAGAACTGGAAATTGAAATACATTGCTGTGGCATGTGGGACAGCAAAGAAGTGGGCCTGGGAATGGCTGTAGCTTGAAGCTGCATGCAGAGGCTACTTGGCAATGCTTCAGGCTCTGTGTCAGTGTGACTTGGTGTGATTTTCTGTCACATGCATTTCAGGGCTTACAGGATGGGCTAAGGGAGAAGGAGAAAGGCAGGCTGCTGAGATCCCTCAGCCCTTCTCACAGTGGGCTGTGTTGCTGGCCAAGCATCCTTGGCAGCCTGCCATTGTCAGTTGAGCTTGTTAGGATCACACCAGCACCTTTCAGAGCTGAAAGAGATCTGAGCAGAGTGGCTCTTTTGTTTAGTGGGAATCACACAGGCAAAAGCATGAGTAGCAATACTGAAAAGCAACACCTTGTTACCTTCCTCTTTAATATAATCTTTTCTTATGTACGTGTGCTTGACTGTGACTCTCAAAGGATAATTCATTTAAAAAGTTTCTTAGAAAATGTAGCCACATGAAGTGATTTACAATCTCACTTCTGTCACTGTACTTTTCATTGAAGATGGGTGACTTTTATCGAGTCTTTAATTTACCTCAAAGTTTTATTCCATCATTGCTCTATTTTCAATTCCATTTTTATAATAACAGGACTTTCTTTTATTTACATTGGTGAAACCTTGAATTCATAAGCTGTCTGAGTGATTTTAATGTAGAACAAGGCTTTATCACTGCATATAAATATATTTAGCCTGAGACTCATTCAGAGTAATCTTTTGTGGTCTCAGAATAAATGTAACACTTTTTATGTGTACATATCCCTAGATTTAAAATGAGATTTATGACATTCATTGCCATTGTTAGAGAATGGGGGGAAATATGGGGAATATTTTCCCACTGTTTAAGACTGTACTACTTTGAAATAATAAACCATTCTCTCCTGCTTCAAAGTAATTTTATAGATACGTTTAAAAAACACTGAGACTTTGTCTGCTGCATTTGTAATTTTTACACTCAGCCAGAAAAGGCACTTTGAAAAATGTTTTTTGTTCATTATTGTTTGTATTAAAATACAGTTAGTGGACCATGACCAGCATGAAAGCCTCAACATGTGTTCTGTGCTGCACATTGCTAGGCAAGGGATAGTTTGTGGTACAGTTGGATACTCTGGGCAGAAAACATTTTCTCATTCTTCTTCCCTGCTTTGCAAGCAAGATATTGTCACAACAGACAATTCAGCCTCCTATTTCAGTGTCTCATTACCAACTGAGAAGACAGCTTGCTGAGGGAGCTTAGCCAAGGTCACAAAGGAAGTTTACAGCAGAGCCAGGAACTAGACCCAGATTCCCACTAAGTCCATCATGCACATCAACTCTACTAAAGCTTCCTTAAGTGTCTTGCCTGCTGCTGGTTTTTTCCTTTGGCTTGTTCGGGTTTATTGGCAAACTTGCTTGGTCCTCTCCTCAAGCGGATAGTGCCGATGCTACACTTTCACTTGGAAAAGTTTGGAGAAGTTGTGTCTGGTGCTATTAGCTCTGCAGGAAATGTTCCAATCGATTCATCAATTGTGCTGTAAAATGAACTGTGCAACTGTTGTATTTTTATTAGAGAAGTGACACAGATGAATTTTGTCACAAGATTTGCTCAATAGCTGCTTCACCAGGAGCTAGGAGAGCCTCTCAAGAGAGACCGCCTCTCAGTTATGGATATCCTGTCTTCTTTTTAGTTTTCTTATCACAAAAACTATATGGTAACTACCAGCTTATGTGAAATTGTGAATGACTGAGACTTTCTGACCTGCATGGAAGAAGTACAGAAAGAGATGAGGAACAGTAGGTGGATTAATAAGCCTGAGCCTTCAGGTTGCTTTAGTGCCTGTAAGGGAAAGGTGACTTCTGGTGGAAAGTAACACTGCTAGGATGATATTGGGGGTGCAGAGGTGGAAGTTGCTGATCCACATCCCTCTTCTCTATATGAAACACTAACAGTGTACGGCCTGTGGTGTCCGTCCCCTTGGGGAGCTGTACCCTGTCTAAAGATCTGCAAAAAGCAACAGAAAGAAGCAAGCATCACGTGGGTAGGCTTAAAGTGAAAGCACGGGGACTTGCAGCTGCTGTGGAAAATGCCTGTTGGTGCACACGTTGGAGAACACTGGAAACTGCTGCACACGTATGAGCTGTCATTTTTCACGCAGAATCCAAAGGTGTGAGTTGCATCCCCTGTATGTGTTACGGGCGCACAAGTGGATGTTCTGTGTTTAGCCCACCTTCATGAGCCAGTGCTTTCTGTGCACTCTGCATGGGGCTGATGGGGTTGGTGGTTTCCATGTGTCCCCTGTGTACTTGAACACATATTTTCTGTAGGCAATACCGGATCTTTTTCATTATTATGGAGTCAGGATTCCTGGGAAGACTATTACTGAGCTTTTCTGGGTCAGACCCCATCATGATAAATATCAGTGATGTTTCTCCAAAGTCAGTGTACTGGCACTGATTTAAGTTTTGACCTGTTCTTACCTATATTCTTTTGTGAGTGTGTTTCTGTCACTTATGTACTCCACTAAGTGCCTGCTAGATATATTGGAATAGGTTACCAATGAACTTATTTCATGTCTTCTTTTAGAAAATGCATTTCTCAGACTATTTTTTATTATCTTTGTTCTCTCCATCCCAACAGATTGTGCTTTTGATGTGTTTGTAATTGTGTATTATTCCTTCAAGGTAATGTTTGGAATCTCCTTTCACTTCTAAGGCAAGCTGTCAGCTCTAGGGCTGTTACCAGTTTTGCACTCTAGCTTTGCATAGTTTTCACTTAAAGGGCAATTGCTTTTTTCTTTCTGTCTGTCTTTTTTTTTTTTTATTTTCCTGAGCTGTGGGATTTTTTTGTAGTTGTTTTTCCTTTTTTTGTGTTTCCTTCCTTCTTAGTAGCAGGCGCTTTGCTCTGTGATTAGTATCCTGACTGGTAGATAATGGAATTGAGCCACAGTCCCTTAAGTGCAAGAATTTGCTCATTACCCATTGCAACTGGCTGTATTTCATAGTATTATAAAGAGATTTTATTTTTGCCTGGGTAAAAAGAACCAGTAATTGAATTCATACTAAAATATTTATTTTCCTACTGATCCTATCCAACACCAGCAGATGGCTGATAGGCACATGGTGCTTAAAACTTTGAATGAGATTTGTAATGTTATAAAAAAAAATCTGGATGACTTTTGATTCAGCCTTGATCCAAAGTAGAAGATTTCTGTCTGCAGTCTAGTTTGAATTTGAATTGAGAGTGTAACTGTGACAAACCCCAGAGGCAACAAAGAACTGGAAAGGTTTGCTCTTATATTCCTTTCTTTTTTTTTTTTTCTTTTTTTTTTTTTTTTGTCTTCCTGTATGTTGAAGATGATCTGGAATCTTATGGTAATCTTGTAAGATCACTTGAATATCACTGAATTTCATCCAGAGATTCCTTTCTTGCAGTATGTTTTGGGTTTGGTTTTGCATAGCTGTGACTTCAGCTATACTCTACCTGGACAGTTTCTTGACGCTTGGTCTCATATAGACAGTGTATTTCAGTGGAGTTTTGGCATCAATAACTAAATTAGTTTAGTTTAATCACTAAAGACACCAGTGTGAGAATGGTTTGCACGGAAGTAAGACCAGTTGTTTCCTTAGAGCAGATTCAGAAATACTTTTGCTATGGAAAGCACTTAAGGCATGTGTAAGGAGTTCAGATGCCTATCTCAGTTTATGCCCCAACCCCAGCAGACCACCGGGAGCACATTGAGAGCACAGCAAAACTTAAAAACTGAAGCAGCTGCAGGGTCAGGGGCATACAATGACTCCTGCCTGTCAACTCACTTGGAGACTAAACATCTTCCTCCTCTAGTGCCCACAGAGGAATATTTTACGTAGTGCTGCCTCTCCCATTGTGAAGCAGCATTTGGAAAGGCTTTCCCTAGATTATGCACAGTGAGAGCTGAGCAATCACTCTGGGGAGGTGCAAGCGGAGTGGGACACTCACCTCATCACTGTTACTCAGTGGGGCGTCCTGGTGCTACACAAAATACTGAAACTCCAAAAAATCCTGAAAGAATCTCACCAGAGTCTAAGCATAGCCTCCTCCATGTGAATTTTGCTGAAGTATTCTATTAATTCTGCCGGGAGATTTATTTTTATGCCTTTGTTTTACTCTAAAGTACAGAGCTGGCACTTTTTCAACTTCTGACAGGCCCCAAAATTGTGGTAACTCTTAACAGTGGTGGAACCAGCTCTGAAGTAGAGTTTTTGCAGGCAGCTGAGGAATAGAGTGTGGCTGTGTCAAATTAGTGCAAAGGTCTTTCTCGTCCCATACTGTTCCCACAGCAAGGTCCCCTTGCAGATGCTCAGGGAGGGAGTTAACAAACATAACATGTTGTGAATGACCTGTCCCTTGGATAGCTTCCCAACTTCTGGCAGTCTCTAGCTGAGGGTTTACCTAGATCAGTGGTTGCAACCAGGCCAATGTATTTACTAGTACCTGAGAGACCTGAACTCTAGGAATTTGGCTAATCCATTTTTTAATCCGCTTATTTTTCAGCTTGTGTAGTATCCCATTGTGCTGTATGGAAGGAGTACCTCTTGTTTCTTTTGAACTTGCTGCCTTGTCGTTTCCCTGGATGCCTCCATCTCACTTACAGGAAAAGCAGCAAACAAAACCAGCTTCATACTCCTCTTCCTCCATTTTTGATCTTACAGACCTCTATTAAGATACATCTCTGCCATCTTCCCTCCAGGCTCAGCTATCTATATATGTAAAGCCTCCTCTTAAATGAAGCTGTCTTGACTGTTTCTGATATTCCTATTTTCTAGTCTGTCTCCTTCTTTAGATGGGGTGGTGAGAACAGTTCTTAAAGCCTGGATTCTGGTGGGCTGGGAACATAGATTGATACATAATGAGAGTGCTACAAGTGAATGCATCCCTAAACATTGCTTCCATAGTTGTAGCACAGTCATCAGCAATAATAATCCCTGTTTTAAAAATAAATCCTTTCCCTGGCTACTTGCAGAGCTGATAGTTCACCTTGAGAGATTTACAGTGATGTGATTTTCCTGTACCGTAAGTAAAGAAATCTTAGATGTATGAAATGAAAGATTCTGAACTGCCTTTAAACTCTGCATACTCGGAATAAGAAGCCCAAAAAATATTGGCTACTTGGGTCACTTATTAGGGACAGCGTTTTTTGCTGCCATATCTTGATTTAAATTGAATGTGTCATTTGGCATTAAGCAAAATGTGAGTTGTATCTTGAAAGATAGTATAACTCATAAGTAGTGTAGCCATAAGCCAGTTGATGGCTTACTTATAAGCAGGCAAATCTAATATCCTGCTTTGCTGTAGGGTATGTGATTTTCTGTATATACTCCACACTCCTGTAATTGTTTGTTGTAGAGGATGGTGAATTTGCCACTTGCCATGAGATCATTTCTTGTCTTAATGCAGTTAATGTAGATGAATTTATTTTTCAGAATTCTTTGAAATGTCACTCATATTTTACAGTTTTCTCAATATAATCTTCAAGTGGCAAAGGGAATCTGCAGAAAAAATGACTACAGGCCAAAACATTTATTGAATTAAACTATCACTGAGTTTATTTAGAAAGATCCATATGAGGCTTCAGATTTTTTGGCCAGTCTCAAAAAGATATACAACTAAATATGAAATTTCTCCCAAAGCAAACTACCTCAAAGCAAATGGCTTTAATGAAATTTGCTCGGAAAGACTTAAAGGCGAATGCCAGGAAAATTTACAATGTAACCATATTCTGGCCTCTCTGTCAGGAGAGGAGACAAAAAATGCATTTCAGAAGCAGTTGCAAGGATTATTATGAAAAATAACGTTACATCCATGAGTGTGTATTTGAACTGAGTATGAAATGCTTGCTCAGTCAAGAAATAGAAAATTAATTGTACACCTTTCAGTTGTTTGACACATGTACAAACATTGGCTATCATAGAAATAATTCCATGAAAAAAAGTAATATTAATATTATAGTTTCTAATACGGCTGAATAACAAAATAAAGATATATATTCATAGGCCTTTCATAAGTATTCATGGGCCATTTGCTGACATCAGAAACTACCTATTTTGTTGTTTACTACCACAGCAGGTGGTAATAAATAAATCACCAAAGCCATTTACTCATCTTCAAAGAAACAGAAGGAAACAATTGACAACAGAATAGGAAGGTGTACTTTAGACAGTGATATAAAGTAAGTCGCAGAGAATGCCTTTACCATTAAAACCCTTGGGAGTTTCAAAGTTGTGATATAAACCACCACTCTGTTTTTTTAGAAAACATATTTTAAAAAGAAAAGTGCTTGCAATTAAGTATAAAGTCACATGCAATGCACACACACAAATAGGAAGCATTCAACAAATTGAAGAGAATTCTACCTTCCAGAGATTACTTTGCTTACAGCTTTGCTGTTGAATGAATCACAGTCTCTTATGTCAATAAGACTGTGTAAAAGGACCTTCCAGGTGAGTGTAAATCACTGTATGCCTGTACCCGTAATCAAATGTAATAGCTACCATTCAGTGACATATATTAGTGGTGGAAAAAGCACTACTGTATGCTTAATTTCTGTGCTAGAAAGAGAAAATTAGGAAAGCCTAGGGCTGAGGTTTAAAGGAGAACCCACTGTGAGTTTCTCCTTCCACTTGCCCTCTCTACGAAGAAGAACTACGAATAAAACAAGAGGCTTCTCTACCTGTGAATGGCCATTCTTCATGTACAACATCCTTGCTCCTTGATTAATAGCACGTTTCCCCGTGATTTATAACCATGCCTGCATTCAGGTGGCATCAGAATAGCAAGGGGAAAAAAAAAAAGAGTCAGGTTTTTTAATAGGAAACCCATATAGCTACTTAATTGGTTTTGCTCAGTCCCATAATCACTGTCAGCATAAGAAGCAAAATTTGTACAAAATATAAGGGGCCAGATGAAGGTTCAGCACTGGCTGGTATGAGACACACTGCATGTTTGGCCCAAGTCTGAGCCCAAGGATTCCAGTCACCAGCACTCCAGCACTGTGCTTCCCATATACTGCTGGTACAGTCTGGGCTTTGCGTCTGGTCTGGTGAGACTTGTGTTTTATCCTTCTGCACAGGAAGTATTTTTAATTGAAACGTAAAGGACCATAAATGAGAGCATGGCAAAGGAGGAGAAAATAATACTGGAAAGTACAGGAAAGAGGTAGACTTTGCTTTAGAAGGAAGGAATGGTTTTAAATAGTATTTTGATCCCAATTTGCCAAGGTTCATGGCAGAAGGGCAGTAGCTCTCAAACTGTCTGATGGTGGCTTCTATATTGAGGAGGCACACACATTTTTTTCTAAAGTCTGATCAATCTTTCATGTATTTACTTTTCATGTTAGTGTAATTAGTTACCTAGAACACATTTTAAAGCTGATAAAGTGACATAAGCAGTCAGCTTTATGCAGTTGTACTGACTGCCTTCCTAAAGGCATCACAACAGAGGGCATGAAAAGCAGAGAAGGCTGACAGTGCAAACTGCAGCTGGAAATGTCGTCTATGTTACTCTGCAGGCAAAAATGTTGCCTGTGTTGCTCTGCAGCCAGTTTTCAGTGGAGACTGATATTAGCGACTGCATGTGGACGTGACTGACAGTTGCAATGGTACCTTTGACTTTTTACATTGTTTGGAGTTAGCTGTGTCCCCTCCAGCTCTTCATCACTTAGCAGACCTGAAGAGGTGTTTTGGGGGTTTTCAGATGTGGCCAAAACAGGGCATTGATATTCCACTGGATGCTCAAACTGACACGTAGGCACAAGAAAGAGAAATTTTATCAAGTGCTTGGGTGACCTGAGTAACCTGCAGCCTCCATTGCTGCAGGGTTCCCAGTTGCGTTGTCCCTCATGCCTGATTGCCTGCTCTGCAGAAATCTGGCTTGCTTGGAAGAAGAAAAATTGGCATTGAACTTTCAATGGGGGACTGAAATTTTATTTTAATCCAGCGAGGTGCCAAATAACATTTGTAAGTGAATAGCCCTTTTTGAAATGTGCTCTGTTGTACCTGTGTTGACATTTCTAGACATCTGGCCTTAGTTTCATTCTTTCATGGAACCATATCCTCTGCAAGGCATCTTCTATTGTGTGCCAAAGCTCTGTACAGGTAGTGGTTTGCAGTATAAGGATGCTCTCAGGATACCCCTCAGAGGAGTTTTTGTGACATTGCCTTGCTATGGGAAGCAGGATTTGTACTTGTCCCTGGTATCCTTATTATCTGTAGGAAAAAAAAGCTTGGAATAAAGGCGTGGGGAGTCCCTGTGCTTTCACATCCACAGGCAGACTAAAAGGATTAGAATGTTCCTAATGTGGCATTAGGTTTGGTATTTCACCTGGGAAAGCTGTCTGCAAGGTGCTTATGGGACAGCTATTGTCACTGGCACTGGGGGTACACAGCTTTCCAGACATTTTTCAGGTGTAGAGTTAGGTGCCTACGTGTAATTTCAGATTTGAAAAATGTAGAACTAATATTTTTGGGACCGGTATTTTAATCAAATGGAACTGAGCTGCTTATAATTTTCTGGGCTGAAATAAGTGGAAGTAGGGCTGGAATGAAAAGAAGAGAGTAGGATTTTTTGTTTGCCATTGCTGTTGGTGTCATTACTTGCCTCAGTCATACTGGGCAACATTTTGATGCTGCAGAGGTAAAAGCAATACAGTAACCACTCTGACCTGTGTTTATTTCTGTCTGATTATTCAGACCCTCAAAATTATTTTAACAACAAAGTTTTCTTCATCTGTGAGTTCATTTTATGAAAGAAGTTTGTTTATAAACATTTTTCTGCTTTGTTTCTGATCTTTACATTTCAGTCTACTCTATTTATATTAATTTTCTTAAAAAGATACTTGAAATCTGCAAAGGAACAAAGAAGGACACATGCCAAAAATTTGCCTTCAACACTTTTTGGAGTTGGCGTTAATTTTTGAGCCATTATTCAAGCAGCTGTCCAGGTCAAGTGAGTTCAAGCATGCTTCTTCTGTGCCACTTGCACTCCAAGACTGCAGTGAAGGAAGAGAAGTCTGCAAATTATTAAGCATTTGGCAGTGCCTTCTAGTTGTATTAGGTTATAACTACATCAGTCATATGATTAAGAGGAAGTGACAGGTAAGCAAAATGAGAACAAAAGGCTCGTGCTGTTAGAAGCAAATGTCATACACACCGTACATGTATATCAATGCTCCCTCTAAAAATACATACAACAGAAGGAAAATACGAGAGGGAACATCTGGGTATTTGTTGATATCTGTTCATGTGTGTTTGTACTGTTTTTGTGTACCATACATTGACATTCACCTCATGTATATGTATCTGCTTCTGCTTGTGGAAATCAATATACCCGTGGAATTGTGGCACAGGTTGTAACAGCGTGCTGGAATTGGAGCATAGTGATTTCTTTGTACAGCCCACTGGTCTGTTTACCAGCTTGAAGTTTTTTGTACAGGCTTTTTTATTTTTCCTTTAATTAAGTGATTTTTTGAAAGGTATTCAGCAAACTTTTAAAGGTTTTACTTCTCAGATTTCTTACAAGCTCTGAATGAATCCAAATAAAATATACAGGTTATTAGAAATTACTACATTTATGGCTTTACTTTTTAAATGACTCTTTATGTATGTTGTAACATTTTATAACAACATTTTTCAAGTTACAAGTTCTACAACTAAGTAAGGGTGTTTTCACAAACACACAATGATTGTGAAACTTACTTTGGTAGATGTTGGTCTGTCTCATGTGCTTGGGGGTGGAAATACCTCATGTTGGCACCTGAGTCAAGGTTTTGTCTGATTAAGCTCACAACCTGGAGTGAGTCAGAGGCAGAAACCTGACAAGCCATTTTGGAGTGTGTGAAAGAAGGTGAGATTGTATGAGGCCCTGCCCAAAGTGTCTTTGCCTTGGATGGGGAGAGCAGAGGGCTGCTTGTCTTGTTTCAGAATTAGTCGTGCCAAGCCTTCAGGCTGCTTTCAAAATATATTCGCTGGGCTGTCAGCCATGGGGTATATCACATTTTTCACAGACAGTAGAGAGTCATACAGAGGCAGGAGAAGGTGTGGTTTCTTGGAGACCCTACCATTACATTGCCAGTTGACAATTGAGCTGAGTGTGCAATAGGGCAAACTGGTGCTGTTGTTTTCCTGCTTGCATCCTTCCTCCCATATCTTGGGATTTTAATTAACCAGGAGAAGATGAGGAGGACTGTTGTACTGACAGCCACTAAGCAGTGCCATGACACCTGACATTCCTGAGTATCCCCCGTGGGTTTGAATAGTCCATGTTATTGTCATGGCTCATATGGCAGTCTATGTTCCAATCCTCCAGTTGCCCATATCACTGTCAGTGTGGTCCCACATAATGGCTTTCAGGGTTGAGAGGAGGGTTCAGTTTTTATTTTTAAAATATTGAAACTTATGCACACATATACACCATGTATGAATGAAAGTGAAAACATGAAAAAGCAAAGAATGTGAGTTGAACATTGAAAAGTGAAACAATGTTTAGGAGACATTACCTGAATAACATTGATTCCCTTCTATGTTCCTAACCAGTAGTGTCATATAATGTTAATGGTTGCATTCACAGAGGAAAGAAGTGCAGTATTTAATACTGGTGATTCACATGAGGTGCTCTCAGAAATCCTAAAGATAAGTGGAATTTTTCTTCCTTGAGATGCCCAAGTTAAGTACATTTAGAAAATATGTAGACTAGCTTGAGCCTGTCCTGTCATGTTTCCACAGATATAAAATGAAAATACCACTCGGCTTTTTTGTTACCACATATAAAGGTTAAATATATGTATATCATTCACTCACAAGCCATTTGGAAGGAAATTTCTTGTGGTGGTAACAGCAGTTAAAAGTTTTATGCTGTTGCTGGATAGGGTATTTTCATTTATGTATATTTATAGTAACAAAACCAAAAAAGGCAGAGCCAACAACTCTCATTTTGAGCGCTTAACATGTGTGCAAATGTAAGAAAGAGCTATTCCTTTTATGTCACTTCAGAACAATTATCTTATTTTTTTTTAATTTTCTAATGATATGTCCAGAAAATCAAGACTGATGAAAAACTCAACCAGCTATAGAGAAAATTTTTCAGTAATTTCTTTTCTCTAAAAGGAGACTATGGGTATTTAGTATTGGCATACCTGCCTACAGGTGGTTTGAAGCTCCCTTGAGTGCCTGATGCTGAGGCACCAGAGCTGGTCAGCCAGGCTGTCAAGGATCTATTTCTGATTGCAGTTCAAGTTAGTAGCTGAGCTTCTCTTCATTTTGCACAGGTGTCTGACTCTGCAACTTCATATCTTGGGATGCTGTATTGATTAATATTGTACAAGAGATGTGTATCTTTTTTTTTCTAGCAAACATACCTGTACAAGTCAAATATTAATGCCTAGGGTATTCTTTAAATAGCATTCATAATTCTGCTCTGAAGTAACTTTCTGTGAAGCCATTTTCCACTCTGTTTCTTAGAGAAAAACAAATATATAACAGAACTCTGAGACACCTTCCCAATATTTCATTTGCTGGCTTTCAAATGTCATCCTGGGAGCAATGAGACAAGAAAAGACTCTTTTCTTCCTTCAAGGTCTGCAGTGAACAGTGTAAAGCCACGTACAATGGATTTGGAAGAAGCTTTATATATTATGACAAGTGAGTGTATCTCCAGGGTGCTCTGCTGTTGTGCAATGTAGTTCTAAGCCACATCATCTATTAAGTCACTGAATGTGGTGAAATTTTTGAGGTTCTTACAGATGAAAAGACCCCCATGACTCAGTTCTTATGAATGCAATGAAGTAAGATTATCAGCCTAAATTGTCCCTATTAATCAACAGTGTAATATTACAGTGATAGCCTCTGTGAATCTTCAGAGCTTTGGGACTGTGCTGGGTAGAAGGAGTCAACTGATAATTTTGGGGTCATGTACTCAATCTGAATCTCAAACTGTTCTAGCTGAAAAAAAGAAAAGAAAGCATATGTACTCCTTGGTCCTGGGAAGGTGTTCACATGGTCAGAAAATGCATGATTATAAAGCTCTTTCTACAAAGAGGGAGAATTACTGGGTTTGGCGAAGGTTTTTTTTTTTTTTACTTCCCCCCCCCCCCCCATCCTCTGCCCTCTCACTGTTTCTCATTTCTTATTAAGCCATGAAATTCAGCCTTTCAAAATTTGCCATGCCAACCAAAGGAGGGGATGACTCTGTAGCTATATTTTTTCTGTCCCGCTGAAAATGATTCAGTGTTGACATACCTACACTGATGTACATCTCTACATTCATGCATTCATACCTTCACCCTGATTTTCAGTTTTTAAGGAGGAATAGTCTGATAAATACATTTAAAATAAGAATGATCTGTCTTCTCACACATAATCAGAGCCCAGTACTGCTGTCAGTACTTTAACTATAATACCTGGCATCCAAGGGATAATAAATACCTTCTTTAATCTTTTTTAATTTGCTGTCAGTGTGTGTGTACTTGTCTGGGTACTTTTCATACCTGTGATCTACTTCTTAGATTATGTCTAACTTCACAAGTTTTATTTTGTTAATCAGCTTTTATAGGAAAGTGACACATTTTAAAAAAAAAGTAAAAATTACCAAATTAATTAAAGTTGAGAAACAAAATAAAAAGAAGGTGCAACAGTCTGACTAGAGACAGAAAGCACAGAACAAAACCAGTATCAAATACTGTGGGAATATCTTATAAAAAAATGCACTGCACTGATCAGGAACGCTCATGATTAAAGCATGCCTATGAAAATTTTTAAAATAGCCAGTTTAAAATAAAGAAACACATTTTCTACTGGGGAAATCTACATAATAAAGAATTTTCTCCATGTCCATTTAGGTACAGTGCCTTCCAAGGAGGAGTCAGTAATTCCTGTCCTGGCAAAGTTTACTCTCTAGTTTTTGATAAAGAGAGATGAAAGATGAAAAGCAATCAAGTCTTTTGTGGCCAGAAAAGGGGAGACTGCTAAACTCAGTGCCTGGACCTTAATCTTGGTAGAGAGGAAATACTTGGAGAAGTGAACCTCCAAAAGTGTCAAGGTCATACAGGCTTATGAATATACTAAAGAGTCTACACTAGAAGCTGCAGAAAGTGGGAACTGAAAAGCACAGGAGGTGCAAACTGGGGCTAATTCCCGGTGTGTCTCATGTCACATTGCTGCAAGATGCAATCTCCAGTAGTAAAACGCCCTGCAGATGCCATAACTTGCTTCAGCACATGACATCCAATTTTGCAAGCTCTGATGACAGGCACAGAATTAACTTGGTCTGCTGCCGTAGGCATGCCTGGGAGCTGCTTACCAGTTCCAGCAGCATGTCAAGATATTTGTCCCGTCTTTTATGAAAGAAAAATAGCCATCAGCACTGGCATTTGAAAGAGTGCCAATAAATTCAGGTAGAAACTGAACAGCCCTATCAGTTGTTTCCCTTGTGTCTGAAATTAAATGTTATGCTAGGGTTTTTTTGTTGAAACTCAAGTCTCTGAAGACAGAGAGGATATACGTAAGATTTTTATGATATTCATTAAGGTTCTCTTTAATACAAAGCCGACAGAGTTAATTAGGGTAAATAACTGAGTATGTTTCCACCATGTGTAAAATTCTATAGGTGGAATTTAATTGTCTTAAAGTCTGTGGTGAGTTTGAGAAGTCCTATGAAGTTATTTTGTTTTCCATTTTACAGGGCTGTTCTGAAAAAGGTTACACCTATGAGATAGATGCTTTGTAGAAAATTCTATCCTCAGGTATCTGTTCCTGTAAGTGCAATTACTTTTTTCCTGTATAGCACTCATATATAATTTGCTCTTATGAGCTGATTTTGTTTTATTTTTAAAAGTCAAGCCTCTTATCCTAAAGAATAGCATGAAGTACTCCGAAAGGAGACCTCACCCTAACAAACCCTGATTAGGAACCTGTGCCGTGATGTTATCCTGATCGGTGGAAAATTGGTGAAGGAAATAACCAATTTTCAATCAACATAATTGGTTGTTCAGGGGGTTTGAGATCTTGAGAAAAAGCATTGCATCTTCTGCAGCTGTGTTAAAAGACTTTTCTGGGATAGCAAATGAATTACTGGTAAGAATTGCATATTTCCAAAAATATTTACACATATGAGTAGTTGTTTGTAAAAAGCGTCACGTGACAGATACTTTTAATCTCTTCTGTTATAGTCTTTTCAGTCATTATTGAAGTCCAAATTTTATAAAAGATATTTAAAAAAAACAAGTTCAACCCCCCACCCAACAAAGAAATTTCTTGATTGATTTCTGTAGATTTCAAGTACATTTTTATTTGCTTGATGGGGATTCGGTTCCATAGTACAAATCCACAGTGGAGTGGTACCCAAAACATGGTTCACTCCATCTTCATTTCAGTGTTAATACATGCTGTTTAAATTACACCAGCATTACACTGTCCTATCTATCTTTGACAATGCTGATGAGTTCTAGAAGCAGAGCAAATGCAAAAGGGAAAATACTCCCTATAATCTCTGTGGCAATATGTCCTGGTCTTGAGCTGGCTATAAATCCATCAAAGTCCAAAAAGTCAAAGGGTCAGTGCCAATTTACCCAGCTGGGAACTTTGGCCCAACTTTGTAATTCATCATGCATTTTGTAGGCATTGCTTGATGTTTTCCCACTCTAATCTGACTGCACTTGATGCATAAATAAATTAAGAAATAATAAACACATTCCCATACAAAGCCAGTCTTAACTGATTTTAGCTGTGCTTTAAAGAAATGGATCTCTTTACTAACCATGTCAGTTTGAACCTATTCTGCTGAAGTAGTTTTTGCTTAATATGTGCCTGTGAATTGAAGGTAGCCCAAAGCCACTGCCTTGAACAAGGTGGCTGCTTCACTGCAGTAAAGTTGGGCAGCACAGCGGGGCTTATGGTGCCACGTCCATCTAAGACAAAGACGTACAATAATGGCACAGATTTGCCACCTCCCCACTGCTGAATTGTGATATTGCAATTAGTATGCATCTCCCATAGGAGAACAATACTGGATATACATAGCTGTATTCATATATCCTCATGCATTCTTTCACTTCAGATTCTTCTCCCTTAAATCAGACAAGACATGGAATGGCCGCAGTGTAACTGGACATAAAACATTTTTGCTTGCTGTATTTCCCAAGCACTTCCCTTATCACCTTGAGCTGTCCACTCAAGTGTAAAGAGAAGTTTCACTACCCACCTTCTAAAATTATAGTTTCCATCTATTAAAAGAAAGCTGCTCAAAATCCTTTTGAGAGGATAAATAGCACAGAATGCTTTGATTCATATCTGTATGCTGGAAATTTCACACATCAAGTAAAACACCATGAATACATCATTATTTTGACAGCTTTGTGAAAAAGGAGGCAAGAGGATCGCATTACATGGATTTAATTTCTGAAGTTTCACAGCTTTGTGTTTTGCAAAAGAATTGAATCCTTCCATCAGAACAGAGCAGGTGGTAAACTGAAGGGCAAAGGGGAGGTACTGTCAAATCTCGTACTTGGCATGCAAACCCCCACCAAAGGCTTCCAAGTCAGCTCCTGTGTCTCTCAGCTTCTCAGAACAGTGTCTTTTGTCTTTTTTTCAGGCTCGGCACTTCTCCAGATACAAGGAGGGGGTTCACAGAAGAGGATTGGTTAAATTGCCAGAAGTGAGTTTCCCATCAAAACTGTTACAGGTGAAAGAAAAGAGCTTCACTTTTCCCCCCAGAGGATAGTTGGATGCCCAACACAACTATGGCCCCCAACAAAAGGAATTTCATGAGCCAACCTTCAGGTAAGACAATAATCTGTCTGTAAATACCAGGGACAAATTTGAGTGAAAATCACAGTAGTGTCAGTGTGCCACAGACAAGGAGCAACATTCCAGCTGCATTGAAAGACTATTTATATTATGGTAGGTGAAGGGAGACTGGGAAGAGTGTCCTTTGTTTCTCTGAGCAGTAGCACCCTCCCATGTTCTCATGTCTCTGTGCCTGTTTGCAAAGCTTGCCCACCCAAACATTTATGCATCATGTTTGTAGAAAGCCATTTTAAAGCACAGAGGACATTGAACCATTTTATTTCCCTTTTAGTTATGGATTTGGGTCTCTCTTGGTAATTACAAAATGAGAAATATATTTGTAGAAAACAAAGGAGGTTTCCCTCTCCCATCTCATAACTCCAGGATCTGAGCCTTTTAAAAAAAATAAAAAGTACATGCATGTATTTGGTTAGGATTTTTAACATACAGCCTTCTTCTTCACCTTTTGCTCTCAGCTGCCTTAATTACCAGTTCTCCTTGATCTGAGGCAGTTTAGGATTGTATCAAGCATGTCCTTTCTTGTGGAGTAGAAACCTTTTTTAAGCTTTGGCATTGACTTAAAAAACATCTGCTATGGTAATGGTGGTATTTCAGTACTTTTTCTCCTGTGGCCAGGAGAACACAGAAATTGCAAGGATAATGCAGAATCATAATTAAAACTAAAAGTGAACTGAGATTCAGTCAAAGCTCAGAAAACTTCTCAGTAAAGTTCACATTTTTATGGGCTTGTTATTTTGTACAAATCCATTTTCTTCTTTCCTGTCACATCTCCAAACCTTTTTGTAAGGAATCACCATCTCCTTTTTCCCCTAATTTAAATTCTGCTCTATCTGTTTGGGATATTAGGTATGCCTTAGCAGTAAAATTATTTTAATGATGTGGCTGAGTGCTCATATATATTCAGGCAAGCAAACATAAAATGGTCATTCTTTATATTAAGGGTCTATCTATAGTTTAGAAAAGGCAATAAATGATAGATTGAAAGCATAGGTGGCTCCACTAGTGGATGGTGTGTATTACAGAGGTTATTAGCTCATCAGTTGAAGGTGCTGTAGATGGCTGCAAGCCAAACTTGCAAGGCACCTGCACAATGGCTGGACTCCATAACAACTGATTTACTAAGTATTAACATGCAGATTAACTCTTTAGCAACTCTTTATGAAATGTATGTGTTTTGCACCCAAATGGCAAATAGCACTGTAAAAGGAGACACAAATTTTCCTTATGAATTGGCTCTTATTATTGTTTAAACATGGAATAGGATGTGCAAGGGTGCCTACGCCCAAGCAGAGCCAGATGTGCCTCAGCCTCTCCTTAGTTATCTGGTAGCTGCTCTGAAGCTGGGTAAAGAGACAACTCCTTCATCTTTTAGCGAAGTCCAGTGCTTTACTGCTAACAAGGTGTTGGTTTTTTTCTTGTGAAATGCAAAAGATTCTCATTGTAACTTAAACCTGTTATTTTTATCTTGTCTACCCTGGAAGTAGAGAATAGATTGCTCCCTTCCTTTTTCCTGCAACCTTTTATGTACTTGATTACTGCTGTTATATCTCCTCTTAGTTTTCTGTCTACTTTTAGTAGTTGTCCTTGTTTCATGGCTTCATTTGTCCCAATCAGCAGGAAAATTCCCTTACATAAAGTGGCTTTGGATCAAGCCCTTTGCTAAATAAAACTCTGCATTGAAAATATCCTTTTAGTAGTTCAGAAGTTGTATATTGGGATGGCAAGGATGTGCTATTTAAAATCACGCTTAACGGGCAAAAGTCTCATTTGGAACAAAAAAAGTTACATTCAGGCTACTTAAAATCATTATTTCTATTTATCTTCCCAGCCCTATTTTTTCTACCAGTTCTACCACTCTTTACAGTTCTTCACAACCAACACTGTAATCTTTTTTAAATTATCATAAACTAACTCTCTATTGACCAGGGTCAGAAAAGCCACTATAAGAATACCACTGCAGAAAGCTACAGTGTTAAGACTTTGGGGCTTTCTTACTAACAGAGTTGTCTATCATTAGGTGTTTCCAATAATGGCTGTAGAAAGCATCGATTACTTTTCTGTCTTCAATTTATAAATTCAGTTTATGAGAGAGTGAGAAAATAAAAAACAAAGGCATGGAATGGTCTAAGTGTTCCTGGGTAGGTTTACTGTTTTGTTTTGCCTAGGGTTCTCTCTCCTCTTTCATGAAGGCTTAGATTTTTTGGTGAAAAAAAGTCTGAATAAATGCAAAACCAGTACAATTTATTTTCTGCTGTTTATTTCTTCATAACACAGAGACAATTTTTCTAGTTGTGTGAACATTAACAAAGGACTGGGCTAGAAATTTTCAGACAAAAAGTTTAAGGATCCCTGTGACTCACGACTAGTCACCTCTCTCTTGGCACGGCTATGTAGAAGACAGAGGGTGCAGAGGGCTCTTTTACCCATGTGGTCTGTGAAGCAGCAGGGACTTTGTGATCTCTGGAGTGTGGGATGTGAAGGTAGCCTCGAATAGGGACACCTTGAGCAAAGGGCAAAGGATGGGAACTGGCTGTTTGAAGAGGACTGGGTGCACATGAAGGGGTTCTGCAACAGTCAAGGCTTGACCCATGTCTGGGGCAAACATAGAAAGCACTGTGGAAGGCTGTGCCAACACTACCTGTGTCCTGTTGTATCTCACCATCTGACATCACCTCTGCTCTCATCCACAACACAGACATGAGACTGTAGAGCCCACAGCTTGGTGCTTAGGCTGGTTGGCTATGCCCTGTTACTGGATAAGATCTATATTCCTACTATTGCTTTACACAGGTTTTGCTGTCAAAATAGATGTACATGTCTATCTTGTCCTGGTTGCTGTTGTCTGGCAGAGATGTGCCCACTGGGATGAGGAGGAGAAAGGAGACCTTGCCTAGGGCTTGGCTGGCTGGAAGAGGTTGCCAACAAGCAAAGAGAGCACAGGGCAACAGGTCATGCCTGCTGCCTGGGGCACACACTCAAACCAAAGGGGATGAGGAAAAAAATTACCTGTAAGGTGTTTTTCCATGATGAGATAGTGCTACAAGGAGTGATGCAGATCCTCATAGCTAAAATTCAAGAGACACAAGATCAGCTTTTCTTTTTGTAACAATGTTCTTTGTTTTAGTAGGTGATATCAGTAACCTATATATTATTTTGAGTGAACATATATATAGCCATTTTCTGAACAGAATTTCTACCTTTATTCCCAAAGGGTGAAAAGGAAATTCTTCTTAGACGTCTGTCTATAGTCCTGAAGGGCTCAGGAGAACATGAGACTGAGCAAATTTATAGATCCAATTCTGCATGGTTGCTTGTGGCAAAGGCAGAGGCAGATAAAGAAGATTCTGAATACTAGAGTAAAAGTTATAAAAAGTGGTTATTTAGGTTGTGGTCCACAGTCTTTCTGTGAGAAGATCTGCTGAGAACAGATTAATGTTTCCAGAATCAGGCTCAGGTTGCCTTGGGATAAGCAGATGGAGGAGAGTTTGCTAATTTCTTCTTGCCAGAGTTAATTTTTTGCCTCTGGTCTTTTAGAAATTCTCATAAGCGTAGATCTCCGAGAAGAAGCTCTAAGTGACACGGGTTGCCAAGCTGTGTCTATGAGGCAGAACCTCTTCAGAGCACCTTATGAACACAGAGTTGGATAGGCATTTTAGTAACGTCTCTGACTTTCTCCCTGCTGAGTCATTCTAGAGGAGGAGAATGGTTTGATTTCTGTCTGTAGCCAAGGTAGGTTGTACAAAATCTGTAATGCACAAATGATATTAAATGAGCAGAGATGATTCCGTGTGTGAATTGTTTGTCAGGTTACAGGCATTTTGCTGAAACTTCTCGTTTCTCTGTCTTCCCTCATCAACATTAAAAAAAAAATCGTAGTAAAGTAATTCAGCAAGAACTGGAATTGAAGTTCAGTATCAAGCAGATGCCTGCCTCATGGCTAATTATGAGTGCCAACTGGGAACATTTATAAAGATACCTGATGCTGTCAAGCCTCTACAGTCCACTAGGACATCAGCTGGATGTATTGAATCCAATTTAATTTTATGTAACTTAGACTGAGATTTCTCCCACTTCACTGGATTTGGTTGCAGTTGATCAGAGGTTTAAAAAACTAAACCAGACTAAAAACATCAGGCTTGTCTTTTATACCTGGTTTGTCTCTACAGTGATCTAGCAGAGGAGTATGCACATGCCGATGGAAATGGGAATTAGTCCTATTATACATTAAAAACCTTAGAGATATGGGAGCACTTGGAAGGTTTTAGCTTAAGTTTGCCTTGTACATTCATCTTCCTCCAGCCAGATTGAACATGAAATGATTTGGCATGTGTTCCTGATCCTCTGTCATTGATGAATGCCACTTAGTAACATATTTGCATGATATTTTGAGCAGGATAAATGGATGCTTGAGTCTTTTTTAGAGGCCGTGGCTTTGGATTTTTTCCAGAAATGTAGTCTTGCTGTTGTTCTAAGCTCACATTGTGAATGTTATTTCCCACATGGTATGTAACGAGGTCCTGGTGCTATTTATTAAGGGTGCACTTTGCTGTGGTCTGCAACTTCTCCCTGCCTGCTACGCAAGCACTGAGAGAGGAGGGGATGTCAAACCTCCCAACTCTACCTCCTCTTTGCATGAATTTCTTACTAGGGCGTGAAAAACATGCTAAATGAGATCTTTAAAGATGCACACTCACATGTGAGAGAGCAATATTGCCCTTTCTTAAACATGAAAGCCGTCAATAGATCCAGCTGGAGAGAGTCCTGCTGTATCTGCTGCAGGCTCACCTTGCATGCACCAAGCAACATCTGTCCCCAAATGAACTGATCTCTATCTTACTGTTTATGACTCTTGTGCCATGCTCATTATTTATTTAATGTAACATCCCAGTGAAATAGAACAGTCATTCATAAGCCCCTGACAACAAACAATCATGAAAATTGCCTTTGAATTTCCCTAATTTACTTGTAAGAGTCAGAACAATAGGAGAGAATAATTGTAGTTATTAAAAGAAATTGCTGCAGGCGAAATATAACCCATTTTAAAACTCAAATCCAGGAAAACAAAACGGGGGCAAAAAGGAGAGCCCACCCAGTAAGATGCTTCATGCTCCCTGCCTCCTTTTGTCTGTGTAATGAGAGACTTCACCTTGCTTTTGCTTTTCCAAGCAGTGTTATTTAGGAAGAAAATCAAAGCATTTAGTATCAGCACAGTCAAACTGTGTGTGGCAGCGCCTCGCCTGGCACAGCCATTGAAGAGCTGTTTTCTTCTAATCTGCATCATGCCAACGCAAAAACATCCCTTTCTGGAAACTCAATGCATTGGAAACCAGTACGAGGAGAACTCACTCACTCTAACATTAACTACTGTACAGAGAGTAACTCCTTCCTGGGCACAAAATAGAATGGCTGTGAAACCAAGAGGTATTTAGGATTTTCAAAAGAACACAACTGGCTTTTATTGTTATATCACCCCTAATGCGATTTGTTCTCTTTAGTCATTTAGAGCTAGATTTAAAAGAATTTGGGTTCCTAGAGATGCATCTATAGAGCCTTGAGGATTCCTGTTGGTCCAGACCCAGCTGACTTTGCACATGGAGAGAGGTGGTGAACTGCTGTCTGCCCTTGGCTGTACAGGAAACCTCTAAGCAATGGCAGAAATAAATAGGGCTGTGACTTCTGTGTGCCCAACTTCCCTGTAAGAGCTGAGCTCCTCAACTGGTTAAACACTGCAGCACTAAGCAAAACGATGCTTAAGTTCCTGTAAGACTTGTGCCTTAGAAACCAAGTAGCATTGTAAGAAGAATCCATGCTTAATACAAACTGCCTGCTTTTGTCCTGGCCAATTCAATAGAGCTTTGTCCAGTATAACTGAGCATGAGGGTAACTCTCCTCTCTGAGTACAAATGAAATGTATTTGGTTCTCCCACTATTATATAAGGAGATAACAGAACAAAGGATTGCTGCAATTTGAGGCCATGAACCCTCATTTTCTCTCCAGTCCACCTAAATAAAAAGAATTTCTTGTTGGTCTGTGATCTTCCCTTCTGCAAGTCAAAGCCCTTTCAGTTCCTACTGCAAGTAATGGCAGTTTACTCACAATTTTTCAGCTGCATGTGATATTCGAAATTGGCCACCTTGTTGTAATGAAAAGTGGCCTGCCAATACGGAGATCCTTCCAAAGAAGCCTGGCTATTGTCAGAGGAGAGCAAGCAACTGTGCTAATATTCTTGCATAGCTGTTTTACTTCATGCTTCGCCGCAGGAGCAAAGCAAAGCAGCGGAGGCCACTGTCAAGTGTTTACAGAATGTGGCTCTTTGACAAAAATGATTGTCAGGCAGTGACTATAACAAAACATTAGCAGGAGATAGTGGGTTTTTTTGCTTTTTTTGCCCAGGCAGCTGGCAGTCTTAATTGCTCTGAAGGAATAGGAACAGAATTTCATTTTTTTTCTCTTGTTATTTGGGGATGTAAATCATTCATCATTTTAACTCTTAGACTCCCTGCCTAATTTTCCCTTATCAAAGTAAAGGTGGATAAAACTTCCTTTTAGTTGCCTTTCTGTAGACATCGAGCATATCCACTAAATGTCTCTGTTTTGCACTGATTAAATGTGAATAAAATTTAAACTGTATTCAACATCCAGTAGCTGAAATAATTTTCGCCAACAAGCCCAGAATATTGAATAGTCATTTTGATCAGTGTTATTCAAGGGAAGTTGAGAATCCGTATCATAGCAATTCAATGCTCTCAGGCACGTGGTGTGAGTCTTGGGGTTGTCCTGTGCAGGGTCAGGAGTTGGACTTTGATGATCTTTGTAGGTCCCTTCCAACTCAGGATATTCTATGATTCCACAATTTTAAACAGCTTGTGTAAATCCAGACAAACTCGTCTATGAACACTGGGGAATGTTAGTTCAAGCCTATAGCAATCTAAGGCTGATTTAGGAATACTGCAATATTCCTAGTTCTTATTTCAACTTGCTAAACTATTTTGTTGGCTTAGATGTTTTCACTGTGCTTTGGTCTCATGACTGCTTTTTATGGCATTTAATAATTTCCTTAAATGTGTTGGCACAGGTGATTTGACACAGTGAGTAGGCTCAACGAACCACCAACAAAATGTTCCTCTTTTCTGGATAATTCCTGTAGTTGTGCAGAGAGAAAGATAAGGAAGTATATTAGTCTGACCAACTGCATTTTAGTCGGTAACTTCTACCCTCTCTCCTCTGTAATCTGGAGTCGTATTTCTAAAGTTATTGGACAAAATCATGTTAAGAGTAAAGTGTATAATGGAAGAATAATATTGGAGGTAAAGATTCTTCTGTGATCTTTTCTATTTCTATAGGAACCTTTGCTGATTTACTTGTGAGGTGAAGGCAGACTTCCTGTTCTCTCTCGCCTTCTTTTTAATTCAATCAGACAGCTTCATTGTGGAGCCACATATGTGGGAAAGATAGACTGTAGACTCACACCTTTTTTGCAGTGGTCTTCCTGAATACACTAGCTCCTAGGTGATCCAGAGCTATTATATGGAGCTTCAAGCCACAGGTAGATTTGCTATGAAGCTGTTCAGTGAATGTCTTTCAGCAGAGTGTGAATGTTCCTGGGTATGTAAAGTGATAGGTGCCAAAGGGTTGTGTTAAAATCCACTTTCTGTTGTACGGGGTAGAAGGCAAAGCAGTGACAGCTCAAACACAAGAGTAGGGTATTTTTGGCTTCAGGAAGAGCAGTTCACAGTGTGTGTAACCTGCTAAAAAAAAAAAGGATGGCAGTTTGAAATATGCAAAGGGATAGTTTATATAAATCTGTAGAAGGTACAGGGCATGAAGCAGGCAAAATATTTCCCAGAAACATTGTTGAACTTAGGGACTGCTTTGGGACACAAGAACAAGCCTTGGACACCTTGGAAATTTTTATCTCATATTTCATAGAACAGGTCGTTTCTATAAAAGAATATAACGTACTTTACCACAAATAAAAACAGTTAGAAAGCCAGTGCAGCCTTCTGTATCTCCCCATACTAATGGATTCACCAGACTGTCTTCAAAACTACAGTGTAACACAGGCTACTTCTTCCACTGCATCTCAACCACTAGAAGTTACGGCTCTTGACCTTTAAATGTTAGGAATAATAAAATTCATTATTAATGAGTAGTCAATTAACAAATAAATGCCCCTCTGGTAAAACCAAAATGTAATGTTTTGAAATACTGCCACCTTCTGATCAGTCTGGGATGGAAAACTGAGTTACAAGGAACTTGACAAAATTTTTTTATCAACTCTAATAATTCAGTTCCTGATTTCATAATGTTAGAGCCATGTTGCACCATTTGTTTTGCACGGCCAACTTTCACTACATGTGAGAATACTTACAGAGTAACATGTAGATGAGATGAGAAAAATGCAGTATGATTTCTTAAAAGTGATGAGAGAGACAACAGCACACTTGTTTGAAGTGAGGAAAAGCACTTAGGTGCATTATATGTGAGTTTAAGGATTTACAAGCACAGAACCTGCACTTTAAGTTACATAAGCATTAAATGGACTACAGAATTGCAGCTAAATTGTTGGTATGACCTGCGGGATGAGCTTGTCCGAGGAGAGGTATGTGTAGTGTGAGTCTTAGAGAAGCCAACTTCCCTGCTTTTCCATAACATTTGTCTCTGACATCAATGTGTCCATGAAAGATTAATTTTTTTTTACCATTTTTATTTCGTTAACATACAGTGATACTTGTCTGCATGCCACCTTTGTGTATATTTTAATTATACAGATGGTGTTTTATGTGTCCAGCCCTATATCATTACTACATTACTTACACTTGGCAGCGATACATAGAAATAACTTTCCCCAAGCTGGCTTTTTCTTGCAAAGTTCATCCAATTTCAGTTTTGCAAATATCCTTTGTGCTGTGGCAATATATATTGTGTACCTAAATGGCTTGCATATAGTTTTAAATTCCCTTGATAGGGAAAAATCTGTTTGACAAAGGAAATGTTTAGAAGAAGCAGAAATTAACACAAAAACTAAACTAATGTGACAATCAAGTTATCATTTCAAATTCTCAAAATTTAGGCAATTTAGGTTCTCATATTTCCTTTGATTCACTTGAATTTACCCAGGTTCTTTGTTGGGATCAAGTGAGGTGGGGATGCCTGCATCACACTCCCAGCTGTGGGATTGTTGTGGACCAGGCTGATGACAAAGGCCTGACTGCACTACCTTTTCCCAAAAGGGTACAAATGAGATGTGCTTATATTGTAGACACAGTGGGGGTTTTTCCCCAGTAGAAGGGATATTTTGAGATGGCTGAGAAAGAGTGTTATTTAAGTGTTATTTGGCATGGTAACAGGATGGCAGCAAAAGGAGAGAGTGACTAATTTCAAAGACGCAGCATTGCTGTCTTGCGAATTCATCCCATATTATAACTCTCCTCCTATCTGGAGCACCATGAGCAGAATCTGTTGGACACATAGTAGGAACAGGCAGGCTTGAACATGTGCATCACCCAGGCAGTGAGGCAGTACTGGGGCTTGGGCAGGGAAAGCACACTGGCTGTCCATGAATATAGAGGCCCTTCTCATGGCCACTATGAATATTTTATTTACCTTTTTATTTAATTTTTCTTTTTACTTTTTTATTTTACTTTTATTTACATTTTATTTTCTTTCTCATATCAGTCAGCTTCTTGGATTTCCCACTCATTGCATGACATTTGTTTTGGCTTGATTTTTTTGACTTTCCACCTTGGTAATATTTGAACTTACTAGCTTATTTCAACCTGATTTTGGGGAAGAGGTGGTTTGAGCGTGCTGAGTTTCTGCATACTTTCTGAAAATAGGGGGTCAAGTAAAGGACTCAAACCTTATCAGTGCCCCACTAACGAGAAAAGCTGAAATTTGAGCTCTACTGTATAATTGTACACCAGGGAATCTGCATGTAAGAGAGACATACTCAATGAAAGCACTCAGAAACCAAATTTCAAAAACTCTCCTGCCTGTGTAATTACTAGCACGTTGGCTTTGAGAACTCCAAAACAGGTAAAGGGGTTTGTGTTTAGCCAAAGCAGCTAGTGTCCTACAGCAGGACTTGCACTGCACTTTGGCTAGTAATGGCAGGCGAATGTTGAAATGTTCTGCACAGAGGGGACTGCCCTGGAGATGTACCCTCTATGATCTGTAATGTGCCGTTTTTGTCATTATAAACTTAAAGTAAGAACCATTTTCTCATTAGAAAGGTGAATAGTCTTGACTCCTGAACACTTACCAAAGCTCGAGAAGCTGTGCTGTCATCCCAGGATGTGTATTTTCCTTGATAGTTTCTAAATGTGTTTCTTGTTTCAATTTAATACAGAACAGTCTCTTCTGCTGAACAATAGAAACTTCATCTCTTGAGTTTCAAATAAGGGACTATCCCATAGCAGAGTGTTAGAGCTTCATATAATCTGCTGAATGTAAGTGACAAACCACACAGCAAGATTTGATAGCAATCTGCAAGTGTTTTTAAAACAGATCTTAACCATATGTACAGTGTACCACTTCTGCTGTTGTATATTGAGCTCAGGAGAAGGCAAGTAACATAATTGCCTTCAGCAAAATTGTCAAACAAGGAAATCTTTTAAAACTACATAGAAGGGGGAACATAATGAAAGCCTTGGAAGGAAGAGGCTAAGAGCAGAAAAATTGGCAGGGAACATTAACATATATTTTTCACCAGTCTTTTCACAGAGAGAGGAATGACCCAGAGGCTTGACTGTTATAGTTCTTTTTTCAGTGAAAAAATTTTGTATGTGCTGCTGTGTAGAAGAGAAATACTTTTTTCCCCTGTGTTATTTTACATTTCAGTTTGGACAAGCAAGAGGAAGCTTTATTTAGCCTGTTGAGTCCAACCCCACAGTAATAAAGCATATAAAACTTCCAAGAAGTGAAAGGCATGCTGAATTCACATTTCAGATAGATTTCAGGATAACTCCTTGGCTGGTATAACCGTATGTCATAAAAGACATAAATTATTAGAAATTATTTGCTACAGTCTGCAATCATATTACCTCCCAGGGACCTTTTAGGCTGGATTTATGAAGAGAGATGTTTCCTGAATGTTTTTCCTAAAGAAACAACAGATTGCAGGACAAATCAAATTTTGATGAAATAAGGACTCTGGATTTGAATTGCTAAGTGATACCTAAGAGTTAGTGACTATATCCTCCAGAGGCAGTTACGGATAGCTATCCACAAGGATAGTTGCATCTTGCAGCAATTTCTGACGGAAGTAGGAGAATATTTTTTGCTTTATGACATATGCAGATGTTGCTGAATAGCAGCCACTTATCTGGTTCTTCTCCTGCAGAAGTATTGTGGAGAAATGGCACAGGAGTGAGAAAAGCTTTAAAGATCTTCCATCTGGGTGAGTGGAAAGCTGTGAATCGAAATTGTCTTTAGGTAAGGGCGAGAGATGATCTCTTGGGCCTAAATGGTTGAGTAGAAACCTGCAAAATATAAGCAAGTATCACATTGTGGTGGTTGTAGTTGTATACATCAAGGCTCTGTGCTGCACTGTGGTCATTTCCAGCTTTCATTTACTTGTTCTGGAAAGTGCTCTTCATCCCCTTTTTTGCTTCAACCCTTGTCTGCTTGTGCTGTAAGGCAGTGCAAGCACAGAACATCAGGCAGCTCACAGATCACATGCAAGAGAAAATCTTTGTCCGTGAGATGTAGGTAGCTTCCTCTTTCCTCTGAACATTGTAGATTTACTGTTGCTTTTCCTCTCTTTTCAAATTGTCCTTGCCCTTTGAGGAAAAGCCTTGCATGAATCCATAAATACCATCCATCCTGTGTTTTCTTAACCAGATACTAAAATCTTATCCACCTGGGCATAGGTGAACGGTTCTGGCTTCATATACATCAAGACTGTGGGCAGTCTGAATACCAGATAATCCTGCAAATAAGGGAATAAGACAGCAATGAGCAGGGCTTGAGCCTTTACCTAGTCTCTGTTACTGGAACCAGTGTGGATAAAGTGTAGCAGCCTGGCTTTTGGGAAGACACTACTGTTCATTGCTTTGTGCTTCTACAGGTATGATAATCATAGCAATCTGGTCCTGCTTGATGGAGGAAGGAGTCTAGTAGGAAAAGCTTTTAGTATGGAGATGTGTGGATAGAGGAATTCCATAATTAACAATAATGATCACCACAGGTGACATTTCTTTGTAGTTAATAGCTGCTGGTATGAAATGCCCTGAGGCAGAGCCTCAAGCTTCTAAGCTAGCAAGTGAATTGCCAGACTATTTGACCTGCAGTTCATTCCTAATATATATGGTGTGACTATGAAAAACCTGAGCAAAATGTTCATGGACACTGCTTCTTGGGCTGTGTGGGAGCGCCAGCAATTTTGTATTTGGGATTGAAGCAGATTTCTCATCTCGGTAATAGTGTTTGCACCAGCTCTCTAGGAAGATGCAGAACTGTAGGCATCACTTCCATCTTCTAGAGGGAAAGCAAAGAAAGTCTTATACATCTGAGAAAGTGTAAAAAATTGTAGCCAAATTCTGCAGTAGAAACATTATGGAGATTTTCACCCTCAGGGCCATGGAAGTTAACCCCAATAAGTGGGTTGACCGAAAAAACAATGGTGCTGAAAAAGGTGATGGCTCTTAGGCTATCCCTTTTTTCATCATCTCCATTTCTGAAGATTCCTTCTGCAACTCTTTTGAAAAAGAAGGGATGGAAAAAGTTAGACGGTTCTGAATTATTCTGCAGGCAGGAGAAATGGGGCTTGTGACCAGGAATGGGAGATGGGGCAGCTGTTTGCCAGCTGAACACTTCAGTGTTCCCTGGATGTTGCTTTTATTGGTGATTCAGAGATGGGTCATGCTCTGCACACCTGATCCTGCCAAAGCAGCCAAACTGCCTCTGTCAGTATGGGATGCAGCAGCCAAGTAAGGCTGGGGCTATGCCAGGGTGGCTCACGTGTCACTGTCTGAGCTGAGTAACCTTATTTGATACAAACTTGATTTAGACTGAGAACATGGATTTTGCAAGTCCTGACCACTTCAAAAATGCAACTTTGGCCAGCTTATTTGGGGGAATAGTCTAGTGGCCCCTAAATGCTCAGACAAGCAAAAGCCAATTTTTTTTCAAAAGACTGATTAAAATACTCCAAGTAGAGGTTCTTCCCAAAGTAGAGTAGAGGTTCTTCCCAAAGCTTTTTTTCCAATTACCATCTCACCATAAAATCTATTATTGCCCACTTTTAAATGCAACTAGCCCTTTGTCTCCAGAGATTGCCCAGTGAATAGTACAGGTCTTGTTTATTGTTCTAAACACACTGAGACACATAAACAGATCTACTGTAACAAGAAGTAACCCATTACTGTAAGAGAAGACTGTACACTGAAATATATCTTTAGGCTTCAGTCTGAAATACAACCTGCTGTCATGTTTTCTGCATGGCTGGCAATCTTACCGTATGACAAAACAGATCACAGTGCAAAATAGCTGTGTTTTATCTTCTGCTAAAAAATTGAACCTGCTGCAGTGAAGCATATGGGAATTGGACTAAAGAAGTGGACTCTTTCCTGCAGTTGGGTGTGCTGCTATTAGGAACAAAAAAACATCAAGAATCCGAACGAAAGGGAAGACAAGCGTAGTTGCTTTTTTGCAGCAGCAGCAGCAGTTGCAAGTGTTATTTGTGTTAATAATATTTGGCCTCATCACAAAAGCATACTCTTGCATTCTCTCACTTCCTTCACCTATGTGGCTTGTGCTATGCCTCTATTCAGGGTTCTGTGTTTTAGAGAAACTTCAGCTATAAACCTCTCTGGTTGGAACCCCATGTGCTTAACAGTTGACATATCAGTTTGTTTCTATGGAGTGAATATTAAAATTAATGTAAAAGACTAAACCCCAAAGACTAAATTAAAATAACAAAAGAGATATTACTTACTGAAAGGAAATGAATGAACAACATTAGACCATGAATTAGATTTTTCATGAAACTCAGCTCCTATTAAGCAGCTGTATAAACAGAGGCACTGAAGGGCTTAACCTCTCTCTGCTCCCATGTTTTTCTGTGGGAGCAATTGGCATAGCTGGTTTCTAGATCTGACCTTTTTGCACCTTTTTATGTGCACTTGATTTATTCATTTTAGTTCATCATTAATTGATGAGATGCAGACAGTGAGACCTAGCAGAGGTGGTGGTGTGTCTGACATATGATAGCTTTGCTGAGATGAGGTGAGATGACTGGAGTAGGTCCCCTCTAGGAACCAGCACTAATAATGAAACAGGTCCATTAGCATTGGTACAGTCTTAATCTAGAACAGCTTTATCCCTGGTTCTGACTCTGAAAGCTTTAGCAAGGGCTGTAGTCTACTTGCAAGGTATATATTTGAGTGTCTTCCTGAAAATGGATGGGTTTATAGTTCCTCTTTAAGTATATGTATCAACCAAGACCCTTGATAGTTTCCAGTGTAATCAATATTGTGTTAATGAGCAGCAGATACAGATATGGTCCACACCGCAAAAGCAAAACTATGTCCTAGTTGTACTGGGGACTGTGAATTAATTCCCAGGTGTTACAACTTTGTTCCTTAGTACCTGGGGGGATGACGAGGAACAGTTCTCTCTCCTGCTTCTCACAAAACAGCCACAGCATGTGTGACTGTTTGTGCAAGGTGGGAGAGGCGGGTGGGCTAACAGTTTAGAAGGAGTTCTAGGTGGTTGCTTGAACCTCCGGGTGAAACAAAGTGAACCCAAGGTGAGAGGTATGTTAGAGACTAGGGAATATTTAAGCTTAGTAGGGTGAGTTACTATCAAACCTGCAAATGAGGGGGAAGTATTTTATTAGGGCAATCCTATGGAGAAGAAGGGCTGTCTGAAAGTGAAGATATTCCTGCATTCAAGTTTGGCTACATCTATTATTTTTTATGGCACTGAACAGGCCCTTTTTGCAAAATGACAACTCTGAAAAAGACAACTAATACCTGTATGCAGCCCTGTGGTTAGTCTCCTGCCTCATCTGTTTTTGTTTTTGTCCTTCACACAAATCTGATTTGTAATCCAGCACTGTTCCCTGTCCTGGAGGTTCAGTTCCTGGTGCCATGAGAAGGCAAGTGCACTGACGTTTGTCAGGTGGACATCACCTGGTAAGCACTGCCCTGAAGAGCTTGGATAAGTGTAATGTGTAAGTAAGTGCAAAGTCCCTGGTTTCCTGTTTACATGACAGTAATTGTTAATTTGAACTAGTGGCTTCAGAAGAAAAGAAAGCATGTTTATTACCTGATCTATATGAGGTGGGCATGGAAAAACAGCTGTTTGTAATGGTGCAAAACTGAGAAACGCAAGTGCTAGGCAGCCTATTCATCCCTTGTCTCTCCATTCTGCCTGCTTCCCAAAGTGTATTTGCACTGGCACTGTTGGAAATGGGTGCAAAAGTAGATGCGGATTAATAATAAATAATCCCCCTTATCTCACTCACAAAAGGCTAATATCAGCAGTAAGTAAACCCCAGGTCATCTCATGCAGTGGGTAAACTTGTGCTCCTTAACTAAAGTGCCATATGAATTCTGATGCTGAGCTTTAAGAAAGTAGGTATTTAAAAACATGGATAAATAACTACCTTATCCTGTAGTATAGGCATCAGCAGTGATCAAGTATCTGAGCTCTGCTTGTCCTGGAGGGAATTTTTTGTTTGCCTACTTGCTAAATTTTTCAGAAATGTCTCTGAAAGCTGATACAAAAGACTGATGCTGGGTCTCTTATGCTAGAGAGAGCACTTCTGTTCTGACAGTGCTTGTTCCAGTTACTTGAACATTTGGCTGGTGTCCCCTGTGTTCGAAGAGTAATAACAACTTTGCAAAAAAAAAGCAAAAATACTGTTCTTACTGTAGACTGTAACATTTTCTGTCAGTGACTTCACCCAGTCACATGCTCAGTGTGTCCCCAGAAAGCCAAATTTTCGAAGGTGATATATTTTCCATTAATGGCTGTTGCACAGCAATGAGTTTGATTCCAGGCAGGCACATTATATGAAGCTTACCTTATTATAGATTGTGGTGAGAAAGGCACTCTGTAGATGCAGCTTACTAAATTATCTCTGTGAATCGGTAGGTGGTAACTTTGAGCATGCTGCATGTCTGACCCAGTTGTGAATACAGCCAGTTAAGGGCTGATGTGTTCAGTGTAATAGCTAATCTGTCTCATTTAGCAGGCAATGTGTCAGAGCTTGTATGTGATATATCTGACATGGTGAGTGGCATGTCTGTCTCGGCAGTTGAAAAGCATTACTCATTCTGGAATATATCTTCTTCAATAGAGAATATACACACAAGCACTTATTTATATTTTGTGTTAGCAGATGATTGAGCACACACCAAAATGAATCAATCCTACTTAGTATGCAGAGGGGTTTTCTTGCTCTGTACATCATTCCCCACTTGACCATTATTTTATTTATCAGTAACTGGGATATATTCAAATAATGCAGTCTACAATTGGACTTCTTCCACAGTCTGCTGTGACGTTTTGTTTTTCTGTTTTTTTTTTTAATACATTAGCACTGGATAAAATAAAAATATGTGTGAGCATGTGACCAGCAAAAGCTGCTCGAAGGCTTTTTGTCTCTGAGTGCAGGGAAGATTCTCAGATTGTCAAAGAAGTAATTGTAACTTGTTTCTTACCACTGCATACTCTACCATGCCTGCTGTAACTTAGTCTTCTCTCTGTTCAGGGTTCAGAATGCAGTCTTTTGGCAGCCCACGCTCTGCAGGATCACATATTTTTTCTTAAAAGGGCAAGATGGCTGGCAGCATTTGGAAGGCTGGCAGTGCAGTGCTGCAGGCTGGCTAGAGCTCAGTAACATGGGGTGGGGAGTGGGGATGGTGTCAGCATCTCCAGGACTGTGCTTGAGACCAAGGAATAATAAGAATATTGAAATGTATCTCAGAAGGGAAACAGGGTTACCTCCCAGGTTAAGCTGGCATTCTTAGAGGAACCACAGGAGAGTGAAGGCTTATCTGTTGAGTTAGCAGAATGCCTAATGGGAAGGGGAACTGATCATCTGATTAGCATTGGCACGTTGTCCTTCAGCAGCAGATTGCCTCAGGCAATGGGCACGGAGCTGCTGGTCCTGCACAAGTTTCATGTTGTTCTGCTCCGTTTAGCTTATGCTTTGATTTGCTCCACTTATTTCTCATTTGGTGGAAGATAGAATCAATAAATCTTGAATACAAGTTGCTCAACAGAGGGCTGCACTATTTTTATTCTTTGTGCTGCACACCTGTCTGTGCTATTAGCATGTTTGCTCTTCATGTTGAACTGCTTTCCATATCAATGAAAACATTCTCACTGCTGCTACCTGATTTTTTTTATTATTATTTTTTAAGAGATGAGTCCCCACTGTGCAAATCTCCAACTGTGTGTGCTGTTGATGAAGTCAGATGAGTAGCACCACAAGCTGAAGGCCTGCTGGTCTAAATGCTGTGGGTGGCAAAGCCATTAGTACAACACATAGAATTCCAAGCATTGGTCTATATTACTCAGCCACTGTGCCCCAAGCTCCCTTTTTCTCATGTGATAAATCTAGTAGGCTTCTTACTGATGACCACATAAAAAGGAATATCTTGGAAAGATTTCTGAAATGCTGCCTGAAACAGCAGTTTGCCTGTTTATTCTTGCAAATATCTTTATTGCAGCTGGTAAGAAATGTACGCAATCATTCCCAAGTTAAAAATACCTGTTCTTTCTCTAATAGTTTTGCATTAAATTGGGAAGGGGAAACTCACCTTCACCTTTCTTGTGTGCTGGTCTAAATTCCACACTGTGGTGAGCAAATAACACAAATGAGATAATGCTGGCTGTGGGTCTTTTCTCTAAAACCTGTTCCTGAGTATTTGAATAAAATCAGAGCATTTCCTCACAGGGGAAAACACGTATCAGGAAGAGTAATGCACAGGCTGTTTATCTACCTGTCTTGGACTGTTCACTGTGTGATGGAGATGATTTGTGTTACTGTTGATTCTCCAACAGTTAAGGAAGTGGCAGAAGAGAGCCCTCTTGAGTTCAAAACCTTCCTAAAATTTGGACATGCTATAATTTAGAAATGGTCTCTGGATGTTTCTGCTTTATCTCTTCGTTCAAAGTAGGTCCTATAAAAGCAGGTTGCTTGAGTCTTGTCCAGTTAAGTTTTAAGTTTTTCCAAGAATTAAAATCCCACAGTCCCTCTGGACACTTGTGCCAATGTTTGGTCATGCATAACTTCGGATAACTCCTCTGTGTTGCAGGACTAGTAGCAGAGGAAGCAAAAATAGTTATCAGATATTGGCAGCTCTCTGGTACTTATGCTGTCCGTGATGAAGTGGTCCAAGCTTCTTCAGGACCAAAGATAAATATCTATACTCATGTCTTCAGTGAGATCAGAGGTGCCAGCATTGGCTGTGTTGGAATACAATATCCCATATTCAGTCTGGTAGGCACTCAAATTAAATACATGCCAGCTTTTCAAATAATAGCAAAAGAGTATAATGGGGATAGAGCACCCAGAGAAAGCTTGCTGTGTCCTTGTAACTCCTCTGAACTACTATTGTTGGCGACTAAAAATTTGCATGTTTGCTCCAAGTTTTATTGGAACAATGGAAAAAATTAGATGAAAATAGTAGTAGGTACCTTTGACAGCTCAGTCAAATAGGAACTTGCCAGCATATGTTATGCAAAGACAGTAGCTAGCAATAGGGTTCTGTGTTATTTATTTTATAGTATCTACAAACAAACTGTGGATTGTTATCTAAAGGTAGAATTCAAAGAAACTTTGATAATATTTCCAAAGAATTTTTCAGTCATGATGAAGTCTGTCTTTCAGTGTTTCTGTATTACCCTTTCATTACAATAATCAGAGTAAAACTGTGTCCAGCTTAAGCCCCTCCTCCCACCCCAGCAATAATTGACTTAAACCACAATTTTTAAGAGATTAGTGATGTGGATTGCTTGGTTTGAGAAATTTCAAGTGTGTCTATATAAGTTAAAATATTGATTTCTATAATTTTGATTTTCCTTTATACTGGCAAATATTTTAAATGGGGAAAGATTTATTTTTTTTAATCAACCAGATATTGTAATTCAGTTACAACTGTTGTCTGCAGGGGTAAACTGTAGTACTATAGACATTTGTCATGTGAGAGTTTTCTACAGCACAGAATTAGTGCTGAAAATTTTCATTCCCACCATCTCTTTTAGTGTTGATGTGAGTCAAGCTTACCATAATTAATTTACATGGAAAACCACTTCTCTACCAAGATATAAAGATGATGATTTTGAGTTGCCAAATTACGTTATAAAATGTATTTATCCAGAAACCTGCCTCTTCCAAAGTAGATGTCTTCATAGTGCATATTCAGTGCACGCCCCTTTTGTGATTTCCACACTGTAGCTGCAATAACTGGGAGCTGAAAACATCATTGCGAGGCTGTCAAATGTGCTGTCTGCATAACTGGTGATAATCTAACTATTCTTCAGCTTCACATATCAAACTGCTGGGAACTGAAACTTCAGCGCTTGTTATTGGCAGCAGTAGGTGGAATTGAGTAATGTGGTTTGAGTGTCAAAGGCCTGTGGTGCTGACAGGAATATTAACCATAAATCAAACACAGCGCAATGGTGGAGCCGGGCTGGAGCAAAAGGCAAGATCTTGCAGACCAGACTGCTTAGACCTTACTTGTGGGAATATTTCCATTGGCTAACAGAAGCAAGGATTGGTGGGCTGGAGCTCTAGCAAGGATCCATTTAACTTAAAACTAGGAAGGAGTGATAGAGCAGAACAAGTGACATGTGAGATGGCTGTGTGCTCTGCTGAGTGTGTTCCCAGTTGCCTTGCAGCCCTGTCACACTTCAGAGGCTGGTGAAGGGGGTATCTCATCCCTGGTTAGGCAATGTCACTGCTACTCCTATCTGGCTTCTGCTGTAAAAATCTTTCACTGATGGCTGGCCTTGCACTTGCTGCATTTAAGTGAAGCTTGCAGGGCTGATGTTTAAAATGTCCTTGATTTAGAGCCAGCTTGTGAGATTCTTTCTTGCAGCAAATAGTTCCCCATTTGCTAAAAGGACCCCACTGCCTGCATTTTGGCTACTCCTAGCACCTACAGTCAACTGAGCTGGGGAAGGTGTGTGACTTCAGCCTCCCTGTTAGCAAATGAATCAAAGCGTTGGGAATTGTTGGTGGGAGGATTGTGTGGAAATTGTCTGGGTACCTCATGGTGACTGCTAACTTTATTTAACGGCATATGGTCTTTCTAGATGCCACAATCATATATTCTATTGCCTTTAGTGACTATTCCAGCAAGTTGCTCTTATGACAAGCTTGACCAACTCTCTTTTTATAATTAGGACCTAGATTATTGCAAGTTTTACGTATTTTTTAAGGTCTGTGCATTTTGTTTATTTACTGTGTTAAACAGAGATGAGGCAAAAAGAGGAAACGGTGCTGAGTTGTAGGGCAGAAGTCTGATTCTAGCTAACTCTACCTGGAAAACCTTTGGGGAAGGGCACTGCAAAATTTTTTTGCAATTATGTGGAGTTTCTCAGTAGGGAGTCAGCTAACAATATCCAGAGCAACTCAGCAAGCAGGAAATGTAAAGCCAGAAGCTAAGCAAAATACAGAGATTTCATTATAAATTAGTGTTGGAAATTAGAGCCAAGCTGTGAAATAACCACAATTAAAATTCAGAGAGCAAAGAAGAAAAAGCTTACCTAGTGACCTCTGCTTGCTGCACAGGGTTAGAAAAGAAGCTGTGCTACTTTAGTATTCTAGCATAATTTGCACATTACTGAAATTGTTGGGAAATTAAAGGAAGACCAAGGGACTGAATCTTAACTGATGAAGAGAGCCTACAGGAAAGACAGAGAGGGACTTTTTACAAGAGCATGTAGTAACAAGACAAGAGGGGAATGGATTCAAACTAAAAGGGAGTAGGTTTAGATTGGATATTAGGAAAAAATTTTTACTTTGAGGGTGGTGAGGCACTGGAGCAGGTTGCCCAGAGAAGTTGTGGATGCCACATCCATGGAAGTGTTCAAGGCTAGGCTGGATGGAGCTCTGAGCAACCTGGTCTAGTTGAAGGTGTCCCTGCCCATGGCAGGGGGCTTGGAACTAGATGATCATTAAGGTCCCTTCCAACCCAAATCATTCTATGACTCTATGAAAAGCAGCCTAACCCAGCTGATATCAAGGCCCCTAAAGTGATGTACAGGAGCTAAAAATGTGCCTCTAAATCAATGGCTCCCCCACTCACTAAGCCAATGTAGATGGAGAGAGCAAAGCAGCTTTTTTTCTGGCAAGTCTATGCACAAGGTCCTAAACTGTATGCGTGTATTCAGTGGATGTGAGCTGTTTAGGAGTAAATAAACCAATCTCAAAGTTAACTCCAGAGGGAGAGAAATGAGTCCTTAATAAATCAGATCAGTATGAGGCAGGGGTTTTTTTGGTGATTCTTTGCTGAATTTCCTTCAGTCAATTAATTTTACTAATATGAAACCAAGTTATTCCCAGTTCAAGTTTCTTATGAACATTGAAATTCTAAAATGCCAAACCAATAGCAAAAAAATAGTACCAAGATTCTAACATAAGAGCTCCCTGGAAACAAATTCAAAGGCAGCCAAATAAAACAAGAGATTAAAATATACAAAATAGTGCAATTTAAAAGAAAATCACTGAATTATTGAAACTCCATAGAAGAGATGTAACAGCAGTACTTCTGATCAGCCTGATTAAAAAAAGCACACTATCCTTTTTTTCTTCCCCTCCTTTGATGTCAAGAAGTGTATTGTAAACTTAAAATGATGTGTGTAGTTCAATCAGACTGATCTGGGAAGTTCAAAGATACTGTAATTTTTTGAGCATTTATACTTTATCCTATATAGTGGAAAGTATGTTGCATGTTTACACAGTGTAACCCTTTTAATACTGTGTTGTAGGACTGCAAACAGAAAACACTTTTATTTAGAGTAAAAAAATAAGCAGCCTCTATGGAAGAGCTCTGTGCTGACCTTCACTGTTCAGGGTCCCTACCTGATGCAGTCAATGCACCAAGTGTCTCACTCACTTGGGGAGAGCTTTGCTCTCCCCAGTTGATTATTTTGCTATAAATTTCCATACAGGCTTTGCAAACTGCCTGAAAATTGTAACATCAGCTGGTAGGTTGAGGAGCTCAAGGGCAGCCTCTGGATCCCTTGCTCTCTGAGCACAAGTGACATTCTCACTGCCGAAGAGGCGCACGGAGCTCGTGATGGCAATTTTGGTGCTGATGTGGCATCCGGGACTTGTCACTGTGCAAAGAATGTGTTTGGGCAGAGCTGCCTCCACAGGATTCTGATATCACTGTGGTGCTCCATACGAAGTGGCCCAAATGAGTGTGAGGGGCAGTGCAGTTCACCTGCTACCAGAGGGGCTCTGTCAGTATTGGTACTTGAAAGGAGAAGTTTGGGTTTCAGCAGGTGAAAGGGTTGTTATTTCCCTAATGGAACAGAGACTAGGGTTTCCATACGTTGCACGCTACTTAACATGGAAAGAGATGCTTTTTCCCCTTGTAGGGAATTCTGACCCATACTTCTGGCTAACCAACCTATTTTCACTGTCTCTGCCACTGGTAGTTGTTTCAGGTTGTGCTGGGGTCAAGTACCTTTTGAAATTACTTGCCTATTTTGAGTGTTAATTTGTAACCTCTGTCCTAAAAATTCTTCATATAAGTAAATGAGGTGGAAAAAATACTGTTATTGCCCTTTTGAAGGAGAAAAATGAAGCTGTAGACCAAAGCAGTACTTTAAAAACCCAGTGAAGTAGATGGAAAGGCAGCATTAAGCTGTGGCAGGCTTAGGATTTTGTACCTTTGCAAAGGGCTGATCTAGGCATTGCCAAAAAGAGGTTCAGAGTTCTGCCTCCAGTACAGACAAAGCTGAATTTAAGAACTATTTTAAAGAATTTAAATCTTACAGATTTTCCTTTTAATTATTTATGATATTTTTAGGCAGAATCTATTTAGAGTTTTTCATTTCACCAAAAGTGCCATAGAAAGAAAAAGGAATTGTAATTCTGCATTTTTTTATGGAAACTTTCAATTTATTTTGGCATTTCTGTAGACCTGTTCAATAGACTGCAGAGTGGACCTTGCTTGCTCAAGGCCTGTTGCAGAGAATAAACCCAACTGGCATAATTGAAGCTACACCTATTTATACTAGCAGAAAGATGTGACCCCTGCTCCTTGATTACTCTGGCAGAACAAAGTGCTACAAGGCAGGGATTTTTTAGTGGTCCTTTATCTACTTGAATTGCCTGGTCAGCTACAAGGTACAGAGCCTGTAAACAAGGGGAAATTGGGATGGCAAACCGATCAATTACAGAATATTGAAAAGATCAAGGAAATGGCAGCAATACTTCTAAAACCAATATGGAAAACCCTTTCTTGTCCAATAACCTCATTCTTGTGACAAAGGTTATAACAAGATGGAAAACGGCACAACATGAATGCATTCTGGTGGCAATGATTGCTGTGAGAATTGGGACTGGTTTGTACTTCACCCATTCTGTCTATCTTTCCTAGATGCTGTATCCCAGGCAACCCAGGCAGAAGGTGTTATATTTATTATGTCCCTGTCGTTTTTTATCTCTTGTAGTGAAAACTGGCATTAAATTGTCTCTCCAGCTTCTATTCTTTTAAACAAGCAGGGAAATATGACTACATTACCTTCACTTAATCTCCTAATTATCCCAGCAGAATATATCTTTTTCTTCTCTGACTGATAAGGTGTGTGCCATGGATCTCTAAAGTGGCTGCTGCTAGCACATTTTCTGCCTCATCTTGTAGAAGGGGAGTTTTTGGAAATGGGCTTGGTCTCATTTCCACTACACATCAGGTTTAAGGCCTCAAAAGAGATGAGGTTTAGAGACTGTACACAGAGCTTGAGAGATGGCAAGATACCTGTCTGGAAAGGGTAATGCTTACCTTGTCTTTACAGGGTCTTCTAGATGACTAAAGGCCTTGTAGTTAAAAAATACATATAAATGAAAGACATCTCAGGACATTGCAAGATTTCTATGTTCAGCTTGACAAATCCTTTTTCTTTCTTTCCTGTACTGAAAAGGCTGCTTTGAGCCATTGAAAATGCTCTTTACATCCCAGAGGTTGTTAGCGGCAGGAGGTGTGGAAGGAAAATCCAGCTTTGGCAGTCACAGGATCAAACTTGCCAGGTCAGATCTGTATTATTTTTGATAGGTTAGTGAATGTTAAGGTCACCTGGGTAAGATCAGAACTGGTAAGGGACAATGAAGAGGTGACAGTTTCTTACAGCTGCCTTTGAATAGAGCTTGTGGTGCAAGTTCTTCTCTCTCCCTGTGAAGTTTAACGTGTCAGCATAAACCACTGCTGGTGTGGTGGCAGTTTCACTTAAAAGGTATTTTTAAAGTTTGCCACCATGCAACTTTCTACTGCTGCTTCCCAGGTGAGTTCATGTGCCAGCGGCACAAAACATGCAGTCAGCTAAGGAACGATGTAGCTTTCTTCTTCTCCTAATGGGTCCCCTTTCCCTGCACTCAGCTCCAGTGTAAATCATGCATTCTGGCAAAGCTGGCCAGAGGACACAAGTCCTGGTAGGGCCACAGTCAAGGTTTCTTTCTCTTGCAGACTCTTTGTTGCCCCAATGTATGTTACACGTACTAAATTCAAGTTTCTTTTATTTCAACCATCACTGCTGCCTACATGATGCTGTTACCTGTAGCTGGGAAAGTCAAAAAGGAACAATGGAGTGTCAGCAGCTGTCTGAATCAACTCCATCTTCTCTGAGCTGGCAACACTGGTTACTATTCCAGGGCAGGACCATGAGATCCAGGTGAAGTCACAAACCTTAAGGGTTTCCACTAGTTTGTTAGCTGCTCACTGTCTTGAATCTCTCTTTGCTGCTCAGTTCTCGCATGATGGAGTAGGAAGAAAATGTCCGCAACCTGGGACTGCAGCCTGTGCTCCTGGACTGGAGGAGCTTATCTGCTGCTGACTTAGGATCACATACAAACAGATAAGCCAAAAGAGGATCCACACATTCACAAAGATAGAGAAATCCTACTCTAATCTATTGATGAATTCCCTTTTGTTTTGTTCGCTGTTCAACTTAGCTGAATTACTTCATATTCCTTAGCAAACCAGGGGTCAAGACTTGGAGTTATAGGTGCTCCTTGGTCTTCATCTATGCCCAGATAGCTGCAGAGGGCTCTTGCTACAAAGCTAGGGAAGTCCTCATCTAGTAGCTAGGGAAGAAAGAAATTCCTGTCCTGGTGGTGAGGGAGAAATCCCTCCTTCTGAGTGACATTATGTTTTTCTTCAGCATTACCCACATCAGGTTGTTCTGTCCCCCTTGCTGTCCCCCTCATCCATTTGCAGAGGAGTAGTTCAAAAGTCACAGCTGTTGTTTCAGACTTCATCTATCCCTCTTCAGTTATTCTGCAGATAGGCCAAGACAACAGCTTGTTAGTATTTAAATGAGCCCATCCATATTTTTGCATGAAATTCTCAGTCATTTAAGCCTCATGTCTGGTCACTGAAATGATCTGCTCTCTAATTCAAGGCTTTGCTTTTAAGCCTAACTAGAGTGTAACGCTATTATGTGGTCATTGCCTCTCAAAGGAGGAATAATTCTGAACCTAATCTGCCATTTCAGGGCATTTTTTTTCAATGTTGCTACTACAGAGTGAGGTGCAGGAGGATTCTGCATCATTTGCATGAAAATGAGGGATATCAGAAGAAAATTAGGAGAGGTAGCAGTGGAGTATGCCGTTTTTTGATGCTTCCCTAAAAGAAATTGCAGAACAGCCTGTCAGATCCTGGAATTGCATACTGGCCAAGCCAGGGAAGGATATATGCTACTTAACTCTAAGTCCCTTGGAAATGTAGACTCTGATTGAAATGCTGTTGGCTCTGGCTGACTCAGCACAACCTGGTGCTATTGACTCCCCACCTACCAGCTAAAAATGACAACTCATAGTCTTCTTTGGCTTGAGTCTTTCTGTTACTGTGTTCAGATGGCACAGGGCTTTTGCATCTCTCCCTAGGGCAAGCAGACAGGTTGCCGAAACATGTGGTCGCGTTTCTTGCAGGCAAGGAGGACTCCACGTCCTCAATGCAGTGTGGCTTTGGGAAGCCAAAAGGTGTGTGTGATTCTGGGATTTTGGTTTTCCCCTTCTATGTTTTGGGGGGGCAATGGAGGTTGTTTGCCACTCTTGTTTGCGTTAGAGCTTCCAGGTGCTTTATACCAACTAACAATATGTATATCATAAAAATGCCAGCTGATGTGCAAGCCAAACTACTGTAGCTATCATTGGATTGTATTTTTGGAACTGACTTGGATCCAAGGTTTGCATATTTTAAACAAAACCACACTGGCAGAGATCCACACACAGACAAGTTCCTTCCACCATTCTGCTAAGTGACTGACTCTTCCCCCAACAGCTCTTTCTTGATCTCCTCAGAGATAACTCAACTATGGCTTCAGGGCAGAAAATGAGTCCAAAATTAGCTGAAGAAAACTCTTAAGAATATCTCTCCTCCTCTCCATTACCTTAAAAAAAATTAAACTTCTGTTTAGTCTGAAGTGCTTCTGTTGCTCTCAATCCATATCTCCTAATAGGTTTCTTAGAGAAGCATTTTTTTCTATGCAAGTAATTTAAGCTGTACATGCCCTCTGGCTATTTTTTAATTAAAAGAAAAATAAAAAAAATCTTGTCCCGAGTAGGGGGCTTATGCTGTTGATTGACTACAGCAAGGAATTTTGCAGGAATTTTGAATTCTGCACTGCCAGATATGAAGTCAGCCCTATAAGTATAACCCTGACCTGAGGCTGGGATTTTTAAAATGAGATTCTTAATAAGAAAGGGAAGAAATAAATTTGACTTTGAATAAGCATAATGCAATCTCCCTTCACACAAATTGCTCCTTTATTATAGCCCAGATATTCACATTTATCTGTCTAAATACTTAAGTCATATGCAGCTTCATTTTGCTGGTCTCAGCTCGGTCCTACCTAAGAGGGAATTTGTTATTACAGTAGCTTCATTCATAGATACTTTTTGTTTATGCCCCCATAACCCAACCAAACACATGTGGCCATGAGCTCCTCTCCTCTTCCTGTGGCTGAGCAGGGACTGTCTCTGTAGTAGAATCATAGAATGGTTTGAGTTGGAAGGGACCTTTAAAGGTCATCTAGTCCAACCCCCATGAAATGAGCAGGGACATCTTCAACAAGATCTGGTTTCTCAGAGCCCCATCCAACCTGACCTTGAATGTTTACAGTGATGGGATATCACTGGGCAACCTGTGCCAGGGTTTCACCGCTCTCATTGTGAAAAATTTCTATCTTATATCTAATCTAAACCTACCCTTCTTCAGTTTGAAGCCATTGTCCCTTGTCCTGTAAAAACGAGCCCTTGTAAAAAGTTTCGCTCCATCTTTCTTGTGGGCTCCCTTCATGTACTGGAAGGCTGCAATTAGATCACCCCAAAGCCCTCTGTTTTCCAGGATGAACAACCCCATCTCTCTCAGCCTTGGTAGTCTTCCTCTGGGCTTACTCCAGCAGGTCAGTGTCCTTCCTCTGTTGGGGACCAGAGCTGAGCTAGATACAGCACTTCAGGAGGTGTCTCCCCAGACCGCAGTAGGGGAGCAGAATCACCTCCCGTGACCTGCTGGCCTCGCTTCTTTTGGTGCAGCCGAGGATACAATTGACTTTTTGGGCTGCAAATGCACACTGCCGGCTCATGTCCAACCCTTCATCCACCAACACCTCCAAGTCTTCTCGGCAGGGCTGCTCTCAATCCGTTCATCCCGAAACCTGTATTTATTCTGTGGATTTCCCTGACCCAGGTGCAGCACCTTGCATTTGTCTTTGTTAAACTTCATGAATTTTCCATGGGCCCACTTCTCAAGTTTGTCCAGATCCCTCTGGATGGCATCCCATCCTTCAGATGTGTCTACAGTACCATCTAGCTTGGTGTTGTCTACAAACTTGGTGAGGGCACACTTGATCCCCTTATGTCATTGATGAAGATATTGAAGAGCACTGGTCCATGTACAGCCCCCTGGTGGACACTACTTGCTGTGAATGTCCATTGGGTAGTTGACCACTACCCTATGGATGCCACCACCCAACGAATTCTTTATCCACCAAATCGTACATCCATCAAATCTCTCTCTCTCCAATTTAGAGAGAAGGATGGGGTGGGGGACCGTGTCAAAGGCCTTAGAGAAGTCCATATAGATGACATCAGCAGTTCTTACCTTGTCCCCCAAAGGAGTCACTTCATCGTAGAAGGCCACTCAGTTGGTCAAGCAGGACTTGCCCTTTGTGAAGCTACGCTGACTGTCTCAAATCACCTCCCTCTCCTCCATGTGCCATAGTAGTAAGAATACCAAGCTGTTACAGTGCCATGCAGCTGTATTTTTCAAGATTGTGGAGTAGTTCTCATTTAGTTTTCCAGAGCATTAGCTTTTCTCAGACAGCACAGAAACCGAGGATAAAGGAAATAACCTAATTTATGTAATCAAAAGCAAATCTATCCTCTTGCTGAACCAAATGCAAGGCATTTGGTGCATGCAGTACCTCACAGGACACTTTCCTGCTGTACCATGTCTTCATCACAGAAATGAATATAAGGTCATAGAGTTAGGGATTCTGTGCTCAGAGCATTCCTGTACATGTGGCTCATGTTGTTGGTTTCCATGGGCATGGGGGACATTGTTTGTTAACCATTTCTACCCTTTTCATTTCAGCAACAGATGGTCAGGTTTCTGCCCTCTTCTAACAAAATACTCTCATTAGGTGTATTAGGGAAATTAGGGCAAATCTAAAGGGTTGCCCTCAAGCAAGAAGGCACAGTTGGGTTGTGTGACTTTACCTCTTTATCCTTGCTACCAGCACGTGGATGCAGAGGTGACAACCCCCCAGACTAGTGTGAGACTGGCTGTTGTGGACAAGAGGCTGACCGCAGTAGAGAGTCTTGGTTAATACAGCAAAGCATGTCTGGTGGGCAGGGTAACTTTAAGTAAATAAACCAGTTAACGGTAGAGGTGTTTTCTCAGAATGGGCTGACCTTGCACCAGTGACTGGGGTAGAAAAAGGCCTGAGATCAGCATTGTTTCACCTGTCTGTTTCACATACTTTCCCTTTCTTTTTTTTTGTAAAGACTGATTTCCCTAGCTGAGAGTAGGCTAAGTATGTCCAAAGCAACTCAGCAACTGCTGAAGGTAAAGCCAGAACTGTCAGAAAACGCAGAGCAGAGGTATTTTTGCAGGTTGAAATAAAGGATGGGAGAGCCACATTTGGAATTAAAAAAAAAAGAATTAACCTTGAACCTCTCTCTAAAGTCTGATTTAAACATGAATCTCATTTGAATGAAAAAAAAAGAAAAAAGGCAAAAAGTATAATTCACTGAGCTCTTTTATGCAGTGTCTGCAGTTCCTGCTTTGGAGAAGCGATGAGAAAAGACAGCCAGAGTTCAAGACAGTGGTGCTGACTACAAACTTCACCTGCAAAGGAGGCAGAAGCAGAGAGATCATTAACTTTTCCCCAGCTTTGTGCCTTGTCCCGACTGGTGTGCCAGATTGATCATTAGGTGGTTTATTATCGCCTTGAAAGCGCTGACAGAGATTATTCTTTGCAGTAGCACCAGAAACAGGCTCCTTACATATAGGTTTAGGTGAGCCGACATCTTTTTTTAATATTTTGTGAGGCCATGGTGAGGAATAATATTTCCTATTAATCCCTGGTTTAGGTAAGAGCATTGAAGAATAAATCTTCGTTGCACAAGAAAGTATTGCTTGGTGTAAGAAGTAGATGATGAGGGAATGGAGGACTGAGGAGGCGAAATGAGATATGGTTGTCTGAATAGACGGCCAAACAAAGAAAAGTGCAGTAAACTGATTGCAAGTCAGGTAAGAACACATAAATTAATCCAACTTCAAGGCAGAAATTTACAAAAATCTACCACTAGACCTTTACATCTTCATCGGTCCATTTTTCTGATGCTTGAAATACTTTTTTCTGCTACTACCTACTCCCACCACTTTCAAATACCTAGAGAAGGGGTGAGAGAGGAATCAGTTTTGCAGTGAGCTCAGAACATGCCTAGAATGATGCTAGTAAACATGACCTGAAGTATATTTTTGGCGGTCAGTGATTATCCCTTGGAGAGAAGTGGCAACTCCGCTCAAGTCTCTGCCCATGATGTAAGATGGACAGATAGAAGACAGATCTACCCTTGGTCAGCAGGGTAGAGTGGGATCTCAGGGAGGAGAAGGAACTTAATTTTATTTTAAAGCACTACAGTAGCAAAGCCCTAGAGAAGTTTTCCGTTTGGTGTGTTTGGGTTTGGTTCTTTTTTTCCGTGGAAAATTGTGCTTTTTCCTCTTTAATCAAAAGCCCAGTTTGCCTCATTGGTTTTGATGGAAAATGTTCACATAGGTCTTTGTTGTAAGATACCAACACGTCAGAATTATCCCTTTATCTCAGCAGATGTGCTTTCCAGAAGGGGAACACCTCAGATGATAAAAAACACAGCAGCTCTGCTGCCTCGACTCAGAGAAGATTTTTATGGTAGAGAATTTGTCTAAACAGACTCTTTTCATTAAAACTGAAATGGACAGGTTTTGGATTTTTTCAAGTTTTAACTGCTAATTTTTTGCTACAGTTACGTGCAGTGCTTCATTGTGCCTTCTGTAGAGGCAGTACATGTAGTGGTACAGGATCAAGTCTTTGCTTTGACCTTTACTTAAACTAGTCTGTCCTGAAATGATTCAGATGAAGACAAGTCATGATATGAAAGAGGCTACCAATGTATTACATTGTTTGCATCTCACATCTGGAATTGGAAAGTAGTGTTTGACCTAGAAAAAGAAGGTTTTGCCCAATTCTGACTGAGCAAAATCTTTTGTGAGACTGGTTCTTCCCTCCTGAGGACTACAGAAGTCCAGAAAGCTGTGTAATTCTCCCACCAACCACAGTGGGAAAACCTTGCCAACACCAGAATGCTAAAAAAACCCTGAGTCTTAAAATATAAAAGCAAAACTTTTCAGTGGTGTGAAAATGTGTAAGCTGGCATATTTAAGAAAAAAAACCCAACAAAATACTAAAACCAACAATGTGCACCAACATTTGCCAATGTCCCATGCAGTGTGTGGTGTACAAGCTGGCTGCCAGGCCCGGGTTTCCTTAAGGGTGGCTCTGTGCCGTACCGTGGAGCCTGGTGCAGGGGCAGCTGTGGCAGTGCCGATCAAGGGAGATTAATGGTGTTGTGCTTCAGCCTGGCAAGATACGTTCCCTTGGATTGCCTGAGCAGCACAGTCACATCAATGGTGTGCCATACTGCACTTAATAAGCTTGGGCTCCCAGCAGAGCTAAGCAACATGGCCCAGCACAGTGCTGTCACACCTTTTCCTGCATTTGGTCCAAGCGTTGAGTCTGCATTCAGTATAGTGCTCCCTGACATAGTTCTAGATGTGCCTTAAATTCCAGCCTAGTGATGTAGCCACTAGACCATGCAGTTTCTCCTCCTAATGGTGTTGAGATGAAATGCCCTTAAAATATATTTTACTTCCCCTCCTGTCTGCTAAAACTACCTGGCACTGCGTTCAGGACCAGAGTTCAAACTGTTCCTAAAGGAAAAGAGAGTATTTTTAAAGAAAGTCTTTCAATCTTCCTGCTGGCAGGATTTAAGGTCATTTAAAATCAGTCTTTGGTTTTCTAATCCGCTCGGTTGGGCTGGCTGAATGTATTGACTCTGCACCCTTCAAAATCTTCAGTTGCTACAGATGGAACATACTAGATTTTCAGCATAGAAGTTTTCTTTTTCTTTTGAGGTACTTATGACCATCTTAATTTTCATCCATGAAAGGATACATTTGGGTATGTCTGCAAGTGCATTAGCCCTCAGGCTCAGGGAAATATCTGCCTGGTCCTTGTAATCCTCAGTATTCAGTAGGTACTGGGAGTATTGGCACCTCCCTGGTAAGCAACAGATGTGTTTTACAACATATTTGTTTATCACCTGTTGTCTTCTAGAGAACCTCAGATGCCACGAAAGGAAAATGTATACACAGCAATGCCTCTTCAGTAAGGATATCCGAGTATTTAGATCACATCCAGCAAGGACAAAATATTTGTGAGCAGTGAGACAGCCTTTTGCAATGGGATATGACATATTGGTAAAAACCAGCTTCCTGGGAGCCAGTGGAAACACAATTACTCTTCTTTTTCCCCAGCCATGTTCTCCTAGCTCTACTCTCTGCTGATGAACTACCGTCTACGCAAAGGAGATTGAAAAGGGGATTTATTTTGATTAGACTGAAAATACTTTCCTAGTATTTACAGTCATAAGTGTGGCAGCTTTAATAAGCAGGAAAAGAAGATAAATATGAGTCAGACTGACAAGAAACTCAATTGGAAAAGAGTAGAAACTTCCATTGGAAGCCATGCTCTAAATTCCATCTCTTTCTAGAAGAGTTTGATAATCTGCTCAGTCTGAGGAAGGTAACTTTCTGCCAATCTCTGACAAATACCAACTGAAGGATTTCAAAGGGATAAAATTAAAGCTTTAATTGCTGGGATAGAGTTGAATTTATATTCCACCCAGTTAAGGCTGGGAGAATTTCCCATCAGATTTTCTCTTTCTGTGACCTGTTGGTTAACAGGCTTCAATGATCTCCTGCCAATCCCAAACCGAAAGTAAGAGAGGTTTTGAGCTGCACTTTTTAGGATAGTCGCAGAGCCAAGAGGGAGTTGACCTGTGCTGGAAAAGACTGGTGTCAAGGCTTTTTGTGATGGGAGTACGGGAAAGTCAGGTCTATTTCTAACAGGATTTTTACAGGATTTATGTTCTTAACCCCAGGAATCTATGCACCGCTTTATCTTTCAGATGAGTCTCCCTCAGGTTTGGATCATGTGTTCCACAGACAGCTTTTCTTCTGAGTTAAACCTCCTAAGTATTTAATCTTGAGACAAGATTGTTAGTTCAGTTTCAGTAAAGCTCAGTGCAGAATTGTCTTGTTGAATGATATTTCATTATCTGTAACAATAATAACTGAGAGAGGAAACCACTGTGGGGACTAGAATTTGGTGAAATTATCTCTGCAGCTGACCAAAGTATGACAAAAGACAGTGTTTTTAACAACATAATAGAAGTTGCATGTGCCTTTTTTCCTCCAAGTGAAGGAAGAGACACTGTGTGTTTGAGGACTTACCCTCCATCCTCTTTGAAAACTGGTGAGATATAAGAACGACTTACTTTCTACACCAGCTGCAGGCATCTTCTCTGGCCATTTGACACTCTTGAACACTAGATAAGAGGTGCCATTTTGTGACCACAGAACTGCAGTTACAGCATGGAAATACAATAGTTTTTGGTTCTGTCAAAGAATAAAATTATAGTGGCAATGAATCCAGCAGGTGTGAAAACAACTCCTATATCCTCCTTTAGGAAAAGTAGAAGAAAATATATTTATTCTAAATCAGTGAGCTTGAGCATTTGGTCAGGTTTTAAGAGAAATGGTAAGACCAGACACTACTTCTCTTTTATCATTTTTTGCAAATAGCTAGTCCACTCCCCAATGATAGGTAGGCAGATGGATAGAAAGAAAATCATCGAGGCAAATATGTTCTGCCACAGTAACATATAATTACATGACAAAAATATATCAGTCTGTGCTTCAGGCAAGACATTGTGTCTCATTAGTGTTTGGTGGACTTGATCACAAATAACATGTTTCAAAACTGTGAACTCTCTAATTCTTTTTCTATATACTCACAGTCATGTTCAAAATTAGCAGATCCCTGGAAATAGACTTCATCTGGCCAACCCTGTTTCTAATAATTCACTTGTTTAATTAAAGGAATATGTCCTTCTGCAGCTGCACTTTGAGGGACTGAAAGCAGATAGCTTGTTCTCAGTGAGGGACCAACCATTTTTAACCAATTTAATGATACCAAGTTGTCCTGTGTGCAGTGAGTTATGATAACTGGCTTAGTGCAGTTTTCAAAGATCAGTTCTGGCCATACTAGGTACTCCTGAGATGCATGGGCCAGAAAGCCAATCCAAGAGATCCCTTTCGAGAACCAATATTTTCCTCCACTGCTTGAAACTGAATGCAACAAAACCATTAACAACAGCAGATTCACTTAGGGCTGTGGATCTGTGCCTTCATGCTGATACACTGCAAAACATGCATGAAAAAATTGATCAATCTGCAGCTGAGGGTGCAAACTCATTTTTTTCAGCAGTATTGCTGAAATACATGCAAGCTTCCATTGTTTAGTCCCTCTCCGAGTTCCCACCTGTTAGGGCAGTAGAGAGGAAACGAGTTTTTTTTCTTGATATCTACAGATTTTTTGAGATACAATCTTTTTCAATCCTATTATTTTTAGTAGAGTCAATGCATGTTGATTGATTTCTTATTGTTTCTATTTTCTTGAAAGACCATATATGAATTTTGACATGCCATATACTCAGTGGCAGACAATAATAAAGCATACTACTTTGACCTTTTCAGTTGCCTGAACTTTAATTTACTGGCTATTCGCATTCCCTTTTTTTATGGCCCCTCAGTATAACTGGCAAGGAGAAAATAGACTGGACAGCTAGTCCAGATGCAGATTATTTAAAAAGATAAAGACTGGCTTTACTATTCTGTTAAGACTTTATGGTGTTTTGTGTGTGTTATATGTCATTAAAGTGATGATAGCCTGTTCTGAGCTATAGAAACAGATTTGTAGCTGTTTATGGATCAGCATCCAGCTACAGCACTGTGGGTGCAATCTGGATTAAGTTTTGTAGGAATTAATAGATTTTCTCTGAGTTTTGTGGATGAGTCTGTGATTTGTTTAAAAGTGGCTGTGTGGGTGCTCTCCTGACCACCACTCTGACTCCGAACTGCTGGAAAACTACTGGAAAATCAGGGGAAAAATATTCCCATCACTGCTTTTCCCCCGACCATTTTGATTCACAAGAGCTAACTCTGATGCAAGCTGTGGCAGATTTCCTCCACCACGTGCTCATGAAGATAGTGACTTGTCTGACTAATGCAGAGAGGTGAAAAGAGGTAACAGCTGCCTGTGATCTTTCTCAATGCACTTGAGAAATACAAGCCACAGTCGAAACTGCATCTTGAGACCCTCACTGTGTTTTGTTGTTATCTGCACACCACAAAAAATTCTGATCATCCTTCAGTTTGGCAAAAGCCTAGAGGAAGTTTTCACAGTGAGAATGGTAAAATGAGGACAAAATGTTCTGTTGAAAGACTTGTTTGTGTAGGGATGTCTGAGAGTGGGAAATAGTGACAGCATAGCCTAGATTTTTGAGACAGAGCTTTGTGTATAATAGGAAAGTTTCAGTTTTCTGGTGGCTCTGAAAAGTTCTAGGTGGCAATCTATACATTAAAAAGAACAGGAGTGATGAAAAGGTAAAAAAAAAATAGCAACAGCTTTCGTCATTTTGTTTGTTTCATTTGTTTTTCATCTAATCATTTTGATTTCAGGTTTGCTGTTTCTTATTTTTTATGTCTCTGGAGGGTTGCAATAAAAAATACAATTAGGAGAATAAAGAAGGGTAGCCAAAGCTTGATTACATTGTTGCTCATTGCACAGTTTTGCTGATCGTTAGTGCAGAATGGGCTGGTATAGTTTTCTAAACTGACCAGCATATATTAAATTTTACCCATGAGTCCTGCTCCAAGCATAATCACCTGTGGCTGAACTAACCCAAAGTTCTTAGAGTAATATTCAGTCTTGATTTTGAACACTTAAAGATTTATAAAAATCTATAAATCTTTAAAATTTAGGGAGATAGAGACCACCATCCTCCAGATGTTCTTAGAGAACATCCTCCAAGACCTCTGGATAGAATAATGAAAAAGAAAGAGGTGTGTTTCCGTTTGCTTTTTCTTCAATCTGAGTTTCTAACTGGCAGAAAACTGAGTTCAATTTACAGCCTGCAGAGGTAGGAATGATGTGTCTGATAGGCTGAAGAATCTTAGAAACACTAGAAACGCTCTTTCTGCTTGGATAAATTAAGGCAGTGGTGAACTACTAACCTTTTGCCTTTGTTTTTAGAAAGCAAAGAAGAAACCAAGAGGAAATCCTACCTCATGAATCCATAGAGCCTAGCATCTCTTGCCTGTGCTCCCAGAGTGGTATGGCTCAGGCATCACTGCCTGGTGGGTGCTGACTGCAGAGACATCACTTAGCTCCAAGAAAATCAATGGGATTCACCGTGGATTAAAGCGTTACCAGCAAGGTAAAAATGTCAGAAAGAAAGGACGCAGTTATTTGGTGGAGCTGGCTAATAATTTCCTATCCTAGTGTTTTTCTACTGAAAACTGTTTTTCATGAAAGCTTTTGTTTTCCTCAAGCCAAAGTTGTTGTGCAGAATTTGGATGTGTTGTTTTCATTTGGGCTTTGAAACATTTTGATTTTGTTTGGGGCAAGACAAAGTGAAGGAGTGAGTTAAAAGTCAAAGCTCAGCAAAAAAATTGAATAATTCAAGCACAAGACATATTTCTACAGAAAAAGATAAATCTGACTTGCAGTTATGTTTGTTTAACTTTATCAGCCAGTTCCAACTTCCTTAAAATATATCAGCATTCTGTGTGTATTCTCTAAAAAACTGGGCCAAAAAAAATAAAGAGAATTCAGACTAGGAGTTGTTTTTGAAATTTTGATACTATAGAAAAAGGGAGCTCAGACTATGGTTTTACAGGTATAGACATTTGTCCGAGTTTTCTCCAGCAACAAATTAGCACAATGCTTTTGCAGTCATGGGATCAAATTCCTAGCTGATATCAATCAAAGCACCAGTAGAGTCATGAAATCAGGTGGACCACATCTGCAGGGGTGTACACTTCTATTCATGAAGTTACTGGATGCAGATCAGTGGCAGATTTGACCTATTTGAGGTTTTATTGAACAGTCTGAACCATTGTTGAGTTTTTCAGCACAGAGTTCAGCAACTGAGAAGCTTTGAACTGGGTGGCTTGGTAAGACATTTCTAAAATTAGTCCTTGGAGGTGTTTGCTCTGTTAATGTTGTTCTTTGTAGAAGAGCTGAAAAGAGAAAAGGTTGGAACAGTGCTGGCTGATTATGCAAATTATAGTCTAAATTAGTATAAGGATACAGAAAATTACCTGAAATCTATACATTCTCTGCTGGCAATTTTTAATTTTCTATTCTATCCAATTTTTTTCTTGTGGATGACTTTTACTGTTGCACCAAGTGGTCCACAGACAATGTCATGTGTGTGGGATGGAGGGACAGAAAGTCACAAGTCTGACTTTGTGCCCTGATTTACAGAAATAGCTCAGAAGGGAAAGATGCTTTCTTCAGCTACGGTTTCTGCTTTGTGCCCAAGCAGTTGCCCTCTGTACCTCACAGGGGATTTTTCAGAGTGTGGACATATATCCCTTAATAACTGGTCTGAGGCTTTGCATTCATAATTCTTTTTGTAGCCACAAATCCTTAATGAAGATCAAAGAAATATTGGGAGAGGAGAAATTATTTTCCCACCCCAGCTCCTGACTCCCTCATTGTCCTGTTAAAAAAGAACTTCATAATTTTTACTGGCATAACAAATCCAGAGAGCCTCTCTTAAAAGAGATTTCTTAAGATAGTGCTGTAGCACCTGACTGGACACCCTTACATTCCCTTAACTCCTCTAATAGGACTATGCCAGATGTATTTAAGACAGAGTTTTAATTCTCTGCTGAGTCCTTCCACCCTCCCCTGCATACATAGATACTTGTGTATTTCAGGCAGTAGTGACTCACTGCTGCCTCTGAGGAAATAAGGTTGTATATAGTTTTCTTTCCACCTGTAGTAAATAACAGCAGATGCCATCGTAGCAGCAAGAGGCAGTCATGGAATGTCAGCAAGATTTTATTAGAGTCCTTCCACCCTCCCCTGTCAAAGAGGTATGGTTTTCTAGCTGTCAGAAACCTAGCAGAAAAACCTATGTTCAGAAAGCCCAATGAGAGCCTGAAGGACTGATGTTGGATACTTTTTGTTTGCCTGAGCTCGTGTTACTGACCACACAGTTGAGTTGTGGTGTGTTTAGAAAACTCACATTTCACTTTCCATCACATTGGCACAGTTTAATATATTCAAATAATTTTCTCCTGCATTTGAATGGGGTTTTTCAGCCCTTCCATTCTAGCACCAAGCTAAAATTATAGCTTTGTGATATAGCTGCCAGATAACTTGGACCTAAGAATAAAAGCACATATTCACTTCATGGTGTAGTTTTTCGAATGGGAACAAAATTAAGGATATTCTTAATGAAGGGTCAGCTTGGCTGCTTCTACCTCCTCTTTGGTTAAACTGAAATCTCTATTAATGAAGTTGCAGCTTTAGCACACACGATGACTACTGCTAAAATGAAATTGTGTTGCTACTTTTGCAGTGTATTTTTTTTTTATCTTCCTAATTGCATAGCTACATAAGGTGGGATTATAAGAAAGAATGCTAACTATCAAGACTTGCAATAAAATTAGAAGTGATGGTCAACTACACAATCCATGTTGCTTTTCAATAACTTCTTGCTGTAAAGTCACTGAGGTAGATAACTAGGGTGATGAGATAAAGTGTATGTTCTGCAATATTAATATAGTTTGCAATAAATCTTTTCTGATTCATGAGAAGTTTTTTAGTGTAAATGCAAAATAAAATTATTTTACCAGCAAAGTTCAAAAAATAATGATAAAGAATTACTTCTTCCCACTCAACTGACATCAATAGATGTGTATGCCTCACCTAGAATGCTACATGGTATTCCAAATTTATTGTGACTGTAAGCAACAACTCTGCTTGCTTTATGGCTTTCCTGGGCTGCAACAGTAAAACACAATATCTCTTTCTGGTTGAAATTATGTGTTATAACAGTTTTATGGGGGGGGTAAAGCTCTGATAAAGATAAAATAGAGTTTTGCCTTTTTGTGTGACCTTGTCATTTGAAAAAACATTGCACTCTAACGAGATATAATTTAAAAGACCTCTGGGAGCAAATTGAGTTTACTGAGATATTTCTAAGAGTAATTACTTACTGTGAGTTGTCAGTGCACTCTGTTGCAGTTCCTTCTCTAGCAAATGTAGATATCTGGGACTGTGTAGAATGGATTAAAGCTCCTACCATTAATGTTTGATGGGAGACAGTAGTGAAAAAGATGGATGCTTATATAACTGACATTTCCAGCATTTATGGCCATAGACTAAAATGCCAGGTGCATAATTTCAAGTAAAATGGCAGACCCAACTCAATAATATTTAATGATGTAGTAGACCTTGGCTAGAATAGCTAACGGAAGTCATTGAGCTGCATTTATTGAATTGCTAAAATGAGTTGAATAATAATTGTATTTTGCAGGAGTTTTGTTTTAGAAATTTATATCTGTGATCTGGTACTCCAAAAATAAATTATTTATCATTCCAGTCAACACAAAATATAGGAAAGACTTTGAACTAGTTAACTGATGGCAAGATTTTTACGCTGACTTTGTCCTGTGTTTATAGCACAGAAATATATTCAGTGGCTCAGGTTATAGTTTGGAGGATTGGGTAAGATTGATTTGGAAAGCTAGTGAAAGACAAAATTACCTTCCAGAAGAATCTCCTTTTAGAGTTTGATTCTTCGGAAAGTTGGCCCTTTTTGTCTATGATCATATGTCTAGGAATGTCGAGATTTAGATTCTGTGGAGTGTGTTATATTACAGAGATACCTATGCCAGGATTATGATATCACTGATGATGTCAACAAGCAGAATACTAACTTCTTCATTACCATTCTGCTTTAGCCTTGAATAAGCACAAAGGACTTGAACTGACAGAGAACATCAAATTGATAGAGGTCTGTAGGTGTCTTGTTACCAGGTCTGCAGCCACAGAGTCTCCCAGGGCTCTCCCTCAGGTGGCGTTTCTCCCTGTGGAAGGCACAAAACAAAGCCGACTGGAAGAGGAAGTGTGCGTGACCTACCATTTGTAGGCCTGTTGGATGTCCATTGGAAAGCAAATTCAGATGATTGTGCAGGCTTTCCAAAAGTTTACAAATTAAAAATGGCTAGTATATAGGCATTCAGGTTCAACAACAACAAAAAACCCTCAAATTTTTACTTTTTGAGACATCATTTTTAAAGCATTTTATCTCCTAAAAAAATCCAAATATCTTGATCTGAGTATTCTGAGTGTTCTACCTATAAAAAAGGGAAAATTTGGGATTGGAAAGGAGAAAAAAAATATAGATTCATTTTTCAAATGCCAAGATAGAGTCTGACATTTTTCAAGTCAAACCAAAACCAGATATATTAGGTAAATAAACAGAACACTGACTTGGTGTATATACCTCTGTGATTATGGATGAGCTTCTTTTAGCTGTATATGGAAGAGTCGTCAGTTGCACATCTTTAGCCTTAGTACTTCAGGAGGCACAGCAGTTAAGGACATGAAGGAAGTGGAGGGGTAGGGATTCCCTAAACCTCCCTTTCCTTTGCCTGCATCCTTAAAACTTTCTGTTCAACCTGCCTTCTACCACAATGTCTTGCCCCCCCCTAAAGTTACCTTTTCAATGAATACAATTCCCTCAGACCTCAGCAGGGAGAGGGAGACAGAATATTTCACTTGATAGGGCTTCAGAATGGGCTTTAGTTTTTTTCTTTGTGGACTGGCACCTTGAAGAACCATTTTAATTCTTTTCATCACAGACCAGGGTTCCCCCCCTTCTTTCTTTTTTGCTGGAGACATATTACCTGAGGTAAATGTAGGAAATTTTACTTGTCATATCCCCAGTAGACCTCTTTGCTAGCTATCTGAACTGCCTGAGTCCTGAGTATCCAAGCTGCTTTCTTTCAGTAAAAACACTTAATTTTGCTTTTCTTTCAAAATGCCACCAAGCCTAGCTGTCATGGCCTTGCACATAAATTTGTCAAAGCTGCATGACTGTCAATAGGCCATGACACAGCTCTTAGTAATACTTAGGAGGTCCCTCTGTTCTGTGTAAAGCAAAACTGAGCCAGGGAATAGCTACACTTCACATCCTGGAACTGTAGAACAGGTTAATGCAAAACTTATGGAGACTTTAGCTTAACTGCAGAATGTTTTAAAATAGTTCAAGTGTGGGAGGAAGGGAAAGGCTGATGTTAATAGATCTCATAGGTAGGATTGCTATAAACCCCCAAGAAATGGACTGGTGGAAAGTTTCCAGCTACTAGAGAGTTTTAGGGGGCATTTCAAGAGCAATGTTTAGGTACTTATTTTTGGCCTTGTTTGTTTGGTACTGAAAGAATCTGTTTACCAATCTGAGCAGTTTACTGAGCCAGTAAAACTCCTGGGGTAGAGTGTACGGCAGTCATAAGTAAAAATTCCTATAAACTGCAAAATTTCCTCTCACTTCAACAGGATTTTCCTGTAGTATAAATTTCTGGAGATTTGAAATAAACCTCTCTTGTTTCAGAACTGCTTAAAAAAAACCAAAAACACCAAACCTAGAGGAGATGGAAATTCCCCCCTGGAGAGTGTCAGCAGACACCCGGAATACATCTCCAGGGTCACTTAATTCTCTGGATCCCACCCAACTTCTATTGAAGTTAATTGAAAAAAAACCCATTGACTTGAAGAGGTTTTGGATCTGACTCAAATGGCTCTTGTGGTGGCAGATTACAAGAAGGACCCCCACTGTGCAATTCCAGCCATCTGCTTACGGGTAAGCATTTGATGATACAAATGTATTTGCTTGGAATATGTCATGAGGTACTTTTCTTCCAATTAGGCAGTATTTCAGACTAAAAGGAGATCTCTCCCTCTCATCTGAGGTCATTGTTATGAGCGATCTGTTCTGAGCTGGTGAGCTATAAAGTAGCAACACAAGCTTACACACGGCAATGTCACAAGTTCCTTCTACGTTCTGTGTACGTAAAAAGACCAGCTAGTGCTTAGTTGAGCTGGTGTTCAGACTCTTGCATCTCTCCTGGCTGGATGTAGCACTGCTTGTGTGAGACGACAAAATGTCATCCTTTCCACTTCAAACCCAGTGATACCATTGTCATTATCAGTGTTTTACTATATCAGCTGTGGGGTTATATAGGAGAAGAGCTGAGAAACAAAGCAGAGAAATATGCTGAGTGCAACATATAAGAGCTTTCTCAATTAGCACACGCAGCTGTGTGTTGCCCTTTTCGTGTAAAACTGGCAAAGGAGGGGAATGATGTGCGTGGAAAGTATATTTGAAGGATGATTGTCTTCAGCAGTATTGCAACATACCAGAGAATCAAATGAGTTTTGATGCAAAACACAGCCAGAAACTGCATAAATTGCCCCAGCTGATTAGGGAACAGCAAAGCTGTCAGCGTACTGGAACGATGCGTGTAAGAAAATTGCTCAATGGTGTGAATTTGGAGGATAGCAACTGATCAGCCTTATTGCGTGCCAGGCCTCAGCGGTGTCCTGTACCTACTTTAATCATCAATTACTGTAATGCTGGGGCAACCCACTAACAACTTAATTATTGTCTGGAGCTCCAGGCCATAGGTAGCTCCTCTAGGCAATGTTACACAGTAAAGCAAGTCAGTCAGCGTCCAGGCTAAAAGGGACTGTGCTGTAGCCTCTGTCTCAGCGTGCAGGCACTACTTGAGCTCATGCTGAAAGTATCTCAAAGTCTTATTCTGTCTGACTCTGTGTACATGAGGAAGAGGCATTCACTAGTCAGGAAGCCCATTGCACAAGGAGCAAAAGACAGGCAGCAATATATTTTATTGTCTTGGGGTAGCTGTGTACTACCAGTGTGGGCAGATGTAGCAGAAAGCACTTCTGGTTATGGAAGTAATTTTTTTCCCCAGGACAAGTATGAGAGCAGCATAAATTTTGCACCATAATGAAAATCAGAGCAGGGAGCTCGCAATGGAGTTTAGGCCAAGCTCACAGAGTCTCCCAAGATTCTTTTATTTTATTTCAGTCAGTTTAGTCAAGCCCTTGGGCTCTTCTCCAACCAAGTATTTGTCTGCCTCCAGACATGAGAGTCTGCTACTAATCTCCTTTCTGTGCTGGGCTAGATTGTGTCCTTGATAGCAATTTCCAGTATGGATAATGAAGACCTTTTGTTGCTTGTGGGTTTTTGCTTATATTCTTCAGAAACATACTCAACACCCCTGGGTTTGTCCAACAGACATTTTAATAAACATGTGTATAAGCAAGAAAGAAATTCCTCTACTGGAGAGAGCCATTTTACTTCAGCTCTGAAAAATGCTCTGATCAAGAAACCAGCAATATGATAGTTTTAGTTTTACTCTGGGCTGCAGTTGCCATACAGTGCCAGGGTTCATGGTATCAAAGAATGGCTTGGGTTGGAAGGGATCTTAAAGATCATTTAGTTCCAACCCCCCCACCATGGGCAGGGATACCACCCCCTATATCAGGTTGCTCAGGGCCCTGTCCAATCTGGCCTTGAACACTTCCAGGGGTAGAGCAGCCATAGCTTCTCTGGGCAACCTCTTCCAGAGTCTCACTACTCTCTGAGTAAAGAATTTCCTTCTAATATCTAAACTAACTCTCTTCTTTTAATTTAAAGCCATTGCCTCTTGTTTTATCACTCTCTGCCCATGTAAAAAGTGTCTCTCTTTTTATAAACCCCCTTTAGGTACTGGAAGACTGCTTTAAGGTCTCCCCTAACCTTCTCTTCTCCAGGCAGAACAATGCCATTTCTCTCAGTCTGTCTTCGTGGAAGAGGTGCTGTACCCCTCTGACTTTCTCCATGGCCTCCTCTGGGCTTGCTCCAGCAGATTCCCGCCTTTCTTGTGCTGGGGGCCCCCAGATCTGGATGCATTACTCCAGGTGGAGTCTCACAATAGTGGAGTAGAGGGGCAGAATCACCTCCCTCAACGTGTTGGTATTGCCTTTTTTGATGCAATTGGCTTCCTGGGCTGCAAGCTTACCCTGCTGTCTCATGTCATTTTTCGTCCACCAAAACGCTAAGTCCTTCTCTGCAGGGCTACTTTCAATGAGGTCTTCTCAAGAAGGCCAAGAGGCCTTCTGAGTGCATAGAGATGGTGTCAACTGGAAAGAATGGGCTTAATTTGAGACTAATGAGACTGTGCTGCCCCCATAGTGTGCTGCTCTTAGCATCTGTATTAGACAGGGACATGCGCTTCCTGAAATCTCATGATAGTCTCCGGGTGTGGTATATAACAAGTTGTTTTGTAGAGAATTCTAGCAAACTGCAGAAAACTAGGAGTTAATGTGCAGGCCAGCAAATCTGAGCTAGTAAATTTCCCTTCAGGATAATAGATTGGAGGATCTTGCCTATCGTGCTAAAATGCCCCGTTAATTTGAGAGCCAAACAGATGGAAAGTTTTGAGAAGGTAGGAGAGAAAAGGAGATAATAGAAGCTGCCATTACATACACAAGATCTGGTCTGAAATAACAGCTATAAATGGAAATTTTTTGCAGGATATTGTCCATATGCTTCCCGAACCTGTGTCCAGGCTGCAGTGTTTTCAATTACTTCCCCAAATGCTGTCACATCTTTTGTAGATCTGCATCTGAAAGGGGTTTTGAACGTCAAGCTAGGCTAGCATTAAGATTAATTTCAATATTGAAAACTGATGATCTTTCACAAAGGTGTGCCGCAGCACCAGACCACTACAGCTGCTGATCTCCCCATGATCAGGCTGCAGGAACAGGTTGCCTGTCCATTGGTAGCTGTGTGGCTCACACTAGCCCGCAGCAGCCCTGGCAGGGACATTGGTAATGCAGACATCTGCTCTCCTAGTGGTGGAAGAAACTTCCCCACTGTTGGAAGCAAAGGGAAATGGCTGCTTTAATGCGGACCTCCTCAGACACTGTGGGTATACAGGAACATCAAAGCAGCTTTAGAAGAATAGGTTTTTTCACATTGAGGAAAACTGAGGATATGGCAGACTCACTTTTTGCCCTCTGCTCTATTGAAATCCCTGTATAACCTTCATTCTTCTGTTTCTTATCTATGAATGGAGGGCAATGTCATTAACATCACAATTCTGCGTGGTTGGATAGTAAAAAGTCAAACTCAGTGCAGAAAAATAACCCAAACAAATTGGGGGATATTGGGGGAAAAAACACAACCCTAACCATATACTTAGCTACCAGCTAGCCTTTCAAGAAGAAAATGGTGGGGTTAAAACAGGTAGTTCTGCCTCAACATTGGCTTAATGGTCAGTAGCAGTTATGAAAGTAGACATAAGCTTAGGAATTATTGTGAAGGAATAAGCAACAGGGTAGAAGTCATTATTACAGCACTACAGAAATTCATTACTCCCACCTCCCGAACGCTCTATATTTCTGGCAGCCTTACATTTGAGTAACACTGCTGGAAAAGATACAAAAGACATATTGTGATGACCCACCCTTGAGGGGAAGGATAGCTACACTTATCAAGGACAAGCAAAATATAGAAGAGCTCCAGCACAGAGAGTGATCCAGCAGCTTAGGACTTTTCAAGTCTACCATGAGTTCATGGTAGAGAGCGATTGTTCAGTGCTTCTTCCAAGACTTCAAGGACTAGAGCGTAGAGTAAGGAAAAACTATCGCACAAAGGGTTAAAGCAATGCAAAGTAGTATTTCTTTTTTTTACAAACCATACAGTTCAGCCATGGAAACTGTTGATGTAGAATATTGTAACCACCGAAAGTTTGCAAATATTAAAAAAAACCCTAATGAAACTCCAAAACTATCCACTGGAAAAATCCCCAAGAGAGATGTTAACAGCTAACTGTTCAAACAAAGGCAATGCTTCTTCATCCAGGGTCTCTGGAGCTTCAGGTACTTGTTGCAGGGAGGGAGTGTCATTAGAGACTGTAGTTTCTAGTTGAATTTCATGTGAGCCCTTTATTTTATCCTTACTCAGATCCATAAGACAGCTTTTTCTTCTCCCTTTCAGCATCACAGTTAAACTAGTCTTTTCCCTCTGGGAAGGTCTGTGTGAGGACTATCTTAGAGAGAATGACCGTGACCTTCTGTTTGCAGGGTGGATGGCAACTGCTTTGCTTTGTGAAGGACCTTCTCTCTTGAAACCTTGTCCTACGGTTCATAACATGTGAAATTGATCTTCTCTGAAGGAGTGGGGGTTTTTTCTCCTGTGGTTCTTTCTTCTTTGAAAGAAAAGTTGAGAAGAAAAATAGAAGAGATCACAAAACACTTATTTCTCACTGTGTGATTCAACAGGAAACAAGAAGGCAAGAGAAGAAAGTAAAATAGAGATCTCTGGAGAAGGAGCTGAGGAGAGGAAGCAGGAAAGAGGCCTCCTGTTTTGCAGGGAGCCCAGACTCACTTCCTTGTTTAATGATTTTATTATAAGCTTACAAGGCAAACTGTGAAGTTGGAAGTAACAAATGCCCAAGGACTCTTCAACTTAACAAATCTAGCCCACCTCATGCGATTTGGCACCAAATGGAGGCTCTTTCAGATTAAAGGAATTGCAGATTGATGATTGGCAATAGTGGCCAGTCTCCACCAAGTAGATTATTGCTTTATTCCTTCTTCTCTCTCAGATGAATTTTGCCACAATGTTTTATCATTAGGTTTCCTTCAGGCTAAACAGCCCCAACTCCCTCAGCTGCTCCTCATAGCACTTGTGCTCTTGACCCTTCACCAGCTTTTTTGCCCTTCTTTGGACATACTCCAGCTCCCTGCACAACTATTTGTCTCTGTTGTTTTAGGGTCCAGACAAGGTGCTCCTGTGGGTCTGCTGGGAGTTCTGAAGTTGTACGACTATCTACTCCTTATTTTTCCTTCCTCATCTTTCCAGGAGGGATGCCTGTACTCACAGTCATGGCGTCTCCTAAACCTGTGCAAGACTTCTGATCTGCTTCACTGCTGCAAATTATTTAAATGCACTAAAACAAATTGGGAGTGCTTCTATGAGCCACTCAGGTATGTTAGCTCTGATCTGTTATAGCCAGTCAGGGCAGCGAGATCTTAAACTACTCCGTGAGGTCTGCCAGAGAACATTTGCTCAGCCATTTTTCCAGTATTTCCATGCCATTAGTTGTATGACACACCTCTCAGCTGATGCTGGAACATGTTTCAGCTTTCACAGCTTTAACCCTTTACACTCACCCATACATCTCCAATGACAGCCTTTGTAGAAGCCTCTAGCTAAGTCTTTTTGAACTTGTTTGTGTTCCATCTGTGGCAAAATTCCTATTTGTCCTATATATTTGTCCTACTTCCTATTCGGAAACAGGCTCTGGGGAGAAACAGTCAGGGAGCTGCTTAGCAGCATGAGAATCTTTGAGAAAAACCGTCTTATGTATCAGCTTAAAAACGGGGAGCTGACAAAGTACAAACCTGAAATCTGTTGATGCTTCCAAATTCATTCAAAAATTTGTTGAAGCTCAGAGCTGAGCTCTTTCAAAGTGAGAGTGCTGGGCCTGTGGTTCAACCTTGAGGTGCCGGAGCTGTCACAAAATGTTTTTGCCTGCAGAACTAGCAGCAAAGCAGCATTAGACCATTATCTGGGCTGCCTCTCCCTTCTTCAAGTCAGAGAAGTGGGGAAGGCTGAACTTCTTGGGTCTATTCATCAGTCATTTGAAGCTGCAAATTTCAGGGAGCAGCAGCAGGTGACTGGCAAGGCAGTGCTAGCACGTCTTCTTGGCTATGAAAACAGAACTGGATTTTGTGCTCCCTAGAAGAGCAGTGATGGCAGGGCTCACCTATTCCAGGCAGTTTTCTCAGCAAGAACTCAAAGCCCTGTCCTGTATAATTGTTTGAGGAGAGCGGATTCATTATATGCCTGCAGCCTGTGCTCGAGGCAAATATCCCTGAAAGGCAGAGGGGATCCTTTCCGTAGCGTCCCTTGGTGCTTTCTCACTTTAAGGAGAAAAAAACAAAACAGGGGTAATTGTGTCATGTGAAGTCATCTACTGAAATCAGATATTAAAGCAAAGCTGAAATTTAGTGATGAGAGCAGAAGATTAGGATTGAGTTTCCAGATGCCTTTCTCAAGGTATTGGGGTTCGGTTACTGTTCAAACCTGAGAGAAGTCTTACACAAGTTGTCTATGTAGTCAAGCATGCATGTTATTTCTTCAAATATTTTATTCTCTGTGCCTGTGATATTTATTTTACTTCTTTATCCAGCATTCAAGCTTTCTTAATTTTTTTTCTATACAATTACCTTTGTACCTCCCTGTGTCACAGTTCCTCTTTTAGAGGGTAACTGAGACAGGGAGGCTAAGCAGCTTGCTATTATTCTGTGCAACACACAGCTTTCAAAGATACCCTTCTGAAACCATACCCAGACAAACACCCACCAAGCTGTCTCCATCTTCCTCTGCGAAAGAAAGAAATTCCTGCTGAGAAGTGATGAGAAGAGATCCTTGCAAAGCAACAAGGCTGAGTAAAATGCAGCAGGGCATGGGAGTGTGTTCATTGCTTCTCATTAGTGGAGAAATCTGTACAGCACATCACAGCACATACAGGCTCATGTGACAGCCAGTGCACCTCCATGCTGTAATACAGTCAAGCTGGGAGGACACAAAAGCAAGAAATTTCACTTTATTCTCCTAATATTTTTTTCAGCAGGTTTTAACTTACGCAGTCTCTCAGAATATACCGACAACTGCTATCAAAGATGAAATTTTAAGTGAGATAAAATTGCTTTGTGAGGGAAGGGTTTGTGGTTACATTTTCAAGGCAGAATTTTAAAAATCTGAAGCCAAAAAGCATTTCTTTCTGTGTTATCTATTTTAATGTAAAAAAATAATCCTATGCACGAACAAACCCCAATCTGATCTCTATTTTCTACTGAAAGTAATAAGTACTTAGTTTGATCTAGCTTTGTGGTTTCTTTTTGTTTGGTTGTTTTTTTTTTTCCTGGGATTTGGCAGTCATTCACTTACAGGAAAGTATAAAGCTGCTGTAATTTACAGAAAAATGGAAGAAATGTTTTTAGTAGAATCATAGATTTTTGGTTTTGGGAATGTGTCCAGTAAACACTATAAAGCATTGGTACATAAACCAAAGCAAGAAAGTAATACAGTCTTTAACAAACTGTATGGAATATATGTTAAAAAGGCTTGTAAAGGGTTCTGCATAGTATACATTTGACCTTAGTGAACGCATAAATAAAAATACAACAAAAAACCTAAGAAGAATAAAACATTTACATCTTGCCTCCTCTCTTACCATGGTCCTTTATCAGAGAAAAAACTTGCGTGTTTATCAGAGATTCCAATTTCAATTACTTTCTTGGTACAAAGGACCAGCAATACAATTCTTCAAAAGAGTTGTCATCTTCTCAGTGAAATCCATAGGGATTTTACCTTTACAGGACACATAAGCCAATAACTTGTTCTGCTAGAGTCTGCATAAGCTGTATATCATGCCTAGTGAAATGAGAGAAATGTAGTCTGCACTATATTTCTCTTAAAATTGGTAAAATTGACCACAAGTAGTAGATTTGTTCCTGTATTGCATGCTTTAAAAAGTAGAATTTCTTCATCTGAACTATGTACTTTTTTCAGGGGTAGCAACATAGATTTGTTATTTGTAAGTATTAACCCAGTAATATGATTTCTAATTCTATTTTCACAAAAAATACAGATATAGTAGGATGTAAAGATGCAAAAGTCTTGGGCTAATCAGAAATTTTGTCAAAATTAGGGTATCATGGGTTTGTGTTTGTTATATTTAACCTGACTGTAGGTATCCTTTCTGTGAAACAGTTTTAAAAGGTCTCAGTCCACTGAAGTTAAGGAATTAGTTGCCACTGACTTTACTCTGACGGGTAAAGGATGCCCCACTGGTTCAAAGGGCTTCAGCCTGGAAATTACTACTCAATCAGACTCTTGCCTGGAGAAATGCACTAATCATAAAGCACTTGGGGTCTGTCTCACTAATGCCTCTCTGTGAGTACCAAGTCAGAAAGCACTACCGATTTTCATCATTAAAGCTTGCCTCAGATCAGGAGGTGATGGCTCCACTGTCAGAGAGCCAAGAAGCATTGATGCCATACACATTTATCTTCCTACAAATGGAAGAAACTATAGTGGAGTCATGTTTTCCCATTTATAGGTGGGTATCAAGGTTTACAAAGCACACCAGAGCGTAAATGTGCTGCATTTAAGTTACAGAGTTGAAGGTTAGTCAAAGCTAGTGAGACATGACTTGGGGAGAAATAGAAAAGCAAGCACATTCCCAAGTAGAAAAAGAACCCCAGCATCATGCCTTGTAAATAGGTTGTGAGTGGCCTTTGAGTGTGCAAGTCTAAGGGACCATTAAATAGGACTCCAAGTCCATAAAATTAAACCAAAAGCAAACCCTTATGATATTTTCATGCTGTAACTCAAATATTTTCCTTCTCACTGTTTTTTATATTTTCATTTGAAACACGAAACTGAAATCTTGTTTCTAACACCATACTGCAAATAAAAGAACCCCAACACAACAAAACTAGCAACTTAAACAGAAAACTCCCAAACAAAACAAAAAAAATCACACTTTGTCTCTCCCCCCAAAAACTATTTCACTTTGTTTTTTCTTGGTGCTAATGTTTGGGTTGGACATAATTCCATGCCCTGGATTTTAACACAGAAATGTCCTGCCATTCATTTTGATAGTTTTGGATCAAGTTCCCAGATGAAGACTTTCACATTGTTTTCGCTCCTGCCACCTCAACCATTACACATTCAGGAACTCAACTGTGCTATTAGCTGTGAGACTAGCATCCCTGATCTATGGCTGCACAGCTATGGTGATAAACTAGCCAGTTGAGGTCTAGGTCTGAGAAAAAAAGGAAATTGGGGATTTGGCAGGGGGACCTGCCAGATACAGAAAAGGTGGGGGTGGGAAATGCTCATAGAAAGAAGCATTCAGATGTTTTTAATCAAAATTCTCCCTGACATATATGTTTTGCCACAGCCCATGTTGAATTACGTTGTTCTGGATAAGATTTGAAATATTTGAAAAGAAGAAAATTTCAAGGATATTTCCAAATGAGTAACCATTTCAAAAGGAAAAATTTAGGTGTTTCGTCACAGATTCTTAGACAGATTTAGAGCAAGCAGTCTGGTTCAGGGTAAAGATTTGTGACATGCTTGCTGATACTGTGAAATCTGCAGTGTTGTAGTTGAAAAAAAACCCTTTCCTTGGCCTGTCTGGAAAGAGAAGCACTCTGATTTCTTGTCACTAGTCATAAGAACATTTTATTTTGTTCACAGTGTCATGTCTGATAATGATACATGTACAGAGCTCTCAGCAGGCTTATTCTTTGTAGAGTATTTCTGTTACTCCTACACAGAGTTCCATTCAGACACGAGCATCCTAAAATCTTACCAAATTTGTAGGTCAATGCCAGACTAATTTATTAATAGTTAACAGTTAATGTTGGGTACTTTCCTGCCAGAAGTGTTTAGAACTATACACTGGTTTAAATGCAGTCTCACTATATCCCATGTTGGGATGTGGCCAGTCACAGTAGCGCATTTTTCAGTCCCCATTAACGCACAAAATCTGAAACTCCTGTTAATACATATGTTCCTTTAGGCATGAGATATTAATGTGTTTGAGGAGTATGGGTGTAGGGGTGTATCTTCTGCAAACAAGTAATTTTGTTAATTTTTTATTATTTGTTTAATTACATTTTTGCCTTAATCTTCAGTTCTGAAAATCAGCAGTGACCGATGGACATGAACAGTACATCAAGGTCTTGCCATTGCTTGAATTCCAAAGTTGTTTGGTTTATTGGCAGGAACAGCTAGAAGATAAAGTATTTGATAACTTTCCAGTGCTCTACTATGATGTTGAACCTGCTACAAGAAAATAGAGATTAGAAATGAGATTGTAATGACAGTATAGGTGCAGAAAATTGAGGAATTAATTTTTATTTGACTTATTAGATATGGGAGTATCCCTTGAAGATGACAATTATTTTTAGCTGAAGTATTTGGACTGGATTGGTTTATTTACAGGGTTTTCTACTTAATGAGTTTAGTCCTAACATCTGCCTTAGGCTTTGGCCCTTGAGTTAATTCCCCCCTAATTCTTGGCTCTGTCCCAGTACTGACATCTGGGGAGAAGCCTATCCATAGTAGAGGCATAGAAAATGACACTGCTGGTATGAGTTTCAATTTGCCTTGTTCCATACTGGTACTAAACTATCCTCCATTAAAATGATTAAGTTTTTATCAAATTATTCAGCATGCTGAAAGGTTACCCAATGTAGCTACTTATTAGTCACTTCTGAAATCATTAACAAGCTATTTATGACACCTTCATGTGCAGGTACAAAGCCTTCTGGAGGATTCCTTCGATTTAATTTCTCTAGCTTAAAGCCAAATAGAGAGAACAAAGGCAGAGCTCGCAGTCACTAATTAAGAGGATGAAGGAAGGCAGAGGGGATGCTGACAGGAGGTGACAGGCTCATTGAAAAGAAAAAGCTACATCCTGAGAATTGTGAGATATTTTAGACAATTCTATGAGGCTTGCTGAAGTGCAAAACTAATCCATGGGTATCTCACTACCTCTTTTTGTTAAAAAATGCTTTGTTCTTAACTATTTACTTAATACTGCACAAAAGCAGCTTATAATTCCACATCTGAAATAATACTGAGTACAAATTCTGTTTTTCTTTTCCAAAGGACTTTGGTAGGACATGTAGTCCCTTGATTACCAAATGCTTCATGAGTAGCTGTCAAAGGAGTCAGGCTGGAAGTAGGATTTCCCCAGTCCCACGGACATGCTGTCTGAGGTTGACATACCATGCATGTCAAAGTCTCAGCAAACCTTGCTGTCCAGGTGGCCTGAATGTCCTGGCCAAGTCCTCTAGCAGACAGAAATTTCACTGCAGCTGAGATAAAGATGGGCTTTTCTGACAGTGATCAGGGCCTCTCTAGGGTCAAGGGCAGCAAGATGTGAGGAATTTCCTAGCTTTTGGCAAAACTTCTAGCCAGTGTGTTGACAACTTCTCATGTAAAAAGCCGGGATAAAAAAACAAACAAACAAATAAAAAAACAAAAACCCAAAACAACCAAAAAACCAAACCAACCAACAACCAGGCAACACATTTTAAACCATCCCCTTAAAAAATAAAGGGAGAAACACTGATCATTCGCTTTGTCATAAACTCATTGCTGGCTTTTCTGCTGCCTTCACCTGCTGGTTTTTTTCCCTGCTGTTACTTGGTCTTTTCATTTCCCAGGTTTCCATCCTTCTTTTTTCTTCTCCCTTACTCCCTGGTGTTTTTAAATATTAAGATGCTGGGGTTTGTGCAGCTGTGATATTCGTCTAAATAATTTTCTCATCTGTAGACAAGAGAGCAATTCCCATCTCTGGAGCCTCATTTCTTCAGGGAATCACCAGGCTCTTTGCAGTCACAGTGCAAATGCATATTCTTCAATTTCATTTTTCCCTTGTTGTCTTTGCTGCCTCAGACCTGTCGCTGTGATGACTTTGGTGTCAACACCAATATAAATTGCTTGAAGCTTTCCAGTTCCTGCTTGGAAGACTGAAATGACCAGTACCTCACCAAGGGGGACTGCATCTCCAGCGCTGCTTGGATGGGCTCTGAGAGCCCCTGTGTGAGCTGACTGCACTGCATCCTGACATGGGGGACTCTGTTGTCAGCACTGCCACGCACAGGTGAGTCCCCATAAAGCATGGACTGTCAGTGTCAGAAGTGGGGATCCTTGTTAGGGGTCTGTGCAGCCCACGACTCAGTAGGCTCCATTCTCAGCTGGGGCTTGGCGTCTTCAGGTGACTTTGTTATAGTAATAACCATAGGACTGACTTGGTTGTTCTTGGTAAATTCCTGTAACATTTCTAATTGGTTTATGATCCTGGGGAGAAAGAAATGAACTGTTGAAGTAGTAAAGCTTAAGCACTGCTGAAGTGCTGTTTTGTGGCACTTGAGTTGAATGGAAGCTCTAGCTGAAGAGAAGGACTCATTTGTAAAGCTGCCTCTTTCTTTGCCAGTTTCTAAAAATTTTTATTAACAGAACAACTGTTTCATTAGCACACTGATTAGCTGCAGAATTTCTATGCTGTTGAAAATGTGTGAAGGACAAGCTCTTAACACAAAAGGAGCAATCAAGGAGAAGCAACTGGTTGCAGCATGCAAAACTGACTACTAAATGTTCTTACGCTGTCTTATTGTATTTGCTCATGTACAGAGATCCTGGTACTCATCATACAGGGGACAAGAGACACGACAAAGTATACAAACAGATGAGCAGAAGTAGAGAGATCTCTGAAGCACACCTGCCTCTGAGTATTCCCTGACTGAGCTGGTAAATGCAACAGGGAGAATAGGGAATTATGTACACTGCAAGATCCTCAGCATAGGACCCATGGAGGCAGATGGGAAAGGGACTGGAAGGGGATACAAAGTTTAGTTGTCCTTGTGTTTGCTAAGGAGGCAGACTACAACAAGTATTTTTTGCCTTTGGGGGAAAAGGATTCAGCCTCCAGCAGAGGAAACCCCAAGTCTGTCAACTTAGAACCACCCATTCTGAAACCACATACAATGCTACACATAATTGAGCTAGTTTTTACCTTGTGTGTTCAAGTGATGAGCATTGATGAGCAGTTTGGGGTGCTGGAGGACAAGCTGCACCCAGTGAGAACAGTAGGTGTAAGCCCCGGCTGGCACATCTCGGGGTATCCAGACTGTGTGTCCATGCCCAAGCTGCAGACAGTATAGGCAACTCAGGGGCTGGCACTACTTGTAGCTACCAACCACTTTAGCTTATGTATTTGACAAATGAAATAGGTGTGTTGTGGTTAGTGAGAAGCTGGCAATATCATAGAGACAATCTTTACTTTTCTCATCTACAGACATAGAAGGACTTCGTGTGCAAGGACTGTCCCAAAAGGTGTGACTTAATGCTCATTGACTTCAGTGGGATTTTTTTGTTTCATTATGAAGGTTTTTTTTACAGCTTCTGAAAAATCAAAAGGACATTTTCAATTTTTTATTTTTTTATAACAACAACTAATGCCTAATTCTCACATTATGAAGGTACTTCGGTTTTGGAAGTACTTTGATTTTTTTTCTCATGAAAATCAACTTTGAAAAGTTATTCATTTCAAATTAGTTTAATTTTTATTTTCTAAAACTGAAATTATGCAAAAAAATTGCCCAGAGGCTATATTGGACCAGTTTCAATTTTTCACTGTAAAATAACATTCTCTAAAATGACACCACTTGTTTCTGATACAGAATGAAGGTCAGATTCTCCATCCACCTATGTCTATGGTGTCTTGGCATCAGAGTTAATGTTCTTCCTGCTAAGTACCAGTTATGTTCATTATCTATCCAATCTTTTTATTTAATACAATAACTGACTTTTCTGGTTTGTTATTAACGTCCTCGAACAGGTACAGATATCAAGTGACACATATGTGCTAGAGGTATTACATGAATTATGCAGACAGCTGGATGAAGTTGGCATTTGAGTACAATTCCCTTTATAAAATTGATCTCTCGTTTTCTCCCCTAATCATTCATTTGCACTCTACTTATTTTTTTCACTCTGATCCTTCTTTTCTAATTAACTCTTTCATCATCCTCCAAGAGCTCTTGCAGCTTGACTAGGGGCATATCTGCTGAGAAAACCTCTCTACTACCGTCATCAGTAACAGCTCCAGTTTGTTTCAATTAATACTCACAAGGAATGGTACATTTTGTAGGCCATAGTTTTAGAAGAAACCATAAATACATAAAAGTACCATTCCAGGAAATTTTCACTGCCAGTTTACACAGTCCTCAGCTTTTGAGCAATGCAGAGTGAGCTGTGTAGGTATATACTATACTACACTATGTTCCAGCAAGCTTGCAGTCTTGCAGGACAAGAGGAGGTGGGGGTGACATGATTTTTGCTTTTAGTTGAACTAGGTGTTTGTATCCAGGGACAACTGGAAGTACATCATTTTTTAGCTGTTGATCCTAGTACCCCAAATTAAATAAGCTGTGCACTGTGAGTAGAAAGGCTGTCGTTTGGGGGTTAAAACCAAAGTGATCGCTCTAATCGCGGTGTAATTATGTTTTAGTTACAAGGTAACCACCTAATTATTCTTTTTCATATTTGTAATTATATGGTAATATAACCAAAGGTTTTCCTACACGATTTATAACAATTGTGGAGTAAATATACTTAGCTATTAGCAGCATATCTTCTAGTCTGTCAAAAGGGTAATATATACAATGTTATTACCTTCAGCTTCATGTATATCACCTTTAATTACATGATGAAAATCGAAACTTTACAATAGGACATGTTTGTAGTTACGTAAATCCAACTGGAAAATATGATTGTGTATCTATTAATATCCATAACTAAGCTTTACTTTCAGCAGATATAAATTCTGGCATATCTCTAGTGACTGCTTGGGAGTGTGGGTGTAAAGTAATAAGCTCCTTTGCACTAAGTGGTAATCACTATGAGGTCCTGCCCTAAATTGCCTCTCAGCACTAGCAGATTATGAAATGTTTAATAAATGCATATAATGGGAGGAGAACTAGACCCCGGGGTTTAAATGAGACATGCTTATAGCAAATGAATAGTTATGTTATGTTTAAAGCAGATTAAAATACATCTTAATGGATTTCATTCTTCTTATAGCCTTCTCTGTGTAAAGTTGTATGTAGTTGTAAGTAGGGTATGCACAGCAAGCCTGTGGGCATACAGAAGTAGCCTTGTGGTCTTAATACTGTGCCACCTTCTCTACCGATGGCTTTCCCTTTTCCTAAGCCTGTTGTTCTTCCACCTGCTTCTATTTTTACAGGCACAAAAAGAGGCGAGGATCTGCTCTGGTATTTCATTTCTGTGTTCCTCAGCTCTAAATAGGGAATACTGACTTCATACTTTTTTTTTTTTCCTGAAAGTAAACTTGTGGCTGTTTGTGAAGCTCTTATCTGCTATGATAGTGGAGGCTGTAGGGACACATCTCTAAGAAAGTTTATTGGATCATATAGAAGGTCTGATTAGAAGTTTTGGATGAAAGAATGCATTTCGCCCTAATGGTATTCTGACCCTGCTAATATTATTGATGTATGTCTTTTAAAATCCCTACACAAGCACAACTGAATATAATTAGAGTGGACAGACTTCTCAAGTAAGTCAAGATTCTCTTTTCAAAGGGCGAACCTAGCTCAGTAATCATTGCTATTCAGTGCTCTTAGAAATGAAATAGAAATGTGGTGCTATAAAACCACATTTTAGGGTGTTTTGCCCTAAAATCAGTAGAAGAGAAAATCTGTGGGCAGAATTTAATTGGTTGGTCAGATTTGGGATAGCTTTTGCATAGAAAAATTATAAAATCTAGCATCTCTGTGTAGACTTTTTCATTAGTCCTGCCTTAACTGGTCCCAGTTCTGTACATAGCAACCCCACTTGCATAACCTTGGAAGATTTATTGTGAAAAGGAATTGTGCAAGCCTGGATAATGCACTTTCTTATTTTGCAATTACAGCGAGGTTGCTTGAGCTTTCCTTTCTTTTTTTGACCCTGTGTGGGAGTGAAATGCCTTTGTTTACACTAGAATTGTGAAGTCAGTGATGACAGAGTGCAAGTGAGCTCTAGGTGCCTTTTTTAGTGGTTGAAGACCAAAGGTTCTTGTATCTACCCAGCAAGTTTGGAAAACTTTCTCCTTTCTGAAGTTTGAGGGACACATCAATGTTACCCTGCATGTGTGTTCCCCAGACTGCCATTTGCCTTGCTCTGCAGACCTGCTCTTGTTATTCCTGGCTCAGTTCCATCTAGCTTACATCCTCACTGTAGTGACATGCTTCTTTCCTGCTTAACATGTATGTCATATATAAAGTATGGCACTTCAGCAGCAAGGTCTGTTTTGTAGAGAAATCAGGATATTTGTGGTCATTTGAGCATGAGAACGGGCAAATGTGTTTTACATACATATATAAGACATGGAAAAAGAATTGCAACTTGTTAATGAAATGATTCTTTAAGTTTGTTGTAACTTTTTAAAGTCCAAATTTTCAGATGTGTCCAAGGTTTTAGGTGATTGAATTTTAGTTACCTAATATGTACTTACTCGGAGCTTTGATACTGGATTCCTTTACAAAAAACTCTCTTTGGAGGGCAAAAAGGATACAGCTGAAATCACAAGTCAGTGCTGAACTGCTAGGCTATTTATTATGCTTAATTTTTAACAATGACACGTTATGCCATTTTGTAGAGGCAGGATGCTCTTGGTTCTCATGAAAACAGCAGTGCTTAGCTTTTGTTTGCTTGGGAATAATTATGCCAGGATTGGACGTATGTTTTCATTCCTCCCTTCAGAGTGCTGGATGATCATCAGATGCTGCTATCTGTCAGTAAGCCACTTCCTTTTGAAAACCACACAGTTAGTTTCCAAAGGTTTCTTTCATTGACATGGCATAAATGTGATTAAATATATTATAGTGAAGTTACAGAATCCATGAGCTTTTAATCTTGGTAAACCTGAGAAGTTAAACACCTCTTATGGCTTTCAGAGCTTTATTCCATCCAGAAGAAACCATCTGCTTTCCACAAAATATCACTCTGTTTCCTTGATCTCTTCAAATTAATCCTACTGTGATTAACTTCAATCCAATTAATAAGAACATGTAGGCAGCTGCACAGGTCTGATTACATGTGGACATGATAGTAGGGCTCCTCATAGGGGAACCAGATTAAGGGCCAATATGTTAGGCTAGATGAGCCTGATAGCAACACTTCAAACTCTTGTATCCTGGCATGACATGCAGTGTATAATAGTACCACACTTGCAAGCTATAAACCTCCTTGCAGTCAAGGAACTCAGAGGTTTTCATGTGAATATATATCATTACACATCCTTCTAAAGATGCAATGAGACTGAGCATTTATGTCTATAGCAGGATATTGAAATATGGCTTTATTTAGTGCAGAGGGCTAAGGCACACTAGAGAGGACAGGCATTTTCCACTGCATTTCCATGAACCTGTGGCAGATAGTGTCTTCCTTGTTTATTCTCAGTGAAAATGCTAAAGCCAGGAGGATTTAGGAGCCTAATATTTGCTGGAGCTTTCTTTGTTTTCATAGAAAATCATGCAGAGAAGGGGCAGATTTTTAGGCACAATTTCAGAGAAATCATCCCGCAACTCAGCCTCTGGGCTCCTGATTCTCACGAGCTGCCTCAGGGTCTTGCTGCAAGAAACAATAAGGTATGGAGTTTGCCACAAAAATCTGTCTGAGCCTGCATGTTCCTCTGCACCACGCGTAGCAGGCTCCCAGCATTGCAAAACCTTGTTCCACATCACGGAGGAATTACCATCAGCTTGTGCGGATAATTTAATGAGAAGCACTTCAAAAACGTTTATTGTTATGAATCATATTGCCATGAATAGCCCTGCAGTTGGTGGTGGGCCAGACTTGGAAATGGCTCGGCGCCCAGCACATCTGCTTTCAGATACCTAAGTGGGGAGTTTTGGTGGCTGGTATTTGATTGTTCCCAGGTGGGACTGCTGGAGACTATCCTGCCTTGAAAAAGAAACAAGAGCGAGCCCAGTTTGGGATTTTTTTAGCATACATAAAAAAAGGAAAGAAAATGCCATCCTCAATTTGATCTTTGAGACATCTTTTAAGGATCTGGCCATGGTGTGACCAAACCCAAAAGCTACCCCAGAAACACAATTATAAGACAATAGAAAGAGCACTTACAAGTAATGAGTCCAGCATTACAAATTAAGGCTGAAAGCTTTTATGATTGAATTGGTAGCACTGGGCATTGAACATTTTGCTGTGATTGGAATAGGGGGTTTTTTATTAGGGTTGTTTGTATATATATCCATAGCTTGTCATTAGTGGTTAGACACTGATTTGTAGCAGCATAAAATTATTCCACTAAATGTCACTGCAGCTTCTATTCTTTTTCAACTTCTCTCTTCTTTCCTTCCCTCCCTCTCCCATTTTTTAACTAAAAAAAAGGCGGAGAAGACCATTACTACACTGATTTATGTAAATACAACCCTAATTCAGATTGGTGTTCCAGCAGTCACATAAAAATGATTCATTGCCAAGATGTTTGTATCTTTAATAGCTTCTGGGATGAAAGGAATCCTCATCCTAGTAAGGCCGCCCCTGAAGGACTGGAAATGCGCAGATTTTTTATCTGAGTTGCACTGAATGCTAGAATGACGAATCAGTGACTGCAGGAGCTTCTAATTCAATTAAAGCTCTGCATCAAAGAACTGTGGTTGTCAACAGTAGCAACCAGGTAAGGATCCTGTTAACCTGAATATTTAAGACAATCTTTGGAGATTTTGAAAACAGATGGCAAATATCCATCTACTATCAATCCAGCCCTCTGCCAGAGACAAAATATAGAACTAACTAGTTGTTATCTGATTAAATCTGATGATTACTAAGAAAGCTAGAATGTGCTGTTTATTAGTCTAGCATAATTTTGTTTCTTTTCCACTATACTTTTATGTAGCTTTCTTACATGTGTCATAGCCGTTGTTCTCTGGGTTGGTCTGTGTTCAAACAGGACATGCATAAATGAAAAATGTAAGATATTACTTATAGGCTAGTACACCCAATAAAACAAGTCAGCTAATATTCTGAGAATTAACCCATTCACCATCTCAGTAAAACATTAAAAGTCTTTACTGGCCAGGTCAGAAGAATGGGGACATCGCTCCTTGGATTGGGGCTGATTCTTGATGTTGCAGTTTCCATCTCCTGAGTTTCCCCATCTTACCATCACCACCCCCACTTTTCCCTGTCAGTATTTTTCATGTTCACACTCTATACTGCTTACTGTCCCTAACTCAAAAGTTATACTCTATGCTTTCACTTTTCTGACCTTGAATGGCTTTATGTCCTCATGGACATCCTAACAACATACGGGCCAGCAAAACGCACCTGAAGCAAAACAAGTGCTGGTGCTGAAATACAGCCTTGTCATTAATATTCCATTCATCTCTTCTGGCTTTCCTCAAACAGCAACTGCACTTTGAGTCAAATTGTTTCTGGGTACTCATTAGAGAAAGAAATGGTTGGGCAACCCTCAGTTCCCTCACCTCATAATTTGCAAGTCCTCTGCCTGGGCGCTGGGCTGCCAAAACAAAGGGAGCTCTGCTTCCCAGTTTCAAGTATAATTGTGCTGCCTTGTACATATTGCTAGCTTAGAGATAGCTCTGTTATCTCAGAATAAGGGATAATAATGTTTCTCTGTGGAAATCAGCCTTTTACTTCACCACCAGTGTCTTTACAGGGATATCTTTCAGGATGTTGCAGTTCCTATATATAGGCTTAAATAGCCAGATTTCCTAAACTACTGAGCAGAAACATCAACTGAGACCAGCTGAGATCCCCGAAGTAAAAATGATAGAGAATGGAGAGAATGCAGTATTCCTGTGCTGCTTTTGGAGGGTTTTGGGGTGTTTTTTTCGGTTTGGGTTTGTTTGGTTTTATTTTTTGTGTTGGATTTCTGGTTTTGTCCTTTTTTTACCCTTATCTAGTTTAACTGGGATATACTGTTTGGTTAACATATGTAATAGGAACTTATCTCACTTCTGAGTCTTATTTATACTGTTAAAACTTGCCTGGTTGCAAATGCCAGCTTTTGCAGTATCTGACTTCAAAAGTCATTAGATGAGATTCCATGAAGGTGGATGCTGTTCAGACAGTGCATCAGTGTTATATATCTGGGACTATGTAATACACATTTGGAGAATGCTGAGAAAGGTGTATCATATATACAACGTAATATTTTAATTCAATTTTTTTTCCAAGAAGAATGTGCAGATCACAGTATAAGGCAGTTCAGTATCATTCACAATCACCCAAGGAGCAGGCTTGGAGACCTTTAAACCATGACTGTTATTAGCTTTTATTTTTTTAATGAACAGTCTGCATAAGTGTTTATCCTGCACAACTAGTCTAGTTGCTGCAGGCAGGGCAATTGAACAGATATTCTCTTGAGGTCCCTTCATTTTCTAAGGGAAAAAATTCTCCCTCTATTTTCTAAGATTTTCTACTGGCCATTTTAAAGGTAACAGCACCTGCAATCATGGAGAAAAGAGATCTAGTGGTCAGTTATCTCTGTGAGAAATTAATAAACTGCAACATTAGGAAGCAATGCCCAAATACACAGCGTGATCTGGCTCTCCTGTTCCACACATGTAAATAGAGCAGCAGTAATGCCACAGAGGGCTAGAAAGTTACAGTGACTTAAAACTGGTGTTGAAAAGAATGTCTATGTGGATCAGTGTTTCCCCCTACACAGAAAATAAAGTGAACAAGGATCTTTAACCTCGCACAGGGACTTTGTCAAACAGGTCCAAGAAGTGCTTTGCCATTTTCCAGAGCTACAAGAGGCTGTCTTGCAAGTATCATGTATGAAACCCTTCCATCACTTGTCTGGCAAAACTGGTTTTAATATCTGTCTGAGTTATTAGGAGGTTACCAATGAGAAGGTCTTTCCCAGAGGCGTTCTTTTCAAGGGCTGAATGATCCCATGCAAGGGCAGATAAAATCAAGCCAAAATTAGTGTTTGTTAGCTAAGGAAAACATTATTTTTTGTAGCTGTCAATCACGTACTCAGAAAGAGAGATTCAATCATAGTGAAGGCATTGGACAGGCAAGTCAGCTTGATTCTTCAATTTTATAAACAGTAGGAGGCTGAGGAAGAAACAATGAGGAAAAACGAGGCTACAGAATTAGCAAATAGAGACAACTTTTGATTCCTATGTCATTTAAATCCAAATTATAGTCATTTACTCAGTCCAGAGAGCCTGAATTTTCACCGTTTTCCAATTTAGGCGGCTGTGATGGCAGACTCCATGGAAAAGTTCAGCCTCAAATTTAATTGATAAATTCACACCTCCTTTGCTGTTTTTTTTGCCTCCTCATTCTACTGTGGCAAATGTAATCCCATGTGGTTATCTGTGACAGAAACAACACATACTGCATAATAACATTTTCAGTTAGCAAGATAAAGGATGTATCAGTAGTAAACTCATAGTCCCAGATTCCCATCTTGGTCAGCCTCAGATATCAACATTGTATAGACATAACCTTTACTTGGAGTCCTGATTCCTGCCTGACTCCTGAAGGAGCTGTATGGACACACGAGGTTCTGTCTTTCTTGATGAAGAATAATTTTTAATGACAATTGCTATATTAGTAATAATTATTTCTAGTCAGATATTTCAATCTCAAAAGCAATATTTGGGTTTTTTCCTCTACTTTAAAAACTCCCTACAAAAGGTGATATTTCCTGTGCATTAGAAACACTGTCTCATTTACCAAATGTTGAAGACCATAGATTTATTCCACTTAACATCCAACTAAAGCAATATGTTCAAAATTGGGGGGAAAAAAAGTAGTGAAAATTTTCTTGACAAAAATCCTTGAGTAGTTCAGTACTTTAGAGTATTAGGACATTATATTTTGTCCAAGGAAGTTAAGCACAAATTCAACTAACTCAGATTCCTCAAGATCTCCATACTTGATGTTTTCTGTGGACTGACTGGAAACCTTCATAGTCGTTACTGAAAGGACACATGGGCACTGGGATTTGGGTGACATTTTAACTCTTAATGCCTTAGTCTGGCAGACAGAGTCCCACATTTTCAAAATCTTATCCAGTGGATTTCTCTGTATTTAAAAATGTTTTTTAAAGAGATAGATTAAAATCCCTTTGAAAATTTTAAAATATGAATTAAGAAGTCCTCTGTTCTTCACTGTGGTTCTGGCAATTCCATGTCGGTGGCTGTGTACAAATATCCCTGTTGCCAGGGCATGATCAGTATGTACAGGATCTTCTACTTATTGTTGAGCACCCTCTCCTGGCTCTCTGCTATTTGCACAGAAGTTATGTCATGAATTGAGTGCTCTGGGATAAACTGCAGTGCCCAGTTGAGTTTAGGAGGATGTCTGCTCAAATATTGTGAGTTGCTGCTCTCCTTTAAGCATACCTGATTTTTAACAGCCTAGCTGGTTTACAGCCAAGAAATCTTTCTAGTGGTGAAATTCCTCAGTAAGGATTTTTTTCTTTCCTCTTATGCTGCTTCTAATTGATCCCAGAAAAGCACTTGCAGACTAGAGAATACAAAACATAAGGCACAATCTGATAAGGAGATGATGCCCAGTTGGTAAAAGGCTGTTTACTGTGTGACTAAGCCAACACATCTCTCAGTGGATCTTATCTTTCTCTTAATACCTCAGGAGGCCTAAGGCTTAGTCTAGGAATGAATTGCTGTGTCATAAAGCAAGTTTTTTTGCAGGGATTCTGGCAATAAACAGAGCCAGAATGAAAATAGGAGGTGAAGCTGGTGGGTTACTGCTCAGTTAAAAGTTACAGTATGAGAAACAGTCATCTGATTTTTGGATCTTACAATAAATAGAGCTGGGGCACATAAAAGTGTCTGCAGTATGTAACTGACTGCTTACCATGGTTAATTCAGTCCAAAATTCTTCGCACAAGTCATAGCAAAAAGAGCAAAAATCTTCACTCTGTTGCTCTCCTGTTATTCCACAGTCATGCAGCTAGGCAACATTAACACTAAATTTAACAGTTCCCATGCACCTGGTCTGGATCCATCTGGATCAATCCAGTAGCTTCAGGTGTCTAATGAAAGCACCTACTAATGTAGCTCTTGTTCATCATCCTCTTTGTACTTAGAGGGCCAGGTTCATGCTTTGGAGAGTTCTCCCTCTGCTAAGTGGAGCAGGGGCCCAGGGAGATGAAATTCTTAATTTTGGTGGTGAGGGGCTCTGCTTTTCTTAGCAGCCCATGTCCCTGATAGCTTCAGAGAGGTATTTCTCTTCGGCCATACTATACCTTCAGGCAATCACCACTGCATCGTGTACAGAGACCAAGAACCAGGATCCTCCTAAAGGTGCTTAATAAGAGCTTCAAAACAGCTTCATTGCCAGTTTCCTAAGTGCTGGCAATTTTAGACACGCAATTTAAATGCTTACAAGCTGTTTTAACGTTGTAACATCATCCAAAGTCTCTGAAATATTTGTTCTAATTATCATGTTTAATAAAACGTTGATTTAGCAAGGAGTTTCTAGCATCAATCCCTCTTATCTTGTTCTCAGGCACTGTTCTTGCCCAACCTGAGGAATTCTCACAGCAAAAGGACATTTTTGAGCTCTAGGAACATCATCACAGAGCATGCACCAAACTAGTAGAAAGCTAATTTGCAGTAGCCTAGGATTATACTACATTTTTTATTGCAGTGTGCTCTGGGGCTTTGTATTCCTATACAACAAGTATGACCCTGGCTTTTATGGAGGAAAGCCATCATTCTCTCCTAGATGCTATCATGGGACTGTTTGGTGTAAGTAAAGATATCCTATTCAGTTCTTTGATTTCAGCCTTGGAGCCAGTTTTCATTTTGGATTACCCTCAATTAGAAGGTGCTTTGAATTTTTTTGCAGTTTAATTGGAAAATGGGAATAAAGAAGCAGGTAGAAACAAAGAGAATACAGAAGTATTTTCAGGTCATTGCAAAATCAGAGCAACAGTGTTACTGAATTTGAGTGGATTTGAGCAGGAGCTGTTTCAATTTGTGTGTGACTTTGATACAGGCAAAGAGACCAAAGTCTTATGGTTTCTAAGTCAAGAGGCTCAAAGAATAAATTGACTGCAGCCGAGATCAGAAGCAAAACACTTTGTTTATTTCCTTTGTATGCGTTAGAGTACACCTTTTAAACTGCCAGAGAAACTCCCTAATTTGCAATAATGAGATTAACTGCACGAGAAAGAACAGCACAAAAAGAGACATCATATCAGAGAGTGTTCTTATTTATTTATTCCACATTGGAAACAATCATCCCAGCTTTCTCTTGTCTGACTCCTAAGTCACTGGGCTGTAGTTTCATCAGGAATAAATGCAAGTAATTCCACTGAGTTGTAAAGGACTGTGTTCACCAAACTATCCATGTTTCATTCCAGCTCAAGGAAGCAAAGAATTGATAATATTGAGCTTCCCTGTAGCTGAATCTTTGCTAGACAATTTTTATTGCTGTTGATTATCTTTTTTTGTCAAGTAATAGAAGCAAGGAGAGGCAGTAATAGGCATGGAGCAAAGGTGGAAGGCTTTTGGGCTGAAGATCAGGGTGGAAGCAGGTTGCCTGCCTGGCCGCATTGATGGTGTTTATGACTCTGCAATTCTTCTCTCCTTTGTCTGGGCTGCAGCCTTCCTGTCCAGGGCTCCCCGTGTACACACATGACATCCAACACAAGTGTCATAAATTGCCTATTGCTGTCAGACCTGGCCAGGTCCATGTTGCAAGGTATCTTCAGACCATTTCTAGCTCTGGCCTGAGTCAGTGGGGATGCAGGTGTTTTGCCCACACCAAGCTTTCAAGTAAGCATAGGAGCATTATTACTTGCACCAAATCTACCCCTCTCTGTCTTTCCTGTCCCTGTTAGCTGGCTGAATTAATACTAATGAAAAGGCTTATGTGGGCTGGAGTCCTATTTTCCCCTTTTACTGTAGGCCTAAAGGACTGCACCAGTACCCGCCATCGGCAGAGAGGAGTTGCAGAGTGAGAAGAGGGCATTGTACTTTCTGAAACACCTGGAATCATTTGCAGGAACATGCTGTGGAGCAAGGCTTTCCCAGCTTACTTAACGTCCACAAGCCTGCCCCTCATTGGGAGTAACTTGGAAGTACTCCACAGAGCCAATAGAGCACAGCCAAACTGCAGCAGCAAGAGTGGGGCCCTGCATCTTGAAGTAAGTGAATTTGCTCGGCTAATTGCACGCAAGGGCTCCCTCTGAGCACCTGTAAATTGTGAAGTTTAATAGGGTGGCAGATGTTGCCAGCTGCCTGGGTTCTTGCTGCCTTGGAAGTAGTTGGGAGATGAGAGCAGCAGGAACTCGCAGTGTGATTATCCTTTTCTGTATTTCTCCTCAATTTCATTGTCATTTTCTTCTCTCTTAAGAGTGCTTAAAAGCATTTTTTGCTCCTTATAATACCCACGGGAGCTGTTGTGAAGTGCACTTTTTGTGTTTAAGGTTTCAAAACCTAAAATCTCTGACTTTAAGAGGTTTGGAGAGTGTCTAAGTTGGAAGCCTGCTGCTGTAAAGACACCTGCAAAACACTGAACTTAAGCTGGCACAGCTGGAGAGAGGGATGGCTCAGAATGATGGGTGGTTACATTGCTGTACTTTGGTGCCCTCCTTCTACTGCAGGAATTAGAGTTTGTTGCTGAGTGAGAAGTAGATGTCTGAATATTTGGGTGGATCTGGCCTTTGAATTTGAGAGCTCGATGGCTATAGTGAAGCAATCACCTTTGTGATTCCACCATCACAGAAGGGACATAGAGTCACTAGCAATGAATGAGAGAGGTTCTTTTAGTTGTGGAAAGAATGTAGCACATATAGCCATGGGATTTACTGGAATGGAATAACCTTCAGTCTGCAGATGGTAGAGGAAGCTGAAGCTCTCAGTGCAGGTACTTCCATCAGTTCTTGAAGTGTGTTGAAGGAAATTATCCTTGTGGTGCATTACAGGTAGCCAGGAAGGACTCTGGTAGGAGATGCATTGCTCTGAAGCCTAGCTGGGCTTATCAGAACCCCTTCACCACTCCTAAAGTAGCTAAGGGTTGTTGCCTCCACAATTACAGTGGTTGAGTGCAGGAAACTCAGCTACCTCAACTGAGAGTTGGGATGCTATGGACTTTCCAGTATTTCTGTTTTTGCAGGATAGAAACCCGTGTGTGTGTGTGTAGTCCTCTAGCAAGCATTGCCTTCACATGTAGCTTTGCACCTCCATGTCTCTTCTGTCCAAGGTTGTAAGGCATGTGCCCAGGCATGATTCTTGTGTTGCAACTGCATCTGGGTGTTTGACCCATACATATAAATGAATGTTGAGATATATGAGAAGATTCCCTGATATAGGAGCACTGTCTGCAGTCTTACTTCAGAAGACTGAGCTTTTGTGTTAACACACTGCTGGTAACAGAGAAATTCCTGACCCTGAGGTCAGAGCAATCCTCAGTCAGAGAGGATTGTCTCCTCCCAGGAATAACCAGACAGAGCAGGAACATACTCTGTCTAGTATCAAAGACATGCCATGGCACAGCAAAATTCTCAGGAGGCTTTGGGAGTGGAGGGGAGAGGAGAGGGAAGGAGAGGGCCACCTGACTTCATAATGTGGTGCATAGGATAATCTGCTGGCAGGATGTGGGGGAGCTTGGGCCCTGCTTCCTAGCACTGTCAGCATTTTAAATTCAGCAGGTTAAACAAAGTACAATAGATCTCTTCCCCCAATCTGACCCAAAATTAGATGGTAAACAAAAGAAATATCCAGGCTAGTGACCTTTTGAAAATCTGTCCATGAGTTTTGGAATTGGATTCTCCTTCCTTTGTTTATTCCTCTACTTGCTGAGTGGCCAGGGACTCCTCTCTGTTCCTTACCATAGATTGCCTTTCTTTGGCTTCGCAGAGAAAATAAGTTAAACTAGTATGATAATAAAGGACAAAGCCTGTCATGATTAATAGTCACATGAAACCACGTGTGAAGAACATTTGATTATAGCTCTCCCCAAGAGAGAAGAGCGTTTCCCAAATATCTTAAGAGAAAGAAGGAAAAGGGACAATTTGTCTGTGATTCTATGAGACAAGTCACTTTGCACACCGAGAAAAAGTAAGTAATATTGCTGCCCATGGAGAGCATTTGGGAGAATTGGTAGTGAAAGGGAAAAAAGTTTGTGAAACCTTTAGAAAAAGTTTGATTTTTGCTAAAACTTGGTGGCACTCCACTGGGAGCTCTTCTAGCCCAGGGGTTGCTTGCTTTTTAAAATCATTAATAGCCAGCTAAATTTCTACCAGTGTGGTTGGCTAAGAAAATGTATTCCTATTAATTTAACTGAGCTCGAAGACAGAGAGGAAATATAAAAACCTCTTCAAGTTGCTGGTACCTTCTGGGATCTCAGGCATATAGAGGTCTTGAGAAATCTTGACAAATTCATACTTGGGGCTACATTTTCTAAATGGTTCACAGGGGTTTAGCTGCATGTTAATGGGCAGTGTTCCAGCAAAATATTGCAGAATGGTTTCAGCATAAACCCTATGGTGCCTACTCCTTGTTTTTAGGGGGAGTTATACTATCTCCAGGAATAATCTAGTCTTTTGTTTGGGCTTCCAAAACTTGCTGATATTCTGCCCAATTTTTACAGGGTAAACAAAATTGGTTTGGTGGATGTTTATTGCCCAGATCAGCAGCTGTTGTAAGTTACATAGCCCAAATAATAATAGCGGCATCTACTGAAATGCTACTGGGCTATAACTCGGTAGTAGCTGCTCCAGCCTGTTTCCTTCCCCTGTGTTTCATTGAGTGGTTAGGAGCACTTGTCCATTGACTGTGCTCTTTCCTCACTATAAAAAAAAGCATGCGAATTAACTCAGCAGGAAGGTGAAAAATTACCCTTCTCTTTTTTGAGTCATTGTGAGGTTCGGTACCTGGGTTTTGCTGTTCCCTGGAGCCAAGTGAGGCTTTTGAACTGCTGTCTCTGGGTTTAACCTGGAATTCTGTCCTAGTCGAACTCCACAGTGATGTCCTTGTCCATTTCCACAGAGTCTTGAACATACCAGCTTAAAAGCAGTTTGTACCTACTGTTTGTCCAGGTGCCTTTATGCTTGACTATGAAAGCGTAGAAATCCCCAAAGCACGGTTCCTGCCCAAGTTGCTGCTTTCCATGCCTAAGATGCCAGGCAAGGAGTGGACTTGGGTATAGACCCATAAACTACTAAAAGAGCATTACTACTAGGAGGTATGTGACACAGCAACCTCAACATGGGCTACTTTACGATTGCAAAGGGTGTCCTGAAATGATGTACGTGCAAGGAAACAGCCTGTCAGGATGGAAAACAGTTCAAGTGGGGATGATACAGCTTTTATGCTGCATATAAAAGAGATGAGACGTAGAGGGTTTAGCTGCCTACTGTGAGAAACCAACTCCAGAGAGGACAATGCTTCACTTGTAGAAGAAAGTAGTATAGTTTGCATGTGTGTGTGCGTGTTAATCAGCAAAGTGTGCAACAATTTGTCTTAATGCGAAACATGTACCTTGATCAGCAAATTATCTGCTTGCACATTAAATTATGCACTGTGATCTCTGAGGTGTATTAAATATTGAAATCAGAAATTTTATCATTAATGGAAACCTAATGAGCAACAACGACATTATGCGCCTCAGATGACTTTTGTGAGAAGCAACCCATTGTAGTTGGAAGGTGACTTTTCTGAGTCTCTGGTGGTAATATGCCAATTATTTCAGTTATCAATGCCCCTGGAGGCTCCAAGTGTGTAACATGGCTGTTTTACCTCAGACTGTGTATGGAAGAGGGTTTCTCAGTATGTAGATAAAAGTCAATTTGAATGGACTGGAGGAAAGAGAGACCGGTTTTTACCATGCAGATTTATAGCTAAGGGCATTCTACCAGCTTCTGTCTTTCAGCTTCTTTCATCCTATGAGGTGGCTTTTAGGATGTGCAGTTTCTTTGGACTTTGGGTAATAAAAGCAGAAGGTGATGCCTTCACCTACAGTTAACGTGTAGGTGCCTATATTTGAATATATACATATGCAATGCATTAAAATGCCTCAGGATGACTCCAGGTAATTCTGTCTCTGAAATGTTTATTATTGGGATTATTGAGCCATCAGAAATCTCAGTCAAGATCAAGGTCCCGTTACAGCAGATTGCATCTCCTGTCCTTGCTCTGCAGTTTAAACAGAGGCTGGTAAAGTGGTGTGACTTTTTCAAGGACACTCAGCTTGTCAGTGACAGACCAGGAGCTAAATGGGAATCTTCTGCTGTTTAGTTTACATTGCAGTACAGGTATTGGATTGAACATCATTTATATTTATGTCCAAGGTAGCTTTTAAGTAGCAGTATGGGCTTCACTTACGATGAAGGGTGTCTGGGTGGGCTTGCTGAAGCCCATGTCACTGCTATGCCTACTCATAGTGTCCCTGCAAAGTGTCTCAATATGTCCACATCATTCCTGTTTGCACCATGAAGTCTTGCACAAATAAAGCTGAAGGCTTTACCAAATTCTTTCACTGATGAACTAATCTGCTCTTTTTTTGTCCAAGTGGATAAATTGAAGCCGTATTTGTATACAACTGTAATTATCCACGACATGGCAGATGTCACGGGCTCACAGCTTGATGGACAGCAAGTTCCAATTTCTGGTCTCTGTGCCTCAGCTGGTGTATTGGCTGCACAGCCATGTATTTCCCTCTTCACTGCTTGGACCTGTGGAGCAGGAGTGAGGCCAAGACACTAAGACACAGTGTCAGCTGCCAGGTACCTTCTAAGCACGTGTATGCCTCTAGGGTGAAGTGGGGTATTGTCTTCCCTAGGAGGCTGACTCTGCCTCCAAACACAGAGCCAGATGACAGTCTTTGTAGGGCTTAGAGATGTCCTGCTTTTACACCCCTCTCCATTGCTGCACATTATTAGATGCCCTTGATTTTTATGATGGTCCTAAATTGCTACAGAAAACAGTGCTGTTTTCTGCTGGCTTAACTGTTGCGTTCCTTAAGGCTTGTTTTTCAATGTTACACTTTACTGCCTGTTAAGTTAACTGGATTTTTATCTCCTCTGCCTCTGACTGCCTTCTGTAAAAGTCCGAAGCTAGCCACAGCTTGCCCAGAGGAATATTCCAGGAGAGAAAAGGAAGAATTCAGGAACAATAATAAGGTAACCCTGGCAATACTGTTGCAAAATAATAATACAGAAACATTTAGGCATGAAAGAGTGGTTCACCCCCATAGATACCTACTTAGAGTACAAAAGAAATAGCTCCACAGGGACCTTCTCTGCTTAGAAGAGATTGCAGGTCTAGTTTATCCTCTCTAGATGCAAGTGCAGCTTACAGGTATCTTTGAGGTGTGCATTAATGGAGGTGGTTTTTTTCTCTTCATTGTTCCTGATTCCTTTGTCCCTAGATATCAGAGGAAAAGGGATTATATTTCATTATACTCCCTTGGGTGTGATAATTGACCTTCCCTGTGTTCCTCTCAGTCCACAAACAACTCCTCTTTGATGTGGAGACAGGACAGAGATGCACAAAAGCGGTTGCCTCTGCAGCCCTGAGCAGCATGGGTTAGCAGGGGGCAAATTTTGTTCCCCACACCTTTTCCTGTAGAGGACAGGGCTGAAATGCAAAACAGACATTTGGTGCCCTAACCTAGTACTTTATCCCGCTCAATTCAAAGATACTGGGCTGTGCTCCTCCCTTGTTGGCTATAGTTTGCCTAAAGATTTTGCTAACTTTACCCTGAAATATGTTCCTACAGACTGTTTATGCTATTCTGAGCCAATTAAATAAAAGCACTGCTAAAATATTTGTGTTTCCTTGTACAGCAGCCACTGGGCTTATTATGTTACAGCACTAGCAAGGGCTGCTTTGGGAGGGGACTTACTGTGCCCACGCAGAGCTGATCCCACCAGAGCCCAGCCCAAGATACAGAAAAGACACAGAGACAGACTATCCTTTACAAGGCTTGTTGAACCAGAGGCAGTGCTTTTGAGAGAGACATCTATATAGATTGTCAGCATCTTATGATAATTTGAATAGTTCCAAGTAGTGAGTGTTGAATGAAAGTATCTCAACACTGCTTTGAAAGCCAAAGTTTGCTGTGGTGAAGCTAAAGGTGGTAGAGAGTGTTTGTGTCATTTGTAGGGCTAAACATTGCAGTAGGTTTTAATTTTCTTTTATCAGAAACTACTTGTGATCTGATGCTGATCCAAGCTGCAGAGAGGTGATACGTAACTGCAGACACCTTGCAGAGAGGTGATACATAACTGTTGGTTGCTCTACAGCGTGTGTTTGGTCATCAGCTGGATGATTAATGTGAAGAGGAATAAAGGATGGGTTCTGGTAGTTTGTAATTGAGGGAACAGTCGGAAGTATTACTGAAGCTCTTGTCTTATTTTACAGAAGTGTGAAGGATTCATTACTTTGCAGAGCAAATAATATATTTTTTCACCTAACAAGTAATAAATGATGAGGAGAGAGAAAGATCTTTAAATATCAATGGACTGTGTTCACGGTCATATTGCATCTCATGGAAGAAAAGACAGGAGATTCAAGAACGGTCAAGTAAACAAAAACTTGGTAAAGGGGTACAGCCAAGGATAGTCCTAAACCAAGACCAGATCTCAAATTAATGTTCCTAGAAATGTGGAGGGACTGTCATGATATTTTATTTTATTCTGCTTCTGATAGAGGAACAAGAATTACTGCAGGAAGGAAGGGGCAATTTCTGTTGCCAAACACACTGCCTCAACATCAGGAATGAGACCTAAATCCTAAGATTTCTTCTTTAGTTTTGTATATTTGATAGCTTTTAATCCTTTAACCATGGCTTGTTTTGTGCATTTCAGTTCATAAACACATGTCTCTCTATTACTTACAAAAATGATTAAGAAAGAAAACTGAAATTATATGTTAAGAATGAATATTACGGTTCATATAACAGATATTGTCTTTCAAAGAAATGGTAGTATTGTTACCTGAGAGAGTACTGCTTCAGAGCAAATAGATAAAGAGAAGGAGGACACTGTGGCTGAGCGAACACTGTTGTAATCTTGTGTATAGATGACTTCCATGAGCTTGCTATACAAGGCCAGGAAAGTGCCTCTCCCCTGTGTAAAGAGGCTGTAATTGAATTTAAGCAAGTTAAAATATTAATTCAGCAGGTGTGATGTGCCTTGAGATATCAAACTGCTTTCTGGAAAGGAACAATCAATAGCTAATAATATCAAAATTTGTTATTTTCAAATACTTAAGAGCTAGTCAAGAGCCAGATGTGCTTTAGTTCAGCAATACCCTGACAGATCAGGGTGACTTTTTAACCACAGAATGTGGGTGGTAACAGATGGTGTCCACTTAAGCTGAGTTGTCCATTGCCATCTTGCTGTCTCCAACTTTATAATTGTAGTAACTAGATATCTTCTAACTTTAAACAGTCTCGGACTTTGCATCTCATCATGTGTTTCCTGCCATTCAGCCTGCTCCTGAGTGAAGTATTCTGCACCTTTAATGCTGAAAAAATTTTACTCCTATTACATCCTGAAACTGTTAATAAAAAATATTGTGAGACTTTTCTACTTATTCTGGAAATTTCATTGTAAAGATGACTTCTTTCTTCAGTAAAAGAAAAAGCAGTAATAGGTGGTAAGCAAAATATACAGATGACAGACCTGTATTTAATCCACTATTGTCATTTTTCTGCAAGGCTCTATGATTGTATGAATGCTGAGATTATGGGAATGCAATGATAGCCCAGGATACCTCAGGAAATAAATGCTGCTTTCTCTCTGTAGAGCAATTAATTCAACAGTTAGCTGGGAGAGGACACTCTACCCTTGGACTCCCTGCTATATGGAGGACATCAAGCTGGCCAGACTCCAGCTAGGACAAAAATTGTTACTTTGAGAGCTGTTTTCTGAAGCATCTTGTAAGATGTGGGATGTTACACCTTCCCCTGATACTGAGGCTTGCAAGTCACTTTGGTGCCTTGAAAATTGTGCTGATCCATCGTAATACAGGTGTAGCAACAATTTGAGGATTTGGGATGCCCCTGTCTTGTTTCTTCAATGACTTTAGAAGGAGCCTAGTTGGATACCTGAGGCTCAGCACCTGATCTTTAGATAAAAGAGAAAACTAACCTGCATGTCCAGTTGTTCCACAGAAAGCCTGACATCAGGCAAACTGCTTCCTGCAGCTCAAGAAGGCTGCAAACTCTGAATGTGTTCTCTATACGTGTCAACTTGATCTCTTCACGTCTTGAAATTGAGGTAAACCTTTCCCAGCTGTTTTTTTGTATTGAAAATTTCTACTCTTAAAAATTGATGACAAGGGAGCAGAATACTCACCACCCATTAGAGTCCTATCCCCAACTATGCAGATGGCAGGTTACATGCTTTTAGTATTATGCTTCAGCTATTTCTGGCTTCTCCTCTCCATATCCTGTCTGTAGCCATGTGCCCTTTGCACAGTGGGCTCACCCTGTTCCTGTGGCCAGGCTTTTTCAGTGCAACTCAGAATTCGTGTTCCATTGACTCAGTGTTAAATAGGTGTTGTCATATTAAATGTGGTAGAACAGAAAATTCTTCTTCCTTACACTGTAAGAAGTGCCACACGTGTGTGTTTTGCACCATATTGCAACTGGAAAGGTAGTTGAAATGACTGATTGAGCTTCTCTTGATGCTACTGTTGATCACTGTCGAAGTTTAGGACTGCTTCCTTTAAGCTTTTTAATAAGGGCTGCCACAGACTTGGCATGTTAGCTTTAATTTAGTCTTTACAGAGAAACAAATAACACTCTTTACAGACTTCCAAAAAAACACTAGTTGGAGCTGACTCTGGTGTAAGTCCCTAGTAATTTTGCCTTGAGAGAGAAGAAATTATTAAAAACCTGTGCTCCTGAATCCCTTCCCTGCCCCTGTCGTATGATATGAAGGTATTACTGAAATCCCCAGAATTAGTGATTTGTTGCAAATTTCCTGACCAGGGCACTCAGTTTGGATGGGTCTTCTTCCCCCTGAGCTGGTCATGCAACTGCCCCTCACAGGGATGTATGGAACAAGCAACCCATAGTGCAGTATTTCTGGGAGGAGCTACAGCACTTATAAGACTGATGGAAGCCAGGATATTTTTTTTCTTCTAGACTATAGAATACACAGAAATAAATATTGAGGCTCTGTAGCTGCAAATAAGCCCAAGAGCAAGGTCAAATGTAAACATTTCTGTGACGTTTTTGTTAACCTGTAATGGCCTTTTCAACCTTCCAGCATGTAAGAATCATCAGGGTTCTGGTCAGAGTACTGGGTTGTGCTTAGAGCTCATGTTATTTCTTCCCTTAGGCTAGATAGTGTGCTTTGTGGTTATTCTACTGTAAAGGTCAAGCTGCTGAGGCATTAAGTGCATCCCTCCTTTTCCTGTATTAGCTGTTTTCTTTTTTTGGTCTGCTTCCACATTTGGGCTTTATGCCTTCCTTGAGCAGTTATGATGTGTGTACTTCATATGCAGGCTAAACACCTCAATGTACTCTCATTCTGTCTATTTTCTTCCTCTGGTTTCACAAACTGTTTCCTATGTTGCATTTTGATATCCCCAGGAAGACACTCTTTGTCAGGAAGCAAATTAAACTGAATGGCAATGCTTGACACCAGCTTTATGGGTAACTGGTGATTAAGTTACCTCTGAGAAGCATTTGCCTCCCAAAGACAGAATGAATATATTGTAAATATGCTCTAGTCTTCTTCAAGGATTTTTTTATGTGGAGGCAGAGTTATAGGATCATAAATAATATCTTATGATTAGCTCAAAGTTTGTCTTTCAAAGAACAGGATCTCAGCAAAAGAAGAGGCAATATGGCAGGAATTACAATTATTGAGCCAACTGGAGGGGTCGAGGTGGTGGTGGTTCAGTTTGGAATTTCTTTTTCTGTTTTGGTTTTTTTAGGGATGTAATTGATAGAAAACTACACTTAATGTCCCATGTGGGAAATGATGCTATCAGGATCTTGGAGTAACTTTGGGACCACCCAGCACAGCCAAGACGTAGTGAAGAACTGATAGTCATTATACAGTCATTAACCATGTACAGCCAACAAGTGGCTTTCTGAGCTTAATTTTCTCTAACATTCAAAATGAATCAGGCAATGAGAATTTTTTTAGGGGGGTTATACATTTTCCTCTGTTCTCTAAAAGCAATTAGTGGGAGGTCATCTTTGTCTTTTTCTGCAGTCTGGACAGGGTAAAAAGAAAACTATTAAACTACTTCCCATCCACCTTTTCTGACACTTCAAGGCAGAATCACATGTACAGTGCTGAGCTTCCAACCTGTAATCTTGTGATTAGACATAGCAAGACTGCTTTACTATTCAAAGGTTTACAATTTTAAGACTGAATAGCTGAATTTCTTTAGCCTTGAGTCCTGATTCTGCAAACAGTTCTTCTCAAAAGGGGATTTTCTGCAGGTCAGGAGTTTGATTTGCTTTTATGTCTTTTAGTATAAACCTGAAAACTACCTTGATTATTATGGTCTTGTGATACAGCACAGTGCACCAAGTGGGCTTTTCTTTTTTATGTTGGTTGTTGCTTTGGTTTTTAATTTGGCTCATTTTCTAGAAACTACTAGCTTAAATTGGTTTGGAAATTGCCAAAAGACTGCTTTAGAGGTCTAAGCACCAAAATCTCAGTCCAGAAAAACTCTGAGGTGTAGGTTTAACTTTGAACATGGGCTATAGATTCCATCATGCAAATTATACTTTTGGGAACACCTGAGGGTTTTATTCAACTCCAGCCAAATATTGGGGCCAGTAGTATAGCTGGAAATGGTGTATTTAGTGACACATGGCAATGCTTCTTTCCTGAAAATGGGCACTGGGACACGATTTTAGCTAGGAGGTGTGTTGTTCTTACAGGCTGTCTACAGTATTTAGAATTGAAGGGTGCTTTTCTCCCTAAGTGTGCTCTTATTGGCAGTGTGGCTAATGCAGCTGTCTCCAGCTCACCAGTGAATGAATTGAGAGAAGCTTAGAAGTGGTTTATGCTCACTCAGACAGCAGCTCTGAGACAAGAAAGAAAGAAATGAAACATACAGTTGCTTTGCACAGAAATTAAAAAGCTTCTGCAGACTGTTCCAGCCCGGATGGGACGTGGCAGTCTGAAAAAGAAGAAATAAAAGTAGTTTGGGACTTGTTTTCATTTCAGCTGGTGCCCAAATCAGTATTTGTATGTGAATGAGTGGTAGCAAGTCTTATATTCCTGCAGAACACACTGAAATGAGAGATTTGAAAACATGTACTTTTGCTTTGCTTAATAAAAAAGAGTCAGGCCACAGCATCTCTCAGTGCCTCAGTTTCTCACAAAATAAAGGGGACTCAATATTATTTATTCCACCAATGTGGTCTTCAGGGTTGGAATTACCCCCGCTACAGGAGATAATCATGTGGCGGTCACACTGTAGGTGACAGAGACAGAAGAACCTCCAGAAAGCAAATGAGCCCAGCTGAGGTCTGAATTGCTCTCTGGAGTTTCATCTCTGTCCAGTGGCTAAAGGAAACAGTTAAGCAACTGCATGACCCTTTTAGATAGTGAAATGAAACAAGACCTGGAGAGCTACAGATGTTACTGAATTTACATGGCCTGAAGTATTTTCACTGGCTATGCAGGAATTTTGCAAGTGTAATACAGAAAAGACCCTTTCCTTGGAGGCACTAAGGAGTACCATCTGCATCGTTAATCTCTCCTATATCCTGTCACTTCTGGAGGCTTATGATAAAATTGTCATAAAGAAGAGAATTTTTTCTATTAACATGCACCCAGCATTGCATTTCTAAGTGCCAGGTGTCATTTGGGGTCATGAAACTGCTCTTCTGTTGCAAACTTGAGGAAATTAGTGACTGACTTCATGCAAAACCAGAGCTGGGATATAAGAAATCATAATTCACAATTAAGCAGTGCCCTAAGAACTGCAGTCAATTAAAAGGTGTTTTTATTGGAGGGGTGTTTGTTATTGTTTTAGCTTTTTGTTTAAAGAGTCTGAAGTCTATTTCTTTTGGGAAGGCTTGCCTAAGCAGTTTCTAACCATTATAATGTCATTATATATAGGATTCATTACATTAGAGACATTAGGGGAGATTAAAAAGGATCTATTGGAGGCATTGGCTGAAAAAGAAAGGATAAAGACTAGTTGCGGTTTGAGCTTTTATTACGTGACTTGAAACAAATGTTGAAATATTGTATTTAAGCTAAGTATTTGTTGGAGGGAACATTAGGAGGGAAAGCAAAGCAGCAAATACCACTCTCACCATTAAGGAAACAAAATGGCTGGGAACAGTGTGTTAATTAGCAAACTAATTTCCTTGTACTTTAAGTGCATAACAAGTTTTAAATGCCTTCCAAATGGATGATATCAATTGCATTTTGTTCCTTGAATGTAATTGTTTCCATGGCAATGCTGAGTTCTGCTGTACACGGATTATGTCTGTAAATCCTCCCAGTCATTTATGGGAAGTCTGTATTAGTTTAGCAGCTGACCTGTATTCAGGTTGTACTCCGCTTTTGTTGCAGTTGTTTTACAAGCCCATGAACAAAAAGAAAAGTCACTGGCAAAGGACCAGATCCTCATTCCATCCAATTTGGCTTCATTTTATTGAATTTAGTGGAGCTGTGCTGCATTACCTCAGCTTCTGCCCTGGTCTTATGAATATCTTCTTTATACATGCAGGAAAAAGGGCCGCAAATATCATTTCCCTGCTACTATAGGCCATCGTTCAGGTCACTTTTAATTTGCTGCCTTATGAGATGCTATCAAGTAAGCTCTTATTCCCCAGGGAGAACAGGTAACACCAGGGCACTGCTGTAGAGTTGCTGGCCACTGCTGGGCATCTGGAAAGGGTCAAGAGGAGATCGTTGCCTTCATGGGGAAGTAGTCACTGATTGCAGGGTGACTTCAGAGTCCTCTCAGTGTGAGGAACATCATACAGGAAAAGGACTAACCCACCAACAACTTCTGGTCTCTTAAAGCAGCAGCACATCCCCTTTTCTCTGCCAGCTGTGCCTGTTCTCCTTGATTTTTACACAAGGTGATGTAGTTACACTTTGCTCAGAATCCCTTTACCTTTTCCCGTGTTAATTAAATTCTTATTTTACTTCTGGTATCAGAAAGAGTAGCCTGTGTTCAATAATTCACTCAAAGTCCATGCTTTTCAGGTTGGCATTTGTTGGATTTCCCTTCATCCCATTTTCTAATGGTCATGAAGTTCAGTGTTACAAAATATGCCACATACTTCAGGAGGAAGGTCCAAGTACATGCATTAAGATATTGAAGGGCTGAGTTCAAGTCCTAGCTCTCTCATAAATTACTATTTTAGGCTTGGGTAGATTAGATAGTCTCATAACCTCAGTTCCTATTGCACAAACCACTAATTTTTCATTCCCATCACCATTTTATCAGTTCATTCTAGTCTATGTATGTAGTCTAATGGGACCAGTTGTTTACCACTTTGTAATGATGCAACATTTTGTGGAAAGAAGCTAGAGATTTTAAAACTGTGGTTCTTACCCAGAAAAAAATACTCTATATTTGCATTTAATTTACTCATTCCATAATTTACAAGCTCCATGTATGGTTTAGTCTACCAAAACTGGCACCACCTGAACATTATGGTGTCTACCACATTTTGACTTTCTTTTTTTCATTTAGAAATGTGAGAGGTAGTTGGATTCATTGGGGTGTTTATATAGTTATAAAAGATTAAATAGAGGAAATACATAGCCAACTTGGGGAGTAAATGGAAACATTTATACAGAAGACTCAGCAGTTTCTAGTTTAGTGCATGTTTTCTCTTTCCCATTTACCTTTGTACTCTTTTCTAGTGCAGTTTTCTCTTTCCCATTTACCTTTGTTTGCTCAAGACAAAGACATCAAACAAAATCCTGACATTGAACAAAGACTGATGTGTGTGACACAGCATTCAGGAGAAATACACCCTCTAAAAATGTCTTGCATAAATGTGTTGGAGAGGAATTAAACTCTGTTTGGGAATGAAGGAGAAAATAGAAACTCAATTTTAGCTGTGTATCCTGCAGCTCCAGTACCAGCATGCCTCCTTACATCAGTAGTACTTAATCTTTATTTACATTCATTTGTTCCTTTTGTAGTGTGTTGCTTTTGTCTTTTGTTTGGACCCAGGTGTTCATTTTTATGACTCAGTTCTGCATAAGGTGAAGCATAAAGAGACAGTGTAGGGATAGCCCTTGCCCACAAGAAACTACTAATAAAAAGACAGTAGTAAGTTATGTCTGTTTTACATGTAGGAAGCTAAACTATGGAGACATCATGTAATTTGCCCCAGGTCCCATAGGAAAGTCATCCAAAGTTGGGAAAACAGAGTTCATGTGCTGGGTGGACAGCATAACCACAATTTGTAGCTACCGGAATTTTAAGGTGGGCAGTCAGTGACGTCCAGGCACTAAACTTCTAGAAAGGTGCTTATGCTTCAGTGACACAAATGTGAGGTAGAGCCAGAGGGCCTTTTTCACCTTCTGCCAAGTACTGTTCAAGCATGGAGCTTGAAGCCATTCCCAAGAGCTTCTCCAGTGCCTAAACACACAGCACTCAGTAATAAAGCAGGTGAGTAATTTGCAGCAACCAAGAAATCTAGCAAAAAGCTCTTCTTTCATGCTTGGGTAAAATATTGATCATCTCTAAAATATGGGGGAGCATCCAGATATTCCCCAAAGGATGTATCCTTGAAGTATTTCAGGGCATTTCTCCCTCTCTCTGGAATTAAAAATGTGGAATTAAAGAGATCCACATTCTGGGGAGAGACCTGACTTTCATAATTTATGCTAGATGGCAGTATAAAAAGTATTATTAGCAGAGAAATTGAAGAAACCCTTGGTTTAAGAGTTGTTTATATTACCAGACTCCAGTTAAAAATGCTTACTGTAAAGAAAAATAAGAGGTAGCATTGTCTAATACCCTCACTCTCATCCCTCTAACTAAACTCTAGCCAGCTCTTGTAATACCTGGCCCTGGGCAGTGTTAATGGATTGTGAGCCAGGGAAGAACTGTTGGGAAAATCGATTTTTGGTTCAGCAGTCAACATGATTGTTCCAGGCATTTTGTTTAGTTCTTTCAGGAGAAGAGAGGGGAAAAAAAAAAAAAGAAAAAAATTATATTGACCTAAACATTTCATTTGTTCTATTTTTTTATGCCTTTTCTTTTTAACTATTTCAATTTTAAAAAAGAAATTTTCCTCCAAAACAAGAAGTTGAACACCTGTATCTAAAAAAAAGGGAAAGACAGTATTTCACTTGTGGAATTAATACCTTCCCTCTCTTCCTCTCCATACTGTTTTTTGGGTATAAATCCCTACCCTGTTTGACCCAAACAATTTCAGTTGTGTAAAACTAGATTTTTGACATCATACTGCTAGGATAAACTCTTGCAGTATCATTTCTGGCTGCACTTTATCTTGGGAAAAGCCAAATGTTCTGTTTCCATGAGACTCTTCCTCTCTCATGCAGCCAAGGCAGGGTCCCCTGCTCCCCTAGAGCTGCCTTGGTCTGTCATGAGTACAGCGTGTGATTTTGGGCTCATTTAGCTGCTATCATGGCTGAGAATCAAGAGAGGAAGAGTAAAGACCCAGGATAAAAAACTTCAAGCACTGCACTTTCCTCAGTAGCTGATCCCACTGAGTCTGTGCCCTGTCTCAACTTGGTCTTACCCTTCAGCTAGGCCAGGTACCAGCCTTTTCATGCCTCCTTCTACCTTGGAAGTTAAGAGACTTCTTGGTGCTCCAGATATGTCCCTGAGGCTATAGCCCTATTGTGGAGTGAGTTAGTCTGCGTGGCATCTAATTTCATGTACTAACCTGTGGTGTTTCATTCACCGTGGTCTCCTTTCTCATCTTTCCTACAGGTACAAGCAAGAAATCCCAATGTTGGCTTCTCCATTGCTCCCTGTTGGATTCACCTGTTCAGTCTTTCTTTACTAATGACAATAAGGAGCTGTTGGGCAACAGCCATATGTAAGTCATCCCGACAACTGCATGTCACCTCCAGTAAGGTAAAGAAGGCTTAAAGTTTAAGATACCTTTCTCCTGGGTTAGTATATTAGCACTTTTGCCTGGTTATCAAAGTCCTCTGGCTCTCCAGCATCCCGCAGAACAAGCACTTTAGTCCAGGCACATGCTGGTACCCATTTTGAGTGCTTACACATAGGAAAAGTATAGAGAAATCAGTTTCTAAGTCTTTCAGCTCACTGCACAGAAGTTTCCTTCCAATTCTTCATCCCCTTCAGTACATCTTGCTTGTCCAGAACAGCTACATTCTCTCACTGGACTGCACTCCTACTCCTGCACACACTCCTGTGCACAGTCACGCACAGTCATGTCATACACAACCGACCTCACGTGTACTGTACATACACACACGCTTGCACACACATGCTGTCTCATGTACACACCTGGGTAAATTTCATGTTGGGGGTATTTTTCTGGACTTTGGGTTTATTCAGAGATTTATCTCTAGGTGTGAGTTGGAGCCCATTAGGGTACTGAAGAAGTAACACATTGTCTTCACTAAGAGGGATGCTAACCACATCATCCAGTCCTGTGTTGCACCCATGCTCTTAACAAGCCTGGAGGAACCAAATACCTTACAGACTCCTTTACTGATGATCTGCTTGATGAATCCCAATCTCAAAGGACCTGGTTTCTTTCAGAAAACTTTGAGAGCTCTGTTCCCAATGGGATGATTCGCGCTCTGCATCTGAGAAATTTTAGATTTACAAGGAGAAACAGAGTTAATATATTTAGAAATTCAGGTGGAGAAGTTTTTAAGAGATTGAAGTTAAACTTGTGCTATGCAACATGGAACATTTCAAGCTCCTGATAGAGATGACCTGCGGTATTAATGTATGAGGGACTGTGATGATGAGTTGGGAGCATCTATTCTAAATTCCTTTGAGTTTTAATCTGGGACAGATGAGAAGTGGGGAGAAAAAAGCAGATTTAAAAATAGCTGTGTGCCTTCTGCAGCCAATTCATTCTGCAGGAAATCTGAACAATATTCAGGAAATAGTATAACTCCCAGAAAAGCCTGTTGTTTCTAAGCAGAACCAGTCTGGTTTTATCTGCACTGAGAAGCAAATGGGATTGACAAGCATGTAACAGAATTGAGACAGAAAGTGTGAAACTGTGTTTGAAAGCAGAGAGAAGCTTATAGATAATGTTAGTTTCAGTTGTGATTGAGAAGGAAGGGAGTTCCCTAAAGGAATTGGGTCTGCATTTGGAAAAAGTGGCGGGCACCTGAGAGGGTCTAAAGAAAACCAGCTCGAATTTTGTGCCAAATAACAAAAAGTTGCTGCATATCATTAAATAGAACATGTCTGGCTTGGTGGAGCTGAACAAAGCTACCGGTATGGCAGCAAGTGACATCCACTTTGCATTCCTTGCATGAGTGAGTACATGAGGACTGGGAGCCAGAGCAGAGTCACACGAGCAGGGGGAGGAAGGTCGGCTGAACATAACCCTCATGAAACGACTGTCTGGTTGAACAGTAAAATTCATCACTGATTTGAGACAGGACGTCACTTAATTGAAAGCTAAAAGTTTAGTTTTCAAAACTGCTTTTCACAGCAGTGGTACCCTGTCCACGTGGGATCTTTTCACTGCAGAAGCACTGTCATTTATGATGCTGGTTTTTTTCTTTTAGGTTTGGACAGTCTTTTCTTTTTGTTTGCTTCTTTTTAAAAGCCAGAACAAAAAATTTGCATGTTTGCTTGTCCTGTAGGGTGAATTTTTGTCAGTCTGAGCAAAACTGTGCATACTTCTTAGGAGGTCTTTGTGATCTCTAGAAAAGGAGGAAGCCACCTCTTATGAAGCTCTCTCCTATTCTCTCATCAAAGTGGAAGGGATTTGGCTTTCAAGTAACTTTCAGACAGCTAAATACCACTCAAGAAAAAGTTCATAGAAAGAGATGGAAAAATTGGGGGGGGTTTGTGAGAAATGAGTAATATTGTACCTTTCAAACAGCTCTGCTGCACTGAAGAGTGTCTGTGTGGTAACACAAGGCTGTGCTCGAGGAGCTGATCATACCTGAGCTACGGCCAGAGCTGCAGCACCTCCTCAGGCCAAAAGCAACCTGTGAGGATTTTTATTAGGGCTGAAAGCTTAATCATCAAGGCTCTTTTGTTGCTTCTATTATCCTCAAGCCTAAAAAAACACCACCTGTTGCTTTGTACACTTGCTTAGTTCCCTCTGAGAAATGCCACCCATGGCCAGCACCCCTTTCTTCCTGCTGGGCATCTTTTTCTGTTCAGTATTCAACAGCTACTATTGGGAAATAGGAAGAAACTTGGCTAAATAGAAAGGATTTGCATGCAGAGCAGCTGCTTTCATGAACAGGATGAGCACATGCAAAACTGCCTTGTCAGTGTGTAACCTACTCAGTGTTCACCAATATTTAAATAGTGGTGATTTTAAGTGTGTCATCAGTCTTTCTTTGGCTAAAAAAAGAAGAAAGGTTTTGTTATTTTTCAACTTGGTTATTCTCTTGATTTAACTATGCTCAGCCATCTGTTGAGGTCACAAAAAGACACAGGCAAGTAATTAAGTGGACCGGTTGCACTCAAATAACAAATAATTGAGATTAAGTGTTTAGAGACAGCTAATAGGCTAAAAGTACTTTCTCATAATAGCTAGTGCTTGTGAAAATTTTATGCACTTGCGAGAGAAAGGGGTGGCTCCTGAATAAAAGGCAAGCTAGAAATAAGGTATTAAATCTGGAAAAAGATTTTTAGGGACTTTTCTCACCTTACCGTGATGGTCTAAAAGTTTCACTAGACCTGTAGGCACTCTTAAGGAGTCAGGAGAGATCTGTAGACTTATTAAATGAGTTGCCTCTCACTTTGGAGATGTTGTCCTTTCCCAGTATTCCTGGAAGGAGCACACAGCCCAAGGTTATTCAAGATGTATTACTTCAAAAACTCAAGTCAGGGGGAAAGTGCTACTCACAGAGTGAATTCCCAGCTCTGTTGCAATCCAAGACAATTTTGCCTTTGTTCAGTATTTTCTGAAGAAGAGTCTTTCCATTTAGGAAGCAACATCCACCACAAACTTACGGTAAATGCACAAAATTATAGTGTAGGTTGAGTGCTAAACCCTAAGTTTATAAACAAGCAAAAAGGGCAGGCAGATAGCTAATATTTCTGTGCCTTCCCAAAAGCCTTTTTTTTTTCCCCAATAGTAGGCATTTTATTGAAACTGGCACAACCCACAACATAGAACAGACATTTAACATGAAGTAGTGTATGGAAGGGGCATGGTGGCAGCTTGTGGAAGACTAAAGAACCAACACTGTGTTGGGAACTATCATAACCTGATTTAATTGTCTTTATTTGTGATGTGTTTGCACACCACTTTGGGAGTTGCTGGTGGGAGAAAGACACTCCTCACTCATGCTGCTGCTAAAGTCTCCAAGACTGAACACACCCTACCCTGCTTTGGGGTAATCTGGTCCAGCAGTTCTTGTGGAGCTATGTGTAATTTTGCAGTATATCAGACATTATCGGCTGACGAGCAAAATTACTTATCAACGTTATAGTGGCTGTACTTTGACAGGTATTCAAACTGAAAGATCAATTTACATTTTCTGAAGGGAAGGAACAAGCAGTAGATTAGTTTTCAAATGGTTTTTAGTACAAGAAATGAAACTACTTACATCAGTGATTTCTAAGGTTACATTTGTTTCTGCTGTGGTTTTTTCTCCCATTCTAGGTGCAATTCCTATTTGCTAGGGACTCTGTGCATTATATTAGAATAAGGAAAACTTGGAGGGCAATTTTAGAAAAACAGATATCCAAATCACTACCATAATCCTTCTGGCTCTTTGAAAATGAAAAGTAGAGTGTTTCAGAGAGCCGTTTATTGGAAAGATTAGTTTTATCATGAAATTATTACTTCAGCACATGGTTTGAGATTTTCCATTACCTTAGAAAACTCACAGATGAAAACAGAGTTGCCAATGAAAAAGTGCTAATGACTGAAAGAGTCTTTTCCTTGTGCACTTTTTTTCCCCCCTGTAGCTATATACTGGCTTCACCTGGGAGAAGTAAACAATCTATTAAAAAAGCCAAGGATGGAAAAAATAAGTTAAAGCTTTACTGTAAATTTTGTAAATCAACTCATTTTGAGTTGAAAAAACTCTATATGAAAGAGTGACTTTTAAAAATAAACTCTTTTGCTCTTTCTTCAAGAACAATCTGACTATAGGTATTTACATGGAAGCTTGTAAAAAAGCTCTTAGTGCTTTTGAATGAATATATGAACAGTATGCAATGATATAATCATTCCCTTAAAGAGAAGTCTTTGCAAAAGATAAAGACAACTCCTATGAAGGTTGTTAATGCATTGACAGACTTAGCCTACCTTCTTTATTACAGGTAACCCCTTGGGAAAGACTTCATCAGCATCACCCAAAATCAGAAACTGTCTGCCCAATTGAATGCTCTAAATAGGAGAGGACCCTGTTTGTTTTCTTGCAGCACCACTTCACCACCTGCTTAGTTTAGTGGTCTTTCATTCCATAATGGGGATTTAGTTGCTGTTACTGAAGCTCTGAATTCCACATAAGGAAAACTTTGATGTCCATAGAGATGGACCTCAAAAAAATACATGAATGGGTATCTACTCATATTCATTCCTGATATGGAGACATATATTTTGGAAGACTTCTAGTCTTGTAGACTTTCATTGTGTTTTCTCATTTGCTCTTGTGCCACCTCCATTTGATTTTCACCAATGTAAGAATTTTCTTGAGTTAAACCTAAATACCTCCAGCAGGAATCTGTTTCTCTGAGTTAAAAAGATGGAACTTAAAGTAAAGTGGGTTTTGAAGTTCAGTGTCATATAGCAAATTTCTGTACCAATAAAGTGGTTCTTGTGATGAGAGGAAAGGATATTCTTGAAACTTCAGCAGAGAGGGATGAAAGGAGAATGATATCAGTGTCCCTTTAAATGTCTCATGAAGGTTTCATGAAAGCAGGATTATATCAGTCTTAGGATGCCAAGGTTTTATTTATAAAAATTAATTCTTCCAGAAAATATCCCAAACCAGCGTCATGTTGTTGAGTGCAAATGGCTGCATTAGCAGTTAGCGGCAGTTGTACATATGTCCATCCATCTGCCTTATGACTTTATATTTGGGGAAGGGGCTGTGTGTTAGTTACTTTGTGTAAAAGTCTCTTTTTCATGTGTGTAAAGAAAAGGATTGCATATCCCATAGTGATACACTGGGATAAAAGCACTCATAGGTGGCCAGATTAAGTTCCTTGTTGTTGATACACTCGTCTCTGGGCAGAACGAGCCAGAGGAAAATCAGGTGACAAAATGGATTTAAAAGAATTATGGACATGTCCTTCTTCAATTTTTTTTCTCAGTCAGTCCTACAGTTTTAATTTACAATTAGAACGCCTTTCAAATTGGCAAAGGAACTCTTTTCTTTGAGTGGGTTGTTCTACTTGTCTCAGACAAGGTATTAAAGTATTCTCAGTGAAGGGGGTCCAATGCTGCAAAATGGCATTTACATGTGTACAAGCATTAGATCACAGTGCAGCCTGGAGATGGGCGGGGGGGACACGATGCACCACCACATCTCACTGCAGTTCAATTGCAATTCCTTTTGCCTACACCTGAGGCTGCTTTTTACTTGCCACATGTAAAAATTTTCTTTTTGGCAGGCAGTCAAGTGTGAGATGATGCAGGTTCAAATCTTAGCGAGAATTTGTGTCACATCTTTGCATGAGGCTAGCATTTAGAATAGAAAACTACCATTGCAATGGGAAGACTAGAATTACCTCACTTAATAAGGAGGGGTTACTGTCATGAGAAAATGGTGTTTATTACTTTCTTGCTATTTTTTTGTTTAGTAGGTTTAAGTCTTCCAGTTAGAGAGAAGAGATACAGACATGCAAGACAGATGCAACACATTGTGAGTAGCCAATGACTATTTTGAAAAAGTCTCATATTCTACGCTGTGTGAAAAGTCTTCCTTATAGCAATCTGACAAGCATGCATGGAATTGGGCTTGGAAATATATTCCGATTTCCAGTGGTCACTGAGGGAAAGAAGATAAATTGACATCTAATACTATTTTCTGTTAATAATCCAAGCTTCCTATGCTGACAAGTGTTTGTTCCAGCAGCCTAAGAAGCCACAAACATGAGCCAATTTGCTGTATGTGGTGGCTCATTTCCACAAAGTTTCTGTATGTACATCTCTGATTGAGCTTCACTTCTGCAGTCCTCTTCAGAACATCTGAGCTGGAGTACAAATTTTAGCCATTAAATAGTCATTATCAATCAAGATAAATTATGCTTTCTTCCAGATATTTCCCCTTATGCTCTGTGTTTTTTGCAAACACACAGTTTCCAAGGGCACGGTAAATATCTTCCGTTCTCTCTTTCAGCAGTTCCTGTTTGTTCAGTTGTAAACTGACAGTGCAGCGGTGGAGAAGAGAAACAACTCTGTGGAAAGTGTTGCTGCCAATGATTATCTTTCATGCATCCTTCACTGTCTGGCATGGGCCTTTGTCTTAATTTCCCTTAATGGGATGGAGTTTGCCCTCATCTCTTCTGCCCAGCATTGCCAGATGGCAAACTTCTTTAGTTGTTTATAAAATCTGCTTCTTGTCTGCTCATATCTATCTGGCTGGCTGGCTCATCCAGGTGTTTGTAGGCTTCCCCATGAAGTGGAGTTTATCTTATTTTAGGAAATAAAATAGATAAATTCTCCCTTTTTTTGCAGAAGGGCAGGTAACTAGCATGTATTCATGGCAACTTCATGCAACTCTTTCCATGCAGGAAGGTGGTTCCCTGTTGTTTATCATATTTTATCATCGTGTGTGTGGTTTTCTCTTTGAAAAAAACAGCAACAACAAAACCAAACAAAAAACCCCACAAAAGTTAACTCCAAATGATCTGCTTTTCCCCTCCTCCCTTATTCTTACTTAGTTGCTCCTCCCAACCTCTTGTCTCTCTCATGTAAAAAAAAAAAAAAAAAAGAAGAAAATTTCATATGATGAAATGAACTTCACTAAATATAGTGTTAAATTTAGTGTAGGTACTAAATATACTGATGCTTTCCAGTGAGTGTCTATAGCTCTCTGGATTTTCTTTCTGACTCTGGCCATAGTAAAATGTCTGCCACTTGTAACACTGCAGTCCTCTCCTCCATTAGATCCATTCAAAATCGATTATATGAAACTAAGGCAAATATGATGTAACAGACAAGCTGCAGATAAAATGTAAAATGAGCATGCAAGATTGTCAGCTGTGGCACATAAATATCACAAATATGTCCACCTCTTCACCTGCTCATTGCCATGACAAAATATTTGGTTGGAATGGCAAAAGAATAGATGCTCTCCTCCCAGTCTTAAATGAACTGGTTTTTCTTTTCATTTACGAACAGTTAGAACCAGGCAAAGCTCTTCTAATTGCAGCGGTGATGCCTCAGGTCATCATTGATTTCTGTAAAGAAGGTGCTTTGGTTGGTCTGTGCTTCCCATGATTGACCACAGCATCACCTGGTTGTAAAGGAAAGGTTTGATGGAAAGCAGAGGGAGCTGGCCTGGGGCCACAACTTTGCTAACTGACAAAGTTAAAGGAGTCATGGTGTCCCCACAGACACCTAAACAGTCACATTTCTCCAGATTGGTTTTGCCCTGCCTGGGTAGCTGTGAACCTGAAGCGTGCCTCCAGGTGAGCACAGGAATCATTGATTGGGGCCCAGGGCAGCAATGTGGTTTTAATGAACCGTGAAGCAAGAACTAAACTTGTGGGCTTTCCTTTCTAAGAATGGTAGCGATTTTGGGGTTGATTTCTGCTCTTCTTGCTGATTTCCCAGGCAGCAGCTTTGAAAGTTGTCTCTCCTATTTTTCAGAGGGCCTTATTAAGAAGTGCTGAGTTTCACACAGTACAGAACAGAAAGAAAAAAAGAAGCCAGTGCAAAACCAGTCTAAAACCAAGACAATTGTATTCTGCTCAGCACTAATTTGGCTAAAAAAATAATAATAGTAATACTGGTAATTTCAAATTAATTTATGTGCATACTCATCTATTTAAGTTGGAATCTATTTTGTGCCAACGCTTCTGGTAAGATTTCAGAACTTGCATCTTTAGAGGGAAAAAACATGTCCAAAATGAATTTATTTAAGTGTTCAGAAGTACAATTGTAACAGCCTTTCTGCATTATTTGCTCTTAATGAGAACAAACTGTCATTGGCATCGTTTCCAGGCAACTACCAAGGAATGCTTAACCTTACATGGGGGTCTTGCAAACCACACATTATGCCAGGTAAAGCATGTCTTTGAAATGAAACTAGCTCAAGAGATCACATAGAAACCGTTTATTTAATCTTATTTTTAATTAGTTCTTTTCCTTATTTTCAGAGCTATTATTTTCCTGTCAAAAACTTGCTTTCCTTGACTATTAAAATCAAATAAAACATGTTTTTCACATTCTATTTTAATATTTAACAAGCCAAGAAGTACTCTAGGCTACAGTGATTACTGTGGGGTCATTTGAAAAGATTTTGACAGTTTGAGAGTGTTCCCTGTTGATAAAAATGGGAAGAGCCACTAAGCAAAATAAGATGGGCAGTTTTAGAGGCTTCCATAGAGACTGGAGACTCATTATGCATCATGCATCCTGCAAATACCCATCTCTCTTAACAGAGCATAGCCTGAATAAATAAGAAATTGATGGAGAAATGCGGGTACAGTAACAAGTGGCACAACTTGCAACAGGGGACTCTCCACCCAAGTGCCAAACAGCATCTCATGAGCTGAAGGAAGTGTCAAAAATTAATCTAGTCTGGAAGTGACAAAAATTACTTTTCACTTATTAAATGAAAATACATATAGATGGTATTGACTGTTACTGTGCTTCATGTTTGGCAGCATCTTAAATCAATTTTTGTGGTTATATTAGAATTTGATCATCAATATATTTTCTATCCACACTTCTAAATGGTGCTTGATGACTAAATTGGCAAATAGCTGGAACCTTTTTTGGCAATTCACTAAAGTTTACATTTTCTCATCACAACACTGTTCACTTTGAAAGCTCTTATTACTTAGTGCAAAGAACAGATAAACTTATAGAATAGAAGGCAATGAACAAACCCTACCTGCTTTTTACAGCCACAGTCTGAGGATGGCTCACCCATTTCTGCCCAGGGTGCTTTGAACCTTCACTGGGAAGTCAGGGGAGAGGAACACACACTGGCTTTCACAAGTGGCAGGTGTCACTTCACTGGGCCAAGGAGGTGCTGTTTCTCTCCGTGGGTTCTTGGTGTAGAAACAGAGTACAAAGGAATGGGGAAGCTCTGTGGAGCGTTGCCGCAGCATCCCTGATTATGCCAGTGGATCCCAAAGTAAAAAATTCAGTGAAATACCTTTTGTTTTTCCATTCAGTGAACCTGAACATTCCCCTTAATTTTTGTGTTGGTAGTGGGAAGGTGGATATCTTTCTCATGCAAAGTGGCACCCTTTCTGTCTGCTGTGGATCGTCTGGTCTCCACACGCCTGGCTAAAGTCAGCTGTCATGCCATTGTAGCTTGGACTAACACCTGTTTATATGATATCACCACTGGGCTTGGCATTTTTTTCCCCACATGAGGGCTGGCAAGGCAAGCAGGGTAACTGGTATTTAATATTCCACACTGGAAATCACCAATAGCACAGGCAAAAGCTCCAATATGTTTTCTTACCCAGTTCCCTCAACCTTCAGGAGATGTAGAGGAAAAGTGGATAAAGGTTCACGAGAAGATAATCTCGTTGATAGTCATGGATAAGTTATAATAATTGGCATGCTTTTCTAGCAGGAGAAAATTTTCTAGTGGCAACAAATTCGCCAAAACCTGAAGCCAGAGCAGCGCTGCTCTCTTGGCCTCTGCAGAGACAGGTTTGTTGTCTTATCTGTGCCAATACATAGATGTGATATCTTTTTTCTTCTGCCAAAAGAAATTCATGTAAGGCCTGCACAGCGTAGCCTAAACTGAGAAAGAGATTTGTCACTTTTTTGACAATAATTCACACAGACTCCAAAACAAATGTACTTCTGAGCCGCAACTCTGTGAACAATAAAGCAAACACTCTTGACTACCTACCAGCCCATCCATCTTTTTAAATCATGTCAGCAGGCTTCAAATTGTTCACTAAGCTTTTTTGTTTCATAGAGAAGGAAATAATTTGTGGTGAAATACACTGAGCCATTGAACTTTGCAATTGTTTATTACTTGGTCTTGATTTCTTTCACATTGCTGCTTCATCATTTACCTGTCATTTGTTTTGGATGACATGGTTTGTCCTCTCTTCAAAACTATATGGATTGCATAGGCAAATTTGTAAACTGAACTACTTAGCCTTTCTGCTTGTTAATAGCATCTACTTACTCTTTGTAAAATCTGCAATAGTGCTGTGAATGGGATTTTGTTGTAGGCTAGATGTGAAATCTTTCTTCTATCAAGAGAAACAGCCTGATGTGAAGCTTACTGGCTTTTGTTTGGACTGGAAGGCCGATGAACAGACTTTTTAGGAAGAAAGAAGGTACGTACAACATAGCAGATGGATAAAAAGTGGTTGGCATGGCAAGTAACTAGGCTTTGTGCCATAAGTGACATCTTAGGGTATAAGAATTGTTCAGATATGGGTTATTTCTGTGGCATGAGAGAAACAGAGATGACTGCATCTGAGCTAAGTCTGCCGTTGTTTCTCCTGTGTTGTTATTGCTGTTATAAATGGGTGCCCTAATTAGAACTGAGGGAATTTATGGGCAGATATGAAAATGTGGTTACTATAGTTACCAGGTGCTCCAGCTCACTCAGGAAATGTGGCTAATATAATGATAGCCCAAGGGTAAACACATGAGGTAAATGATGAACACGGCCCCCTGCTTCAGGAGAAAATATTTTTCTTCACACTTTTTTTGGTGGCTTATTTGCCAAAGTAACATCTATCACTACAATTCCTTTTCTGTCCTTCCCTTTCTTTCAGCAGACTGGTTTTGGTGAGACTATAAGGAGCTCTGGGGAAAAGAAAGTGCAAAAATGAAGTAGCATTTAGAGGAAGGATAAAGATCTATTTCCCTGTGTTTCAAAGGTCTTTGCTAAAATTCTTCCCCATTCCTCTGTACATAGGCTAGACAGCAGGGTGAACTATTTGTATGTTCACAAGTTCAGAAAGAAAACTTTCCTTGTGTTTGTATTTTTTTACTTGTGACCCTAATTCCAGCACCAACCCTATTGTTTCATACCAGCCTGTGGACAGGGAAGGAGGAGAATGGACAAGGATCCCATTGGTTCTCTCCTTGCATCCCTTGGCTGAGATATGGGGGACATCTCAGTGCCTGTCTGCTTTAGTCCAACTGCTCAAATTAGCTGCCGGGTGTGGGAGGGTTCTGTGAGAAAAATGGCATTTTAGAGGCATCAAGCCCACAGTTGTGGTTGAAGTGGGATCTTGCTTGGTGCTGCCTACAGGCAGGATCTAGCTAGGTTATTTCATTTGTTACAGGGAAAGGAAGAATTGTGAAGTCAGATTAATTCCTGCTGCAATTTCTCTGAAGTCAACGAGATGCCACTACTGATTGCTTTGACACAGATTTTTCAGTCCTGAGTAATTGCCTGACCTTTTAGAAAAAACACATGAGGAGACAGAAAATCAGAACAGCTGCTGCTAAGGGAGCTGATCCCCACGACTTTAAACAGTGTTGACCATTAGCTGCTCTCTGTTTTTGGAGGAGGCATGCAAGAGGAGAAAGAAGCCTGAAGCATCTCTATCCTGCTCAACCAGAGATAAACTGCGACTATTCTTAGCAGTGTCTAGCATGTTGACTGACATTACTTATTGATAGAAACTACAAAATTATTGCTCTGTGATTCATATTGCTCTGTGTAACTGTAGGGCCAGACTCCAGTGACGTACACAAAAGTAGAGCCACAGCTGCAGCAATGAGGTCAGTGTAAGCACTGTCACTGGCCATACAATTTCCAGCTCCTTTTTGGCATCACTGCAGGCTGATGAACACACATTCTGAAATCAGAGAGCATTGCCTATCCAGTTCAGTCTCAGATACCTCGCTTGAAGTGCCTTAATCAGATACCATGACCTGAGTCTCAAGCCTTAGAGAGAGACAGGAGCTCTGCCTCTCTCTTAGCAAAAAATGCAAAAAGGCTTTGAATGCAGTTGCCTCAGCTGTAGTCTTAGTCACAGTCATGGCTGTCTTAATGAACTTGACTATCCTGAATGGTTTAAATTACTTTGGATGATGGATTTTCTCCATTAGCAAGAAGGTGATATACCTTCTTGGGGCTCTGCCACAAGCCTTTCCATAGGAGGAGTTAGATATGCTGAGGTGCAATGTCTGGGCTTTAACATTAGTGTTACTTAATAAAATGAAGCAAAGTGCACATGAAGAGACATCCAATTAGGCAGTGTCTCATTGCTGCAAAGACTTTCCTTTCTACCCAGAGCTTTTCAGGGTGATGTGCTAGTGCCAAATAGAGCTGAATCAGGTTCTCAGTGGAAGTAACCAGGCAGAAATTACACATGGATCTATGCATGTACACGAGTTTCTGCTTTGCTGCAGGCTACAGGCATCACTGTGGCTGCACAGAGCTCATCTGCTACAGCCTGCCCTCCTGCAGAGGAGGATACTGAGTTCATCCTCTTGGAAGATGGTCCTTCACTGAATGTCCTAGGATATGAGTGGAAATCTCATGGCCTTTTCTTATAGTCTAGCTGCTGTTCCCTGTCATCTGATGTTTGCAGTGAGGCACAGGTTGCCCACTGCAACTTGTCTTTCCTGCAGTGGGGTTTCTGCAGCCTTGCCTAAATGGAAGAAATAGAAAATATTTTTAAAAAAAAGACTTTCAAAATTACTAGGAAAGGAGGGAAGGAGCAAACAGGTTACATATGCATTACTGTTGTGATTGAGGTTGCTTATCCTTTTCTTATGATACAAAAGACACCAGTGAAATTAAAAAACCTGAAAGATGTCTGCTGTTTTAGTATTACTTAGACTACTGCTCTGACCTAGCATAGCATATTTCTCTCTCTTTGACTTTAGAAGATGAAGAAAGCTACAGTGCCCTGGGAGTTTGGGTTTGTCAGCATGGCATTACTGGGCTCGGCAGTCCCTGGATGGGACATAGAGGAACAGAGACCATTAAATCAGGTGTTCTCCTGGTCACTGAAAGTGTTCCAAGTAGCAAACAAAACAGACTTTAGTGCTTCAGCTGACCTTCAGGATTTGTCTTCTCTGGACCTGTTTTTTGTTTGATCTCTGTATGGCTTGAGGAACAGCATGAGAATCCCATCCTACCCACTTCTCTGTCTGTCTCTTCTGTGTACCTCCCACATGCTATATTAGTCAAGTGCTTCATAGATAATATGTACGCTTGAATTTTTGGTCAGGTTTAAAAATGTTCCGTTTTCTCCCACACCCAGAGTAAAGAAAATTTGAGCCTACTTATTTATGTTGGGTTTCAATTCTACAAAATGTTAACATTGACTCTTTTAAACTTCTTAGGATCTTGAATGTAAATGAATTCAGCAGCACTGATACATGTATTCTTGCAGGAGGGATAGTGAGGGGACAAAAATCTTTAGAAATGTTCAAATAGAAAAATCGTTCTTGGCCACAGGAATCATCAATGATCCGTGCTGTTGTGACAGAGCTGGAGAAATCCCATCTTCTTCATGTCATTATGATCAAGAGCAACTGCTGTGTGCTGAATCTCTGAAAAAAATGCGAAACTTGGTGCTTCAGACCTGTCTTTCTTTCTAAAGGTGATGACGTAGAGTTCTTTCCTCCATAAATTAATACTGTTAGAGATACTCTGCTCACAATGCTGGTTTTCTTTTTGCTGGAAGAATACAGCACCCAGCCTTTGCCTGGAGATAAGCTTCTCTCTGATTGCCTAGGCTAGTTCCACTCTTTGAATTTTGGATTGGGCAGGTGGCTTGAGCCAAGTTTTTATGCTTTGGCGTTTTACCGAGGCCCAGCTGCCAACCTGGGTGAGCTGTGAAAACACTCTTCTGTAGAACTTGGCTATTTATCTTAGCCACATCTTTAATGCCAAAACAGTTCAGGAGCATCTAGCTCTCCTGTGGTCTATCAGCCTTGAAATAGGGCCATGGCTCAGACTGAAGAGCCAACAGAAGCAATTTTCTTCTGTACAGTTTCTATACATTTGCTCTTGCAGAATTTTTTTGGAAGGGCAGTTTATGTGGTGACCTGAACAGCAGTCTCTCTGTCTATTTTTCCCTTTGTGAGACAAAATCCAAGAACCCTTCTGTCTTTTAGGACCCAGAGAATATTCTTTTTCTCTGATTGCTGAACTGGTATTATAATACTGTGGGCAAGGTTTACTATTAGAAATTGGTAAGACAGATTTGCAGCCTGCCAAGTTTACTGGGTTAGCATGGAGTACAGGCTGACAAGCCTGAGATTGGATAAGTACATATCTCATTTTCACACCTCATGTTAACACCAGGATAAACAAGACTAATTTTGAAAAACAATAAAGCTAGCTGGGAAATGATCTCTCAGCTCTAAAAATGCTCGATATGTCAACACTTTGTCACCTGACCTCAGCTGGAGATAACAACACTGCAAAGTCCTCCCTTACATCTCATAACATCTGCTTTTTCTCATGTTTTTTGGGCCACATGGATTCTTCAGCTAGAAGGTGGAGTTGTTATGAGTGATGTTTACAAAATCTAGCCAGTTCATGCTGTAGATGTACTTAAAAATCAGTGATTCTGAAAACCACTGTAAGTCTTGGATATGGTTGTTTGTACACACAGAGTGACCTTGACACAGCCAAGAGACCTGCAGGGCTCCTGCTGTCATGGTAAGGACCTTGTGCAATGCATAAACTGTTGTGAGATTAAAGAGTGACCATCCCCCGTTGCTTTCTGAAAATTTCTTGAAGAAATGAACCGAGGCACCTTCAGCTATCCTTTTCTGCAGTTTACCTCCTTGGATATATAATTATAGAATTCTTTTGCCAATTTTAACCAAATTTAACTCAAGAGTGCACAGAAGTAATTAGGCTCCTAGGAAGAAGGCAGTCAGATGTCAAGAGAGTGAGATCCAGTGTTGGTCTGACCAAAATGACACCCCTGATTGCAGTGAAGCAACATTGTACAGCAGCATCATGATAATAAGAAAATATACATTTTATTAGAGATCAGTGAATCCAGCCAACAGGGTGGAATTATGCAGGAGCGCAAATTTTCAATTACGTTACTTCTCATTGAAGTCAGAAGAGATTATAAAAAACAAGAGAAAACATCTTAAAATAATATTATATACCACCTACGACAATGTAATAACTATGAAGTAATACATTTGAGTGAACTATGAAATCAGGCATTCGCTTATGGGTGCATCATAGAATTTCTTCTGAAAGAACCTTTTTTTAAAAAAAGAAAAAAGCTAAATGCTATTTTATAAAAGACTTGAGAGGTTTGTGGGAATATCCTCAGCATGCATGTCATTCTGCTTAATTCATGTTCCTAAGAAATACCTGTAGTATCAGTAAAGGCTGGGGGATCAACAGATTGAGAGCAGCCCTGCAAAGAAGGACTTCAGGGTGCTGGTGGATGAGAGGTTGGACTTGACCCAGCAATGTACACTTGCAGCCCAGAAAGCCAGTCGTGTCCTGGGCTGCACCAAAAGCTGCATGGCCAGCAGGGCGAGGGAGGTGATTCTGCCCTTCTTGTGAGATTGAGCCTAGAGAATTTCATCCAGCTCTGAAGTCCTCAGTACAGGAAGGACATTGATCTGTTGAAGTGGGTCCAGAGGAGGCACACAAAATAGTCAGAGAGCTGGAGCACCACTCCTATGCAGACAGTCTGAGAGAGATGGGACTGTTCAGGTTGGAGAAGAGAAGGCTCTGGGGAGACCTTACAGCAGCTTTTCAGTACCTAAGGGGGGCTTTAAGAAAGATGGGGACAAACTTTTTAGGAGGGCATGTAGTAATAGGACAAAAGCTAAAAATTATACACCAGAAGAGAGTAGATTGGGAGTAAGGACAATATTTTTTATGATGGGGGCGGTGAACCACTGGTACAGGTTGCCCAGAGATGTGGTAGATGCCCCATCCCTGGAAAAATTCAAGGTCAGATTTGGACAGGGCTCTGAGCAACCTGGTCTATTTGAAGATATCCCTGCTTATTGAAGGGAGGTTGGACAAGATGCTTTTAAAGGTCTCTCTCTTCCAACCCAAATTATTTCATGATTCTCTGATAATAGTATGCTATTTTCCAGTGGAGCAAATAGTTCTACCCTTGTCCACTGACGGAGTCACTCCATCACAGAAGACTACTAGGTTGATCAGGAAGGACTTGCCCTTGGTGAAGCCACGATGGCTGCCCCAAATCACCTCCTTGACTTCCATGTATCTTAGCACAGCTTCTTGAGGACCTGTTCCATGATCTTCCCAGGCACAGAGGTGAGGTTGACAGGTCAGTAGTTCCCAGAACCCTCCTTTCTATCCTTTTTAAAGATGGGTACAATGTTTCCCTTTTTCCAGTCATCTGAGACTTGATCTGACTGTCATGACTTTTCAAATATCACAGAGAGTGGGTTGGTAACTACATCAGCCAATTCCCTCAGGACTCTGGGATGCATCTCATTGGGTTCCATAGACTTGTGTACATTCAGGTTCCTCAGGAGGTCATGAACCTGAATTTTATTTGCAGTGGGAATGGAGGTTAAACATACCAAAATATTTGACTTACTGTTCGTTATGATTACTGTCTGCTTAGAGTTCTCTGTAAGCAATAGTCAGTGGTGTCTACATCAGATTGTGCAATTACCCCTTTGGACCATGAACTAGTAAACCTTCCTCTGTGTGTGAAAAACAGATTAAAATACAGCAATATAGAGGCATCTAGAACACAATACCAGACAAAACATCATCATCTCTGTAAAATGTTTGCCACCTCCTTGGAAATGGAGGAATTCAGAAAAGATTGGTAACTACCATCTATGGAGATTAATTTTTCAGTTACAGTTGTGTTTTGGGGTGGCTTTATGTACATGTTATAAGGGTAGGACAGTATAGGATGGTGATCCTTAAAAAATGGGACAGCTTTTTAAGGTTTAAAGTTGGAGAAAGTAAATGGTGGATGGCATGAGAGGAAGTGAGCGCTGTCAGAGCTCCCATCATCCATGGGCAACATCTGTGCTAGTAGATTGAACAGTAGCAGAGAGCAGGTTTTGGTTCTCAGGCCAGCTGGCAGGACATGACCTTGTCCATACTGTTAAACTTCTTCAGCTGAGCTGCATGCCCACACGGAAACTGCCTATTAGACATAGTTCCTGGGTTGTGCTAATGGCAGAATTTGGGAAATGCTTTGTTGGCAGAGGCAGCAGCATGCTGGAGCTGATCAACAGATGTAACACAGCCGACTGTCAGGCTCCTGTGTGCAGGAGTGGTTTCTGGCACAGTATATTTGACTTGTCTAGCTTCAGCCCTTCAGTCTACCCCAGATGCTTGTATTTACAGTCTGTTATTTCAGAGGTCAGAATTATCATATGTGCAGAAATTTGGTGAGGTGCAAGAAGCACTTAGTGTTTGAAAGTGCCTTAAACTCTTCCCCGACTTTCTGAACCGACTTAGGCAAATGTTCATTAGCCTTATTAATGACATGAAATGCTAATGGAGGCAGGAAGTTGTTTTGCAATAGTGACAACTCCTGTTCTGCAAGTCAGACTTGTGTCACTAAACCGTGACCCTTTGGAGCTGGCAGCTTCTCTGCCATTGGGAGATGGCAAGCACTTACAGGTAGTGTGGAACAGCATCATCAAGCAGACAGTTTCTGTTTGCCCCAGTCAAGCAGTTGTCTTTCAAGACATGTACTAGATTTTAACCTATTGAACAAGAACACAACAAATCAAATGGAAAACACATGGTTCACTGCTCTCAGTTTTGATAGCATCAGGAAGGTCAATCAAAGATTAATGGGTATAACTGTTTTCTGAGCCTATCTATAATGCTTTTAGCTTGGTTTCCAATGGAAATAGAGTGTATGTAGTAATCCTCTTCCAGATTTTTTCCTTACCAGTAATTCTTAATCTGAACAAATCTGACAAGTATGTCAATTCTTACAAGTTTTGTCTATCCAAGTGTAGGAGAGAGTCTCTGTCAGTAAGGAAAGATGGTCTTTAAGTTCAGTGAAAGACAAGAAGAGATTTCACAAGGAAGAGCAATTCTATAAACACCACAGCTGAAGGAAGAGCTGCATGCTGAGTTTTCTCTCTCAGCAGAGAACCATAATAAAGTAGGGCTCAAAAACTGCCTTTTAGTTACTCTCCATCACATCTTTTTTCAGAGAAAACTTTGCAAATGGGACAAGATTAATAAAAGCTACTTGGGAAGGTGAGGACTGGTGTTTGGAACTCTGCCTTTGTAGATAAGAACAGTAGTTGCTTGAAAAGGAGGGTAGCATCATCAGACTCTGCTATCTGGAGGGAGCACTGCTCAACACAGCGAGGGGCAAAGAGAGCCAGTTGTTTGGTTCTGCAAAATGCCACGTGCTCAGAAAACTGTGCATGCTGCACCTTGTTCTTAGTGGCAACAGACAAGAACAATGAGGTGTGTTTTGCCCTGAATGGGATATATTAATACACAATATTTTGAATGTGCCTTGTCGCTTTTGTGACTTTTTGTGTTTAATTTAGAATAACAGCCTAAATGCAAGGCCATGGTAACAGAGCTGCATGCAAAACCTGAGATAGGTTTCAGGAAGGGAGAGAGCAGTAATCAGAGATATGGTTTCATGGTATGCATTTTTTTACTAAATTTTCTCTTTTGTTTCTTTTCACATATGTCTCAGCCTTTTCAGTACTTCCCAACCTTCTTCCATTTCTTCCTTTTCTTTGGACCCCATTGCAGCTTACTTTGTACTTCGTATTTTTTCTCCTCTCTCTTCCGCCCCATTAACTTGTTACTCCTGATAAATTTCATTTATCTGTTTTGAGCCTTCTTGCTCCATTTAACTCTTGCCCCCTTCCTCCATCCCCATATTTTATGTTTGTCTCTGCTGATACTACCCGAATTCAAGCACCATGACTCCAGTGGACAGCAGACATCCCTTGGTACTGAAGAGACCCTTCATTTGATGGTGACTACAGACCAAGCTTGAGTAACTCTATTCTAGCTAAAACAATGCTGTATCTTTCCCTGATCATGACCTGACTTTTCTGCAGCCCTAAGGCGGGTGGAGATTTGGGTGTCATTAGGACCAGTTGTCATTAACTGGAAATAACAGAACTGAACTCTGGAGCAGCACTATAGTTACCCAGTGTCATTTGACACATGCATGTGTATTTGCAGTGCTGAACCCAGGAATGCTAATGGTGCTCACATCACAGAGTGGCAATGAAAATGAGCACTTGCTCACAGCTATTTCAGTTTGCTATTATTTTGGACCATTGACTGTGAATGAAGTTCAAGCCAAATTGAACACCAATCACTTAGAACTGCATGTGAAAGGCCTCAGATAAATTAGCAGTACAGCCGCTAACCTCACACAGCTTAAGTGAGCCATCATTGCGTATCTGCCCCTAAATGTCAATACTGCTCCTCCTGCCTCCATGTTGCTGCACATTTGAGAGCACATAGCCTTGGCAATGTTGGATTCCCACCGTATGCTCAAACTCTGGCTGTATGGATTGCCTTCTTGTATGGCATTTTGTAAGCAAGCCAAGCAACTGCTGAGAACTAATAGGACTTTTGACAGTGGAGCTGATGGTTCTTCTGTCTCCAGTGGCATGCAGGTAGTGATGGGGAGACTCTTCTGCGTTGTCCTTCAGGTGACCTTTCTCCTTCACAAGGGAGAAAGGCTCGTTCCACTAGGTACTCATCAGCAATTGCAGGAGGGCTCTGAAATTACAGGCATCAGCCACAAGTACTCCACTTCAACCCATTATTCTAGTGGGGTGGAGGAGGGGACACACAGTAAAAAGTGCAGGAACTTGTATGGGAAATCTTAGAGAACTACTTGGCTTCTGTTCCAGACCGTGGAGCTGCATGGCTTTGTGTGTCTGTCAGTAATCAGGAGCAGGAAAGAGCCACTTCTCACTAATTGTCCCTCTAATTTTCTTTAATTGAGGAAATGGCTCTTTTTGTGGACATTTCTCTCTGATGGGCAGGTTAGTGCTAGTAAAGGCTGCTTTGGGCGTCCTGTGCAGTGCTTGAATGAATGGGAGGAGAAGTGCCTCTGGCTGCATGGCATTTATTCACTGCCTCCTCCTTGAGAGGGAGGTTAGTGTATCACAGCATGATTAAGGGCAAGAGAATCTTACCCTAAATCAGAAAAAGCTTGGGAAGAAATTAAAATTTACTTCCTCAGGCCACATATATTTTTTTTCTTACTGCTGTCTTTCCTCCATCACAAAGTTCTAACATTGTTGGCACGTACGATCTAATGGGTACACCAGGGGCAGCAGTGTGATGGATTTCAATGTCACAGAGAGAGTACTGAGTGAAGTACATAGGGGGAAAAAAAAAGAGAAAAGAAAAGATCCTTGGATTTCATTGCACAAATAAATGTCAGAATGAAACAGGTCTGGCAAGACTTCAGCTCTCTGCTACCCAAAGTCAATCACACTGAAATGCTCATATAAGCAAGAAATACTGTACTGCTCTGGCGCGGGTGAAATATAGGGTCTAGAGCAAACCTTTTTGACCACTTAAATGCTGCTTAAAACTTAAGAATAGACGTAGCAGGACTTCACTGGAGTCTGGGACTTTTCACTCAACCTTTTAGCAAGGGTTAACTGCAGGTTATCAAGCCTGGGTTGGAGGGCTGGGTCTGATGTTGTGCTGTGGGACCCCAACTGAAGCTTTCTTCACCCCCTTTAAGTCCAGTGAATTGAACACAAGGTGTGTGTGTCTTACACTGTACCATCACCAGTTTCTCAGCCTACGCTTTTTGTGCAACACAGGTCCATATTTCCCCACAGCGAGCCTGGGTGTCCCCAGCTCTTACAGCTACCCCCTTGGAGAAAAAGAGCAGGAGCACATCCCTCAAAGGAAAGGCAAAGGTGGCTTGTCACCTCTGTGTGTTGCTGGCTGAGATGGAGGTCAGGGTATGGTCATAGAAGTTAGCAATGTGTAGTGAATTCAGATCATATAGATGATATGGTATATATACAGGTCCACCTCCAGATGGGTTGCTTACAGTGCTGCTTTGTAACAGAAGCTCAGGTCAGCTCCACTCAGTAAAGACTTAGTCTGAACTTACTTGGCTCATGAGACTAGCTATTGCTGTTTTATGGCTTTTACTGGAAAACCAGTAAGTAGAAAAAGGCTGAGTTTGCTTTGTTTCACCCCTTTTCCCCACCACTTTCCACAGGCAGGCTTTTTTCTCAATTGGAGCATAACACTACCTCTTTAAGGTAAAAGAAAAACAGCAAAGATTTAGAAGAACTAAAAGTCTTTCTTTGCAGAATAAATATCCTTTAAGACCCACCAAAACATTTTTGAGATTTTAATCACAGAATTGTAGAATATTTAAGTTGGAAGGGACCCATTAGGTTCATCAAAGTCCAACTCCTGGCCCCCCACAGGACACCCCCAACAGTTATACCATGTGCCTGAGAGCATTGTCTGTCAGGCTTGGTGCTGTGACCACTTTCCTGGGGAACCTGTTCCAGTGCCCAATGCACCCTCTGGGTGAAGAACCTTTTCCTGATATCCAAATTAAACTGCCCCTGACACAACTTCAGCTCATTCCCTTGGGTTCTGTCACATGGCCACCAGAGAGAAGAGATCAGTGTCTGCCCCTCCTCTTCCCCTCTCAAGGAAGTTGTAGACTGCAATGAGGTCTCCCCTCAGTCTCCTCTTCTCCAGGATGAACAGAACAAGTGCTGTTAGTGCTTCTCATATGGCTTCCCCTCAAGGCCCTTCACCATCTTTGTTGCTCTCCTTTGGACACCCTCCAATAGCTTTATATCTTTCCTATATCGCAGTGCCTCAAACTGCACATAATATTCAAGATGAGGCTGCACCAGCGCAGAGCAGAGCAGGACAATCTCCTCCCTCGACCAGCTGGCAATGCTTTGCCTGATGCCCTCCAGGACACAGTTGGCCCTCCTGGCTGCCAAGGCACTGCTGACTCACATTCAACTTGCCATTGACCAGGACCCCCAGGTCCCTTTCCATGGCACTGCTTTTCAGCATCTCATTCCCCAGTCTGTACATAGATCCAGAGTTGCCCCATCCCAGGTGCAGAATCTGGCACTTGCCCTTGTTATTGATTGCCCAGCCCTGTAATTAATCTAGATCTGTCTGCAGGGACTCTCTGCCTTTTAGTTAAAATATTGCTTGTTACAGCACAATCCCTTGTGATTGTAAAGTCTTTCCAGAATCTGCAGTTGTTGGAGGGCAGGTATCAAGCAAAAAGCACAAAGCAGCAAAATATTCATTAAGAATCCTGGCAAGAGTACACTTGTGGCTAGGTCTAGATAACAAAGATATTTTTTTCCTTCATTAATTCCTCTATTTCTACAGGCATTACAAGGTGGCTTAGTACATCCACTGTTGTCTGGAAATAGTCTAATCTTTATTTGCCAAAATGATAGTTTAAAACTAGAAACTAGCCTAAGAGGCATCATGTCAGTTGGACAAATAATCATAACAGTTTCTATGTCTCCTGCAAGGTTTTTCTTATTTAAAAAATAGTAATAAAAAAGCTGAAAGCAAGCATTGAATCTTTGTGTAACCCAGTGAGTGCTCAGACAATAAAGTTGCTTTATATATGTCCCTCTCTTACCCTTATCTTTCTTCAAAGTATCAAAAGAACAAGGCAATAAAAAGAAATACTTTATAGAGTGGTAACCTCTGAACTGCACTGTTTTAACTGAGACCATATAATGTAACACAACATGATGCTGCTGTTTCTCTCACTGATGCCAGGCTGAAATGTAACGAGAGGGTTGTGTCCTGAATGCAGCTTTTGAGATGCTACTTGAAAATTTTGTTTAGTTGATGTGGTACAGATGTCTGGAGTTACTTGTATGGTGATGCCCTTAGAAGTTGTTTCAATTAGAATACTACAATGTAAAATCAAATTATTTACCATTTGGGATGGAAATCTCAGCTTCTAAATAGTTCATTAGTACAAAACCTTAATATAGAACAAAACTGTATGAATAACATGGGGGCAGGGGTTATGTTTACAGGACAAAAAAGGGGAAAAAAAGAATTAAAACCTCTGATTGTTCTTATTGAAAGAAAAGATAATCCCAGGGTGTTAAAAACTTTCTTTGACACAAATCACTGAATTTTGAGTTTTAAACATAGTATTTATCTTGAAATTGAAATTCTATTTACGGTGATAAGAAGGATTGAGTGGAAAACAACCTCCTGAATCTTCAAATATACCTGAAAAACTAGGCACTTGCAGTACTCACTCACTCCTCTTTTCCTCCCTCTGGTTCTAGTTTCAGTCAGCACTGTCATGAGTTTGCCATGTTGCCTGTATGGGGCACCTAAGAGGGCCTGGAACTTTTAGGAAAAGCATGGCATATCTCAGATGGCATCTGTTGAAAAGTGCTTGTGATCACCTGGTCATACTTCCAAAGAAATTATCTTCTCAGTTTCTTAAACTGTACACTTCTTGTTCTTTCCTTAGGAAGATAATTATCCATTAATAACTTGTACACACTGTATTGGGACATAGCAATAGTTTCCCATGAGGTCATGAAATCCTTCATAAAAGTGTTTGCCCTCAAGCCGTTTGATGTGTTTTGCTGGGATTGTTCTTTCCTGTCTGGGTGAGTTTCTGTAACATCATTGCTGCTGAATCCCTGAATGCCTCAAACACTGCTCTAGGACATGAGAGTGAGGGGATGTTTCATGTTCTTCTGGAAGCTGTTTTGGTGTGAAAAGAAATGGGCCAGATATACCCATCTCCACTGTTTTATGATCCTGTCTATAGGAAAAGAGGTTGTTGGTAGCACAACTTAAGAGAAATACATGCATCCCTTCAACATTGGACAAGAGTAAGACTGAAGATATTTCCATGGACTTGATAACAAATTACCTTCAGGGGAGAGACATGTTATGTCTACGCTTCTGTTCTTCACCAGTGGAGAAACTTAAAGGCTTGTTTGTTGTGATTTTTGGTTTTTTGGTTGGTTGGTTGGTTGGGTTTTTTTAAATCAAAATTTGGACAGAAAGTACTCTGGTATAAACATCAAGCTGGAAGGAGTTTTTAGAGTGGTCCCTTATGTTTCTTATATTTCCAGCAGAATTTTTTAGCAGATATGTCAACTGCCTCTGGGGCAAAAAGCACAAAGTAAGGACATGACAGTACTTAGTTTGCAGCTGATCTTAGGTTTCTCCTGCTCTGATAATGAAAGTCAGTGACCATTCCCACATCTTTGGTTTCATTAGGTGATTCTCAGTGGCCTGGGAGGCAGGCTTAAAGCCAGTAATCTTCTAGAAATAGAGAGGTTCTATTTGTCACCCAGATGCAGCTCTAGCAGTAGCTTCTTTGCATTTGTTTTGTTGACAAGATGGTACCTTCACATGAGAACAACCACCTGGAAACTTTCCAGAATGGTAGTGCAGGAAAGAATCAAATTTGCAGTTGGTACTTAGGGACGAATGTCAGTACAGCAATCTCTGTTTCACTGATAGGAAATGAAAGGTAAATATTGTGAGTGATGGGTTTATTTGAAGGGCTGAAATTAAGCTTTGCTCTGACTCTCCAATATGCCTTAGTTTCCATGCAGAAGAAACCTTTGCCCATGGTGAGTGGTGCATCAAGAGCAACTTAGGAGACTACAACGAAGGTCAGCCTCAAAAGTGTGGGTTTGCCATCATAGGTCCATTCCACAAAGAGGAACAGTAATCAGAAGGTGCTGCTGGTGTTTGATGGGGTGGCTTGTCTGTGAGCACCTTATTACTGCCATTGCTGGATCCAGTGCCAATTTGTTATAGTCTTGCCAAGTTCTTCCAGCAGCACCAGACCAGTCTGAGTGGCTTTTAAAGGAGATGTAATAGGACAATAGCGTCTTTGTTTGGCATGTGTCTGTGGAACAGCTTGCATCCACAACCAGACCATTTCATTTACTTGCTTTCAGTCCATGTTCTGATCTCTTTAAAATGGGCACCATAATGCTGTCTCATTATGCACAGACTTTATGGGAGAGGTTCAGTAATCATTATGAAAAGGTCAGATGGTTCTGTGAAGGGCGCCTATAAATGAGTCTATAAATAAATAGTCTGGAAGCCTTTAGGAGAGGCTAACAACTTATTTATCTTTTATCCTGCTGTTTGCAGGGGATGTATAAAAGCAGTAGCATACTGCTAATTAGTTTAATGCTCAAATTTTGGTTTGGGGGCACTGAGACACTGCTGGGTGTAGCAATTGGCTTGATACGAGACCTGACCAGTGCTCAGCTTGTACTAATACAGAGTGTGGCTCCATGAGATCTGTACTAAGCCTCACTGGAGACCACATTTCTTAATGGGGAAATGGTTGTGGTTTTTTGAGATGATACTCACTGCAAAATGTATCATTGGCAAGCATGCTTTTTTTCACTTGGCTTAGAGGAGAAAAGAGACTGTCAGTAATATTTTTTTATGGACTAGTCTGAGTGCTTCTGGTTGTTTGGGTAAGGTTCAATAGCGTCAAGTCTTGCCTTGAAGCTGTCTAGCATGAAGCTGGTTTCATTCCACACTCTAGTGGTGTTTAAGATAGGTAGTAAGAGACACCTCGTTTGCTTTGAGGTCATTATACTTTTTATGAGAGGACACTCCTGATCTGCCTTTATACCAGTGGGATGGATACTTTTGTTTGCCAGCTGCCTGTGCAACAGGTTTTGACTGTAACAGAAAGGTCTGTGGCAGAGCACAAAGATAGTCCCAGTTCTGAGGGGTGGCAAGAGATGGGGAAAGTGAGGGCGACTGAGGGGATGAGCCTCTTTGAAAGGCTTCTCCCTTGGGCAGCCCATTTAATCACTTCAGTAATGCTTAGCTTTATGTCACATGAGATTCAACACTTCCAGCTTCAGAGAAGTTGACAGTCTCAATGTGGAGGTTTTCAGAGCCTCTGGCACCTGATCCTTAATATGCAGCTCCTTAGGAGATCCCATCCGCCTCCTTGATCCCTGGCTGCAGACTGAAGAACAGAAAAGCCACTTTAATTTAACTGCAGGACATAGAGTGTCCCCTTCCTTTTCTCTCTGACCAAGGAGGCTGGAGTTATAAAGGGAATTGAGCCCCAAAGCATCCTGGTGCTTCTGAATCCATTTTACTTCAAGTTGCAAATCTGCTTAGTCCTCTGACTGTTCCCTGTGTCAGATAGTTTAATGCCAAGTAAAGAGAGAAGAAGACAGTTATTCATTGTCCTCCCTTCATCTGTCTTCTGAAATAATTCAGACAGGCTGGGTGTTTATTTTAAATCTGGTTTAAATATCTGAGTTAAAAGACTGGCCTTTTTGTTTGACAGTCTTATCCCACCTGGGTTCACTTTTATCGGCAGTCTGAATGGAAGAGGGCTCAAACATTCAGTTGCTTCGTGACAGGCTCATTGCCACCTGCTAGGCTCTCACAGGATGGTACTGGGTGTTGCACTCTTTGCAGGTGGGATTTTAATGATTGCAATCTTTCTTCTGTTGCTGCCTTTCCTTTCAGAGAGGTGGGAAACACATGTGTGTGTCCATGAAGAGAAAGAGCAGAGACTACTTAAAAAGGGAAATGCCCTGATGCACTAGAGAAAGAAGAAATGAACCTGCAGATTTTATTCCTCACTGCAAGATGACCCATCTTAGGAAGGCAGATTTGGTAAGTGTCTTATTTTGTCTTCAGACCACTGTCTCTTCATAGTATCTCAACATACAAAATGTTCTTCTACTTCAGCATTTGCACTGTTTCAATTAGGCTGGAGAGACAATCAGCCTTTCTTTGATGGCACACTGAGCCACTTCAGCCCAAGAACCAGGAGAAAGAACACCCCCTAGAAAAACATAGAGACAATAGGAGCTACAGCAAAAGACACAGCTGAAGAGCACCTGCCTTCAGAAGGGTTCTCAGCTAGTGCTAGAGGAAAGAATTAACCGATGCATTAGCACATTGCAGGTTAGTCCACATCTGGCCAGCCTTCCTGAGCACTCAAGGCAAGCATGTGGTTGGGGTTCAGTTTCTACAGAGGGCAGTGCCTGAACTGAAGTATATATTAATCGAGCCATGTGGGAGCTAGCCCGCTGGCACATCCAGAAGGGCAGTGTTATTCAGTGTAACATCCAGCAGTATGCTGGACTTCTCACTTTGCTAGAAAAACATAGGTCTCAAAAGAGCCTAAGCTCAAACCCCAGCAAGCTGAGCACTGCCCCTGTGTGTTTCCTTTCAGTGAGATAAAGGACTCCATCTTGAGAATCACTTGGTCATTTGACCTCTGTCTTTTTCCCTAGAGGTCTTCCGTTCTCCCCTGATCCCCTGCACCCCCATCCAAACCCTTTTCGCAGAAGGGACCTCTACATTTTACTTCATGCTAGTCTTCTGAGAATTGTTCGGACCTGTATGAGGTTGGACAAGCTGAAGAAGAGCATGAATGGAGACTTTCTGGATGAATAAATCACCAGGTTCCTCGGAAGCTTACAGCAGTTCTCTCCTCTCTTTCTCACATGGGTGTAGCCTGTTCGTCCTGCAGCTTATTCTTAGCCCAGAGCAAGAAGGTAACTCCTCTTTGCAACTTTATTCATCACTGAGTATTGGATCTTCACTGTAAAGAAACAACATATTTTTGCAAGCAAAAGAAAAAAAAAGTGCTCTGATGATCACTAAAATGGACATTTAAGCAGAACAAAACATTTGTGTCAACCTGAGGCTGCTTTTCTTTGGAAATCTCTAATAATAGGGTTTATAATCTTTGCTGGGTGAAATCTTGTCAGTCCTTCAGGCTCCGTTTCAGGTATTAGTATGTGTGTAAATGAGAGTTTTCCAGACCAAACCTCACACCATATAAAAATGTATGGAGCCAGGGCTAGACAGGACACAGCATTAGCTAGACTTTCGTTTACAGTGTGTTATAGTTGTAAGGATCATTCATTCAAGCCCAAATTTTTGCTATTTTTCATTACTGCCTATGTGCTCTACCGGAAAATTTTCAGCTAAAAATTTTCCCTAAAGAACTACTGAGTTGATATACATGTATCTAATTTTTCCCCCAGTAAGCTAGTGAAATGAGAGCAGTTTCCTCAACATCTTTCTTGTGTGAAGCTTTCTTCCTCCAATACTGGCAAGACACTTGATCAGTCTTGGTTTATGTTTCTCTCTTTTGAAATAGGCATTAAAATGTTAGCTCACTAGGCTGATTTGTAAGAAGGATAAATTCAGTTATACACATCAAGATGGCAGATACTGAATAATGAAATGCTGAGTTTCAGAAAAGTATCTCTCTGTCCAGGTTGTGGCTTGGCTATGGGAGATGCCAAGCAGTTCCCATCAACCAACGTATTCCCATAAAAATTATAATTTTTTTTTTCTCAAGTTAGATGATGATCACCTTGGGGCTGGCTGACATTTATACTTGCAGTCTTGTAATTTTTTTAGGAAAAAGAGTTTTTTTACATCTGCTAATGGAGAAGAAATGAGGATATTTGTTCTACAAGTGCCTGTTCTAGACAGAGTATTTCATCTCTATTTTTATTCCTTCTTTCGACAATGATCACAGATATTTTTGTCTCATTATTCATAGACTTTGAAGGATTAAGTAAGCAATAATTGTGAACAGGACAGATTTCATATTTAAAGGTTCCATATCAACAAGGCAATGAATAAATAGGATAAATAGATTTAACCAAGGCTTACAGTGTATTAACTTCATCTCATTTCTCATTAGTTTGGTATCGAGCTTGTCTTATAGTCTGCTGGAGTTGCACTGTATATAAAAATCTGCTCTCAAAAGCAAGTTGATAGTTTCTGGGATTTATAAATATTGATGGCTGAATGTGGCTTCCAAGTGTGTCATGACATTTCACACTGGAAAAGAAGAAAGTTGCAGCAGGTGTGCAGCATCTCATGATCCCTTGTTACCAGCCTTTTTTCCTCCACTGTTCAGACTTTCTATTCCACCCTCCTGAGGACAGAGACATCTTTATTTTTTCATGGGTCTGAACCTACTTGGGAAATAAGCATTCTGTGAGCATAAAGGCTAATACACACCAACTGTTAACAAGCTAATTGTTAATTTTATGCTACTCTTGTTAAAAACCTCACCTCTTCCATGTCTTCTATGCTGTGCCCTCAGGCATGGTCGGAGGTTATACTCTTCCATGGTCTTGGATGGAAGTGTCAGACTGTAATGGTTTAATTCTGTAAATTAGCTTCTTGAATTCTTTCTCAGGCCTGGAAATGAGTAATAGATATGTCTTGTGTTTCTAAAATGTGAGGCACGCCCCTTTCTGTCTCTCTGCAAAGATCATCAGGTTTAAGAGAACAAAGCACAAGATATTTGCATGTATCTTGAATACTTATTAAGATGGAAGTGACATTATTCTTAAAAGCAAAGGTGTAGAGAGTAATCCAGGCTATTGATTTTTGAACCAAGTTCTTTTGTTCCAAGAGAGAAGGTAATTCATCCTTACATTAGACTGTTGTTACATTAGATATTGGAAATTTGTATAGCAAGGCAAAAAGGAATTGCTGCCCTAAAACTTATATGGCATCCCTTCTGGAAAAATCCCTGCTGTAGCTGCAGAATTGGTGGCATCTCATCAGCTCTGAGCAGGAATTGTCCCAAGAGGGGTTCTTGAGTGCTTCATCATGCAAGTTTGCAGTTTGGAGGAGGGCAGTTGAACCTTGGTCACTGTCTGACAACTGCCTATGCTACAGCTTTCTCCTGTAAGGAGCTAATCAGGAGTGTTTTGTATTTTTGTGTTTATGTGTAGCTCTGTCTCAACAGCTCTCGTAACACTGTATCACCGTGGAAATTTGCTGTTATGGCAAATGCTGTACTAACCACAGAGATGGGATGTTTTAGGAAGGTGTTCTGCTTGTACTATGATAAATGAACAGAAGGGCTACTTCATAGTGCTTTTGTGGGAGACTAAAGTCCTGTTTCCCCTCATTGTCTCTATTTTTGAAAAAGGTTATCTTTAATTCTTCTTGGTTTGTTGTTTTGTTTTGGGCGATTTTTTCTGGCCACTAGACCACCAGGGCAGCACAGTATTTGGGAAATTTTCCCAGAATATGTTGATGCAAAGAGCTTGTTGTCTGTCAGTGTTCACAGCTGCTGTGCTAGGAAAGGAAAGGGATCTGTTTGTTATTCACTGATGGTTTGTTAAATGCTTAGAGGCAAGGATACCCGATTATACCTTCACCTAACTTCTTTCATTTACTCTTCTGAGGAGAAAGCAACCCTGTTTGGGAGATACAAATGGGATATAATAGGGTCAAGTCGGGATAATTCTTTTCTCAAGGTAATTCAACCCTACTGCAAGAGATATATCTTCACATGGATAAATGGGGAAGAGTTTTCTTTCCCAAGTGCTCTCAGCACTGTGGGGTGCACAAGCATAGTGCTTAGTATGTGTGACTGTCTGGCAAAATAGTGCTCTAGTTTTTTCTCCTCCTATAAAAAATACAGTAGGATCCCGAGAGAAAGTAACATTTGTTGCCCCATCTTATCACATATTTGTGTGCATATATGCCTGTGTCTGCCCCCCCCCCCCTTAATTACAATTATACCCAATGCCTGGATGCAACCCAAAAGTCTCATGGGTGCTCCTGTAAATTTTATGAAAATAAATGTCCGAATGGAAAACAATTATCCTGCTGAGGGAAGGGCTTCCAAATTCATGCTGTACTAGACTTTGGGGAAGCCACATAGTGGAGCCTACTGTCATAGGATACATTAGCTCGGTTAACTCAAAAACCTACTGTTGGGTATGTTTGGTTTTCAGACTGCCAACAAACCCCTAAAATCAATTAGTCGCGCAGCTCTACTTGCAGTACATGTTTTCCTGCTGTTCACAGGTAGAAGCTATTTTATGTTATCCCTAATTATTTTTGCATTCAGCTTTTCCTGCTGGCTAAGGCAGGCATTGCTTTTTGTGCAGGAATTAGATCTGAGGTAGCCTCCGATTTTTTTCAAATCTGCTGTAAACCACACTAAATATCTGCACTGGTATCAGACATTGTTTGTGTCACTGTCTAGCACACTTAATGGGGAAGGAGAAAGGCTTGCAACCATTTAGTTTCTCCCAAAACCCTTTAATGCTACACTTTAGGGTAAATAGAAGTCTTCTTCCTATGGCCAGAGCTCCATCTTTCCTAAATTCAACTGGGACTTCATAGTTCAGCTCAGAAAGCAGGAAAATGTGATTGTTTGGTTATACTGATTTTAATACATTGGTTTTTATACTTATTGGTACATACACTTGTATTGCAATCTGTTGTATACATGAACCTCAGTTGGATGGGCAATAGGCTGAGCACTTATAGGTGATTCCCTTTTTTTGGGTGCTCTCAAAGCTTTTTCTCTCTTTCTTTTGAACTAATTTTCAGCTGTCAAAGATGCGGGCTGTTAGGTCACAGCAGAAAAAGGTGACCCACTCTAAACAGCATTAGAATGAGTCTGCATTATTCCAGAAATAAAAGTGTGTATCCTGGTCTTACTGTACTACAAAGTACCACTGTAGAATTTCATTCAGTTCATTAATGGTTCATGTTTTAATCTTACCTTTAAATCAAAGAAGATGATCCTTTTTTACCACAACCCAAAGGGATCTGAAGGACGTGGAAATCATCACTTGGAAAGTTGGACTGGTACAGGGAGCCACATGCCTATTACATGTGCAAACACAATCCTGTTTTCTCCTGTGCATTTGCTTCATCATCCAATCATAACTTTTTTGGTCTTATTGGTTCTCACCACATTGAAGTACACATTGTAGAGATCTTCGGTGATGTGGGATGTGGTTGTTTCACAATGCAAAAGCAATGCAAGGTTGGATGATAATTTTCCAGCAGTTACCATGGCACTAAAGTTTGGATAACCTAAGCAAATTTGGCCATCCTGTAGCTGTCTCTTGCAGACTACTGTCCTGCTAAGGAAAATGACGTAGAGAAGAACATTTCCAGTTAATTTGATATGTTTTTCCCCAAACCCATCCCTTAGTTTCTTTATTTACAAGTCTCTTATGGCTTCTCAGTGCTGAAGGGGGTCTTACTCATCACCTCTCACTCTCCTCCCCACACTTGTTCCAACTGTTCCTTATCTCCCTGCCTCCCTTTCTCCCTGTCCTCAGCTTTCTGTCTCTAATTCCATCTCTCTGCAAATGGTTGCCCAGGAAGGAGACGGCACATTTTGAGGTTCACACTGAGCTGCCCAGTGGGCACATGGCGTGGGAGATTGCTGAACTCTTCCACTTATCCCCAATTATTGCAGTTTGCTCTAATTCATCTGTGAGATTTCTATCCTCCCTTCCAACTCAGTTGAAACCAGTCAAGCAACTCAAATGCTGTTAAGAGGAACCTTTCGGACAGGCAAAGTGCAACCACGCAAACACAGACACTTAGAAAACCATGGCCAGAAACACGCTGTTCCACCTAAAGAGTAAGAACATAATAGGATGTTCTCACCCCAGCAGAGTGTTTCAGGGTGATCAGTGAGAGCAAAACTGGAAACTGCCCTGTCCAGTAGGTATCCTAGAAGCAGCCTGGAACCTGAGGTAGTTTGATAATTTCATTGTTACAACTTCAGCTCCCCTAAATGAACTTTAAAATTTATTTGCAGCATCTACTTGGGGTTTTAAGAGATTATGCTTAAGTGCTTCACTGCATTTAATGTTTTGTTGTATTTTAACTTACTGTGTAATGACTGTCTATATTAAATAATAGCAGCAACATCTGAAATTATTAATCAACAAAAGATGACAGATAATGCATGTTAAGTTCTCTCTGTGTTTTGAATCGCTTATCTCCCAGGTAACATAAGAAGAATGTTAAATCATACTGGAACACATTTCTCAGCTGATGTAAATCAGCAAATGTGCAGCAGCTGAATTTCTGGCCCATTATGATTTTCTATAAAAGATGTTTTTTCCTTCGAAGTATTAATTATCTATGATTCTTTTACTCTTCTTGTTTTTTGCCTTTGCAGGTGCTGTAATTCTCCCAATTTCTTCCAGAAATGGGAAAATTTATCTATATTAGGAAATGTGTTCTTCCCTTCTTCAGTATGCTGCATTTTCATTTTTGGCATCCTTATTTAAATCCTAATGCACATAGAGATATGAATGATGTGGGTTTTACTGCCTACAGTTTTAAATCCTACCATGCATCAGCTGCATAGACAGCTTAACTCCTTGTTTTAACAGAAGACCATGTGTTTTGGTTTTTTTTAAAGATGACTATGGTATACACTGTGTCACACACTACACAGAGGTCTCTGTCAACAAACTGTCCCCATCTTTAAGTCCTACATCCCCAAATCAGTCAAATCAGATAATAGATGATGCACCGAGTCTGGTTGCTATAGGGGGGATGAAGAGAAGACTCAGAGTTTCTTCTCCCACAACCTGCTGGCACTAGCAGATGCACCAAAAGCTCCCACCCAGAGGGACACGGTTGAAGAGGTTCCTTTCCCCTTATCTCTGATTCCCCCTTCAGAATAGCTCAGAGTGAAGCTCACAATAACTGAGCTCTGGGATAACTTTCCATGTCCCACTGCTGTATGTGGGGGGCATTCTGATGGTTGTATGCCAGGGCAAGGAGTATCCCATACTGCTCCAGAGAAATTCATCATTGGTGACCTGTATCCAGCTGCCATGGGAGAGACACCCTCCCCATAAGCCTGTATGGGTGATTCACCACCCCCCAGTGTTTCCCCCAGGAGCTGCAGGGCACACAGCCTGAGCAGAACAGGGGAGAGGGTTAATCCTCCTGACTCTACTAGAGTTTAATTGGAGGGGAAATTGTCTTTGACTTAATTTCCTCTCTTGTCGCAGCTCAAGTCTAGCGGATCAAAAGAAATGCAAATTGAAAGATAATATTTTGGATGTGCCTGATTTTAAAGTTGAACATGAATAATCTCTCATGCCTCTGACTTAATGTCTGTACCATTTTTGTTACAAAAATCTTGAAACAATGTGTATTTCCTTGTGTGGCAGAAAGAATTTACTTTTCATCAAGAATGGAAACCTGAATGATGCTGTCACAGTATTAAAACACAGCTACTAATTACCTCAAGTTATCAAACCTGACATTATCCTTTACATTAAAATACCGTATGTTTTATTTTATAATGAGAGGGCAAAGACCCAGTTACTACAAAGTATCAAGCTTCTGCATGTGGGCTGCCATTATATAGCAGGGTTTTTTCACAAAGAATGCAGTTAGCTGATTATTAGATTATTGGTTAATGCAATTTAATGTAAAACCTTCTTTTTGTTTCCTTTTCCTTTCTTTCCTTGTTATTTTGAATTATAGTACTAGGAAAGTATTTTTCAAGTGGTTAACTTGAGTTTGCTTTCCAACATCTCTTTATTTGTGAAGAAATGATTTCAAAGGTTCTGTTTTCTTTTTAGTGCTTTTGAAAATGAAGGATAGTTGTGCCTGCACTACAAGAAGGGTGATTTAGGTAAACGTCTCTGAAGCAGCTTGAGTCAATTTAGCTTAGACTTGCCCTGAAATTCTCTATTGCTTTGCTGCAAACTTTCCCAAGAGAAAAGATTTACTCTTGCTGAGCTGTATTGGAGTAGAATGTGGTTTTGTTGGTGTCCTACATTATGGCTGACAAAAAGGGTAGAGAAAAATGCTACATTGAACCACCTCAATGGGGAGGAGAAAAGATTTACTTACTTTTTCTCCACATATTCAGTCTGGGGGTGATGGATGTCAGTTGTGTCATCTCTAAAATTCACATCACACTCACCCAAGAAATCTATAAGGACTTTTTATTGATGGTTTTCCAAGAATACCTCATTTTCAAAGTGCACACAAGAGATTTTTCAGTGACTAGTTGACTGCAGATAGTAGAACCCTACGTGTTGGCTGACGTGTTGGTAGAAAAAATGTCCAGCCCTATGTTCAGCCCCATTTTGGGAAGGCCCAAATATATAGATGGAAAAAAAGAACCCTACCTTACTTCTCTGCCATTGAGACCACATTGCCCTGAGAATGTACCCCAGGTCTGCACCATGGAACATACAGGAAGGCAAAGTCCTGAGACAAAACAAAGTGAGAAGGGGCAAGGGTAAATGCTATTTTTTCATTACCCTGGCGCTTATTTATAGATTGGGAGAAATAACTCGTGCCTGCTCTTTGAACAGAGCCATTCCTTCACTCATGCAGAGACATCTTGCAGGCCAGCTGTGCTGCCTCGGAGTTACTTGTTATCAACTCTTACAAGTGTGAGGGAAAGCAACAAAATCATGACAATGATAAATATTGCTTCTTTACACGCTTACACGATGCCAGCCCAGTCTGTGGTCCAAAAGCCCCACTGTGGTCTGGCTCTGAGTAAACAGAGTTATTAGCAATCACAGGAGGCTGAGAGGTTGGAGGTTTGAGCTGACCAGTTGTTAGAGAAAAACAACAGATTCCTCCTCTTTTTTTTTTTTTCCTAGGCTCCTTTTATTGCTGAATCTTTCACACTCTGGAGAAGAGTACTGCTGTTGTCTGGTGGCTAAAAGCAAAATCACATAAAGAGGGAAGAGAAAGGAGAGTAAAACAAAGCTGTCTCTCACTCCCAGCTCGATAACAAATGCAGCAAGTGATCTCATAAGCGCACCAGGTAGTGCCTCTGGGCTGGCACGGTGCCCACCTGTGCCATCTGCTGAGCATCAAACCTTCCTCTGCTTCCCATCCTGCAGAACCTGCTGCAGCCGGGCTCTGCTTTTCTGCTGAAATCACTGCGGCACACAGCCAGCCCAGGTTAGCACTTTGATAGCTTTTACTACAAAAAAAGGGGAAAGGGGGGTGCACTACATCTTTGTATTTTTGCAGTTCTAATCCCTGTTATGGTATTTGTGAGTGTAATAGGACATTTCTCTAGCTATTTACAACAGGTCAGGGCAAGAACCCTGCTTCCCATATGCCCTCTCACTGAAATGGCTACTTTTGTTTGCTGAGTACCACTTTAGATGGAGACTAGTGAAACAGCCACACTGGAATTGCTCATATGATTATTGTGTTGAAGGAGAACAATAAATAAAAATATGTTGCATATATTATGAGATGCTGGACTCAAAATGACGGGCTGTCATATAAAAGTGGGAACGAAATAGGAAATTGAGACCCCAAAAAAGGTAGTAATAAAAAGCTCAGTATTTTATTCCATGTCAGATGGTTTCTCTTCTGTCTGAACTGGAATGTTTCCTAAAACAATATTGTTTAAGGAAACAGCTGGTCCATCAGAATGTTTTCCCTCTGCTGCATATCATCTACCCAGCATTTTGCTCTGATCAGAAAGGTAAAGAGTATGAGCACAGAATGAGAGTTGAAGAAAAAAAAATTCCATTCCCCTAAATAACAATGCAGCAACTCCAAGAAGAGCCATAGAAGTATAAAAGAAATTCACTGATAAATCAAGCATTAACATTTTCAGCAGGAGAAAATACGTCCCCACCATCATGATTTCTTTCAGGTTTTACAGGACCAGTTCTTCAGTACTTCAAATGAATAAGAATGTTAAGACTAGTGTCTGAGATTACAAGAAAACTGATTTTTGGTGCTGATTTTCACAGTAGAAAAAATTTCCAAGAAATTTTGTAAAATTCATAAAAGGCAAATCTAGAAGTCTTCCATGTGAAAAGAATCATGTTGCTTTAGTCTTAAAAATTGCAAATATAACCTCTGGTACAAAATGTTTTGAAGTATCATGTGACTGTGCCCTTGGATCAGATGCTGTTAGAAAAGCCTGTTGGGGTTGGAGAATTAGGCTTTAATTCAGCTTCTGGTGGTCTGTGTTTAAGAAGATTTTTATTTAGGAGCCCTTCTGTCTAAAAAAACCCTACTAAATAATTTGAGGCAGTGCCCTATTTCTCCACAGAAGAGTTTAATTTCCAGTCTCATAAGCCTGGGAACTCTCACCTGTGGCGTTTTACCTTTTGAGGTTTTTTTCCTCCTTGCAAAGTTTTGAATCTTGGAGATTTATTAAAATTAAAAAACAGGGTGAACCAAAGAGGTGTTTTGCCAAGAATTGTGCCAAGTTTTACATGATGGTACATTTAGATTGCTTTTATTTCAACCTGAATGGGCTGACTATACTTTAGAGCATTTGCAAGAATAGCACATACATGGATATGTGATGTTGACTTTGAAGGATTAGGCAGACACCCTAATAAATAGTGTGATATTTAGAGAGGATGAGTACTGAGTGACACCTAGTGAGTTATTAACCTTTACTTTGTTCATTTTATTATCTGTCCTTCTTGCTAAATTTCCCATGATCTCAAGTGCAGATTCTCTAGTTTAACTGATTTTGTTCTGCAGCAGCTCTGCTTGACCAAAACCAAAGTTTTCAAGGCAGATTTGCCAAATTCACCAGTGCTGATCTGGAATTCAAATACTCAGGTGTTTTGAAGAGTGAAAATGCTGGAAACTGAGTATTTCACTGATAGTTTTTAGTTCTTTTCAAAACCTGGTATCCATATTACCACGTCTCCTCAAAAGCCCTGAGATCTTTTGAAGTTCTAAATGTGTATGTTGAGCATTTAAAAATTAGGCTTTGGGTTCTTTTTGGAACATAAGTCTAAAACTCATTTGAATAGAGTTAAGGTAAGCACTGCATCTGCTAAACTTAACTGCTTTGGTGCAGATAGATGGGAAAAAATGTCAGGGGAAGCTTGAATTGAGACACTTAATTGCATTTGACTAAAGCACACATTTACTCAAACCATGTTGTCCAAAAACCATGCAGATGTAATCTTAAAAATGTTGAATTGAATTGGTTTGAGCTTTTGGGGTTTTTTTAGCTAAAATACAAGTCAATGCTTTTACATTTAAAAACCATCATTTCAGTTTCAAGCGATTTGTTTTAGGCTGTAACCAAAAACGCAGAACAGCTGTACCACACAGGCACAGGAAAGAAACTCCTGTCTTTTCCCTTAAAATACATGGGAAACCCATACTCTCTGGTCTTGCTACAGTTGATTTACTACAGATTTAACTTGCCAATGTAAAGTCGAAAGTCAGAGATCTACATTGTTTTAGTTTTATCAAAACTCTCTCCCTCATGTAACTTGTTATCAGCTAAAGTTGGGTTCACTATTTCTTCCAAAGCAGGACGACATGGTGAGGAGACTCCGGGGCTCTGCTGGCTCTGCTGTGGCAACCACTGCTTGGGCTATATGCCTGGCTAAGGCAGCAGCCCTGGGAAAGGGTGCCTCCTGCAGCTGAAGATAGGCGCCTACACAAGCCCCAGGACTTGCCTGGGGGTCACTAAGCTTCTTTTGGAAGAGCTTTTTAAGGGGTTGTGGGCCTTCAAACTCAAAGGATTATACCATAGTGAAATTGGGTATTGCAGTGATCATGGGGTGGCACACCATTTGGTCTGGGCTAGCTAGAAATAGTTCATTTTTTCTTTTCCAAGGAAAATTTCATTTCAGCTGGACTTAAGACATTGTGTTCAATGACCACCAAGTGTTTTGGGTTGTTCATTTGGAGGCTGTTACCTTAGGTTGTACCCTTTTTGAGTGCCATCTCCAGACATTTCTTTTTGAACCCATTGACATGCAGTGCTCCAGAGTGTTTGATTTTTGCCTGTCTCTTTTCTAGGCAAAACTGCTCATCGGTCAATCAGAATTTGCAGTTCCCATCTGCCACAAGCTGGGCCTTTGGCTGGAGAAGTAGCTGCAGGCTGTTGCTCTCCAAAGGAGCTCAGAAATTAGGGTCTGTCTGCATCACAGTGCCAGGAGTTCATTTATCTCTTTTTGGTAAGTAAATGTAATGTGGACACACCTGTAGTTTTTATGAAGCCCTCCTTTAGGTGAGCATCTAAGGTTCTTCTCCAGACACTCCCTTGAAACTCTGTGTTGGGTGAGAACAAACATCCTGTAAGTACAGTTCTCTCTTCTCTTCGTTTCCAGTTGACGAGTCCCATTCTGTCTTCCAGTCTCTCTAATAATTTCTATTTCAGTCCAGCTGGAAGTATTCAGATAGTAAAACCTACTCAGGGTTTCTAGTAATTGTGCTGGACCAGGTAGATGGTAGATGGTGATGTGGAGAGCTTGCAGCCTGAGCAATGTTGCATGGGGGCACTTGGGCTGACCTGTTCTAACTCCAGAGCTGTGCAAGGAATTAAATGCAGTAGAGAGAACTGCAGGGCTCCTTTTCCTCAATGTTAGAAGTCCCTCTTGACAGACAGGGAAGCTGGAATTACTGTCTGGCCCCCTGTGCTGACATGACAGCATTTCTAACATTTAAACAACAGTTTAATTTTTCTGGGGAGGAAATGTCTCTAAAATTTCTTGGGAGAAAGCAAAGCAAATCTTCAGAAAACTGCAGATGGAAAGCTTGCATTTATGTAAAATGGAAACATGCTGCGAATCATTGGAGAAAACCTATATTTTCTTGCCAATTATAACAATATTAGGTAGCAGTGAAGGTTTCCAAGGCAACCTGGCCACGGGTGCATTCATGTGGAGTGTGTGTGACTACCTGCTTTGTCAAGCCAATGGATGGAAGTCAGAAGGTGGTGTGGTGGGGGAGTACAGATCATTTCATCAATCTACACTAGGAACACTATTTAAAAGCAGAGGATTTTTTTTTTTTCAATGTATGTCTGATTGTGACGAGCATTTCACTGCCTTTGTTTCTAGAATAGGCAAATGTGTGGGAGTCAGGCTGAAGACACCTGGCTGGTGAAGTGTCCACAGTTATAGGAGACGTTCTGGGCAAGACCATCTTGTCTTTGCCTGTCCCTCATTCCCCTCCACTGTGTCTGTTTGGTGTATTGAAGCTTTCTTGGCCTCTCCAGCTGTCCTACAAAACACAGAAAGTGCAACATAAAGTGTGGTCTCCCATATGTTTTCTTCAGGCCATCACTCTTATTTCCTCTGAGGAGTCATTGCAGTTAGATGTTGTGTGAGGACCCCACTGTCAGTCTCCAGGGAATTCACTGCCTTGTCCTTGACCTTTTAAAAACCTCTGAGAATCACAGATAAGATTTGTTTGGAAAAAAAATCATCAGGGCTGCACAATGCCTGATACAGGTGTCAGGAAAAAAAAACCTAAACAACCCCCTAGGCACCCAAGGGAATTGAGAAAGGAATGTGGGTCATGTTCACCAGTCCTGACTGCCTTCCACATTATCAGATTGCTGTGACACAGCCATAATGTACAGCAGTCTGTCCCTCATCTTAGCAGGTTGGCTAAGCTGAGCTTGCAGGTCTGTGCTGACATCGGAGCAGGGCAGATCACTGGGGGATGCATTCTAAGATTTGGCTGAGCATTTCCACTGTTCTTCAATGGTAGCCCCCTTTCAAAATTTTTTGATTCAGAAAAAGGCAGAAGATTCCCAATTATCTTTCTCTAAACCAAAACTGTTGCAGTACTGAGTTCACTGTAACTTTGCAGCTTCCCCTGGGAATTAAACAGTCACAGGAGGAGTTCAATGCGCAGTTATTCAGGTATTGAAAAATGCCTGTGTGATCCCTTTTGGCTCTGGCGTGAGGGCTCCAACCACATTGAAACTCTGGTAATGTGCGCACGTTCCTTACTCAGTGCTGCTTTCAGAGTAGCCACGGTGGCTGCTGTGTGCAGTGAATGACAATCACACCCTAAGTACCCAGAAGTAAGCTTGAGTGAAAAATTAAGATGCTGGGAATTTGTGCTTAAATTACTTTACCTAACTGTTGCTTTTTACTGTGGATTACAAAATGTCCTCTGTGCACGCAGATATGCTCACATCTAGCTCATGCTCAAACAGCTCTCGCTTTTGTGCTTTCAGCTGTGGCTCAGATGTGCATCATGCCGTGTCCCTATCCCTGCGCCAATGTGTACACTGCCATCCAGAGGTGCAACAGTTGCATGTGCAGGTACACCCAAACTAGTGGTCAGCTCACTGTCACCATGCAAACAGCAACAAAACCACACTCGCCACAAGACTTGGCAGCTGGAATTCTGGGACTCCCAGCCCACACACGACTGATGGCCATGGTCCTCTTGCACCCGAAGTGGCTGAGCCATGACTGGTGCTGTTAGGTGTGTGCACAGCACCCCAGTCAGATTGTGAACATCAGGGAGAAGGTAAATGTGTTCCTCATCTCAAAGCACTTGTTCAAGCACTTGTCCAATGCCAAACTCCCAAAGAGGGAGGAAATAAAGAGAGGAGGATGCAGATCAGGAACCTACTTAGCTAATCAAGCCAGGAGAAGGTACTCATCTACTTTTACAGAGATTTTCCACTGTATTGGCTGTCCTCAAACTTTGGGCATAAGCCCATTTTTTCCTTGCTTGTGGGTAAGAAAAGAAAAACTTGGAAAGAGACAGCTGAGATTATATCCTTTCAGCATCTAAAAGGGGCCTGCAAGAAAGCTGGAGAGGGACTTTCTACAAGGGCCTATAGTGATAAGACCAGGTGAAATGGCTTTAAACTGACAGAGTATAGGGTTAGATTGGATATTAGGAAGAAATTAGTTACTGTGAGGGTCGTGAGGCACTGGAGCTGGTGTCTCAGAGAAGCAGAGGATGCCCTATCCCTGGACATTGATGGAAGGCATCTAAATGTGGTAGTAGCTCTTAAGCATTGAATATGTTATTGAATAGTTGGGCCCAATTGATTCAGACACTCCTGATACTTAAGTCTTGTGTTTAAGGCTCTCAGCCACCTTAGAACTCTGCATTATTTGGCATTTTGGGTTCCAAAGAAAGGGTGAATCAAGATCCTGTATCTGGAGACAAAATAAAACACAGGATTGAATTGCCTTTCCTTTTTACAATATGGGACACTTGACAGAGCTATAGAAATCCCATTTGAAAAATGATAGCTGTTGATTTTCTGCTTGCTGAGAATTATTAGTATTTTTCTATCCTGCAAAACCAGCCATTAAATCAGCAAAATGCTTTGGCATTAGAGCCATTTGGAATGTAAAAAATACTGCTTCTGTAATGTTCAGCTGCAAAGTTAAGAGAACATCTAAAAGAACGAATAATGATCTTAATTTGCAAGACATTTTACAAGTAAACATGTTACAGTTGTAGCTACAAATCAGATAATTGCTGAACATTTTAAAACCCAGGTGTATAAAATTAAAAACAAGAAAATCAAATTTAAGTGAAAACAAATAACAGGGGAATTCTAAGTAGAAGGTTCAGATTCTTTTTTTTTTTTATGAACCATTTCTTTATCTCTACAACCTCAAATATCATATAGTGGTCTCTAATCATCTACTTTATAATATTTGAATGAGCATGTACTTTAACATAAAGTGGTTTACAGTCAGTTTTTCTATTTTTGTATAAGAAATGTATGCACAAATCATAAAAAGGTCAACCACTTCAATGAAACAACTTTTAAAAATAATGCAGTTTTACAGCCATACATAAAGATATGTATTTTATTATGTCAAAGAATATGAAATAATATAGCTCAGCGTTAAGCCCCAAGTCTTTCATGGAGGATACATTAGCTTTAAACTGGGATATATGATCATTGAAATACATTATTTCTGCTTTGGACTTTACATTTCGAAGTGAAAGGTTTTTCTTCTCCCTACTTCCCATCTTTGGCTGATCTTTTTTCCCTCTCATAATAGTTTATCTATCAAAGTACTAATATGTCTTGTCACCATGTATTTTAGTAATGTCTAATTGGGAACTGAGGGCTGTGCTGGCCCCCTGTGTGCTGTCCAATGCTGTGGCCCAGCTCTGCCATACCAGAACAGCCCATCTGTTCTGACCCATGCTCCTGGAGGGTGCTGGCAGCTGGCTCAGGGAGCAAACCTGAAGTGCATCCAATTATGGAGGTGGCACAGGGGTTCTGGAAGTATTCCCAGGTGGGATGGGACTTTGACTGGGAGGAAGAGGCAAAGAGACAGTGCTTATGTTGATGAAAGTGGAACATTCATCACAACTTCCTGAGAAGACAGAAGGAAAGGGACATGAGACCAGAAAATATACTGTGTATTTGGTCCTCCTGTCTACCCATGACAAAGTATGGCTTGATCTAAGCTGATCCTCAGAGAAGTTCCAAATCCTTGGGTAGGTTTTGTAGCTTCTGACAAGCCTATAGCAGCCCAGATATCTACATTGAGTTCCTACCATACAGCCTCCCAGCATGTCCCACTTGACTATGGGATCCCATGAATACAGATTCCCAAAGCATCTGCTGTTACACAGTTAACTAATATCTCTAGGCCATACCTGACCTAAATTTTATGCAAGTAATTAAAAGGGTAAGTTTATTTCTAAGAAGCAGCTGTTCACAGAGTTGGGAGATAGAAGTAAGGTAAAAAACATTCCCATTCCCTACACATCCTTCCTCTGAAGCACTCAATAAGTTTAATTAGAGTGGTTAGGAGTGAACTATGAAAGCAGCAAAGTTAGTATCAGATAAATTAGGGAAATATTGGGACAGAAGATATATGTGTGACATTTTTAACAAAAATCTGACGTACATAATTACCAGTGCTGCTTGTTATGAAGTGGAGGAGTGTGTGCATCAGGACCCAGCAGCAATAGAAGGAAAGTCTATTATAATCCATCCATTTCACATACTGTAACTGCAGCCTCAATAAGTAATTGGAGGGGAGAGTGGTATAATGGTCACACCACCCTGCTTCCCCCCTTGAAAATACTGGTGTTCTCTTGCTGATTAACCCCTGAAGTCAGTGGGTAAGTACAGGTTTGATATAATGCAATATGATATAATCCTCCTATGTGCAAGCTATTACACTCCACGAAAAGACTTTGCTTCTTTCTAGTATAGAAGGAAATCTTCTACAGTAGTCCTTCTTTGAGTACCAGTAAGGACAAACAAGAATCCCAAAAGATACCGACACCCCTAGATTCATCCTGCTATTTCCCAGATGCCTTGAGTTAGAAAGTCTAGTTGGCTTAGGAGAGTGAATGGTTCTTCCAGTTGCCAACCTACAGTTCATTCCCTTTCGGAGATACCTTGTCTTCTTCAGTGACCATGAAGGTCTTCCCAGAATAAGCACTATGAATCTATTTCTATCAAATTTCAGAGGCTATCCAGAGTAATTCAGCACAGCCATCACCACTGGACTGTCAAGATACCCCTGTGTCCTTCCCAGCTTGTGTTAGCATTAACATCAACTCCACACATAGTTCAATGTAAGACACATCTCTTCCCTCTTGCTGGTTTGCTGGACAGTACTTCTTAAAAATGCTTAAAGGAAATCATCCCTCAAATGATGGACACAGTTTTAAGGCGTGAAGGTTTCACAATAGGGATCATTTATAACTGCAAGCATTGGCTTCTTGGACAAAGAATTTTAAGGAAACACTTTATTTCTAAGCTGGATTTTGTCTGTGGTGGGGCTGCTCACACTTTTGAAGTTAAGCATGTTCTTAAGAGCTTTATTCAGTTTGGGTCAAAGTGATAAGTGACAGAGCTGAGAGAACCTTTCATAGCAAACATCTTTGTGAAAAATGCTATAGATCTGTTGATACCAGAGTGTTTTGTGGGCACATACTCTTAGTTCTTTCAGTGCAGTAAAAATACCTGAAATTTTATTTGAGGCACTGAAATTATCTGAGACACTGAATTTCAAAATTTTGTTGGCTGAAATATCTGAACTTTCAGTTTAAAATTGCTCCTCATGTCCATATTTTTTTATTTAATTGAGGCACTTAAAAACAAGACATTTTGCAAAATTTGGGATTTTTTTACTGTAAGGAAAGAACTTATTTAGGTTGGCAGAGAGAATAAATTGAATTATTTAGTGTAAAGAAGAGAACATGATGGAGGACATCTCTCCAAATAAATAAAAGGCTGCTGCAGTGAGGAAGGCAATAAATCTGCTTTCCTCGCTCAGGGTGGATACGAGAAAAAGCAATGGGACTCCAATTGCAGAGCAAAAAAAATCCAAAACTTCAAGCTAAGCGTTAGGAAAATATTCTACCAGTAAGGCTCCAATAGTTCTTTGAGAATTCTGCCTGACTGGAGATCTCCACCAAGCTACCTCAAGTCTTTTCTTGAGGTAAAGCACCCTCAGGATAACAGAAAGGACTTGTTTTGCCTATGGCTTGGATTATCTCTGGGGTCTCTCCAACACTTTGGATTCTCTGATGTTGAGGGCCGTTTTCCTGAAAATAAAACACTGTTAATATGGAAAGATTCTGGTAAGAGATTGTAGGTACAACAAACAGACTCTCAAGGATAGTTTCCCTTGGCTTTGGCAGGCTGGTATGACTGTCCCCAGGCTTTGAACATGCTTTGCTTGTATGTGGTCTGCATGTACACAGGCGCAGATGGGGCTGGCAGAGGCAAAACATTTCTTTTAATCCTTAAAGAAATGACAAATTAGGATGCGATTATAGAACTGTTAAAAAGGAATTACCACAGAGGAATTTCCAGATGGTCATGCAGAATATTGAAGAGTGAACAGTGAGGTTGAGCTACTTATCCAAGTACAGTTCTCTCTTCTCTTCGTTTCCAGTTGACGAGTCCCATTCTGTCTTCCAGTCCCTCTAATAATTTCTATTTCAGTCCAGTTACAACTACCTTTCTGCCTGATAGTTTTCTTTTCCAGTGCTGGTGATATTCTTTTAAACCTAATTCCTCAAGAAAATAAAATGTGTGGGATGAGTTTTTCCCCTACTGTGGAAAATAACTTTGGGATTTTTTTTTTCTGGTGTTAAGTCTATTTGATAGTGCATAAGGGATGCTTTGGTACTGTTCTGTGGAGCAACATGCAATTCTGCATGATAGGGTATCAGAGCAAATCACTGCTGATAACCTCCTAGGTTAATTGCTGTGCAATGAGTGCCTTAAATCAACACATTATGTTTAATTTGAGAACACACTATGGCTACCTCTTTACAATGACTCCACAGGGCTTCCAATTGTTATTTATGCATGATAGGTGACACTTTTTCAGAGCCATCTAAGTGGTTCAGATACAACAGTTTAACCATTTTGCAGGAGCTCATCCCTGTAGATGACTCTGGCATGATGTACATTGCAAATGTTTCTACATATTCCAGCTAATGCCTAGATAATTCCCTACTCCCCTTTTTCATCAAAGCTTGTAGATCCTTATTTATTCTCTGCACAGTGGCTGGATTTTTTTAAAATTCTCTTAAGTGCTGAGCACTGCACATGAGTCTCAGAGATCACCACGAGATCTTGATGGAATTTCTCATCTGACTGGAGATTTCTATATTTTACAGTGCTGCAAAATGCTGTGTTTATTCTAGGTAGTCCTCTGGGAACTGATTCCAGGGCTGGAGAAAGATTTCAGTCAAATCAGCAGAAAGATTCTTGTTGTCATTCCTTTAGCTCAGGCCCAGAGAAACTGTCCAGAAATCAAAAGTATTGCAGAGCATGGGATTTGTGTTGCTGCTGAGGATTAGGCTGGATTGCATTTTTACTAAGGAGAATTTCCCAAGATGTTTTACAGGAACTAGACTCACATTCCTATTGAATTTTTTGACAAATTAGATTTTGCTACTTCTGAAAAAACATACCTTTATGATATAACTGGAGCAAGGCTGTTCTAGTCCTAAAAGGCACACTGCTAATGCAGCATCAAGTTTCCCTAGGTTAAAATAGCATACAGTAACAAAATCACATATTTAACAGTAGGGCTGAGCAGGTTCTTGTTCACAACTTCACTGACTGGTCTCAAGACAAGAGGAACCCTGTAACTCGCTCAGTACTCCTTCACTAACCACATTGCTTCTGTTCAGTCTCCTTTTTCATTAGCTATTGCACTTCCAAATCACATTATTGTTCACAGCTGACTATTTAAGTATTCCTGCCATGGAAGACTGAAAAGGAAGGCAGCTTCTGTTCCTCTTTTAATCTCTTTCCAGACAAATCGTGCCTCTGCAATGCCCTGTCTTTCATTTATTACTGTATCACTCACACCTTCATTTTATATTGTCTCACACCTCCATGTTTGCAGTATTCCATCCACAGGAATGAAGGATGTGACTGAATTTACATCACCTTGTGATGTGGGGAGTGGGTTAAGAAAGGAAGGGAGACAATGTGGCACACACCCTGTTCATCTAAATAAAATGAAGTCTGTGTATACAACATGCAGTTACTTCAACTGCAGCAAAGCCCAAAGAAAATACTATTTTCTTAGGTCTCAGTCAGCTAGAAGCTATTACAAAAACTTCCACTATCAACATCAAAATAAATCTTTGCTTCCAGATAGAGCAGTATAAATTTTCTTCTCAGGTTCACGGAGTAGCTCTCAATTTACATCTTATATACAGAATCTGTGGAAGGAATGTGTATTAACTTTTTCATCAAAGTGTTGATCTTTGCTTTGTTGTCTATGGGGCTTTCCATTGCATCCTCACTGCTTTCAAGGCTGGTCATGTGCTGACGGTGAATACTGCTAGAAGTTATTTTTCCATCACGTGCTTGGACCTATAGTCTAAGCCTAGCTTATAGACTTTAAAGTTAACCTTAAGTATCCATGAAAGAAACTTACTGCAGATATAACAGTGGTCTCTGTAGCTTCTTTGTTTATAAGTTAAAATTTTAACTTTATTTTTTTTTAAATGGGGATTTAAAAAAAAATATCATTTGAACTCATAAAATCCACCTCTATGAAAGAAGGCATGTGGCTCAAAAAATAATGTAGACACAGGAGTAAAAAGCTCTGGCAATGAAATGCTCTCACGCAGAATGACGCACCTGCTAAAATCATACTCATCAGCTCACACGAAGAGCAGATAGGGTTCAGTAAAATGCAGGATTTTTCTGATAAATTGCCAGCATTTCCATGGAAATGATAAGGATTTTGCTATTTGGGCTATTTCTGTGTGTAGTTTATGTCATTTCTATATACTCTTCTTAAGCTGTACTTGTGTGAAAGAGTTTACTGATTGAAATACTGAGAGAAATCGTGATTTCTTGTTTGAGGAAAGTTTCTGTAGAGAACATTTGCAGATTCTGATCACATCTTGGCATAATACAGCTCTGTTATGAAATTTAGATCTTAGACTTTCTTACACATTAGGCCAGGGTTGAAGATTATCTCATAAAGGACAGTTTCACAGTCTAATCTGATGAGGAAAAGATAGGAGGGTGGCATTCACTGGTAAATAAGGAGTATCCTTCATTTACAATGGAAGCTAACATTGCCTTTAAGTATACTGTCAGTGGTTTTCTTCTTGTACCCTTCGTATTTCTCCATACTTTCCACTATCCCTCAATTTTTGTAGAACAGTTCTGCAAGAAAATTTCTATTGATTGACAGTCTGAGATTGGGCATTTAAAACTGTGGAATAGTATAATGTGTTAGATGTGCTGAGATTTTTATTTGGATGGATGTTTTCAAAGCAAACTTTCAACTGTAGTAAAAAGTTTTCAGTGTGTTAGGAGTCAGCAAACCATCATTATTTGTAATAAGCAAAAAAGAGAAGCCACTGTTTTCACCAGAATTCAAAACAGGTGAGAGTGACTGCACAAAAATTTTGCAAACTTTAAAAAGCGTGGAAGAACTGATCAGTGTTATGTGCTGGAAATGTCAGGGACACAGGAGTAATCAGCCACCTCAACAGAGTCAGATATGGCTGGAAAGGTTCCAAAGTACATTGCAGCTGAACTGTGGGTTCAGAGATGCTGCTGTGCCCAAAGCCTCCTCGGTCACTGAGAGTGCTCTCCATTAGCTGAAATGATGGCCATGGTTTGCCCACCTCAGTGTCAAGTACATTTTCTATAAGTTTTGGGACACAGTGAGTTACAAGGAACAGGCAGGCGTTCTTTAAGAGCCACACAGCTCATGTCTACTCTAGTCCAGTCGTAGGCTGGACCGGCTAAAAGCCTGAGGCTACTCTGCTAATCTGTCTCAGAGCTGATGCATGACCGTGTGTAAAGGTACCTGAATTAAGTTCCTCAGGCTCCTTGTGTTGCCTGTGTTGCAGGTATTGCAGATTGCCTGTCAGACTGCTTTAGCTGCTGATATACCACAGGACTTTGGTGTCCATGTTCTGGTTTAGAACAGTTTTGTGACTGCTCTGACTCTCCTGGGACCAGACTTAATACACAGAACCTTCTAGGGAGGAAAAAGATCATGCTCAGGTATCTGGGCTCCTTGTTACCTAATGGTTCTAAATCCAGCTTTACAGAGGCAGAAATGACCATAAATTAGTGCTAAATGAAACAAGGAAGAGAGAAAAGACAACAGTTTTTTTCCTGTATGGATATGTCTTCAGGGAAATGACCGACAGAGAAACTATGCAATGGAAGGAGTATTTGATAATGGCTAACACTCAGTGAGCAGTCAAATCCAATGAAGAGATGCCTTAGAAATCAGCTGTGCTACATGAAAGAGAGGTGCAGAAAATTACCCATGCATTCCTCAATATAATAGATGCTTTCTAAGAGAATAGGCAGAAGATGATGCTTCAAAAGGACCTATCTTTCGTTGCTTTTGTCTTTTAATGAGACCAGAGCAACTACCTTTTGTCAGGAGCAAAAAGCGCTTTCTTTGAACATAAGTGCTGGTAGTTGCATAATATGAAACTTACTGATGCATGTAATGGTAGCAGTGGGCCGTCTGGGCACAATGTACGCTTTAAAATTAATCTGTGCACAGATCAGCAAGCACATGCAGATTGTCCCATGTTGACAAGAGCAGTGTACTTCTTTAGGAGAAGCCAAACTTTCAAAGCCTGGCAGCTGGAGTTTGCAAGCTTGTTGTTCCGTTATTAACTCTGCCGGCCTTAGGGAAGGGGTAATGGATGAGGTGATCCCATGAGGTGCCTCCCAGACCTACTTTGTTTGGTTTCATGGTTCCTAACCAAGCAGGCAATAAGCAAAAATGTTTTCTGAAATGAGCAGAGGGAAAGGGATGTGTATTATTTATGCAAGATGCTCCATTCAGTGCAGAACAATGTACTCTGTCCCAGTCAGAGCTCAGCAAAGAACAGGTGAAAGGAGCTACAGCCACAAGGAGGGTGTTTGCTAGGGACCCCTGTGACCTCCAGTGCTGCTGAATGTACCTTGAGGAGAACCACAAGACTGTAAAGAATGAGTTTTGAGGGAGTGAGTTTGGGCAGGACAAGACTGTTAGGGAAAACATCTCCCAAGAGACCTGAAATGAACATACCTTGACAGCACAGTTCATCAAAATCTCATTTATTTTCTGCAAGAATAAGTGGTGTTTTACAGTGATGCCGAAATCACTCAGCCCATATTGTAAATATACCAGGTTTCTCTGTTGCTGACTTGTGTGCTGTGAGCCTTTAGAAAGCCTAAGGCTGGAGGGAGAGGTCGAGCTTCCACTCAGGGCAAGGCCAGCACTGCTTCCAGACATGTTTGCTTCAGGCTTTGTCCACTTGGGACTTGAAAGCCCCTGAGGTCTGAGATTCTGCAGCCCCTCTGAGCCCTTGCTCCTGTGTTCGGCTGTCCTCCCAGTGAGCACAATTCAATACATTATCTGCTCTCAGGACTGGAGTTGCCAGAGGTTACCAGAGCCTGGCAGGGTCAGACTGTAGCTGTATCTCAGCTCTTTGCAGACCTTGAGGTGCTCCACATCTTTACTCACCCCTTGCAGCTTGTCTTGAAGAGTCTTTTCTTGCATATTTGGTGGTTTCAAGTAATATCTCCACATTTTTTTTATTTCTTTTGAATAAAATCTGTCCCAGTCTTTTTGCAATCCTTTGAGTGCAACAAGGCATTTGTGTATTTCTCCCTTTACCTTCTTCTAACAAATCAAGCAAGCCTTCAGTTCACATTTTAAATGGAACTCAGATGATTTGTAGGCAATTTTGTGATGCATTGTAGAATATTTGTACATTTATGAGCTCAGGTCAGAATTTTCCTTGTGTCTAGAAGAATGACCTATCCTTCCCCATCAGCTTTCAGGGGCTTTTAGGCATACATGAAAAAGACCCTGAGTGATTTAGGCACCTATTGAAAGTCAGTTAGACTGAGGACTCTACTGCACTTTTAAAAATATGACTTTCTTCAGTGTGTTAAAAATCCCAGCTGCAATAGCTGTAGTAGTAAGGTGTTAAGTTGAACTCTGCCTTTTTGTAAGACAGGATAGTTTTTCTCTGTGTTCTGGCAGACATATAATCCAGAAAAACAAGTCATTAAAAGATTCATTTATAAGGATAAACAGAATTGACAAAGAAAGCTAGCTTTTGAAGCAAGGCTGAAAAAGTACTTTTTTCTCAAGAGGTGATGATAGATTTCAAAGCTCAGTCCCTGCTACCTCATGCCTACACCATAATTCCTCCCCCAATTAGCTGTTTATAAGGCAGTGCCATCTTCTACTTGTCACATTATAGGTTTTATTCAAATGAAATGCAAAGGGAAGAACGAGCTGATACCACTGTCACTACCTGAAAGAAAAACCTCCAACCTGTCCAGTACTACCAAGTAGAATTCTATTATGTAAATCTGCTTCCTTATTTTGGGAACAAATGATAGGCAGGACATAAAATGGAAAAATAAATTATACTCACATGAGTAAAAGATCAGTCAGGCAATGTACTGAGGTATCATTAGGGCTGATGAATCACTATTATCATTATAAAAATAACATATAATGCTTCAAATCCTGCATCGTGGTTGACTTCTTTGCTGATGAATATTTATGCAGTTTCTTTTGTTTCTTTGTGTGTCTAACAGATGCCAAGCTAAGTTCAATAGACAAATTGCATCTCTGTGAACTGTCACAGCCTTGTCCTTGTTTTTTTCTAGCAAACTGAAGTTAAATAGCAAAATGGAATAAATAAACAGAGGTCAGAACCTCTATCTCCCTACAAGATTCAATAATCTGTGAAAGAATTCAGTTCAGATCAAAGGAAGAATGAAAGTTAAATCTTCTTTATTTGAAAGGAACTGTTTGCATATCTGCACTGTGAGGATCTTAAATTACCTAACCAATGCCTATGTCATAATCTAATTAGCCACTTACCTCTGCTAAATTTCTCAGTATTCCTTGTTTCTATGCTCCTTAGCTGCAGTGCAGGATGGGAGAATTATTGTAAATGTATGGGGTTTATAAGCAAATAAGGCTTTTAAACAAATAAAAAATTACAAGAAGGAAAATAAAGACAGTTAGGTAGTGGTATTTGTGGACACAAAAGGCTTTTAAACAAATAAAAAATTACAAGAAGGAAAATAAAGATGGTTAGGTAGTGGTATTTGTGGACACAAAAGCTGAGGTCAACATAATTTATAACCTTTTTCAAGTGACAATAAATCAGGTCAATTAATTCAATGTCTTAGCATAATCTTGTTCCAAAACAAACTGTTATCTTAGCATAGTAGTATTTATGGCAGGTGATTTTTTTTTTTTTTCATCAGGGACCTCCAAATGTACAGTCCTATTGATTTGCTTTGCAAGCTTTCTGTAGAAGGTAGAATCAATGGTGCACTGTCACCCAAACAACTCTGAAGTAGAATTTATAGATTTGGGGAAACGACTTAATTGCTGGAACCATGCTTGCAGCTAAGCCTGCCCACTTACACGTGCAACTACTGTGCATTATCCAAGTATTAAGCATCAAACATATAACAGTACATAAAAGTAACCAGAAAAATGTAAGTATTTCTGGAATGTAACCACTCTTGTGATGTATTACACAGCATTTAACTGATGCTCACACAGGGATACCATCTCTGAAGTTTGTCCCATATGCCACCTAGAACAACCTTGAGTCTTTTGACATCCTCTAAGATACACAAGGCTTCCCACAACTAACTTAAACTATACAAAAGCAGAGTTTGCCATTTAAAAACCTTGCCAGGCAGTTAGGTTAAGGATTTTCTCCTGTCTCAGTACCAACCATTTCTCTCTATCTTCATGTGGAAAGTCTCTCCTTGCAAAGGCAGTACAAGGGATTTGGTAATGATTCAATGGGCTAAAGAGGTAACATGCCACCTGAGAAGCAGATAGTTTGGCATCGCTTCACTAAGTGATACCTTTGTAAAGATCATGTCTCTGATAAGCAGAAACTCACACAAAAGTTGATTCTCCCTTGTCAGCTTGACTGTTCCAGTGCCAGTTTTTTCAATGTAGGCAGTGCCCATCAATACAAGTCCCACTGGTCATAGTGATTACTTACAGCCCAACCTCTTCTCTGAGGTCTTGTAGTCCCTCTGTTCCAACTTCTTCAGAAAGTTTTTTGTCTGGTTTTTTTTTTCTGCTAATGCAACACTCTACATCTTTTGGGCAGCTTTGCCCAGGAAATTTTAATATCTTCACAGAAATCATCACCTGCCGTACCCAGCTATACAGAAGGTACTGAGCCTTACACTGAACACCTCCTAGGTTCTTCTGTGCTTGGCCACTGCCAGGGTGTTTCTTGCCAAGGGATCCAATAATGTGTAACACCACACCGTTTGCTAGCACTACTGACTCTTGAAAAAAACATTAGGTATGGAATTAGAGGAGTGTTTTTATGGGGAAATCTTTTCACACACCTGCATGATTCTGTCTTTAGCCAGTATCTCTTCAAGTGGCATCATAAAGTCATTTGATTCACTTGCTTGACCAGTTTCTAATTGGATATAATGAAGCAAAGCAAAATAGCTGTATACACTCCCTCTAGCTCTGCTCAATTATTCCTCACATCTCTGTGATGAGATCAGCAGGACCGTCTCATACATGCCGGGCTCTCCATGCAGCTGACAATCCCACCCTGCTAATGAGGCTTTACTGCTATTTCAGCGCCGTTACATTTTTATTCACTCGTCCTTAGATTTACACTTCATATGAGCCTCTGCGAGTACTGCATGAGCAAATCAGCTTCTTAATGCAAAACAAACACATGATCTGTATGTATTACACATATATACCTTTTGCTAAAAGTCAGCTGTGCATTAAATGGATGGTATTTCTATTTAAAACAGTGAGCATGGTCTGAACAGATACACTGTGAGCAGGTTGCCTAGGCAACAAAATTCCTCAGCTTGGAGGAGTCTATAACAGAAGATGTTTAGCTGGCTTTAGTTTTGGGGCATGGTTTCTAAAAAATCTTAATTGACTCCTTTCAAATGTATTTTATGTAGTGATAATGCTATGTTTCAAGCAACAACTAGGACAGATACATCTATCTCTGCTACAAATTATAGCTATAAAGAATATAACATAGAGACAAAGGTTAAAGGGTAACTTATTTCACAGTTTGGCAAGTATTTAGATGTTTGAGCCTTGCTTCTTAGCTACTACGTTTACTGAATATTTGTTTATTTTCTTCATACATGTAAAGCATCAAAAATTATTTTTGTGAATTTGACTGCAGTTGGGCTATCGGCTACCAAAATTCTTGACCTTGTTTTTATTAAGTTCTATATTTTCTGTAATGTTTTCTGTGAGTCTCCTTGAAGCATGCTGTTCTCTCCATATGACAGCACCATGGAGAGTGGTTATCCATAATCCTAGAAATGGTGTTGGACCCATTATCAAGGGAGATGTGTAGACATTTTTGTCTTGCCTCTGGGGCTGCACTTTGACTTGTGGGACTGCACCGGTTTTTTGAGAAGTGGGATGGGCTTTTTCCTCTCAGTAGAGCATGACTTTGGTCTCCCTTAATAACCCCTTCCCCTCAGATGGATATGGTTATGTGTTAACATGGTTTTGCAGCAAGGCCTGAAGGCTCAGTGCGGGTCAAGCTCCCACTCTGGGGGTGGTGGATTTATAAAAGGGCGGCTGTATTGCTCCCAGAGCTTGAATCTGTCTGTTAGGGGCTGTATCAAGCTGTGCTGTTAAGGGTGACACTGCAGGGTACAATTGTACCATCAGTGTGAAGGTGAGGGTGGCTGTACATTTACCTGAGGGGATGCTGCAGCACAGTGTTGGGAAGAACCATTTCTGAGATATCCCAGCATCAGTTTCCCAAGAGTTCAGTGCTCACAACTAGAGAAAAAATGCCAAAAGGCTTATCTCCCATTAGTCATTTGTTAACTGATGAGATAATCTAAAATATTCAATATTAGGTAACTTCTGTTGTTCTTGCAGCACCAGAGGCCTCTCTGAAGCCAAGCTGGTCATGGCAGCATGGGTACATCCTGCACATCTGTGGCAGCTGACAAATCGCTTTCAGAGATGGCTGTGTGTGCAAAGTTGTCCCCACTCAGATGATCTCTTGGGAACCAGGTTTGCTGGCTTTCCAGAGATTTTGAAATGAATTAAAATTAATAGGAAGTGAGCCTTCAGATCTCTTAAGAAGAAGTTTCAAAAGCAAAGGCTTAATGTTTCTGTAGGTGATTTTTTCCAAAGTGCTCAGGAGATTTGAGAGCATGAGGCTCCCTGCAAGGCAGCGGGACTGCATTCCTCAATCCCTTTAGGGAGAGGATTGTGGGCTGCCTACCCAATGACAGGTAGGACATATCTCTCTGAACAAAAAGTTGAGAATTTTTCACCTTGTGCTTCCTTTCTACTCACCTGGATTATACTGATCTGCGTCTAAAGCAAATGTAGGGCTGGGAATCAATCACCCATAAGTAACTGCTGCTGTCTGGATTTAGGTATTTCTTAGTCTCTTTCTGCAGCTGCAGTTTAAGGGGAGGCATGTGCAATTTTGTGAATTTTAACTTTGGGACGAAAGGATTTGGTGTATATCTGTTGTGGACAGCAGAAATCTTACACAGATGATGGTGATATTAATTTTTCTTGCCTTCACCAAAATTACATCTATTGTCTTTCCCAAATTAATACTGATGTTTCCACCGTAGACTGAAATTTCTCAGCACTTTGTTTCTTGAGCAGATATTTTTGCTTTTCAGTCCTGTTTTCTACAGATGTTTTTAAAAACTTCTGTTAAGTGTATCTTGAAGGCAACACATGGAAACAGTCGTGTGCACTCATGCTTGTGTATTCACAAAAAAGAAATTAGAATAGTTTGACCCTTATTTGAGGAAAGCTGGTAAAAATGACCTGTCAAATATACTAAAGTTTCAGTGCCAAATGCAGGCAGTGAAATGTTTTCCACTCAACTGACACTGGCTCATCGTCTTCCTGCTCAACATCCATGTGCTCCCTCTCCTGTGTGCAAGATCTTTCTCACTTTCATTAGCTTTCCCTAAAAATTCAGAGGGTATTGTTTGTTTTTCTCTGCTGACAGATTTTTGCCTTTTAAAGCTCAGCCTTGCTGTATGACTATGAAAGTACTACTGAAGCTTCTGATTCAGCATTTTTATTCTTGATTGTCCATCATTTTTCTGTCCCTGAAAATCTCAGTTGTTTAGACAAGAGAGAGATGTCAGGTGCAGCTTAAAGGAACTGGTATGATAGCAGCCTGTTACTAGGACCTCTCAGTGATTCAAAACAAGATGCTTTGTTCATAAGCTCTCTTTTACATTTAGCTCTGGACATTTATTGTGGCAGGTTCAGCTTAGACAGATGTCTGTTGCAGGTCCTGTCTTGTTCTCACATTAAACCGGAAAGATGAAAAAATCTGCAACTAATTGCCAGTGGGGTAATGAATCTCCTCATATTTTGACAGAGCCTGTTAATTCAGTTGTGATCCTGTGGGTCGTTTAATCAATTCTGCTTGGAAATGGGTAGACACACAACAGAAGGGTAGAGACACATCAGTCCCTATGTACTCAGGAATAAAAAGAAAAACTCTGTTTCAGGTTGATACCAAATAGACAGAGAATACCAAGTTTTAGTCAACTAAAATATTTTAGAGTAAACTTTTCCCTTTTTTTTTTTTTTCTAAATTGCTATTATTTTTTTGGTATTTGGCTGAAGTTTTAAGACATTTAAATGTATGATGTAAAGGAACTTTTGGAAAGGAACAGTCACTTGGAATTGAATGCAGAAGTATTTGTCTAAGGAAACAAAACAACAAAAAAAACCCCAGATCCAACCCACCATGCCAACCTGAGGTGTCTAGATTGTTACCATCTTGCACCTTGTTCCCTCCCTAGACCCACTCTGGCATAAGAAAAAAAAAATGAAGGCAAACAGAAAGGTTTTTGTCCAAAAAAAATACTGTAGTATTACCAGATCACCATTTTTTCCCAAAAGCATTCTTTGATAGAAAATGCTTTACTTTGTGCTTATCTAGGAGCACAGGACATTTATCTGAATTACAGGTGAGCGTAAGGAGGACTACAGATCTTCTGCTATCAGCAAAAAACAGCTTTAGAGTTAGCTCTGCACTGGAATTGCTGAAATCCTCTTCAACTGAAGGCAGTGGCAGCGCAGTCCTTTAGGAGGAAAACAAACAAACTGAAACCAATCTGTGGGGCATTTATTAAATCACATGGCCAGAATTCATGCATACAGTACTTAAGTCAGTAAAATCTGCTTGTGAGAAATACATTTGGGAGCAAAAGTACTTAGGATTTCTCAGTGTCATTTTACTTTGCTTTAATTTTCAAGTTAAATTTGGAATAGCTTAATACTTTTTCTGAAATGTAGTAGGGCACAGAATCTAATAACTGGAGAGTGGCAAAAAAACTAGAAAGGGAGGTAAGGAGCATATACAAGTGACTGCTGAATCCTGCTCCTTCTATGGCTAACCTGAATGCTAGGCACCTAATGCTGCTATGATATATGCTTATTTGCTTCTAATAGCAGTGGAAGTGGAAAGTGCTAAGAGTGGTCCTTTTTTAATTTTACTTTTTTTATCCCAAGTGAGAGGACATTTATATTGATCCATCATTTTGGCCATACTAGATGGTTATGTTGAAATTGTAGCCTGGTTGGCCTGTCCCTGCAGTAGCAGATAGGCCAGTCTAGCTAATCATGTTACAATTTCATGTCTTCTGCTGGTATTCCCTGTCTCAGGACCCAGTGTCCACTGTTCAGTGGGCTAGTCCTCCTCTATCTCATCCCCCATGCTGCCTTAAGTGCAGACCCAGACATTTCTGCACACAAAAAGGCCCAAACCCAGTCACTTCTTCCAATTTCATTCCTACGATCTGTTGCCATTGGTTTGATGGAGTGTTTCTCCATTTTAATCTGACATTGAAAACACGAAGTCCTGCTGGTGTGCTAGGTACTCCTCACAGTTGTTGAGAAATGCTGTGATGAAACTCAGAGCTTCTGTAGACTGTTCCTTCTTTGGCAATAAGCCTTCCACACTCCTTTCACCACAACTGAAATCATCTGTCAGGCCATATACCTGTCTACAAGTCATATTTACTCCCAGAAAACACCTTTTTCCTCTTCATATCTCTAGAAGACTAAGACATTCCTTGGGAGTTTTAAAGAAAGGTGGACTGCAGTGGTCCCAGCACAGCACAAAAAGGAAATTAGAGGTTTGTCCTGTGGATTTGATGACTTGAAGGAAGATGAAGTTCCCAGTGCCAAGAAGTTTTGTGAATGCAGGACTCACTTGAATCTTCTGCAAAAAGTCACCTGCAGAACAGCTTAGAAATAATTTCCGTGTTAAGTAATTAACCTGTAGCAATTGCCTGGGGAGGAATGATTTCACAAACTTTATGATCAACATAAAGTTAGGCCTGGCTGACTAGAGAAGGAACTCTCCAATCTCCATGTGGAGAAATTTGGTCTACTCACTTGAACAAGAAAAATACCTTTGAAGCCCATTTATACCAAGGGAAATAGGTGTATTTCAGGCAGATAAATCACAGCTAATGTTCTTTGAGGGAACTGAATTCTGGACTGGGAAGCCTAACTCAAGGAAGATGGATCTGGGAATATTTGCAGTGTTGATCTGCTTGCTGAAGCTGGCAAACTCACTTATTGCATTTCAGGGATTTTCAGATGTTTATTCTGTATTTCTCTAAGTTGCCTCAGTCCTGTAGAGGCTTAGGTCACTTCATCCTGCTCAGCAGGATGGGGGACAGGGTTTTATGACCTCACATGCCCCAGTGTCATCTGTTATCTTTCTTTGTAATATTTTTTGCTTTCTTTCCCCATTTCTATGGCAACTTTTGACAACGTCCCTTCTATTATGCAGCTCAGCATAACTTGGAAGAAAAAAACTGTTAAATTTTCAACAGGGTCAGATGTCAGGCTTTTTAGAATAAGATTGAACATTTGGCTGGCTACACTTATGTTGGCAAAGTAGGGGGAAAAATTCCTTTGCAGGGAAACTTTTTCTAAAATGTGCAATACAGGCTGTGATTGTGGGTGATACGTCCCTGCCCTGTGTCCCCAGCATGAAGTAAAGGCAGGATGACAACAGGGGAATAGTTCAGCCACTGGTCTGGACTACCTGCATCCTTTTAGGCAATTGCACTTCTCTCAGTGTACTGCTTCATGGGTTTCTCTGCGGGAACAAGGCAGTCTAGTGTGCTTGTTCTCCTGCTGGCGTGACAAAGGGACAGGTTAAAGTGAGGCTTTGCTTCTTATCTTGCCTTATTTAATGAGAAGAATCCAGAGATACACAGCTGTCCTCACCCTTGCTTACTAATAACACCTCAATCCTGCACAGAAAAATACAATGGTAAAAGGCAATATCCACAAGGCACATGTTATGTTCATCTCTGTTCCTCAGCAATTATGATATCTGTAGTGATCCACCGAGGCAGGCACAGCTATGAATGACTATTTTAGCAAAGGTCTTGTAAAAGTTGCTGGCATGGTGGTTGGTTCTTCTACATCACCTTAAGAGAAGCTGCAGTTGCCAGACATTATTCAAGAGCTGGACTCCTCAGTGTAGGACCAAAATATTGATGGGGGGGTCTTCCAAAATTCTGGCCTGACTAGTTTTGCTTCTCTGGAAATGAGATGGCTAGAAGAGTCTCTGACCTTGTATTTGCAGTCAGGAAAATTGAAAGAAACTCTTCCTGCACACCAAGCCTGTGAATGAGATCAAAGGGGGCTCAGAGATCAGAACTTAACAGGAGTCAGGGGAAGAGCAAATAGCAGTTGCTTTTAAAAATTCAGATATATAAAATGAAGATCAGCAGTTTCAAAAGATGTCATGTTTATCGCTGATACACTCAATTTATTTTTGTCTTCTGCTCTAGGAAATGACAGTGTCCTAAATGAACATACTGGAGAGCAAGGGCAGGCCAATGAACACACCTTAAAACAAGTGGCTTCCCTCAGATGAATGAAGGGACACACTGTTTGCAAGCCTCATAGTGCTGAGAGGTGAGTGATGGGGCAACATCTAGACCATGTCTCCTCAGAGGTGGGGTTGAGGTCTCTGGGGCATTCCTGGCAGGAGATGGCAACACGTGTCCCCAGCCTACCAATGTGAGCTGTGAGAAGCAGAGGGGTTGCACTGGGGTAGCTGTCACCTTTGCACCTGTGATGATGTTTGGAGGGAGACAGAAATGTAGCAGGTATGATTTTGAAGCAATTCCTCCCTCCACTGCTTTGAGGAAAGCAGAGCAGCTGTCAGGAGGAATATCTCTATTCCACATGGCTGTTCCATGTAAATATAACACTGTAAACAAAGACTTGCCTGGGAATTAATCCCAGGGTGACTAAAAATACATGGACATGTTTTTACTGGCTCTTGTAACACTTAGCACAGCACTTTTTCCAGTCACAGCTGATAGATATTTCCATTAATGCATGTATAAGCAATTCAAAGAGTTGCTGCTAGCAGAGCAGGCTGGGACTTTCAAGTATCAAAAACCTGAAATGGAGAACAGAAGTCATGCCCAAATTCCAAGCCCAAATACCTGCATGTTGTAGTGCTGGTGAAGCACTCAAAGCAGGGAACATTAAATGGCACAGGAGGGCAATGCCACCACACAGCCCCACACTAATACAGCCAGTTAGTGCCTGGCTGAGCTGTCTGACTCTCATGGGGAAGAGGGGTGTATCATAGATTTGGAAGCTGCAGGGATTTTTTTTCTCTGGGTCTGATGTGGGCAATAACATGCCATGGTCACACGCTGCCTGGTTTTGGAGGCATCCTGCCTCCTTGGCTACCCAGCCTTCAGGTACAATTCCTCCCTGCCTAGCTGTGTCAATCGTTACTTTCCCCCAAGAGTCCATGGGAAGAGAAGTGATGAATAGAGACTAGTTTATCTATTTTAAAGAGATTAATTTATATTTTGCATGAAAGTTTTCATATTTTTGTAAAAAATAAACCTTATTGCCCTCCCCTTTTCAAATCACAACCATATTCTGCTGCTTGTAGAGAATATTTGTATTTGTTTCAGTGCTCTATATTCAAATAAACCCTTCCTTACTCAGGAACTCTTGAATTTTTGAAAACTATAGGGAACCCAAGGGTATTGGCAAGTGCATTTCTTCAAAATGGTCCCAGTGGTGGAGATTTGAAAGCATATATGAGCTGTTTTGATAATCCCTCTACTGAGCTACTTTATAACTTTGGATTCTAAAATACTTCCCGGACTCTGGCCTAAATCACTTCAAAAAAACAGAATTTAGACACTTAAATCATTAAGAGAAAAAAATCCTATCAGTAATGCGTAAGTCCTTTTGAGAGTACAACTCAATGTCTTCAGCATCAAGTCCACAGAACCCACATGTCAGACAAGAAAGTAGGTTTTGCTAGCAAGAAAATCCCCTCAACTTTGAGAATTAAACTGCCATGACACCCTACAAATCATACACTCTTTGTAGCAACCTGTCATCAAAGTTCAACATCTTGTTCAGGCCTCTCACATTGGAAAAAGTTGCCTTCATGAACTAGAAGACACACAGGCATCCCTCTAGAAAGGTCAAAGCATGACAGATTCCTTCTGTGTCATATCTCATACAGTAAAATCAAGAAAGAGTTTTAAAGTGGTGCACAAATGCAGAAGCAAAAATAATTGGGGTAGACAAGTTAGATGACCTACCTAATTGCACCTCAAACAGGTAATGCCTTCATAGATACACATGGGAGAGGAGTTAAATATACATCCTGATTTGTATTCTTCAACATGAGAGTGTGGTTGGCTATTTTTTGGTGGGAGAAAGGGAAACAACAGAGTTGGACTGCTGCAAACACGACGCCTTGTGATTCTGCATGTGCCTGGCACTAGGATAATAGCTAGAAATAGTTTAGACATTCATTTTGCCTGAACCTGGATGCCTATTGGCAAACAGGAAATACGACCTGTGGGAGACAACTATTTTTTTGGAGAGGTAACCCACTGCCTGTCTGAGTACAGAACAGGAGAGATATTTCTACTTGTTTGCAGTCTGCCTAAGGGGTTAGTTCATAGAAACATAGAATATACTGAGTTGGAAGGGACCCACCAGGATCATTGAGTCCAGCTCCCGGCCCTGCACAGGACACCCCAAGAATCACACCATGTGCCTGAGAGCATTGTCCAAACGCTTCTTGAACTCTGTCAGGCTTAGTGCTGTGACCGCTTCCCTGGGGAGCCTGTGCCAGTGTTCAACCACCCTCCAGGTGAAAAACCTTTTCCTGATATCCAAACTAAACCTCCCCTGACTCAGCTTCATGCTGTGTTCTTTAGTTCTGTCACTGGTCACGAGAGTGAAGAAATTGCTATTTGCCCCTCCACTTCCCCTCGTGAACATCTCACTGCATCACAGACTGCAACATTTACATAAAGCAACTCTTCATCAGCCTCTTGTCTCATGGCTACTTCTTAGAGTATTTTGGTGGGGCACAGTTTTAAGGGATATTTACCTCCTTCAGCAGTGCTAGAGGCACCAAAGAGATATTCAGGTTTTCTAGGTTTTGAAGAATGACATCAGTAACTTTGGACATCTTTGCTGTGACAAAACAGCTACTGGGATAATTGGGGGGGGGGGGGGGGAGGATAGCTAAGCCTAATAACAATAAAAATTTAAGAAAAAAGGTTCTGACTAGCTCCTTGAGTTTTTCCTTTCGGGGTATTATTTTGAGGTTGTGAAAATAAGAAAAGAAATCTTGTGATTAGTTTGGCCCACAAAGAGCTACTATGAAGGCAGGGTGATGGATGTGTTTCATAGAATGGATATCGAACACGTTCATGTGTTTGTTGGAGTGAATAGATAGCATTTCAGCTACTTCTTGAAGCTGAAATACTGATCCTAAATATGTTTGAAAGTGGGCGGAATCTGACTGACTACAGCCCAAGTGACAGGAGAACTGAGAAATCCATGTAATGAATAATACTTGGGAATTTCACCCAAAAAATGTTACTCTTACTACCCCATAATTTTTTTCTCTGAACTCAAGTATTACTTGCCTGAGATCCTCAGAGCCAAATGCAGGGATAGCCCACCTTAAACTTCTCATCTGCAGTCTGACAGGCAGTGTCTATGTCCACCACTCCATCTGGCTTAACCTTCCCAGGAAGCTGATGTTCATCTTTGCGCTTCAGTGAATGGTTTCCTTTTACTGAAAAGGAACCTAGCTCAGTAGCACTCAAGGGGCTGTCAAATGAAAATGGAATTAAAAAATATTGGCAATTTCTCTGATAATCAACAATCTGCTTTGAAATACTCTTGACACTTTCCTTTCAAATTAACTCAGGAAACATTTTTATATGCAAAAATCTTAAGGAGTTTTTCCTGACCCTGAGAGTTTGAAGATTGTCTGTTGTATGCAGAAAGTTGAAGAGAGGTCTTGAGAAAGAAATCTGTAGAAATTCTCATTTTTTAGTACTTTTATTATATCCAAAATAGACATTGTGCAGGCAAAGACTTTTTGTTTTGTTTTCACTGGTTTTGTTGCAGCTTCCTTGCAGTCCATCTGCACGCCAAAATGAAACACCTTGAGACCCAGACAGGAGGAAGTCCTGCTTCATTTTATATTCGTCTGGTAATGCCAGGTAGTCCTGGCCCTGGCATGAGAAAACTTGAATTCTGTGGGATTTTTGGTCAGGTTTATCAGATTTTCCTATTTGAATTTCCGGGCTCTTGGTGATTTGGTGTATCAAATACTCTTTAGGTGGCAGGTTTTGATTCAGTGTTTTCTATCCTGTGCCAGCCATACTCAGGTTCCTCTGACTATATTATTCTGAGTTAAGGCTTCTTAGAAAAGAGGGGCATGCACACACAAAACAGACCTGAATACATGCTATAAAAGAGATCTTTGTGAGCTGAAAGTCAAGTGCTAAGGCTTTTGAAAAGCATCCTAGTTTTATCAGGTCCTGCTCAATCTTGCAATTGGTTTCTCTCACCTACAAGGCTAATCTTGCTGACTGTGCTTTATCAGCACAGAAGTTGCAGCACTAATTGGCTGTTAAGGTCTGTGTAGGTGCATTGGTGGGAAGTACTTATTGGCTACCTATTAGGTACTAGTATATCTTCTGTATCTTGTAAACTCTGTTTGCTCCCTAGCACAAGTGTGTAAACTCGTAGGACCCGACCAGACCAGAAAGGACAATTCTTACCTTAATGACAACACCAGCATGTGCAGCCTTCAGTATCTGTCAGCACAAGGTGGTGAGACTCCAAGGGGAGACGCACAGCACATGGCACAGGTCAAAGACCTGCACGGCTCATCAATGGGAATGACCCTAGCACAGCACACTCTGACAACACCCAGCCTTACTGCCCACCCACTGACCTGTTCTTGCTCACTGCTAGGATGAAAGCTCACACTGTGCACACACAGCAGCCAGGATGCAGTAATACAACCATCAACATACAGTTCACACTGTGGCAGATGTTACTGACAGTTTACAACAGGGTACAAGGCCAAATGCAACAGCTGTGCAGCTGAGAGGCCCGAACGAGTTGCACTATTGGGAGGTTACCATGTCTTGTAGTTGGCAGACCAACATTTTAGCACAGTGGATAACCCAGAGTAACTTCCTAAAAACAGTTTTGTCCCTGAGGGCGCAGTGCTGAGTGTTCCCCTTTTGTTCACAGATTCTCACAGGTTCAGTCACTGGTGGAGTCTCTTCTAACGCGGGTACACTGAGGGTGGCAACTTCAGACGGGTCATATTGCAAAGTTGACATACTACACATTTTACTATCTGGCTCAAAGGATGGGAAAGTAACGGCTGGCATGTAGAAAAGGAATAGAATAACTTTATATTTTTACAATTACCTGGTTAGTCATTTCATAACACTTTCTCATAAAGTTACATGCCCACATACTACAAATTTAGGGTTTTTTGACATCTCTAATTGAGGAAGCTCTTCTCTCTGCCAAGTACTGCCTTTAATCTGTTATTACCTACTCCTTTTACCTATTTAAGGACCATTAATTTCTGTAACATTTTTCTGAAAGACATGAAAGTATAGTTCTCACTTCTGAAGTTGCAAAAATAGCTTAATGATAACAAATTATACTTTACCAGATTGCATGTGAGAAACATTTGGATTTAATTGAATCACTTGTTTCTTCCAACTCAAATATCATTTGCAAATACATAGATTGTATCTACAGAGACTTATATACATATTTGACAATTTCTACACAAACATATTCACGATCAGGTCATTTTGATCATATTTAATAGTGGGCAGAAACAGAGTTTCTCTTTTATGGACTCTGAGACACTTGAATTTACACCTTATTTTCTTCTTTCCATAACTTCAGTCATGGCCATAAACTAAGTGTTGCACCTTTTCCTCCTCATATAAATATGTAAAAATGGAAATCATTAAAGCAAAGTTAGGCAGTGAATACTTGTTAATATTTATGTGGTGGAATTAACTACTTGCTCTCCTGTAATACTTATTGAAGACATTTAAAAATAAGATAAAACTGGTGTTAATGACTATTTCAGTTCTTACTCCATAGGATTCAGATGTTAACAGCATACTCAGAAGTGGGGTTTTTAATTCTTTTATTTAGTTTATTAGCTATTATTCTTAAACTGCTGTTCACGAGGTTGTTTGTTATTTTTTTGTTCCATCTCTGGCCTATAACAATGAAAAGATAATGTTTAAAGTTGCAATTGCTACATTTAGGCTCAGATTTTTGCCATCTTCCTTTCCCTCACAGGAAGCTTTTAACCTGAGACTTATAGTCATGTGCTGTAGTGTCAGCCTTGGGAAACATGAAATGCAACACTTAAGCCTCAGTTATAAATAGGTAAGATTATCTTCTACTATTTTATTAGTTTGGGCCAGGATAGAGTTAATTTTCTTCATAGTACCTTAGAAGGGTTATATTTTGTATTTGTTTTGAAAACAGTGTTGATAGCACAGGGACATTTTAGCTACTGCTGAGCAGTGCTTATAAACATCAAGGCCTTTTCTGCCTCTCACACTGCCCTGCTGCTGAGTAAGTTGGGGGTGCATGAGAAGTTGGGAGGGAATGCAGCTGACCCCAGCTGACCAAAGAGATATCCCATACCATGTCCTCATGGTCAGCAGTAAAAGCTGGGGGAAGAAGAAGGAAAGAGGTGACATGCAGCATTTGTCTTCCCAAGTATCACTCATGGTGGAGCTCCACTCTGCTGGGTGTGACTGAACACCTGCCCACCTCTGAAAAGTAGTGAATGAATTCCCTGTTTTGCTTTCCTTCCATGGTGTTGCTTTAGCTATTAAATTGTCTTTATTTCAAGCCACAAGTTTTTTCACTTTTACTCTTCTGATTCTGAGCAAGCAGGTATGTGGGGCTAAGCTGCTGGCCAGAGTTTGCCCAAAACAACCATTTTCCTTCAACATTTCTTCTACTACAGAAGAATCAACATTTTACTATTAATTATTCTCCCCCCAGAGATTTCTCCAGTACTTACATAGACTTTCTTGAAAGAACATGACTAAAATCAATAGCTTGAGGACTAGGTTCAGCTGCTTCTTTTAAAATGTTGTCTTGTAGAGTGTAATCCTGCAGAGGTACAACAAACCAGAGAGCCCCGTACGCCATGAAAGTGCTTGGGTTTAGAGCATTTTCCTAGAAGTTGATGGAGACTTACAGAATCACTTTGTAAGACTATCTGCTCCTGAAGTTTGAATACTTCATCAGTGTCTTCATTTGTTTCATTATTTGGGCATTTGTTTTGGATTGCTAGGGGCTTTTTCCAATTACAAACACTATTAGTTTTTTGAAGTTGCATTCTTCTCCTACTTTTTAACTGGGCTTCCTGGGCTGTTATCTGGTTCTCATTATTGTGATTAGCCTCTGCAGCAGGCCATCATTATTAATTAGAATTTGCACAGGAGCTTTCATGTATTCTTCTTGCATATTCAGCTTCCCGCTATTAGTTATACCTAAACAACTATGTAAAATGTAAAAATGTTGTGGCTTTATTGTGTAGTTGAGTAATGATTCAAATGGCATTTGTCATAGCCTGCACCTCCCTAAAATTTCTACACTGTGTTGATAGATGCAACAATATCTTACGCTACACAGTAGTCTTAGATTAAGTCAACTTTTAAGTTTGCTAGATATGAGACTGCAAACTGAAAAGCTGAGAAGTAACAGAGTTACCGCTATTCCTTGTTGCTTTGCTAATCAACATCTTATTAATTTTAATGATACTGGAAAGTCACACTGGTAAGGGCAACAGTACCTTCATAAAAATGAAACACACCACTCATATTCCTGCATATTTTGGATATGTGCCCAATGCAGAGGCAAAAGGCCTGTGCTGGGCAACTGCCCATGTGTTACCGGATCCTGCCTGGCTCCTACCACCTTCATGGAGGTAGGAGTGCAACTCCTACTCACTGTCATGCCAGAGGGAGCTCTTGACATGGTTGTAGATAAATTGTTGCCATCACTTGATTATAAGTAGCATAGTTTAATATTGAGTATGTATTGAATAATCAACTTACAAGTATATAAATAGTAATGAATTACTAGTTTATAAATATTGTCTGATTATTAAACACTCAATAATTAGTTAATAAGCACAGAAAGTATTGTATAAGTGTAACATATCAAATTGCAGATGCTGTTTGGCTGCTTTCTGGAAAAGTGCCTTCCTTCCCAGGGGTGGAGGAGCAGGTTCAGTCTTGCATTTGTCCTTGGTGAGTGTGGGCAACTGGGCCAGTGGCACTGCTTCCACAAGTTACCCAGCAGGAACCATGCATGTGCTGGGACACATCATTTCTGCCCTTGAAAGGAGACAAGGAGAGACCTGCCCAGGGTTCCCTGAATCTCTGAGGAAGAAGCCAGGCTGCTTGTGCAGAGGACAATGCTGCTGCCTGCTCTGCTTCTGTCTGGGGGTAGCCCTGCCCATCTTTAAGCTAATTAAAGCTTCTGCTCATTATAGCAGTGTGGGTTTTGGCAAGGTCATAAATCAATCACCGTCTTAGAAATATGAGCTGTCATAATTGTGCATTGTCTAAATGTGAACTAATGAGTTAATGACTATTCCAGTTGTTGTACACACCTTGAATAAAGAGTTGGACATACAAAAACAGTATGAAAAGTGTCTTTTTCCCCAGAGACTCTTTCAGACATTGAGTTCAGCCTGTTGTAGGCTGGTGTCTCAAACTTTGGGGACCAATATGACCAAACCCCCACCCCTGGTAGAGGTCTATATACCCTGCTCACCTCCTGCCTGCCTGGAACACAACATCTTCCCAATCCCTCCCACCCTCCTGCTCAGAAACAGATGACTCAGTCTCAGTTTCTGAGACCAAACATGCAGGACTTGGTCTCTGCTCCAACTCCACAGCCCAGCCCCAGGAACCCTTTTCCCAACCCCAAAGACACAGGACTTTGTTTCATTTTTAGAGCCCCCAAAACAGCTCCATGAACCTTTTTTCAAGTCTGGAAAACTCAGGACTTAATCTCCATTTTCAAGTACAGAAAACACAGGTCTTAGTCTCTGAGTTTGATGACTCTTGGTCTTAAGGCCCAAGGACACGTGTCTTCATTTGAGGCCCACAGCCCATGACTTGCTCTCCTTTCTTGAAGTCAGATGAGCTGGGGTTTCGCACCCTCAAAACTGCCCCCCTGAGCCCATATCTGGAAAAAGGGTTTAGAACAGGCTTCAGTGTCATGGCTTGCACCAGTTACTCTAGTTCCAGCCTGCCTGTCACCTTCCCCATTCCAAGGGCCGCTCAGCTTATTGGGTGCCACATGCCTTCACATCTGGGAACTGATGTTTCTGAAAGCAAAGCCAGAGTAAAAAAACCAACCATAATGATCCATTTCCACATCTCAGGCAGAGCAGAAAGTTCCCTCAGGGTCACATATACTGACAGCAGCACTGGATCAGGCACTGAATGTGTCAGAGCTGCTGTGAGAGCACACAGACATGTTGGGAACTGCAATTTCACTGGAGAGCACATGGCTGGGTCCATAGGACTCTCACAAGTAAAATACTAAGCAAGGGGAAAGATAAGAACAAAGAGAAGCCCAGCGGTCTCTCTGACATCGCTTTAGTGCCTCTTTTCTACAATCAGATTTGTGCATAGGAGTGTGGATGTATGAAGGACACACACTGCTTCTTTCATTGTGCCTGAAGGACAGACACAAAGCCTCCTACAACTCTTCGCTGGAACAAGTGCCAGGAGAAAAGAGAAGTCTCACGCATGGAAGCCAAGCCTCCAGCCCTAGCCAATGACAGAGGACTTCAGAGGTTAGTGAAGGCTGGGGCCTTTCCAAACTGACAGGAAGTCACCCAGCCTGGCATTGCAGCTGGTAAATCCTATGCTGGACAGACCCTTCCTTTCCCTGGAGCTGTCTGGGGGGCTGCAGGCTGCAGGGCTTCAGGAGCCACCAGCTTCTGCTCCCAGTTACTGCCTCCCAGCTGCTTGCACGTATTTCTAAGGGAAAGGCATAGTTCTTTTGTAATGCCACAGCGTCATGTTTGCCACCTTGTTGTGTTAGTACTTTGTTATGTTGTAGACTAACTGGGCTGGGAATTAAACAACACCCTTCAAATTAAGATCAGAACCTTTCATTCTCATCCCTCCTCCCTGATTCTGGGCAGTGAACTAAGCCTCTTGACTTTGGAAGATCTCTTCACTGATTGTTTTGGGAAACGAAGATGTCTTGGGAGCTGGCTGTCTCTCCCAGAACTATACAAGGAACATGAGGGAAGATACACCAAAAAGCCAAGGATTTTTGTCCAAACTGACTGTCTGATTTTGCTCTATTTCTCCCAGAGAGATGACCTGCTCTCAGGTAGCGAAGGGCAGCAGCCCTGCGGGGCCCTTAATTAAGCCCCTGCTTAATTAATTAACCTTAATTAATTAATTAATTAACCTGAGCAGGGTCCTCCCACTGCCATTTAAGCTCCAGCTGAGGGGCCATTCCTCTTTTCCTTGCTGTGGGTAGGTCTTTGTACACCCCAGGTCCTTCCTAAACTTGGTGTCCTTCCCAAACTTGGTGTCCTTCCCTGGATGTCTCAGTTTCAGCACCTTGTATTTCCTTTCTGTGTGCAGGGCCTTTGGCAGAACCTACTGTTAATTCTCACTCTGCTCTGCTTGGCTGCTGGGGGAGCTGGGCTTCACCTATGAGGCTGATGTATGTGGGGGGCTTATTTCTGGTTGGTTTTCTATTGTGGGATTGTTTAGGGCTGGCCTGTACCTTTAGGTTCAGTTGGAAGTGGTATAGGAGACTGTTGTTAGCTTGCAGCTGTGCACCCTAAAACTTATGACCCTTCCTTATCAGATGCTGCTCTGCTCAGATGTCTGGTGCTGGTTTCTGGGTCTTTGGGGATATAGGGTGATACCTCTCTCTACACTGATGTGCTGCCACAGCTTGGGGATCAGCACCTCTAAGAGCAGCTAAGTAGCTCCTGGAGCTGCCTGTGACCTTTCTTCTGTCTCTTGTACCCCCAGGGAGAAATTGCTTGTGAGCAATCCAGCTCCCCTGGTGGGACTGCTGGAGCCTCTGACCTGGGACTTGTTGGTCACATCCTGACAGGGGGCAGGTGGTTGTCTTGAATACAAAGTGGCCCTGACCAACCTGATTTCCAGGACTGCCCACAGGGGGGAAGTTGGAAGAGACAAAATGCTTGGCTGGTTCCATATACCTACCTTGTTAATTCTCTGTCTCCTCACTCACCTCAGGAGGGGTCCCTGGGAGCAGCCAGTCCTGGAACCTCTCTAGACCTCTCCCTGTAGTGGAGAGCAGCCAGTGGCTGAGGGCACCAGCAAGCCTTAGCTGCCCTGAGCAGTATTGCCTGGTACCTCACTGGGATTCCCCTCTGGAGTAGGGAAATGGGTCTAGACAGTGACAGGATTTGACAAGGGCTTGGGTGTGCTGTGCTGTGGAGAGCGTGGATGGCTGCCCTGGGCTCTGTGGAAGTAAGCCTTGGCTGTCTCAGCTCTGAGAGACTCAGTTCTAGTCTGTAATAGGCCTTAAGGGCTCTTTCCTACATTGAGTTAAGCAGCCAGTTTCAGGAGCTGACCTGTGTTGTATGAATTTATGAACCTGAAGTTTTTTTGGATTAACATATACTTGCTTGTGTATCCTGTCTGTGCAAGTCCTGTATAACAATCTCCACAGTGCTCTGAAATTGGGTGCTCCATCATCTCCACGTGCTTACAGGGCATCACTGGTATTCATGAACTCTCTCTGTGTTGTTGTCAGAGCGCAAGTTTTGCAAATAAGCAAACGCGAGGGGAAAAGCATCTAAATCCTTTAGCTGCACAAAATATAAAGTCCCTGGACACACAGTAAAGGGATTGTGCCTTCTGTGATTCTTGAACTGGCCAAACCAACAGTCGTTTTTTGTTTCTGATGACTTGGAGCAGGACTCATGTTGCCTCTCCTTCCTCTGATTTCTCTCCAGATAGTGAAGACTTCCACCAAGAACAGGTCACAAACTTCATGACCACTGTCCTGCGCAATGTTGTGTGCTAGACTAATGGGTGTATGAGGCCTGGACAAAGACCTTGCTGGTGGAACACAGAAGTGAAATACTGCAGGAGGTAAGAGGCCCTTTTTTTTCCCTCTTTAACTTTGGATTTTTTCTTTCTTGCTGATGAAGAGCTTTTACTGACATAGCCTGGCCACTGTTGTCAAGGGACTCTGCCTGTCAGTTTGTGGGCAACTTGCTTTAGTGAAACTGTTCCTCTGATCTCAGGTGTGTTAAGCTGACAAGATAATGGAAATTAGCCTTATTTGGCAAGTGGCCCAGGAGGAAAATTCTTCTTTTGGGAACTACTACTGCAATTCCTAGCATGGCAAATCTTGTGGTGAGAGCAGCTGGGACTTTTTGTAACAGCGGCCAAGTTTGGAGAGGTTTGCCTGGCCCCAATAGCCACTGAGGTGACAATTAGTTGTGTGACTCCAATTCATCAGCTGGGTATGGGCCTTTATAAGCATTCAGTGCTCACTTCTCTACCTGTTTTTTTCACTGTCCTAGCACCTTATCTGAGGAGAAGGTAAAACCATATTTTTCAAAAAAGTCCTGTGTGACCTGGATTTCCCCCTCCTTTTACTAAGGCTTTGGAATAGTGTAGTTACTGAAGCTTTGGGGCAGTGAAACTTTGAAAGGTGCAATCTATCTGCAGTCCAAAAGCTGTGTCATTTATTTCAGAATTAAGACAGGACATATGTTTTAAATGGCACAAACACAGAAGTTTTGACATCAGCAAAGCTTATGTTTGACTATGAAGATGAAATAACTTCAACTTACAAATAGCTGTCATATCTTATTGGACAATTTAATATCAAGCAAAGGCTCTTGCAAAACGTTTAAGATGTAATGAAAACCAAAATTGCAGTTCTATTGTTGAAAGTAACTTGATTGGTTAAGAGGTCTATTTCTTGCTTGACTGCCCACCTGCCACTTTGTCCTTAATTAAAACCTGAATGACAGTCCTCCTTCCGAGAAGAAGTCTCTCCACCTTTAAGACCAAAAGGTGCAAGTACTATTTAAGTATTTATGAAGGTAGTGCTTAGTGTGAGCTGTGTTTTTAGAGTTTTTGAAACAAGGATGGGAAATACATTGTCTTATTTGCTGGACATTAGTCTTGCAGGTTTGAAATCCAAAACAAGTTAGTACTTTTTGAAGCTGGAAAGGAACATGGTTGGAAGAATCAACTACTGTGTATGTATTAAGGTACGACAGTTCTTGCTTTAAGTCAGGCCAGTTTTCTACCTGCATTGCTGAGAGTTGTTGTGTGAAACACAGCTTGGGTAGGCACTGGTCAGAGTGCTAAATCCTGCAAAGTTTTACGAGTGTTTCTGTCGTTTGCTTGTGCTGACAACTGATCTTGAACACAGGATGTGTTGCTGCCAAAGTCTGTAGAGGTGTTGGCTGCACTGTCCTTCCCATGAGTGAGAAATAGTGTCATGCTGAAGATCTGGATAGACATGGCCAGTAGAATGGTAAAGGAACAGCTGTAAAGACGAAAGAAATGCTATTACTGATGCTTTTCAGCATTAATAACATCCCGATCCAGTGATCTCTCACACACACCTGGAAGTAAAGTGCTGAATTTCCACACTCTCCTGGGTATGTCAGAGTGAGGGGGGGTCAAGGATGCAGGTACAGAAGAGGTGAACAGGCATTTGCTTGATGTTATGCTGGTCACAGGTTCCTGGCTGTCTGGCCTGCCTGTGGAATACTTTCCTGTCTGCAAAAGTGCAATATTAAGCTTAAAGTGGACAACTGATAATTTAGAGGGTAATTTATAGTGTTTTCACATCCCCTCATATAAAATGTCTTGTTTATTTTCCTGATTATTCATTTCAACTGTACATATGATTAAAAATAATGAATGTTATTAATTTTTATCATTAGTACTATCATTACGCCTACTCATATCCTTTGATATTATTGCAAAAATTATCTTTAATAGTTTTAATAGGAGCTATTCCCCATGCTAATGAGAATATAAATCAAAGTATTAAACATGATAGAAAGTAAAGTTTTGGGCTATATTCTGAAACTGAATCCCCTCTGTGGAGTAGATATCTTGAGGTTTTGCTCAGAAGAGTATTTATGTATGTCTCGTCCATGTACTTGCATGAGGGGGTTTAACAACTTGGCTGACATCAATTAAACTGTCTGTGGCAGTAGGGAGGCAAATTCAAAGGCAGAAGAAAGAGCAGCTAGGATATTGGTGAATGCTAATCTTGCATAGGTCAGGAGGTTTTATTCCACTGGCTGCAACAGGGTGAGGTAGGCTGAGTACTCTGGGGAATCCCAACCAAAGGACCTCAACATGAAGTATGGGCAAGAAGCCTGAGCTCTGGTATTGAGTAGATGTCAGTCACTGAATTCCATAGGAGCATGCAATAGGATTCCCTGTTTAATTACCAGGATTCCATCTGTTAAAGCTGAGACATAGCAAAAAGGAATAAATAATCTCTCTGGTAATCTTCCAAAGGGTGTCTTCTAAACATGGTTAACCATCTCTGCCCCCTTGTTGTCCTCTGTTGCTTTGCTGTTTGTAACACAGCAAAGCCTAGCAAGGATGTGGTGCTGGCAAGGGATCAGAAAGTCAGGCTGGCTTCCTGTGTTTTTTTGTTTTATTGGGTGTTTCACCCAATAGCAGTTAAAATGCCATTAATTTTTGCAAGGCTTTTTTTTTATTATTTTTGCAGTAAATATTGAACTAAAGCTCACTTCATACAGCACAACGTTCTTGCCAATATGAGCAAAAGCAATATAGCAGAAAATACTTTGGCATGTTTTCTGTGTTCCTAAAATTTCCTGTTCACAGTTGAGTTCCCTGCTTTAAGAGGATTGCAGACTATTTGCTATGGAGTCTGCTAATGAAAGGTTTTCAGATACTCAGTTAAAGCTAATTGTTGCTAGTCTTGTCACAATTTTTGAGGCCAAGGATGTTGCTGTGCTGCATGGGGGAATCTGTTAGAGCATTGAATGAAGCTGCTAGAAAGCAAAAGTCAAGAAGTGCAAAGAAAATGGCATTATACAACTAACCTAAAGCTGTGGGCTTTACAACTGGATTCTGCTGGATGCATCTCTGAGGTTTTGGCTTTCTCCTCACTCCGTGGTGAAACCCTATCCCATGAGAACAGCAGTGATGTAGCTGATAACTCTGCAATGGTTTTGTTTCTGTAAATGGGGTGGAAAGTAAAACCTGTTGAGAAACTCCTCACATGAAGAAAATAGGGCAACAAATGAAGCTGTCGAGTGGAGAGTTTGAAAATATTTTTTCCTTGCAGAAATTAATTAACCTGTGGATCTCACTGCTAGAGAATGCTCTGGAGGGTAATAGTAAAACTTGAGAAAGTTTTAGTCAAGTTAATGAACATGTTTAATATCTATGAATGCAGTTAATGCTCTAGATAAAACCTCTCATGGGAAGACTCACCTCTTACCTGCCAAAGTGAAAAGATGTTGAGGGGTAAAAATTTGTATTTATCCTTCCTCTAAATAGTTGCTTGATAGAAGACATCAGCTAGCTGGACTTCGGTCTGATCCAGAACACATCCTCATAGCTTCCTGTTCCTAGAGTTTGGGGACAACTGGTTCCTCAGCAATTTAGGTGCTAGCCTTTAGGGTCACTGAGAAAATAGCCGGAGCCTGGTGAACTGGAGCCGGATTCTGTCTAGAACTGGTATCAGCAGTGCTGGGAGGCAAAACACTCTTGCGGGGAGGGTGACCAGAGCTAAGTGATTTGACCAAGGTCATTTGGCAAGCGTGCAGCAGTCAATTTGAACCATAGTCAGTGGTACCCTGAGGCAACATGGGAAGTGCCCCTTGGTCCTTTCAGTCTGCAACGCCCTGTATTGGTCCATGCGTGGTAAGTGCTCCCCTTACGGTGGTATAAGGCACATCGGAGGATAAATGCCTTCAAATCTACTTGGCTTCAAGAATGGGCTGTAATGGAGGCAGGCTTGAAAAACTTATTTTTAATGTTAGACAACACTTCTGCATTATTAGTTCTTTTTTGAAAGAGGAGATGAAAACTATACAAGGAAATGGGGGAAATTACAGATGCGTTTTCTCTTTGCCCTCAGTAAATGAGGTCTTCGGTGTCAGTTGTCTTTCAAACTAGTTGATTGTATATAATCATGTGTCTGTCTGGGAGCATCTCCCGTTTGAATAGCAACAGCTCCCTCTGTCTGCCTCAAGTAAACGATGGGCTATTGCACATCAACAGATGATGCCATTTTCTTGTTTCGTGCCCAGTGAAATTCATGCTCTCTGGGTATGTTTGCAGCTTAAATGGATTAACTTTGAGAAGGTTTTAGATTTTCTTTGCATGTTTTTAGCAGTGGCTGTAAACTTTTTGCTATTACTTCGACTTCCAGTTTATGAATGGAACACTTGTTTAAAAAAAATGGGGGGGGGGGGCTAGCAGCTTGCATTAGTGCAAGAGACTATTTTCTGTTCAAAGGAAGCTTTGAACAACCCGTGAATTACTGTCACATTGAACGTGTCTCTGGAGATTTGAAAGTTTTATACCCGCTTCCAAAGTGCCGCTATTGTCTGTGTAACAAATGTGAGCTGAACTGTTCTGTTAAAAGTAAGTCATGCACACTTAAGAACATAATAGTAGTTCAGCGTTAACAATGCTGCGACATTCATTTCAGCAAACTGTTACTGTAGTACAACTGAAGCTCTAGCAAACCATTTACCTTGTGATGAAGAGCCAGCATGCGATTAAAGGCATACTATTAACATCTCCTAGCTCTCTTCTCACTCTGACATTTGTCCTGTATTAGGTTTTTTGATCATAATCTCAGCAGCAGACTTTACTACACATAGCAAGCACTTGAAGGTTTCACAAAGCTGCCTATAAAGAATACATCATATCTCATCTGCTATTTGCTGCAATAGGTAAAGGAGAAACAATAACCTAGCTGAACTTTGTTTTGTATTAAAATATTTTACCCAAGAACTTTCTGTCATTGTTAGGTTTTTTTCCAACATATGAAAATAGCTAGGGTCCCAGCTTCAAAGTACAACACAGATGATGACTTGATGCAGCTCTGCTACTAGGAAGGTGCAGTGCATTGGGATGCAGAGTTTATTCCGATGACAAGCCATAAATTCTTATTTTCTACCACAGGAAGAAAGTTTGGGAGAGTCTGTGGGAGATGTGGTCCAGCCAGAATGCACTGGATTTAGATGACACATACAGTCCCTTAAGCTGGCTATGGTTCCTGTGAGTTTTTGCTGGAGTCTTTCTGAATAAGTCTTTCAGTTCTAGAGTTTCAATCTGTGAGAGCTTTCCCTCTTAACATTGAGCACTCAAATGGATGGAGAAATACATTTTTCTGTTAGGTTGCTGTTGCCTCTTCATTGAATAGGAACAAGGTACTTTCATGAGTTTTCCCCAAGCATCCAGATTAAAACAAACTAACAAACAAAACCCCCAGCAACAAAAACAAACAAAACCCAAACAAAACCACAAAAACCCCCCACCATACAAACAAAAAAGCAACCAAAACAAAACAATAATAAAAAAATAATCCAGCAATGTCAGTTTGCTGCCATTGGTGAGTTGTGCTTTTGGAGTGAATTACTAAGGTTGTCTTGGCAGGTGTGGGCATGGTCAGTGGTGTAAGAAAAGTGGCAACGGATACGGAGTTGAGTTTTGTGATGTGTCTCAAACAAATGCGTATGCCCACACTTCAGAAAAGTCTTTTAAAAGGGCAGCCATTTGTACAGTCCTCTGGTCTTTCGTGCTTCATAACCAGGCCTGAGGAATGGGGTTTAGAGGCATGTAACTTGTAGAAGAAAAAATAAAGCTTTGGCAGAATTCGAATGTGCTCACAAATTTTGATAGTATGTACCATTAGCTACTGAAGCTGTTTTAGCACCCTAGTCTCTCCTCGGAGATGACAGTCCCACCATGGATGCTCTTGTTGGATGTCCCCTTCTGGATTTAACTTCTATACTTCAGACTCTGTAATTATGCATATAAAATAAAATCCCTTTACATTGAAAAGGCCACTTCAAATTAATTAATATTTCATGATTTTTCTTCTCCTTCAGTAAATGTTAGATTGAGCAAACATTCTTGAATGAAAAACAGTAGCTACTGCGGGGTGAGAAGGAACTTAAGCTGTACAGCTCCCTGACAGTCCATTCAGCCTCAGGGTACATGGCTAAATTATTAATTTGGTCACTGCTAACTATTCAGTCAATGGCTAATGCCTGACCCTTTAAGTACCTTGGCTCTTTTCATTTTTTTGAAGCCCTCTGCCCAACTGCTGCTTGCCAGCAGGATGATTGGAGCCTGGCAGGCTGGCTGGCTGTGATCATGTCACTCAGGTCACCCAAAAGTCACTGTGGAAGGCTGATAGTCTCTTCTCCCTGTGTGGCAGCTTGAGCTGAGTCTGAATCTGGTGCTGTACCCATCAGCCAAGTCTAGTGTGATACACAGTATGCTCCATGTAGTTCCCTAACAGGGACAAAGGTATCTCAAATTGTTTCCTATAGTCAAAATACTAATTTCCCTGGAAATCTTTCCTGGATTCTGTACAATTTCTTCCAGTGAAGCTATCCTTAACTCAAGCTCTGTCTGTAGAGAGTTTGTTTTGATAAAACAATGGGGAGTTTCTATACATACATATAGCGAAAATAATCCTAACAAAGCTTAATTACAACGGGAAGCATTATGGTCCTAAAAGAATTCCGTTCCTATGAAACTTAGTCATGCTACACTCTTCTAAAACTATAATGTAAACGTGACCATAGAAAAGCAGCACATGGTGACTGCTTTTATGTAAGAAATCATCCTGCTCTCAGTGCTGTTGATAACAGACCTGTTGGTTAAAGCAGGGGGAGGTAGATGAACAGCCCCTTATTAATGACATAATGAGGGCTGTAGGATTTGGTGAACTGTTTTGTATTTAGTTGCAGTTTTCAAAGCTATTTTGCATGTAACTAAGTCTATAGTGAGTTCTGTTCTTTTTCTCTTCACAAATAACCTCATCACCTCATTGATTGTGTGAGGCTTGGTGTTCTTTTGAGAGCAAAGAGCAGATGTCATAGGAAGACAGATACTTTGCTGGTGTGTACCAGTTAGGTGAATCTAGCTAGATAAATTGGAAATATGAGTCTAGGATACAGCAATGCTGTACTACTATACCAGATGTCTGGCATCTCCTTCTTGTTGTGTTGGCATTGCTTGCATGAGCACCCGCTTGTTTTCAAAGCCAGCTGGCTGCAGGGAATCCTCTGATCTGCCCGTTGGGATTATTGCTCCCAGATCACAGCCTTGATGCCTGCAAAACCTGGAGAGTCAGCCAAGAGGCATTGAAGTCTGTGTGCTTGGGCTGTGGGTGCCTGAGATAGTCTTTAAAGCCCGGGGGGAACATTTCCAAATTTAACTGGTACTTTGGATCTCTCATGAAATATTTGAGTAACTACAACTGTACTGTTTATGTTTGGTTGGAAAGAAGATTGGGTTTGTTTTTCAGGTCAGTGAAAACTATATTGCTGTTCCAAGGGGAAGTGAATGTAATTCCTAGCTAGTTTGGTACTCAGCATTTTGAGGGCCATTTCTGTTGGCTACAGTGAAAAAGGGTTATAAGGTCCTTCCCATGTGTCTTGAACTTGTGTTGTGGGAATTAAATCCTCCATGTATGCAGGCAATCCAGGAACAGAGGCGGCTTGGGCTGTGCATCTTCTGTCTGAAGAATGGAGGGGAGAAATGGTTCCCTCATGCTCATTTGATGGTGAGCATAAGGGAGCCAGGGTGAATCCATCTATCCCTTAGAAAAGACTTTTGCAATGAATGAGGACCAAGGGAACCAGAAGGAAAAGGAAATATGTCTAGGAACGATGTGTAAGGTGGCCTTTAAAAGCATCTCCTGGCTGGTGCCACCAGCACCCACCTTTGTGGCACAAAGGTGGCAAGCAGCTATCCAGGCTTGTCAGCTGCTGCAGCTAGCAGGGAGGAACTGGGCTAGAGCACAGCTTTGGGAAAAGCGATTTTTGACTTCCAGCCCTATATAACAGGGTTCCCCCCCCAGAGCTGAGGCACCATGTGTAGCACAGACATCAAATAAAGTTTAAACTGAAGGAAAAGCTGGAGGCCTTGACCAGTCTCCATGAGTGCTGCTGTTGGCCCTGGCTTGCTGTCTACTCATCCGCACCTACAGGGTTGTAAACTGTAAAGAAATCATGTTTAGTTTGAGCCAAAAAACACATCTAGGCTTTCTGTGTACAGAGGGCTTTATGAAGGCCATGAATTGAGCTCTTGTGCCAACCTTTTTGTGATTTACTTCTCGTTTCTCTTTCTCCAGGAATTCCTCCTCTGAATTGCCATCTGCCAGCTCTTTTAACAGGGAGGTCTGTGTTGCAGATTTTCTATTAGTACAAGTCTTGATGCTTTTGTGCAGGAAACCTGGACCACTGTGGAGGCCTGTCACTGCCTCTGTGTATTGCTATAGCTACTGGCATCATGCTGAAGGGTTACTACTTGGTTTTTGGAAGAGAAAGAATAACTTGGTCCAAATAGTCTGCAGCACTGGGTGTAACCTAATTTCTCAGACAGCAAGGATATTCAAGATGTGAGAGAGACTGTCAGACCAAGCACAAATTATTTGTTTTTACTATCAATTTTGCAGTTTAGGTCTGTAAGGGGTTCATTTATTCATAGGCCTTCTTTTACCAGTTCTGAGTATGTTTTTAACTGCTTTCACTTTAATGCTGTGAAAAAGGATTAGGCACTAAAAGCCAGCTGCAGAGATGTTTCTTCTGATCACTTGTTATAACTTGAGTTTACTGCTGTGGTCAGACCTGCAGAATGCTGATACAATAGACTAACATAGTTTTGTGTCACTTTTCAGCACCAACACTATAAACTGCTCAGGATGATTTTGATTAGTAGTGATGGAGTTATGACACATGCAGCCTTCATGTGTATGTCTTTCAAAATAGTCAAGGTGACTATGTCACACTATCAGCATTAAAAATTCTTCGTAATTCTACTCTTGAAAGCAACCAGCATCTCCTTCTGTACAGAAGAGTGAGGGAAGCTTCTTCTGTTGAAACTCAGCCAGGTACTGTTTCTGTTTTGGAGCTGTGATGCATTGATTGTAAATACAAGATAGCAGTTTCTACTGCTTGTGGGTTGAGCTATGGCAGAAAAGAAAAGACAGGGCTGTGCAAAGAAGGAATTCCAAGGAAGGATTAATTTGCCCATCCATGGAGCAAGTAATGGTTTAAGCTCCCTCTGATAGGAGTGGGTTATCTGTGAGAGACACTTGGTTTCTTTAAAATAATTAGCTTAGCCTAGATGCCTGACTTTTAGCCATTTAGTGTTGGGTAAGATGATCCTCTTCTGCACATCTATATTAAGAAACAAGCTGTTGATTTTTTCCCATGTTTTCCATTCTTAATAATTACAGGATTTCAAAGGATATTCTAGCAAAAGTAGAAATTGGTGTGGGATGTTTCCACTCATCTATACCTTCCTAATTTCAAAGCCCACTTTGCAGATAGAAGTCTGAGAATATTGGTAAGTTCTGGATTGTGCTACACCCCAAGAAAATACTGAATGTCCATATATTTGAATAGTGAAATGCAAGACAAACATTATTAAATAATACGGGTGCCTTCACAAGGTAAACCTCAGGGAAAATATATTGCATTCCCTGACTGTCAATAAACCTCACTTTATACATGATGGTTTGAGGAATCAGTAAAACCTTGCTTTTGTTCTGACAGGTGGTATCTCATTTAGTGCATGTCTACGAAGGGCCTTTTTTATCTCCTGAGGTCTCTGAACTCCACTTTGTCTCTAGTTTCCTTGTACACACCTGTTTTGAGTTAATGAGTTAGTATGATCCTGTCTAAATGTGAGTCTCTCAGATTCACTTCACAAAAGATAGACTGTTTCTTAGGAAGCTGTGTTCAGCTAGGAGAAAGAACTGCAATCTAGAGGTGGCATTTGCGGTTAGGCACCCTAGTACCATAGAAAAGTGGAGCACCAATCAATTGGCTGCATTTATCCCATCTTTAAAATTAAGAGCTTTTAGAAATATCTTTGGAAAGTAAGAAAGAATAGAAAAAATTCAGGCTGTCTCCATCTCTTGAAAAGGTTTGTTTATTCAAAGTCTATCCTAGAAATCCAACAAAAATAAAATGATTGTAAATAGGAAGGGGACCTATGAAGGCTTCTGCTGACATTGGTGAGCTTGATGCTGTGTCCTTAAAATGAACATGAGGAGCTTGAGGTCTCCAGTTTTAAAATCAGTTTTAATAGGGCACAATAGATAGACTGGAAGCATTCAATGCTATGAATAGTAAAAGATTAGGTTGGCAGCTGAGGCAGATTAAATGAAACACTGTAGATAAATAAGGCCATACTAAAAGTGAGTTTCATTTCTTGGGTTTGAGGTGGGGTTTCTGGCTTTTTTTTCTTCTCCCAGTTAACACTGCTTCATTCTTGTGCAATAAAACTGAAGCTGAATCAGGACCTTGCTAGGTCTCCAAGATCAGCCAAGAACTGTAAGGGGTGGCTGGCTGTCCAGGGTTTTCCATACCAATTTTCACATTATTCTCCCTTTATCATCACAGTTAAAATGCTTTTCACATTCTAAGGCAGAGGAAACTTTGTGGGGCTCAGGTTTTAATGCATAATTCAGTCTTCAAAGTCCAAAACAAGCATGCAGAAATCAAAGGCTTGACATGAAGTAAGTTATTTGATTCTGCAAATAGCAATGCAGTGCTTCTTCCACTGAAGAGGATGTACTGCCTTTAGGATTTACAGCAATCAAGGCAGTCACTTGCTGGATATTGATAATTTAACTACTGCCTCTCTGGAAAAAGTAATTCACTAACTGCTGCATAACAGTCTTCTCAGGAGTTGCTCCCCAGCTGCCTACATGCTTTCCTTGGAGTTTTTTGCTTTCAGTTTTACATATGTTAGTATATATTATTTTTCTTTTGCATAAGATTTCCAACAGCAAGTGAAATTCTTGTGCTGGAAAGCAGCATTTCCACTTTAAATAGTCACAAATCCACTTTTTGTGAGGAGGCAAAGGCAAGAGCATGGCACTATACACATAGCTAGACCACTGAGCAGACATCTTCCTATTCTTGCTGAGTAAGACTGGATGGGAATGGAGAGGCAAAGTGGGGCTGACAGCTAGGCAGATCCCTGTAACTAGGGCCTGGGTTTTATACATTAAAGTCTGAGAATTTCCATCCTCAACAGAATTTTTATCTATATCTATCTATATTATTTATCTATCTATCTATATCTCTCTGTATCTGTTATTATATCTATAATGTCATTCCACAGGTTCAGGTGTAAGTGGTGGCCCTGCAGCATACAAGTTTATAACTCAAATAGGAATTGACTTTTGTAACTTTGCTGTCGAGTCTGCAAGTCCAGCTGATACTGGCCCTAAAGGGCCAGTTTGGCCATGCTTATCTTAAAGCATTTCTTGAACATATTCTACTGTCTCCAACAGTAACTGTTCTTCTAGGGGCACTGTGGGGCTTAAGTGAAACCGTGGCATTCTGTTTTCTTAGTGTTCTTCTCCTCCCACTGCCAGCAGGTCAAAGGGCCAGGGAGGGAGCAGGAAGGGGGGTAGGCTCCAGAAAAAAAAATCTACTTATTGCAAAATATTCCATGGTGTGGAAACTATATTTGTTTAGCAATCATCTCTTACCCAACATGTGTATGTTGATTGCCATAGGTGTCCCCAGCTGATAGGCAGGAGCTATTCCATGCCACATCTTCAGCCTTTGCATGATTTCTGGGAGGAATAGATACCTGGACCCAGTAGAAAATAGACAGGATCCAGGCACTGCAGCAGTAGGGAGCACTGGACTAAGTCTTGCAAAGAATAGGCAAGTTTGCAGGTGTGAGGTACATCCAGTAAAGCAGGAAATACCTCCACAAAAGCCTAGTGGACTGGCTAAGGTGCCACGTTTAAAAGGGTACCATGCATAAAAGGGCCCCGTGTTCCTACCTGAGACTGACATGTACCTTTGGTGTCCTGCCTGGTCTGTGGAGAGATGGGAGAGATGTGCTCATGCTGATAGTCAGAAGTTCCTCTCCTGTTTGAGGCAGGTGAATTCATAGCTGAATTCATAGAGAAACACGCTAAGGCGGAGTCCTCAGTCAGTTATAAATCATTTATGCTTTCTCAGTCCTGTGCTTCCCAGACCTCAATAATTTCATTGTTCCAGCTGAACAGGAGTTTTACCTTGTTAAATTCAGGGAGTGCCACTGGTGGCAGCAGTCTTTTATCCTGTCCTTCTCATTTTCTGACAGACCCATAATGAATGATTAATCTCAGTGTGTTGCAAAGGGCTCAACTACCTGTTTCTTTTGCCTGTAATAAAATATATGCCATTTGACTGATTGTGCAGCATCTGTATTGGGATATTTTTTTCCATTTAATCTGTTTTATATTGTGAACCTACTTAAAAAGCTCTTCTATAACTCTGGAAAATGTATTTTTCCCCTACTGTCCCTCTTTATTTCTAATGAACTGATTTCACTATTTTTAATGCATATCAGTGTGGGGGCCTTTACCACTCATTCATGCTAACACTCAAGTTTATTGATTCTAAATATACCTTTCACTAGTCTTCATGATTATTGTCAAAAATCAAACCACACAGATACACCTCTCATCTACAAGCACAGGTTTTTATGGAGATATCACATTACAAATCAAATCTCCCCTCAATTCATGGTCTAGAGCAGATCCACCATGGGTGTAAATTGCTGCAGCTCCATGGGGCTATTCAAATGGACACCAACAGGGGCTGTGTACTTCCAGAGTGGCACATTTTCTGATATGGCTGTATATTGGAATCATGTTAGTACATAAATAGTTCAAGAGCATGGAAACACTAAGTCCATTTCTTTTTTTTTTTTTTAAGTTATTTTAAAAAATTTTCTTTCAGTGTTCTTTTTTTGTTGAAATCCTGAAATCACAGTAAGATGGAAAATGAGTTGTACAGAGACATCTTCATAGGAGGCTCAGTTGCTGTTAGGCCAAGAGCTGGTATCTTGATTTACTAATTTATCAATCACTTCAAAATAACCTTGTAATTTTATGTTGTAAATTCAATACTTGCTGTTTAATATTGCATAAACTATATTGCTGGTTCTCAGGACTAAACATACCATACTAGTTGTATCCAATATATACTTGCTTGGATAGTTTGAAAGTCTAGCGGATTTCTTGCAGCAACTTAACAAAATCACTGCTGACTGACTTGCTGCAGTATGGTTTGTCACAGTTTAACTCTTTAGGTAACTAGGGCTTTACAAGTGGCCCTGAAAAGCCCAACGACTATATAAGCATAATTCTGCAACTTGCCTAAATCTCATGTCCTCAGGAAAGGAGGCAAAACCAAAAGAGATTTTCAACTTGCTGGCTTACCTCCCTGGTGCAGTGACTCACCAGTGTATTATTTTGCTTTTCTACCTTCTTGAAATGCTGCCTCATAAGCTGGTAGTATTTTAGGCCTGGGATCTGTTTAGTAATGGTGGTGTGAACTTTTGTTCATAGGAACTCACCTGCTGCCTGTGTAACTACCCTTGGCATTAGCGACGATTTTTAGAAACCTGCAGCTGATGAAATGCTGAGCTAATGTACATTTTTCCATCACTTGTGTTCAGATAGTACAGATGACCTCAGAGGTATCTACTCGTTTTATGGGCACCCTACCTTTGAAGTCATTAGTGCTTAATTTTCACTGCTGCTTGCACTCAACAACGTTAGCAGTGGCTTCATGAATTACTAATGTGGTGCTTAAAGGTGAAAAGTAAAGACCTCATCAAAATCTGGATATTTGCATATACACTGCAGATAATTAAGTATCTGAGAGGCAATGCTTTTTTCTCCTCTCCCCCTTTGCTGTCAGGGTATTCAATAAGAGAGTCCATTTAATATCTTCTGCTACTGAGGATTAACCTTTGTTTAATGCTGTCCGGTCTTATATGGTATATCATATGCTGCATTAACCCTCATTCACACAGCAGCTTCTTGGGTTCCATTGTGTTTACACTGGCAAGCTCCAAGAGGTAATTACAGAGCTCCTTTGAAAGACATCAAGTGCAGCAGATGAAGTCCTTTCCTGTAAATCAGAAATCGCATATACAGTTCAGTTTAAGAACTCAGGGAATTCATCTTTTCCTTTTCCCTCTGAAATTCTTCTCCATTAAATCAAAAGCAGTTCTTCAAAGCATTGAAGTGTATACTTAGCATTACACTCTTGAATTCAATAAGACACTTCTGCCTTTACTAAGCAAGCATGTATTTAAACAAAGCACTTAAACACATGCTTAATTATTATTGAGAGAAAAGGTATGGTGTATATATTCTGTTCACATTTAAAAAGAGGAATTTTTACTCTAGTATATATGACCTCTTTAAAACAAGAAACATGCTTCTAACTTTAGTAATGGGGTTTTTTTCTTTTTCAATTGCATTTCAATTCAGTGTAGATAAAAATGATCTTCTAAGTCAACAGTTTAAATGCCTATTTTGCCCAATGCCTTTTGAAATCCACTTCAGACATATAGCTTCTTCAAAAATAATAATTGTGCCAGAAGCTATGTTCATCAGGAAACTGGTTTTAGTATCACCTGCATAAACCAAATCACAGATGTTTCAATCAAGGATGATTTTATATTTTTTTTTAAGAAAGGCTTTGAATTGCCTGCTCTGCAGTATCGCGTGCTTGCTTGTAATTTAGTGCCTTATCCAGTGGAGTGCCACAGGGATTAGTATCTTCTGGAATACAGAAATGATTAGAAGATTAAAAATCCATATACAATTCCCTGATATTTACAGAATAGCAGAAACTTTGGGAAAAATGTTTAAATTGTTACAATTCTTATAATCATGTTCTAGACATTTTTTCCGAAGTCTATTTTACTCTGGGGTTTTTTGTTGGCTTTTTCGTCTCCCCAGAATAACGAATTACACTTTGGGTTATGTGGGTTTTTTGAAGTTTCTCAGTTTATTAAGAAGGACTGACATTCTGGTGTGCATGAGCACTACACAAAGCATTACTTGCAAGAGGAACTAGCAGGGATTTTAACTCTTGCCCATCTGAGCTGATTGCTTTAGGGATAGAACTGTGATGTTCTCCATCTTCCCAGTGACAGGTAACATAACACACATGGCATGACACTTTCAAAAGTTCTAGCTGTAATGGTGAAACATAGCAATCAGTTGACTTGACTGGATTAGAGAGAGCAGTGTCAATGTAATTAAACCATTTCTTGTTTTAAATTGACCTCACACTGTCTGGTTTGGCAGGGCCAATGTACAACTCCGCTGCTTTTTCTATTGGTGCCTTGTGTCACAGACCAAGAAAAGCCTGTACTCTCTGCTGCTGGAGCACAAACATGTGGTGAGGCAGAGGCCTTTTGTTCACCTGAAAGGGAGATGATGATGATCATCATCATCATCATGGCTGGGCTTCGTGAACAAAGATTTTGGGAAGGCTCTACCCACATTTTGTACAAGCGCACTGGTGACTAAAAAGGCCAGTACGAGACAGGCACGTCCGGTTGCAAAAGGCACAGCAGAAAGACTCCTTAGGTGGTACATTCTGCAGGGCACGATTCTTTCTGCATTGTCTTTTCTCCTCAAGAGTGATCCTGCGTGCGTTCTCAAAAGCATCAGCAGCATTATAGATGGTGTGTCTCCAGACATCCCAATTGGAGGCCAGAGTAGACCAGTTATGATGATCAATATGGCCAAGGCTGAGATGTTGTTTCAGGGAGTCCTTGAATCTTCTCTTCAGGGCTCCTCTCATGCGGCAGCCAATTGCAAGTTCACCATAAAGCAAGATCTTAAGGAGGTGGTGGTCCTTCATAGTTAAATGAATGTTTATCTATCAATTTTCCTCCTCCCAATCTGCATAGAGGTTTCTAAACTACCCTCTTGTTTGAAGCAGAAAGAATGAATTTGTCTTCTCTTAATATGGGGATGCAGGTCTGTGTTTGGCAAGACTTTCTTTTGTGATACATGAAAATATCAAGGCGATTCAATCTTATGAAAAGATTAAGTTTGGAAAATAGCAGTTAGCTATGCTTTCCTTTCACATTCTCATGTTCCCCAGGATATCTCTTAATTGCAGATGCAGACATGACCTATCACCTCTTTGAAGGAGGCTGAAAGATCTTCAATCACCACTGTATCTGTACCTCTTACAACATCTTTGGGAAGCAAAACAGTGCCATTATTCTGAATCATTTGTCCAGGATCACAGAAGAGGTGAGTGGTGAAGCAGGACTTGAACCCAAGCCAGCATTCTAATCTCTCATCACTGCCTCTGTTTAAGTGACTTTGGGGACTGATAGCAAAACCTTTGGAGTGCTGCTTTGCTGTTCAGGATCTTTCTGTTGTACAGTGTGCAAACCACCTACTTCTGTACAATATCCCAAAACCTAAGATGTTCTTGATTGTAATCTGTGGTTGTTGGAAGCACTGAAATCAATTCATTGTAAACACCTGTTCAACGGTAAGCAGGTGCTTAAATGCAGTGTTGCACAGGAGTGAGTGATGGCAAAAACTGCCAGGTTCTGGTGTTGTGTTTAGCAGCAAGAAATTTAAAAATCAGGAAGGATATACATTTTACTAGTTTGTATATGTGGCTGTGTTGCAGTACAAGGGAATGTGTTAAGTCATGCTCAACAAGCTGTTCAGCTCCTACCCATACTCTTTGCTCTAATAATGAACTCAAAAATTCAGTCTCAGGAACTTTAAGTTTGTAACTTTAACAGGAAATTCACTTAAACTGTTGTGTTGAGTGTTGGAGGAAACAGAAAGGAACATCTCAGCTCCAATGTTATTTTTCAAAGATACCCACCAGTACCTAATACATTTTTCTCTCATATTCAAGTAGATGATCATTATCCACCTTGTAGTAAACATCTGAATTTATCTAGGCAATTGTGAAATAACTTGATCCTTAACCAGTATGATGTAATGTACAGGCATTTAGACCTGACCTTTACAAAAGCAGTCTTAAAAGTCAAATGTCATCCTCTTTCTAGTTTCTATTCCTCTGCAAGGAGGCTACCCTTCACTTGGTCATTTACTTGTTTAATCTTCATTGAAATAGGTCATCAGAAATCGGAGTTGCTTTGCTGTTTTACACCAAATAAGGCTCTGGCTTTAAACTCTGAAGCTTGTAAAAAAAAATCTTACCAACTTACCTTTATTGCAAAGAAAACCCATCCAAAAGACATTAGGATTTCTGTGTCCCAGCTTCCATATTAGGGATACCACTTGCCAACTTGGATGAACCCTGAACGTGGATATTCATGGACTCGTTGGGATTGGAGGCAAAAGGCCTCCTGCCTGTGGCCTTTTGAGAGATACTGACTTATCAGCAGAACTCTGCAGGGGAAGAGAGGGGTGAAGTAACTATCTCATCATTTTACTTTTTTTTTTTTTTTGACCCTTATCTAAAATGGTTTCAGGCTACTCAAAATTTTATAACCTTTCAAAACCTTACAAGCCAGCTGTAAAGCAAGATCTCCTCTTTTTTAACAGCCAGCAAATCAAAGTGTGAAGCTAAGGACATGCAGTAGCAAGGTATATAAGAAATGTGCCTCTTCTGCTGCATTTATCTTTAATAAAAAGATGCCTAAAATCTTCAACTTTCTTCTATCTTTCACAAAGATTTATCAGAACAAGTGGTACTAAGCCTTTAATGCTGTTGCTTTACATATACAAAAACGTTAAATTTTGTTTCTATTTTCACTCATCCTGATTTGAAAAATTTCTGTGTTAAATAGCAGTCTCTTATTTTGGAATTTATTTTTTTGAGATGCCAAGCAGTACTGATTATATCAACGGAGCATTCTTTTTCACTATCATATTTGCCTTATATAGCTATGTAGCACCATATTTGACATAATTTTGTTTCCCCTTTCATCCTTTTGGAAATAATCAGAATTACATTGTAACCAGCATCATAACTTCACTGCAACAAATCTGCTGTGCTTGTTCACTGAAATGCAAAATGTACAATGTGGAATTTAAAGCCTTTGTCTGACTTCAGGGTCTGTTCATGCCAGTGCAAACTTGATACCTTTGGCCTGTGGTTTTATGGCAGGGGATGTTCTGCAAGTTCTGAGTCCTGGAGGTGAAGCATAGACCCTGCAACCAACTCGCCCTACCATAGACCTGTACCAGCACCAGAGGGTTAGACAAGGGCAATTAACTAGAGGATGAGACTGGGGCACCCTGGTTTTCTGGTGTTTCTTTGACATGTACTGAGACCAGTCACTGTAGACATAAAGGGAAGAATTGTCTTATATATCCCCACTCTTTCTTATCTCAACTTTTACTATGGTCTGCTATGGTCTTGGTTGGTGTATATGGCCATGATCTATTGATTTTAATCAAGTGATGGTAACTTATGTTACCCAGATCCTGGCATGATGAAACTTCAGTCTTAAAGCCCATCTTTCATATCTGTCTGTTACACAGCTTGTGAGATCTCCTAGAATCCAGCAGTTTCCATTCCTGACCTCAACTGCTATTTCTGGCACAAGCGTCTCAGAATGCTTTTTATTCTATGACAGCATGCTCATCATCTTGACTCTGAAACATGGTTTGCTTGTGAGGATTAACAAAACTGGTTTCAGCCATGCACAGTAGTTTGCGTGGGAAGTATCATCTCCTACCTAAAAGCCATAGCAGTACTTCCAACTACATGAGTTAGACACCTAGAAAGAACCAGATTTTAATTTTAATTTGCTTTTCTTTACTGGAGGGGAAAAAAAAAGACAGGAAAGAAAAAAAACCACACAACTCAAAAAACAAATTAATTGGTCTTGCATTTTACAGAGAGAATGATTAATCTCCTGCATTCAGGAGCATCTGTCTACTACTTCTGCTTGAATTCCTCAAAAGGCTAAGAGTGTTTCTAATGGTCATTTAAATAATAAATGCCATCACACTCATTAGAGGTGTATCAGTCGTTCTTTTTCTGCTCTGGTGCTTGTTGCATTCTATTAATATTTATTGAATTCCAGGAAATTCATCCTGAGCTAGCCGTCCACATTTCTTTTCAAGGTCACCAAATATAAATATTTTATTTATCTAATTTAGAAAAATGACATTAGATGCAATGCAGCAAGCATGACAAGAGTATGAATTAGTGGAAAGCTTCTCTCAGGAAATGTATCCAGGTAACAGTAATGGATAATTATAAGTCCAATTGCTTCTCTTCTAGCAGGTAATAAAGATACATAATGGCAATACAAACCCTCACCTGAAGGTGTGCATATGGCAGTAGCAGTTAGTAGCACAATAGACTATTTACTGTAAGGGTACTGGAAGCATCCAAATCTCTTTCTGGTATCTGGGCCCTGTGTAACCTTACTAGAACTTCAGCTTCAAAATTTGACATGGATATGCATGTAGGCTATATGACAGATTTTCGGTAGTCCTTTGGGAATGAATATGCCTAAATCCATTAGATGCTTGATGTTGTGTCTTGTGCTGGCTAAAAAAAAAGGTGCCATCACATGAGTGGCCAGAATACCTCATTCTGAGTATTGCGTGGGTTTTCTTACCCCTCACAGTCTGCTGTTCAGTCTTCAGACAGGGCTGCATTACCTACTTGCTGTGCAGGTGTAGTCCAGGAGTGTCCTGTTTCTTTCTCACCAGTTATGAGGTGAACAGACGATCCTGCTGAGATTTTGTATTCTGAATGGTCCCGTGGATTAAGACTTCCATACCCTTTTCTGCTGCATATTTAACTTCTGCACTCTTGGACTCTGTTGTGTTTGCTTTTCCTGGAGGTATAAAATGAAGACAATACAATGGGGAGGTACATTTTAGGAACTGATAATTGCATTCTTACAAATGTTGACTATAGGGAAAGAATGCTTCAAACAGAAAAAAGTCAGTAGAATGTGTTTACCGCCTCAAAATGTTTGCCAAAATACAGTTCCCCCAAATTGAGTATTGAGCTGTCAAGAACCAAAGAAAACAAATGAAGTGGCATTTAATTTAATTGAATATTATGCTTGTGGGTTTTTGTTTCTGCATTCAATCTTCAGCACATTGTGGTCTTTTGCTATTTCTAAGGTTAAAATTAAATGTTTACTGCTATTGTCTGGAAATATCACAGACAAAGCACAGGCTCTAAAGAAGTGGGTGTTAAATAACTGGTGGTTTTTAGCAGTATTGTTTTTTAAAATACACAGTATCTAAGGGAAGGTATTACAGGAGAATTGGATACAGAAAGGAAAGATGGTAACTCTGGAACTTTGACTTAAATGGTGTGTGAGACCTATGTTGCTTGCTGATTTTCCGCATAAGCATTCCTATGACCTTTTGTACTGGGTTTGCCTGGCAAGGTATGGTAGTGGGTGGGCTACAGGAGTGGCTTCTGTGAAAAGCTGCTAGAAGCTTCCCCCATGTTTGACAGAGCCAATGCCAGCGGGTTCCAAGATGAGCCCATCAGCCACAGTGGTAGCATCTCTGGGATAATGTATTAAAGAAAGGGGAACAAAAAAAACCCAAAACTGCACAACAGCAACTGCAGCCAGAGAGGAGTGAGAATACGTGATATCAAAAGCTCTGCAGACATCAAGGTCAGTGAAGGTGGAGGAACAGGAGGCACTCCAGGATCCAGAGCAGAAATTCCTCTGCAGCCCCTGGTAAAGACCATGGTGAAGCAGGATGTGCCCCTGCAGCTCATGGAGGTCCATGGGAGAGCAGAAATCCACCTGGAGCCAGTGGAGGAACCCACGCTAAAGCAGGTGGATGCCCAAAGGAGGCTGTGACCCTGTGGGAAGCCTGCACAGGAGCAAGCTCCTGGCAGGATCTGTGGCACTATGGAGAGAGAAGCCAATGCTGGGGCTGGACTTGTGACCCTGTGGGGGACCCACACTGGAGCAGCTTCTTCCTGAAAGACTGCACCCTGTGGAAAGGGACCCACACTGGAGCAGTTCATGAAGAACTGCATCCTGTGAGAAGCACTCATGTTGGAGAAATGGTGGAGTGTCTCCTGTGCAATGGACCCCACACTGGGGCAGGAAGAAGAGTGTGAGGAGTCTTCCTGCTGAGGAAGAAGGAGTAGCAGAGGCAACATGTCACAAACTGATCACAACCCCCATTCCCTGTCCCCCTGCACCACTGGGCAGGGAGGAGGTAGAGAAAATTTAGAGTAAAGTTGAGCCCAAGAAGAATGGAGGAGTGTAAGGAAACTGGGTTTAGATTTGTTGTTATTTCTCATTATGCTATTCTGATTTGAATTTGTAATAATTTTTTTCCCCCAAGTTGAGTTTGTTTTACTCATGCTATCAATTGTTGAGTGATCTCTCCCTGTCCTTATCTTAACCCATGAGCTTTCATTATATTTTTCTCTTCCTTGTCTAGCTGAGAAAAGGGAGTGATAAGAGCAGCTTCGGAGGGCGTCTGACATCCAGCCAAGGTCAACCCTACACACCTTTTCTGACCTATCAAATTGAGATTTATAGCTCTCTCTCACCGTTGACATTACTGGCATTGAGCTCTGACAATAGAGTACTAATTGGTAGCTCATTGATATTCTCAGGGGCAAGGTCTCAATGAGAACAGGTATGGAAACTAAATCACTCCAACTCCCTTCTTGCAAAGTTTGCTTCACTCTGTAGGGAGTAGGTCTGATCTGAATCCCATCAGAAACCGTTTCAGATGGGTTCATGGGATAACAAAGAGGAGAAATAATACCCTTGTCTAGTTGCAGGAACAAACAGAGCTCTCATAAATACTGAGCTGAGTTGCTAAAATAAGTGTTAAAAGCATTGAAGATCCTTATGACTCTTACCATGAGTAGTAGTTATGGACAGACAGCAACAGGAGCACAAGAGGCCGAGAGAGGAGATTGAAAAAACTGGGTTAGCAGGAGAAATGGAACTAAATGGAAGAAGCAGATATCTCTGGAGCTGCAGATATAACCAAAGCAGTAGATCAGTATCTGGAGGGCCTTTGTCATGAATAAAATAGATCCCTATGTAGAGGGACCCAGAGTGGAAAGCATAGAGACATCTGAAAAAATAGCATACAGCTGACCAAATACCTCAGTAAGGTCCTAAAAAAGGTGGGGAAGTGTGACAAGAAGCTGAACAACCTGTATGACAGAGCAGGACCAGTGTACATACGGTAGGGGCACAGAACAAGGAGTATTTTGGGAATTATCAGTGAAGCAAGCCAGGAGGGCAGAGCAGCAGCAGGCTGTTGAGTGGGTCTGAGCTGGAACCACTTCTGGAGATGGGCCCATTATTGCAGGAGCTACTGAGCATTAGGCTGGACAGGGAGGAGAGTCATAATGGGTTTGGCAAACAGCTGTAACGAGGCTTGGAATTTGTTGTGTGCTTGAGCAGAGGAAAAATGATTGTGGCACCTCCATTGTTGCTCTTCTCTAGAATCATATTGGAAATTATGCCTGCTGCATAAATGTATACATCTTTGTGCAATGCACCACATCCTCCTCTTATTTCAAACCAACATGGAAAATATGCTTGGCAAAAATATCTTTGGCAGCAAGCTGAACAAGTTCTAGCATGACAAGCTACTAAGTAAATACCTAACAGTTGCTAATTAAAGTGAAGTGTAGTTGATTTTTCAATTAACACGCCCAGTATATAGTGATGGCTTAATTATTTTTGTGTCTAAATATACTCAAAAGTTATCTGTAAGTCTGGTGGTGAACTCTAGCAGGCAGGTGATTCTCTGTATTTTCAATGGCAGAGTGGTGGTAGATTTAACTGAAATGGAAGGGAAGCTCTCATTGAAATGTATGTCAGAAAAACTTTGAGACTAGATATCCTTGTCTCTTCCTGTTATCTTTCATTTATTTTACTTTAATCTCAGGTGAGCCATTCTAAAGCAATTACTTGCCCCTTAATCAGCCTTGTGGATAATTAGTCTGCAAGAAAGCACATTGGCCTTCATTAGATAGTTCTACCAACTGCCCACCCAGGGAGGGATCAGCATTCTCTGCTCTGAGCTGTGGAGTGCAATGGCATTTTGATCAAACCAGGCAGCTTCTGTAGTTGTTGCAGAGGAGGATGAATAGTCCAATCATGAGATCGGTGTTTGATAGATGAGATGAATTGTACGCTCTGGAGGTGCCTGCTCTCACTCGGGACAAACAAGGTAACTACCTTACACAGGTCACCAAACAATCAGGGCAGGAGGGAGCAGGGAGGTGCCCATGGCTTAGTTGTTGTCTGGACTTCCAAATCCGTAATGATAGCCTGCCTGTTCCCATGGCAGCACTCCTAATGGCCATTCATGTAAAAACGGCTGCTTGGAAAAGTATACACCTATACAAATGAGAGATAATGGTTTAAATTGCTCAGTACTGGAATTTTTCAGACGTGCTTTGCATTAGAGCTTGTCAGGATTTTCTCAAATATTTTTAATCAGAAAATTCCAGCTTAATGAAACACGAAGTTAGGGCATGTTTTCAGAAGTGTCTACAAAATTAAAGAAAAAAAGGTCAGATTTAAGTTGTTTTCAGACCAACACGTGCTGACTGAAAAGTTTGTCTTCTAAACTGAAATAAATTTTAAAAGCATATGTAATTGGTGATTCTTATTTTGATTACTGATCAAATTTAGAACAAAACAATTCAAGTCATATGACTGACTTTATCTGACACTGTGCTTTTAGTTTGGAGAATGGTTTTGTGTTTTTTGCAGTTTCATTATTAGTGTCAACTTGACACAGGGACTTTTTTTTATTTTATTTTATATTTTCTCCTGGACAGGTAAAATAATGTCCTATTTATCTATCTCAATGGAGTGCCAGTTTAAATATGTTTCATTTTAGTAAAAGTGTGGTGGGGTGTTTTTTGTTTGTTTTTTTGTTTGTTTGTTTGTGGTTTTTTTATGCACAGTGGGAGAAAATATTAGGAAAATCCAGAATGCTTTTGAAAAACTTTTCCTATATTTTGCAATGGAAGTCCTACTACATTTTGAGGTTTAATGCCCAAAAGTGTATTTCCCTTTAGTGTGAGGGCTATGAAATTGTCTTCACCTTGGAGGGACTGGGGTAATGGGACACATGTCTTGGAGGATTGACATTGGTTTCTACTGGTAAGAAATGTAGGCTGCTGCTAAGCCATGAAGTTCAAACCACAAACCAAAGTAATTGGGCTGAGAGTTGCTCTAGCAGTTGGCTGCTAATTCTGAAAAATAATCTCCCACCTGTTGTTTAGTCTGTAGGATTAAAAAAGGTTTAATATTTGAGGCAAGAGAAATTTATTGTTCCAGATGGAGCACAATTTTTTTAAAAAAGCCCTATGAGTGAAGATCAACATTCAGTGCAGTAGCCTACTACTTTTAAAAAGGCAGCCTGGTACAAGCCACAGCACTCTTAATGGCAACCTGTGGACAGACTTGTTTTCCCCATTCAGAATATTTCTTCTCTGTTTGGAAGTCATCACAGATGAGTTTATAACAATTCTTTAACAGATATGCTGTGCAATTTTCACTTTTTTCCCCCCATATATATCATCAGATTTTAATAAGAGGCAATAATTTTATTGTCCCACTAAGAATGTAATCACAGATGTGTTTGATACATAGGATAAATAGTTGCTGGAGAGGCAAATAGGAAAACTCAAGGGTTATTTTATTTGTGTGCTATTTCCTGACCCTCTGGAAGAAGGAAATATTGTCAATGAGAGACTTTGAGAAATCAGAGGTATGAAGTAGATGAAAGGGTAAGGTAAATCTGTTGGACTAGAGCATATTGCCGGGAATATTTCTGCTCAACAAAAAGCAGACAACTTTCCTGATTAATGAATAATGTCTGTGACATAAGTGTTTTCAGGAAATATTTCCCAGTTTGCAGACAAGGGCATGGGGGGATACTTTCCAGTAGGACTAGAAGAGGGGACTTTATTCTGAAACAGTTCAGGGCCTGGGAAACTTACAGGGACAGGGAGATGTGGGTCCGATTCCTGGTCTGGCTCAGCCTGGGATATAAATTTGAGCTGACTGCATCCCACACTAATGCCCTAACAAGCTTGGGCACTAAACAGATTGGAAAGTTGACTTTTAATTGCCTGCTCTTGGTGGGAATTTGAGGGCATTTGGTGGGAATATGACCAACATCATACAGGGGTGTATGTTGCCAAACCAGGCATGTTGGTGTATGGTCGCGTTGCGGATGTAATGCCCTGGAGTTGATAACCAGAAAGTTCAGCAGGAGCCTCTCACACATGTGCACTGCCCCATCCTTGGGGCAGATTTGGGGGTATATTAAGTGGAAAGAGGAAGAGAAGACACCCTATACTGGAAAAGATTCATCAAGAATCTTGCTTCTGGTCAAGCTTAGTATTGAGTCTTTTTTTCCAGTCTTGTACTTTTAGCTGCTTCTTCCATTTCCCCTGCCTAATGTTTTATTTTCCTTAGCCTCAGTCATCTCCTCCTTGCTTTTTCCCCTCTTTGGTCCTATAATTATCAGGACTCAGGACTGGATGAGGTAAATTAAATTCTGGAAAGTAAAGCTCTGATTTGCCCACAGAGCCTTTTCAGGGCAAGTCATTTATTCCAGTCCAGGAGTTTTCTGGGGCATCCTCTTGTTTTTAACAAAACTGCTATGTTCTGTGTCTTCTTTCAGTCATCCCTGAAGTTTAGCAATGCAAGTACTGGATATCAGCTGCTCCCTGTTCCCCTCACAGACTCTGTCTCCCTGTTTTGTCCAGCCAGATTCACCTAGCTGAGTATATTAAGGCTAGAAATCCATAGTAGTACACATCACTGTAATCATAGCAATCCTGTTCCTTCTGATGCTATTCCCTGGCCATATGGTCCTCGTACCTGTTCAGCTTGCTGAGCCAGCGGAAAACTGGGGGATTTTTTTGATTTGCCTTTGTGGGATTTTGCTTTTTCTTTCTTCAAGAAACTGAACAGGCTGGGCACAGGGTCAGATGTGGGACTTCACAGCGTGGAATGGCACTGTGGCCCTTAACAATTGGGTCCATTCAGTCTGCTTTAAAGCTGAGGTCGCAGGTCCTTTGGTCAAAGAACTGATTCCAACCTGTTGAATGGGTCCTGGGGCAGCCAGAACAAAGCAAAAAATGTGTTCCCTCTTGTTCAGCTACAGCTTCTGTAAGAAAACATAAGGTAATGCAAACTGAGAACAAATCAAAGAGCGCTGCCATCTGTAATAAGTGTACAGAGCGGCAACTGGTGGCTTTTGGAAAGCTTTGTAGATAGCAGCTTGACCAGTAGAACCTCAGAGTTCACATTATGTACTGTTTTAAAGCACTAAATTTAAAGCATCTCATTTTTCACCACTAGCATTTTGCATTTCAGTGGCAGTAAATATTCAAAGGCCCTAAGACGTAAAGAATCCCTAGGGATGCTGTAATTCTCCCTTGTTTTTCTACCACAGACATGAACATCAGTATAACTGGATAAGAAGCAATAGCTTTGTCTGAGTGAAATCATTAAACCAAAGTACTTCTGTTTACTAAAGTACTTTGGTTTTCTTGAAAATATCCAATAGAGAAGATTTGTTTCTTCCTTTCTGTGCTGCTTGGGTTGTTATTCCCACCTCCCCATGTGAACAAATTCAGACATGATTGATAGCACCCCTATGTCTGTTACGTTGTCCTACTATAAAGAGTGTTTGTCATCTTCTAATGCTTTAAGGAGTGTTGATGTTTTGAAGTGAGTTATGTCACCCAACAGAAGGTTTAGCAGATCAGCAATGATACTTGAGAAATTCAGTGGAAGAAGGAATCTTTTAAGCCATCTTTCTGTCTGGAGCACCTTCTGACAGGCTATAAATGTTTATCATTCTCAATGTCTGACCCATCTCAGGGTTATGGTCTGCTAGTGTATGCTGGGATGTCAGTGGGGAGTTACAATCACTGTGCTTTTGTTCTGGATAACTTGTGCACTTTGCAGAGCTGGGTCCTATTCTGGTATGCCCTATTTCTGACACCTTCTTTTGAAACGGCTGCACACTCTCTATTAGCGAGGCTGGTGGACACACTGATGTAGCAGCACCTCAGACTGGTGCAACTGCCCTGTAAGAAATACCCAAGCCATCTTTAGGGAACTTCTTCCTCAAGGAGTGCTTACAAGAATTTGAAGGAATGGAAAACTTTGAAAAGAAGATCTTAGGCAGTGACTAAGATACTAAGGGAATGGATAGTGTTGCATTATGCAGAATATTCACAAATACTTGCTTACAGTCACACTGATACCACTGTAAGAAAAGCCAGGTGAATTAAAGATGCAGTCCAGTACCATAATATATCTGCTGCCCCAAAGGGTAGAATGGCTCTTATGAGAAGTATTTGGCAGACTTCTCATTATCAATGCATTGCAAAAGATAAAGACCTAGCCTTTGAAGATCTTCAACCAAAAGATTCAACAATATAACAGCATCCAGCAATATTTTATTGGGTGTTAGTGTTCCACTGTTGGTGCTAGATCCTGTCCAGCTCTCTCAGTCAATGTCTGAGAATCAATCTGCTAAGAAAACACATCTCTAGCTATAGTGCTGCTTGTGGAAACTCTTGTATGTACATCATGTGATTTAATCTCAGAAATCATAAACAAATAAAAAAAATCCCTAAATATCCAGGTTCTCTCCCCAGTTCCAGTCTTTGTTTAATTCTTCATTTTTTGTAAGACCAGTGCAATTCTTCGTGGATATGAATTTATTTTTCTTAAATCACTGAAGTGATAAACATTTAACAGTATTTCAGGTGGAAGAAATACTTTGTCTTAGTAAATTGGTAAATGTTGATCTAGGCAAAGTGACAAATGTTGAGAATTTTCTCCATGAAGGATCTGAATGGAACACAGAAAACCTGAAACATAAATTTGAACCAGTAGTACACATAAGTGCTGTGCTGCTGCATTTAATCCCTCAAAGGTTATTCTATTATATGCAACACAATATTAGCATATTCCATATTTTCATCTTTATATTTAATTCACAGCTAATTTCACTTGGGAGACCAAAAACCCTCCTAAGGTCTTCAACTTAATATGAATACAAACACAAATATCGCTCAGGAAAATGCCAGCCATCTCCTAGAAGTTTTACTTCAATGGTGTATGTGGAGGATGTGTAGTGTATGTTGTATGCAGACACATTGGCGTTATTCAAGCTCCAAAGATTTGCCTGGAAGCTTGGAGGAAACACTGGCTTGGGTTTGAGAAGATGTAGTGTTTGAAGACTCTGGTATAATAGTATCCTTGGGAACTTGGAAATTCATTTTGTTCAAAATTACTAGCAGTTCAGTGCCTGAATATCCTAATCTGGCCCCAAAATCTTTGTGTCTGCATTCCTGACACATCACTGACACAACTGGTCAAGCTTTTTCTTCTGAATCTTATTGAGACTAGGAGGTCTTTGGGGCTGGGATTCTTTCACTCCTACAGTGAGAAGGTTTTGAGCGATGTAAATTAGGCTTATCAGTGCCTTTGATTTTCATATTTGGCATCTTTTAGCTTCTGTGGCTTTTTACGTATGTTTAAAATCTGGCCTCTCATTCATAGCACTCCTCATTCTGATATCTCAAAGTAGTGAATTTTCACCAGTCCCCTGGGATTGTTTAGGATTATTTTGTAGGCTGTTGAAGTCAGAAGGGATGGATACCAATCCTGCAATTTGTCTTGACATTGTGAGTCAAGTCCCTAGGTCCCTGCCAGACCTAGGGAATGGGTCAGTTGCTGGCCTCATCTAGAACATACAAAGTGTTAAAAAGTCAGGAAAAAGTAGATACAAAGGTTTTTTTCTTCTTTTTAGTCAAAATGGATGACTATCATTTTAGCCTTATTCATTCTGTTCTTAAGTTGAGGTGGATGTATGGAAGTGGAGCTGGCTACACTTCAGCTTCCACAGTAACAGATCTATTTTGGCATAAGAAAAAGATGCAAATTATTTTTATGTGGCAGATGTTTCAACCAAATATCCTGGGATCAAACCAACATTTATCAAGTACCTTTAATCACATCTTTATGTACTCGGTGGGCATTGCCCATGAGGAGGTAATGCATCAGAGGGCAGAGAAGCTTAGAACACAAAGAAGGGGAAGAACAAATCACAAATCAACAAACTCAATTGTATTAAACATGCTGCCCAGGGATTCTTTCCTCTGGGAAAAAAAAACTTGTTCAGATGCAAAGTTAGTCTTACGAGTTTAAAAATAAACCAACTGCAGGTAGATCATAGTTTGGTAACATGCAAACAGTCAGGACCCTGAGCTCCATTTCAGATATCTGCTTGTCATATCCTTGGTGCTGGAAGGGATCATTATTGCTGTTTAATTAAATTGAATTGGGTATGACAGAATCTTACCAAATACTGGCCTCCGAGGGGGTTGTTCTTGCTAAAATTTGAGTAACATGCTATTATGAATGATGGTGTTTTAAATTAGTAAGGATACTAAAAGAAGTAAAAATAGACAGGATGCTGTGAGATTTCCCAGCAGTTGACGTGTTTGGCCTATTATTATATAGTTGAGTTAACTTGAAAAGACACATGAGTTTCAAGGAGTTTTAAATGCAGTGCCAAATAAATTACATACGTGGGTATGAGCTTTGTAATGTGTTTTGGTTAGTCAAAATCAGAAAACTTTCACATGTTCTTTTTAACTTATTAGTGTCCAGCAGGATGCTGAATTTAGATTCCCCATAACTACATTCTTCATGGCTTTCTAATCCCTTATGGCTTTGTGCTAGGATCAAAATCAACACAGCCAATTAAATACAAGGTGATATAGGGGTGGCTTCTAATTTTCCCATTATCAGATGGGGCAGCCAACCTGCTAAATGATGATTACTGCCTTGGTTGTTGCTATAGCTAGAAGGTCCACAGTGATTGGTAGAGAACTGCTGCAAGGGTGAGAGTATCCTGGGAGTTCTTGCATCTGGGAACTTAATAGTTCCCTGTCCTGGGCCCTTAAACACTTGGTTCCTGGCATCTTAGCCTGGCAGCTCCAAATTTCTGACATGGGATATAATGAGTGAATATTGTATCTCTGGCACTCGGGTAATGTAGCTGGTAACAGACATGGAGACCTCACTGAAACCAATGTAATGCTTCCCACAGAATAGTCCTCTGTGTTTTTCATGTGTTCTGTTTCTGGAGGAAAAGTAATGTGTTAGGGTCTCTTGGTGGCACTGCTCAGATGGGGTAGATTTGAGGCTGTTATGACATGAGAGATCTCCTATATTTTCTCCACCCTGTTTTCTAGTTGTCTTTGTCTTTACCTTAGCTTTTCCCCCTTATTTCTGAGGGTGAAGCTCTTGGACAGTTCTCACTCGGGGAGGCTACGAGGTGAGGCACTGTTGCTTATGCTCTATACCTCAGTTAAACCTCGGCATGGTAAATTAAAGTTAATAGTAAAACTGCTTGCCTGTGTTCTCTGCAAGTCCCCACTTTTTCATAAGACCTTCCCTACCAGTTAGATACCACAGTTTCTGTCAGTGATAGCTCACAACACAGCTTATATCAGAACGTTTCTTAATTAAGCATCCTTCAGCACTTTACTTTCTTTTTCATTTCTCAGCTCCTTTAATGCTTTCTTAATAGTAGTTTTCTCTGAAGACTTCTTTTCATGGCTTCTTTTAAAAAAAAATTGCTGTTGAAAAGATCATAACATAGCTTTTCTCCTTTTTTTTAACGCATAAAATTATCTCAATTGCCATTAAGTTCAGGGACTCCAAAGGCCAAATATACCTTCATAAATCCAAGATGACTTCACTGAAGTCTTTGAATTTACAGTCTCTTAACAGAAAGCTCAGGTTGACCCCAGAGTCCACAATATTAGCTCTAATGGGAAATTTAGAATTTTGTGGTGCCCTGAATTTAATGACACATTGGTAGGATTATCTGAGGATAGAAAACAAATGTTTTCTGTACCACAGTGTTTGCTTCTTTTCTCTATATGTCTGCTCTATTTGAATGGTGAATTACAGTGACTGAGATTCAGGGCAATCCATGTTTGAATTCAAAACAGCTCTTTTCCTGGGAGGATTTTTCTTTCTTCTTCAAAGTAGAGAAGTTGACCAGCGTTTGAGTTTATTTTGGTCTTTGTTCTTTCAGCCCTTAGTCTTCCTAAGGGCTTGTCTGTGGCTGCAGCACTGTCCAGTGGCTTCTCACACCACAGCCACTTCCCACAATGTTACCCTTGCGATTACTTGGGAGCAGCAGTAATTAATGGTAAGGCCCCAGGTCATTAATACAGGATGCACCAGGTGAGGAGTAGTGATGTGTGGAGTCCTTGAACTTGCACAATGATATTCAGGATGGCACTACCTCATCTTGCACTCAGATTTTTTTTCATTAGGTTTTTCTATCCAGAGTGCAATTTATTAACTGCTAATGACTGACTTTATGTGCCTTGGTCAGGGAGGTTTCCAGGTAAAAGTGCTTTCTTTTTACTTGTTAACTTCCTCAGAAATGGAATCCAGAGTTTGCAGTGCCTCATCTCTGATTTATTTGTTTACAATATCAATTAGACCTTTGTTTTACCTTGTCTGGGGTATTTGTGTTTGTTTGCCCTCTTCTATCAATGATAATCAAGGATCTGATCAAATCTGCATCTCTTTGTCTTGACTTTGAAGTGCTTGCTGATTAATGTGGGAGGGATAATAGAGAGAATGCATTAGAAAGGATGTTCACTTAGTGAGTTCTGTGCACAATATGATGTGTTGAACTCCACCCCAAATGCTTTACTTCCAATTCCTGATGTCCCCTGTTTATCCATTTGTGCCTGTGTTCAGATTAATGTTGGCCTTCTGGGCTGGACTGAGGAAGTCAAGACTGCAGACCTGCCTCTGCCAAGGTCCTGCTGAATCCCTTCTTCCTGCTATGTTGGCTTAAGTACTACAATGTTACTCCTTCCTGCCAGATTTATGTCACATTGTTTTATGTGATAAGACCACCGGGCCAGTGCAGCTGATCCAGGTGCCTGTGTTCTGCTGTGTCAGCAATCTGCTCCTCTTCTGACCAGGCTGTGGGCTGCCCCACAGAGCAGGACAACCACTGTTTCTGTAGACAGCTAATCTGCACCTGTAATGCCAGATGTCAAAGGGTCCAGGTAAGCCAGGAATACCATGAGCAGACCTGCCAAAGATAGCTGGTGGATAGGACATGTTACCACCTGGTGTATACTGGAAAACTATCCAAGCTATTATAAATCATTGCAGAACACATATGGGGAGTGAAGGCAGTCTAAGGTCAAGCTTTGGATTTTTTTAATGTCCTGAACAGAATTTGGCCACAGCCAAATGAAGTATAAAACTCCATTTTTACAAAGCAACCTCACACATACTTTGACCTGCTTGGTGGGAAAAATGCTTCCTGTGTTATAGAAATGTCAAACCACATCCCATAGCAATAGCATCTATGTCACCAATTTGGTGGTAACCATGTTGTAGTAATCTGCAAATATTTAAATTACACATGATTGGCTTGTCAGTTTTGTCACATATGTTTTTATGCAAACAGATCTTACGACTAGCGCTTCCAAAAGAAAGCAGGAATGTGTCAGTGCTGAACACTCATCAGGTTTTGTTGGTTGGGTCTGACCTGAGTGTTAATCATGCTTTTCCTTAGATGAGCATTAAATCTCTTCTGCTTCTTGAGATCAACATCAAATATTTAATTTGCTCATTGACATTTATTAAAATAGCTTTGTGCTTGAATATCAAGTTAAGGCAGTGGTAGCTAATTTCGTTAGTCTAGATGACGTTGGAAGTAAATTTAAATCTGATTGAGAAGCATTTAATACTCACTAAGAAAAGGAGGGGATGAAAGGTCAATGTATAAAATGTTGATCTCTTCAAACAGCAGAGCTTTAGGTTTGGCTTTTGAAGTAACTGAATGAAGCCTCAAAACCAGTCGCAATGGGATATTTCAAAATGCAGGAGGGGGTCTTCTACTTCTTCCCAAAATAGGCCTCAGTGTCCTAACAAGACAGAGTTCCTGACTCCAGGAATCTCCAACCTAGCTCCTTTGACTGTTTTGCCCCAGAACTTACCGTAGTCACCACTGCTGTCACCATGTCCCTCACCAGCTGAGGAGAAAGTTGCTAATTTAAATGTTGCCATTTAAGTGGGAAAATATATACATATATACACACCTATATGGTAGAAAGGCCTTGGTTTGAATGATAGAATACATGAGGCCCTTTAACTTCTAAATTTTATGAGGAAAGGCATTTATAAGTATAGATATGAAGGGAGGACTGCATTTTTCAGGTAAGCTGAAAATACAAGGAGGGATAAGAATACTTGCTGACCTCTTTAATCAAATTTTCAAGTAACTAGCTGGTCTATTAATAACTGGCTTGTTGGGTATAGTTCCAGTTTTACACCACTTGCTTATGTGATTGCTTGTATTTTGGCCTGGAAAACTGAATTGTGAATTTATTGTTAAATTCCTTTTCATTGTGAAACCATGTGTCTGTAACTGAGAGAAATGTGTTTAATCTCCTGGGGTGGGGATCAACTAGAGGCATGTAAGTACAAAGGATTATTTTTCTCTTTTTAAGAAAAGCTTCTGTGTATTTACGGATCAGTAGATTGGAACATATTTATTCAGTAAACAAAGAAGAGCTAGTCCTTCAGCAAATAGTGTGAGATTTGCTTTGAGGGTTTCTGTTTTGGTCCTGTTTCATTGCATTTGTCTAGAAACACTTCTTTTGGACATCTCTGAGGGGTTTTTGCTGTTTCTTTAATCTTGGCTGTCATGCTGAGCTAGCAATGACCTCCTGAAGGGAAGGTTAATGTTAAGTGAAACTTCCCTAAGTTAAAATACATCTGTCAGCCACTGTGCACAGGGGTCCAGTGACTAACATCAATTTGAATAAAGTTGGTTTTTTACCTAGGAGACACTGCTCTGGATTCTCAGTGGACTGTCCTACAGAAAGCCTGAAAAGTCATAAAACTTCTCAGACTGAGAGTCAGTTTGAATTAACCCTAAGTGGGATTTCACACTGAAAAGATCTTCCTGGATGCTTTATTTCAGGAATGCATGAGAGGTAGCATACAGTCATATTGAAGAATGTGGATGAGGACGTTGCTGTTGACAATTAGTTTGTCAAATGCCTACCCTAGGAAAAAGGGACCATCCTATTTTGCAAGCAGTGAAAGCAGACATAAATTCCAGAGTGCTATGTGAATGACATCTTTTGCTTGTTTTTGTCAGACATGTTTTTTCTCTGAAACTTGGAATTCTGTGTACAAAGCTTGGGGTCAGAAAGAACTTCTGTTGATAACATTACTTTGATAAAAATGCCTTGAATCTCTTTAAGCAACTTTATAGATAAATATGACTTTCCAGAGAGTAATTCTGTTCATTTATTTGTTTTGCAGCGTACGGAAAGTATGCTTTATTATCTGTCTCTTATTCTCGGTTTAGTTGAAGGAACATAGAGCAATTGATTAGGCATTTCATGTCTCATATTTTTTAACTTAATATTGAAAGGAAATGATGGAGTATTAATGGTCTCATTCAAGAAGAGAAATTTGGAGCAACACCCAATTGCTCTCCAAGTAGTTTCCCTCTGCTCAGCTTCTCTGAGAAGTGATGCTTGGAGCTAATTTACAGAACACTTTCAGCAGCAGATGAGCAACTTTCCATCCACTGTTTGAAGAATATGCCTTTCTGCAATCTGGAAAGACCATATGTAGGAGAAAGCTGAGTCTTTGAACTCTTGTAGACTTCGAACTGAGTCCAAGCATTGTCAGTCTTCCCAGGCCTTTTGTGCTGAGAAGGCTGCTCTTCACAGCCACTAGAAAACTGAAAGTAAACTGCTTGGTCACAGCAACACACTCTTTGAGATGAGATCTAGAGCTGGGTAGGAGAATCTCCATTCAAAGCCTCATGGCATTTGGTTTTACAAAAAACCCAAAACTTTCCAACAACTCCTTTCCAGACTCATTTCCTGACAATCTGACTGAAACCTCCAGGCTCAGTAGCTCTGTGGAAGTCAGTTACAGGACTTCTGGAGCAGGGGCATTTGAGCTCTCTATGCCAGGTAGAACCTAGAGGTGGCTCTGAAAGTTTGCTATATGTCCCACTAGACTGATGAGCATTCAGCCTTCTTGGGTCTGTGGTCCTGACAGTGTGAGGATATGAGATTTATTGGCTTGTGCTGAAGAAGGTAAAAATGATCCCTGAAATGATTTCCAGGTTTCCCATGTTCAGTGCTAGGTGACAAAGTGTGTGTGCATGCATGTGTTTGCAGTTGAATGGACTGTGGCTTTTCTTTCCATAGGAGATGTCAGAGTTCAGAACTAGAAGAATCCCCATATTGGGAAAAAAAAAAAAAAAACAGCAACAATTTCCTTGCAAAATCACATTTATTTTTTGTTTATAGCTCTGTCCAGGATATCAGAAAATGAAGTAATTCTAGTTTGAGGCTGGATGCAAAACACATACTTGTCAGCCTGTCTGACCCTTCCCCAGGACACCATCACACTCTGTGGCCATTCGAACAGAAGCTCTATGTGAATACTCTTCTCTACTTTGCTCCCCCTTAGCTAATTTTTAAGGTTTTCAATTTGGGGATAGCCTACAGTTTTAGCTCTTAACTTTGAGAGCACTGTAAAATGAACCTTCATTTTTTTTGAGCATGTTGAAGCTCATGAATTTTCTAGCCAACTGCAGAAGGGGGTTTCATAGGCAATAGCAAACTGTCAAGAAAACTCTTGTGTTTACAGTAAGCTGCTAACAACAGCAGGTGCATGAAGATCATGTCAATTCTTTACACAGTACACATGCTCTGATCATGTAGGGCAAAGCGTCCCCTTGAGGGAAGAACAGTCCCTGGAGGACTTGTCCCTGGGACTGACACTTTCCCTTGGCTTCTGTGTTGAGTGAGAAGTCACTACAAGAAAATCAGAAGAAAGATTCAGCTTGTATTATTAAATATTGAAGGTGTTTTGAACCCAAGTAGATTGTTGAAGGTTACATACCCTGTTTTAAAATACCAAGGCAAAAAGGACTAATCAGTTCTTCCAAAATGATTCACACTGAGCTATGTTTGGGGACACTTACTGTTGGTTCCAGAAGCTGTGAAGAAAGAAGCTTTGCAGTAGTCTTTGTTTTTAAACTAATATTAGATAATAAGTAGGCAGATTTTCTTGCCCATCTCTGTTTGAGGGTGGTAGTGTTGTCTTGGTCCTCTGTAGATAGAAGGACTCATCAATAAAGAGCTCAGAAAGCAGCTTTTAGTGATCTTGAGATCAGACACATGTAAAACAAGATTTATCTCATGATAGCTGGTGATTCATAGCCTTTTAAAGTTATTTTTGGCTCCTCCTTTTCTCCTGTTTCCTTGTGATTTCTTCAGCCATGTCCAAGCTTAGATTTACCCAATCTTACTTCATCCAAATACTTGCATTTCCCAAGGACTGGCACAGCTAGGAGCTAATGCTGTTTGTATTTGATGTAATAGAGATACAGAGCTGAAAGACCTGACATTTCTGCCAACTGGGTCTAAACCTTCTTGCTATCTGTCTTTGCAGCTGTATGTAAATGCCAGACTAGATGGGGAAGGAGACTTGCTCATTTTTATGATCCATTGTTATATGTTTATCAGCTCTAGCAAGAGAAGGAAAATTCACTAGAACTGAGTGCTTTTATGAATGCTGTACAAAATTTTGGCATCACATCTCCACTGTTAATTAAACCCTCATGATTGTGACCAACCCCTTTGCCTTTGGGACAAAATTGAAGATGTAGGCTTAAACATGAGTTCAGTCCTTATAAACTGCATGAGAATCTTAAGGCCATGCATTGTGAGTCCTATGTCTATTGAAAAAAAATTATTAGTGGTGTAGTTGCTGCCCTTCTGTAACTTGTCTGCCCAGATGGGAACTGCTGCCTGCGAACTCAACTGGATCGTCCCAGCTGACTGAACCTATTGTATTGCACATACCTCAGTGGCTGCAGAGAGATCTTTGTGTTTGGGGGGAGAAAGTGATTTGCATATGCTTCATTTTTATTCTTGCAATAGTTGTGCTCTGCCAATTATGCTATAAATAAACTGGTGTGTAGGAAGGTAATATACAGTATGTTCCTGGCTGTACTCTCTGTAGTGGGAACTGTGTAGGTACAGTGTCAGAGTGTTTCAGGGATTACTGTTTGTTTCACAAGCTGGTCAGGGAAAATAATTGACATACCTGCATGCCCACAATGCTCTGAGTATACAGCAGTAGAGTAGATTTTATGGCTTTAAAGCCACATGCTGTGTTTTGGAAACTCATTGCTGTCTCTTCAGTTTTTGCAAATGGGCACAAGCAAGGACCTGATGGATTGTTTTATCAGGAGCCAGCTGTCATATATTGGCATGTCAGGCTATGCTCTGTTCAGCTTCCTTAAACCCTTGTTTCAACCAGCACAAAAAAAAACCCCATAATCAAATCAGAAGTTTGCTATACAGATAAATTCTATTTGACTCCAAGAATAATTTTAGGACATACCTTGGCCAGTAAGGGGTCTGGAGGAAAAGATTTATAAATAAAGGATGTAGAAAATGGCTGAAGGGATAAATGAAAGCACAGAAGTGGGTGAGATGCTTTGGAAAATCCTATTATATTCCTAGTCATGTTTCCATGCTAACCCATGGCCCACGTTTCAAGCACTACCTGAAATTAAAATGCAACTTTTAAAGACATCCTTAAGTCAAATAGGAATCTTCAGTAGAATTTAGACTCCTAAGTGATTTCCAAAAATGGATCTTAAGCTCCTTAAGCAGGTAGGTGCTTTCAAAAATTGTACCCTGTGACTCTAATTATTGACACTTATTTTGAGTTGCCTGGTAACAAAATACTGGTTCCTTCTTCATGGCTTTGACCTATCCACTGCTGAGAACTTATGCAGAGCAATTCCATTTCATGAGGAGGGACAATGCTTGACAACACATTTCAACTTTAGGAAAGTGAATGTGACATGGAATGTGAAAGGTCAAAAAGGGAATTGGTCTTTCTAAAAGTACTTGAGAGACTACTTTGAGATTGTGAAGGTAACCTGTTATACAGATCATCCATTCTCTCATATCAATGGAAGAGACCCCTTTGGAGGCTCTTTATAACCTGTAGGGAGTCAGAAGGCAGTGTGGGGACACATCAGTACACGGTTCCTCCAGGGAGCTGAGGGCAGAGAACCATCTCCTCTGGTGTTCTGCAGCTCTTTCCTAGTCAGCTTCAGAGTTGTTGTCCAAGTCTGGACCCCTAATAGAGACTGGTTGTCCCTTCTAATTTTTCTCCCACTTAACCATTCCTTGTCTTACTTGCTCTGGTAACAAACGACCTTTCAATTTTTTTGTTTCTGCTTTAGTGTCGTGGTTTTTACCTCCCTAACTCTCTCAGGATCTTTTTGCCCAGTAGCAAATCCAATCACAAAAATACAATATAAAAAGTATTCCTGTAATCAATAAAGTCAGTCTTTTTGTTAGACTGACAGACTTTGCTTAAACACTGTCTTCTCTTACATAAGAGAAAATCGACACACATCATTTATTAAAGGCATGAATTATTTTTCATGTTGCTCATCTGAAGTATATGTTGCTGTTCTGCAAAGGCAAGTAGTTTTTCACTTCAGAAGCATCTGCGGTCTAAGCCATAAACAAATGGAAGGTTTCATGTTGTATCAGCAATGAAAAGGTATGACTGAAGAATAAAAATTACACTAGAAGTAAATGTGTGTGTGCACATGCACATATGTGTCTATTAGTAGATGGTGAAGGGAGGATGAGTTAATTGTACAAGATGGTGGTTGTCAGTAGACTCTCAAGTAACTGGTATCTTGTTCTTTAGTCCTGATTTTTTCGTTTGTTTGTTTAATCTGTTTTCTAGGGAAGAGACTCAGTTAACATGAGTGGGCAATTCCTTCAATAATTTCAAAACTCTCCTGGCCCATTTGGAAAGAGGGGTATTTAAGGTCATTGTGTTACTGTGTGATTCCTGACAACTAGTGTATGTTAGAGGCCAGCTATGAAGATTCATATCCTTGCTGGGGGCATTGAATTAGCCAAATTTAGCCCTTAACACTTGTTAAGCAATAGCTAGTTTGCTTGCTGTCTTGCTTGTACTGAGTAGTGTAATCTGCATGAGTTTTGCTCTGGATTAGCTACAGTGTGGAGTAGCTTCTGCCAGACAAGAGAAAAAGAGGTATGTGGATCTGCAAGAGTTAGTAGCATGGGACACTCATCATACAAGTGCAGGATACCCACCTTCACTGGTTTCACTGCTCACTGAACAGCTTGTTTGGGTTGTTTTGTTTTCCATGCAATGTCAGCAAACACCAAATTATTCCAATAGTATATAACACTGCTGAAAGGTATTAATGGGATCCACCCATAGGAGAGTTGGCTGGTGATTTTAAACTTTCTTACCTGTTCAAGTGTGGATTCTAGTATTAGGGTATAAAATTTACTGTGCACTGAATGCAATAAACACAACTCTGGAGTCTTTTATTTTTCCAAATAATTGGGTGTCTGAGAATAAAGTTGGAAACACTTTACATGGAGATAGAAGGTGCCAACTTTTAGGTGAGATGTGGATCCTTATGTGGAAAACCAAAGCAACAGTTGGTGACATTGTTAGTTGGAGTTAAAATACAGGGTGAGTTATTGGGTTGTTTGTCACTAGATGATCATGTAGGAGATACACTTTCCTTGGAGTCCAAGAGAAGTCAATCACTTCAGTTACTCTAAGAATTTAATAAGGATCAAGATGCACCAGCTTCTTTCCATTGGCACAACAACAAGCCTGATGCTGGCTTCTGAGAAATTTTGCCTTGTACTGGAGAGAAATTGTATTGTGCAGAAGTTTTGTGGATGCGGGATTTAGCCATTGTAACCCAACTGGACATCTTAGTGAGGAGGTAGGATGTCTTAGTGAGGGTGTTTCATTTATGCTTCTGGGTAATGTTCGTCTGGGTTAGCTGTAACTACGGAGTTTTCTACAAAATGTTTGGCTTCTTTCTTGAAGTGTACTGTGGAATATTTCCATATTCTAAGTAGCTTACTTCTCTTATTCAGTGGAGTATTAACTTGCTTTAGATTCCTCAATAGGTTTTTTCACTACTGTTAAAAGCAAGCTGTGCCACCACCTTGAAATCTTACTCCTTCTGTTTTATGAAGTGCTAGGTCTATTCCTAGAAGCATTAATAATGTATGCACTTTGCAATTTCACTCTTCAATTACTGAAGACACCTGCTACATGAGAAACTATATAAGTTGATAAGGCAAAGCCAGATGAATAGGATTATCTGTTTCCTAAGCGTACTGAATACGATGACATGTAAATCTTATACCCGCAATACTCTTAATGAAAATGTCTGAGAACATGCTTTATTCCCACTTGGATGTACTAGAATTGACATTAAAGATCATAGACTTCTTAAATTTAGAAGAATTTTAAAGGTTAGATAGTTGTCCTGTTGGATATCTAGGTTGCCAACACCTTTTTGACAGAGATGAACACAGGATATGGAAAATGTCATAGAAAAAATGCAAAAGAAAGAATGAGAAAATTTTCAGTGTTGGGGTTTTTTTCTGGAAAATCAGAATCCAAATCCTTCTTCCAGTTTGGGAAATTATGTCAGACCTTTAACTGACCATTGGGGCTACAGAGAACCTCATCTTGATGAACAGCATTTCTCGTACATTTTGCTTGACTTAAGAGAAATGCACTAATGAATCAGCAAAACTTCTTTAGCCTCAGGGCATTCATCAGAAACTCCACAGCTACATCCTGATCTGCTTTTGCTGAGGCACAGCAGGAGAGTGCTGACAGGATCAGAGCTCAGGGAGTAGCGCTGCAGGGCCTGAACTCAGTGTTTATGTTGCTCCAGGCTTCCTTTTTTTTTTTTAATAACAGTAGCTCTTTCTGAATTTTTTTGATTTGAGGTGAGCATGCAACAGAACTGCAGTTTGAGTTGTTCTGGAGAGTTTTCCAGTGGTTTTGGACAGTCTAACCAGAAAGGTACCTTGCCACTGAAAACAATAATGTAAGGAAACCAAATGGGAGTGGGGTCAACTGATGTGTAAAAGCCTTCTCTGACTTTTTATATTGCGTGGCATGGAAGAATCATCCAAGCCAACTTTTCTCTGGAAGGTACTTAACATTGTTCAAAGAAAAAGAGCCATACCCTTACAGGGCATGTGACCCTACACACGCGTACTTTCTAGCATGGCTTCCTCTGAGAGCGACATGCCTCCCTCATGTGATCACACCATACAGACTGGACTTTGTGTTTGGGATCTGGCTCTACCTTATACTCCACCGGATCAAACTGGACCTCTTCTGGAGGCTTTTCAATCACATCATGCCTCATTTAAGGTTCAGCAAGATACATAAGAACATGCCTTACCAGCTTGGAATAATCGTATTAGTCTCAGTGGGCTTGCTCATATACTCCAAGCTGGAAGGCACTTTGCTAAATTAAGACTTTTGTGATGAACACAGCATGAGGAAAATGCAACTTCTGTTCCTTTTGATTCCTTAGAAAACTCAGTCTGACGCTGAGAAAAGGTTTAATCAGGCAAAATCTCCGGGAACATTAGGAAAAATTTTAATAAACATGCCCATCAGAAGGAGTCATTGCTTAGGAAAAGTAGGTGATGATAGCACTCATTGAAAAGACAAAGTTTTAAGTATTCTTTCAAAATTAAAATGCTATTGGTACTTGCAGTTGCTATACAAGAAAGAATAGAGAAGCAATAAGATACTTAAAGGCTGGATTCCTACTGATGTCAATAGGAAAACTCTTGTATGCTTCACAGCAGTCTGGTCTTGCCTTTTTTCTATACCTATCAAAGGAAGTGAGGGTGATGTCCTGAGGGCTGCTGCTTGGGAAGTGCAATGTACATGGTCTTTTTCAAGTCCATACCTATGTTTTGTTGTGAAAAGCACAGCAGGGCCCACAATCTTTGAATTGTGCACAACATAGGTTTAGCTTCCTAAGCTCCTACCTTATCTCAGAGTGTGTTGTTCTGGGCAATGTCACCAAACTGGAATCACAACAATGTAATTCTGCTCAGGTTTTCTAGGTTTTAAGTATGATTGTTGTAGCCAGGTTGTTAGGGAATGGGAAGAAGACAAGGGATAAAGGAGACATGTTCAGAATTCAATGGGGATTATGGCAAAAGCCGTGGAATGAAGTAACAAACAGATCCTGTCCCCTCTGTACAACTCTCATTATAAAAGCAGTGTCACCTCCCACAGCCAAAAAATGAGTGAACTGCCTGCTTTCCTGAGGGTAGCTGTTCCTTCAGGAGCTGAAATGAGCTCAAACCTTACTTCAGAAAGTAATAAGAGAAAACGCCCATTTGGATGAAAGAAAAAAACCTCCTGATATATTTCCTGATGGATAGGAGAACTTTAAAAATTATATGGCAGCAGGAACAAAATATGCTTGCTACAAGTCACAGGAGAATTGTAACTATGGCCCTATCACTGTTCTGTTGCTTCACAAACTGCCCTGCCTTCTGGCTATGCTGGGAGGGGTGCTTTGACCATGAGAGCGCTCAGCAAGTGGAGACAAGGATCAAGGGTTATCGTGCCTGTCAACCCACCACAAAGAGACCTGCCAGTCTAGGACTTGTGTGTGAGGCTCTAGAGAAGGGGAGCTTGGCCGTGTCCTGGTTGGTGGCTGGCTGCTTGCCTCGACAACGTGCCAGAGGTTCCTATTTCAGCCTTATGCAGCAGTGGGTTTTGCAAAGGGAAGGGACAGAGAAGCTGCTGACTGTTGGGTGCTATGGAACTTGTCTGTAGGTACCTGAGACTGTAGCTCCTGAAAAACCTTGTCCTGTATATGTGGTTAACATGTGAGTCTGGCTCTCAGCTCCATGATATGATGATCCAAGGCAGATGCTTTACAGGATTGCCTTTAAACTGATGTTTACAAAAGTACATCACAGAGCGCTTTTTTCACTACCTGCAAAAAGACTGAGAAGACATTGATTTATTATATCCCAAAGTACTGTTAGTCACCATATCTTTAAAATCTTAGCTCTGATTCAACAGACAATTCCTTATCTTGGGCAAAAACATTCAGTGTTAATTAGAATACTAATTTAGTAAATAAAGGTCAGAACTCTTTTAATGCTTTACACAGGGCATAAGAAAACCTAATCTCAGGGTTATAAACAGTGTTGCTGTCAAACAGACAGGAAGCACTTCCGGCTGGAGTCTCTGAAATGTAAATGAGCCCATTTTATGCCTTGATTTTTCACAAACCTCTCATCACGTTACTACTACAGAAGACAGATAAAGAATTTTAGTATTGCTTCCAAAGAGACCATGTGTTTATTGAAACCAGCCTGGAGCTAGGTATGGTCACACTGTTTTGTGCAATTTGTAGCATTATTTTTAATATAGATTCAATACAAATCATAAAATGATAGACTGGTTTGGGTTGGAAGGGAATTAGAGACTGTTTAGTTCCATTCCCCCTGCCATAGGCAGGGACACCTTTCAGTAGAGAAGGTTGCTCAAAACCCCATCCAGCCTAGCCTTGAACACTTCCAGGAATGGGACATCCACAGCTTCTCTGGGCAACCTGTTCCAGGGACTCACCACCCTTAGAGTAAATAATTTTTTCAAATGGTAGCTTGCAGCAAAATCTGGTTTGGTACTAACTGATGGAATCATAATGGGTCTGAGCTCTCCTGTATGGATGCTTCGTGGTGGAGTGCACACAACTGCTAAATGTACACCTAACAAAGACATCCAGTGTCATTATCCTAAATGTAGACATTGAGTGAGCAGAACAGGGCTTTGAACTTATGTTCTTGCGAACATGGGGAGCAAATAAAAAAAAAAAAAAGTGAGAGGTCTGACTGATGTAGTGAAATCTTGCAGATCCTTAGTAGGAATATACTGTTGGATCTCACAACATCCTTTGATTTACATCTTACTCCTGTGCAGATCCCCTTGTTATGTTGCAAGGTCAGAGTGAGGCAGAATATGAGCCTTTGTGGGTAGGTCAATGAAAAGGAATAATCTACAAGATGGACTCTGCTATATAGAGCTCAGAAGACCAAAACTAGAAGGGTTGAATAATCCTGATGGTTTTACAGGACAAGTGAAGAATCTACCCAAGGTCTGGAGCTACTTACATTTCAAAGGGCTTAGAGGTTCCAGGGAGCCAGTGAGGAGCTTAGACAAGAAGAAATGTCTCAAGGAATGGTAGGAAGCTGGGGTTTTTCTAAAAGAAGGAAACACAAGCGTTTATGCCTTTTTTTTTTTTTTCCCCGCTAAGGGCTGGAATCTCCTGTGGTTTACAGTAGTTATAGGACTGTTATCTCACAAACTCTCTAGATATCTCCCCATTTGGAATATAAATAAACTTCCACCAGTTTCAGCTGCTGGATTTGAGACTGGGATTTTGAATGGCAACTGAGTTGCAACTACACTGAGGGGAACTGTAGCTGCTCTGTGATAATCAAATTTGGGTTGCTTGACACATAATGAGATTATTGATTAGACACACACAGTTTGCCATTTCAAATCACATCTCCTCTTCATTTCCAAGGGATGATTGACATAGCCTAACATGCTCAGCATCATTAAATGGAAACAGTTATTTACGGTGTTGCATCAGAATTTATCACTAATTCCCAGATCTGACAGAAAAGAATCACTTTGTGTGCTAGGCATTTTTATCTTGCCATTAAAAAGTGTATCAAAAGCTTTAGATAAGAACTGAAGCTGAAATTCCTTCCTATTCTATATCCAGATAATCTGCCCTGCAAAGCTGAAGCAGGGGGTGGTGGGATGAGTCAAACATAGTTCCTGATCATTCAGTAACTTCTGACATATCCTGGCTGCTCCAGATGTGGATCTCAACTCAGAGCATGCTTATCCTTTGTAAAGTTCTCTTAAGCCTTACTTTCCCCTTGCACCATTAGATATCAGCAGCACCAATCATGGGCAGATTTTAGTGTCCAGACAGCACGTGCTATGTGATTCTTCATTTAGGAATTCATAAGGCATCACTTCCATTCAAAGGGAGTGATATTTACCAAGAGCAGGTTTAATATGCTTTTATTATCTCATCCTTTTCTCGAGGAGAAAGGTGCATGACACCCAAAATTGTAAAGGAGAGGCTGTGAAGGGGCACTGTGCTCTTGCAACTGACCCAAATCTGTTGGATTCTTTTATCCTGAATGTCAAGCATTTCTCCTTCAAACTCTCCCTCTGATAATTTGAAAGAGCTGAACTTGAATCTTGCCTGACAGGACAATTTTACTTTCAAGTAACTGTACATAAAATCATACTGTTCACCCAGTTCTCTTACAGATACTCATGCCATATGCTGCCAATGGAACTAAAGAGCTCTTTGGGGGTAAAAGTATATTTGATATTTTTGGTGAACAGTCTCCTTGACATTGTGACAGTACTTCTTTGTATGTGAGATACCACCAGCCCCACATTTGGACTCATCTAGAACACCTCTACAGAGTCCCATTCTAGATTTCATGCTTACAGAAGTGTTGTGAGGATGGAGGATGTTTGAAGAAAACACACACGGTTTAATGAGCTGTAAAAATATGCATTATACAGAGAGACTCCAGGAGCCCTCTCTCTCATTTGTCTCATCAAAGCAAAGATAAATGAGCAACTTCCTTGTAGGCTATAATTACCTCTAAGGGGAACAAAAACATTGATAATTGACAGCTTTGAGCTTGACCCTAGGAAATAACAAAATCTAGTAGTTGGAAATTGAAATTTTGAGTGGAAATCAGATGAGTTTAACCCTGTGGTTAACTAACTGTAGGAGTAACAAAGTTGAAATTGTGTGATCTGTGATTTTGAATCTAAATTCTAAATCTGGGGGGTTGTTTTTTTCTTAAAACATACACTCTTCTTCTAATGTAAGTCTTTGGCCTGTATTCCCTCATAGGAAGGGCCAAGAGGTTTTAAGAGTGATGCCTTAAGCCCCTAATGTTTTTTTTATTTTTCTAATATTTGTAAGACTTGTAAATTTTATAGGTAGGTTTTAAAAGCAGAAACCCCTCTGTCCCTTGTTCCTTTCCCTTTTTTACACATTCCCTAACCCTTTTACCCCATTCTATGCCTTCTATATCGAACCTACCCCTGAATTCAGTAGCAGTGTTTAGTCTTTTGTCAAGGCAAAGGCCTAGACTGTTTGGAGAACAGCGTATTGGGGCCTAAACCACAGAGTACGGTCAAAAACTAGGTAGCAATGTACCCTTTGTACTCTGATGAAGTTGAAGATGATGAAGTAAGTGGTCCCAAAAAGACCCCAGACCCAATTCTCAGGGGGAGGGCCTGGGGCAGACCAGAGGAAGGGCCAAAGGGTGGACACATCTGGGATTGGATGAATAATGCTATAAAATGTAACCTCTCGGGGACGGCCTGCGCGCGCGTCTATATCACCTATTACCTTGGCAAATAAACCCTTTCTTATCTCACCCCTAATTAACTGCTCCGGAGATTTTTTTCTACAGCAAAATACACAGGCAACAGAGCTTAGCTATTATTTTGACAAACAGATGTTATACAGGTAGTAATCCTGTTTGAAAGGCATTCTCCATCTTTAAGCTCCTAAAAAGGGGGAGGACTGCAATTCTGGAAATGTGGTCCCAACACTGGGATTTGAGAATCTGAAGTATTGAGGCCATAAAGCTGAAGAGCAAATCCATCCATCAGCATGGTAAAGGGTCTAGAGTAAACCAGACCCTGTGTTTTGAATTCCTCTGTAATTCCCCATCCTGTATTCAACTATGCCTGAAATTTCTTACAGTGGTATTTGCATTACATCCAAGATTTAGGCTGTCTAAAAGTCTCATCTGCCCAAGCAGAATACAATGTGAAAGCTGAACCTGGTTACACAGCACATCTGCAAACTACCTAAGCAATGGGTATGGGTTTTTTTGTGTACTCCCTGAGCTCAGTTGCAATTCCTACAGGATATTGTGTTTATGCATCTCTTCCAATGTGCAGCAACTGAAAAGGACTGGCAGGCATTCTTGGCCTTGGTTCAGTTTCCTTTGTTTTAAGTGCAATTCCTTACATGTTTTTTATGTTGTTGTTTTTTTTTTTTTAATAACTCATTGGACAAAAAGGGGTCTTCTCTGCCTTTGGTCTGAGTTTATCAACATCCATATGCCTATGCAAGGCTTGGCTCATTTCATATTTTGCATTTGTTCCCAAATATTGCTCACCTTTTTTAAAAAATGGAGTTTTTATTTAAAGGCTTTCTATTTTCTGTATAGTATAAACCCAAAATGGGACCATGAATAAGCAGGCGAATCAAGGCATTCTCTTGGCTAACTAACATAAATTACTTCTTTCTTCCCATTCTTCAGACACTGTCTCAGGATCCAAGTCAAATGAAAATCAGAACTGATGCAGCTGGGCTTGCACTGACTGCTATCACTTCTTAATTTTCACCTCTTTATGAATCCAAAACTTCCATGTGATAACTACAATATTTATGTTAACTATCAAATTTCTAAGTATAGTATAGAACAGGCCTGTGCCCTGTCCTGCCACATAGCTGGAGCCTTTTTAAATGTTGCACAACTGCAGAAAAATAGAATCTGCTAGAAAATCAATGTTTGAATGTTAAATTGGGATTTCCCCCCCATGTGTCACTTGCTGTATACATTGTATTTTGTCTGCCATTGTGTTGGCCAGTCAACGAGACTTACGAGTTCTTCCTCTGCAGTTCCTCAGGCAGTCCTCACTTCTTATACTGTCCTGAATAACTTGGTGGTCTTATCATTGCAGGTGAGAGGCATTCATAGAATCATAGAATATGCTGAGTTGGAAGGGACCCATCAGGAGTGTCTTTATAATGAGAACAACATTATACCATAAAAAAACAAAATCTGTAAGGGTTGAACTGGCCATAAGGGCCCAGGTTGGGATCAGCCTGAATTTGATAGCAAGGCTTCCTCTAGGAATGCTGAGCCTCGGACTGAATCTTACATGACTTCCCAGCCAAACAGGGGACTTCTCTTCTTCAGCAATCCCTGAGAGAGATTCAGAAAGTGTTTTGTGATGGAACACCACCACTTGCCTTCACAGACCAGTCTCAGGTCATCCCTTTCTGCTTATCCTTGGAGATAGGGTTACCTCACATTGTACAAAGGAAAAGATGTCCTTCTGAATGATTTAGGTTAACCCTAAAGGCTGTTCCAGCCAGCCTGCTCTTGCAGTATGGCTTTCTTAACTGGTCCCAGCAGCAAAACATAAAATGAGAGGACAGAGTGTGCTCATCAATTCTGGCATATTTAAGGAAAGTTCTTCCTTCCAGCTTTCTTCATAAGTTTTTAGTTACTGTAAATAACATGCAAGCCAAGCATGAATAATATGTTTGTATTTAAGACTTTCAAACTCATTTTGTGAGGCTATGAAATAGGTCTGTGATAATGCCAATCAGAAATAAAGGTTTCTTTTTGTCTGTGGAGAAGTTTAGGGGGTTTTGCCTTTCATTTAGCTTTCTTAAAATGTAGGCTTCTGACCTTGATCTAGTTGGCCTCCTTTCTTTTCAAAGAGCTATAAAACAGCTGTGACATGCAAAAAATATCTGCAAAAAACCTGACTGCCTTCCCAGCCAACCTTGACAATGGGAGACTAACCTTACCTTCACTGGAAAAGGGTTTGTTCAGTAGTGCCTTTGTGTAGCTTGTCGGGGCCGCAGACACTTAGTCATTTGGCTCCATCTTCTGGGATAAGGCAGAAGAAACAGAAACCGCTTGATCTGACATTTTGCAAGTCCTGTCACACAACATTTATTGGTCTTTTATTACTCTTCATTAATGCTTCCATGCAAACTCACATTGGATGCAAACACAGTAGGAAATCTTTTGCTTTTCTGGAGACATTTTAATGGGAGCAAGAAGTCAGTACACAAAAAAAGTACTGAAAATCAATAGCTTTTTTGTTTTCTGAGACTAAGAAAGGACAGTTAGTGAATGTTTGACTTGCAATTCAACAGTCGCAGAAAAAAAGAAGAGCTCAGGTAAATGGCTTTTTGATTCCTATACAGTTTTGGAGAATTAGCTCTGACTCGGCTTCAGGCAGCACACTATTTGTTCTCTGTTGCTGGATCTTTGAATGAGAAAAGGGAATAAGGCACTATTGCTATAGCAACCTTCAAGTTGGTGCTGTAGGTGGTCAAAATGTTATTTCTTTGGGATAGAGGTTTTGACCATCACAGTCTTGCCATGCAGCACCCAGAACTGTGGGATTATTTTCAATTTTCCATTCAGTCTTTGAGTTTCTCCACTGTTCAAAAATTAACAAAGTCTAAAAATCTCTTCAGCCAGCTCTTGTAAGACTTTCATCTCTGAAGACTTTTTCTATAGTCCTACTGTTGCTTGGACAGACTGGCTTTATTCCCTTCCAGGGGGCAGCAGCAGGATCCAGCACAGCTTCTCTGCACTCTGGCTTAGGCAAAAGCAGCAGCTGCACCACTGCCATTCACTGTGTCCACTGGTCAGCTGCTTGAGCTGTGCTTGCTCCTGTTGCTCAAGATGTTGTCAAAGGGTGGATATGGTGTCTGTTGCAGGGTTAGCTTGCAGACTGCAGCTTTCTCAGTGGGTTTTGGGGCCCTGGATGGCAATCACGGGTGCAGTCTGCATGCAAGCCAAGGAATGATGTCCTAAGGGTGAGCCCAAAAAAGCTGAGGTTTTGATGAGGTGCTGAGAGGAGGTGACTCTTCAATGGGTGGAGCTTTCCTAAATGCATTTGGGTGTAACCATAGCATCCAGGCAGCAGAGCAGGGAGGTGGCCACTTCTCTGGGCCTTGTGCCTATGCCCAGGACTGATGCCCTCCTGCCATCAGGGGAGGCCAGGCAATGCTCTTCAGGGTCACCAGGGTGCCTGTAACACTGGGGGACAAATTCTCTTCTCCTCTGTGGGGGCTGTACAGATGTGGGGTGGAGAACGCCAGCTTCATTTCTGGCAAAGCAGCAGCATCTAGGTAAGGGAGACATGCTTTTTAGCTGGCCTTTGCTGTTCCTATGTCTGATATGATTCATTCTTCTGTGAATCTTCAGTAATACTTGACTTTTGAAATTGTGGGGATGGTGACTTGCTGCTGCCAATGAGCTCCCAGAGGATGTGGCTGCTGATGCCTGACAGCTCCAACCTGTGGTTGGTCCCAAGCACAGGGACAAGAGCTGCTTTCATCTTGGAGTAGTAATGGCAGTGAGAGACCTGGAAAGAGGTCTTTGTGTCCCCAGTACCAAACTGTGCTGGTTATTGGTGTGTCAAGGGGAGTTCACTTCAAAGCAAACTTGCAAAAAATAAATGAAGTGTTAAATCAGACCTCTGTTCCTATATATACATATATATATATCTATATGTATATATGGTACTTTATTTCTCTTCTATGTAATTTATGAGAGGTAACTAAATGGGTAACACTTGACATAGGTTGTCTGAAATCACACTTTGTAATCATGTATATAATATCTACTTGTCAAGTAACATGCTTATAATGTTTACTATGCATTTATTGAACCTTTATGAATACATTTTAACAGGAATCCTGACATAAAAGGGAATACACCTCTTTGTCTTCTGTGAAAACCAAATTTCTTTGAAATTTGTGGTTTTGACTTGAAAATGCCTTCTTAATGTCTAAGATGAAGTTTGGTAATGAAATAGTGTGCACATTAGTAATAAAAATCTGTAATTTCATAGCTCAGGGATGTGTAACCTTTAATTTAGAATAAGTGAATTTTAATTTGGAGGAAAAGGAACTATCCATACAGATGCCTCAGACACCACAGGCATACAGATGGGGGTTCCTTAGCTCAGTCCTGTACGCTTGGGACTTCTGGGAACTGTCATGCTGGTTTTGAACTGATTCTTTCTCTCACTGCCTTGAGGAAAGACCCATTTCCTACAGCCTCTTGGAAGATAAAGTCTGCTGTTCTCTGAAGGAGGGTTTTGGCTTCTTTGGTTTATGGTAATCCTAGTCTGGTAGGCTTGGAGAATGCTTTACAGGTCAGGTGCCTTGAGAATTAGAGCTGAAGAATGGGTTGCTCAGAATAAGAGGCATTGAGCTGCTAGGGATGCTGGACCTTTCTGGAATTAAGCTTTAGGTACAACTGGAATTTTAGAGGGACAACGTGTATTTGCAGACTTCTTGCCTGTTCTGCATTAGCCAGCACTTGATGCAGGACTGTGCAGTCTGGGGCTTATAGGTATAGTTTGGGGCTTTCAGATGAGGTCTAACCATTGAAGTTCCTTAGCAGGGCTTTCTGTCTCTTACCCTTTGCCCTGAAAGATGATTTGACACTGCACACTGTAAGCTCTGGCCATCTCCATCATGCTGCTTAAAAAAACAAACCCAACAAAAAACCAACCAACCAAAACAAACAGAACAAAACAAAAACAAAACAAAACAAACAAGCAAAAAAAACCCACAAAGAAACACAAACCAAAAACCAAAACAAAGAAAGGAAACCAACCAAACAAAAAAAAACCACAAAAAAACCCACAAACCCCACTTTTTTTTTCTTGAGCTTATAACTCCCACGTAGAATTATAAAATCACCAAGAATAAAGAGTGAAAGACCTCCAATCCCCACACCTTTTGCCTTCATTATTGCTTATGCCACAGAAAGCCAAGGAGATTTGCTCTTATAAATAACCATTTTATTCAGAAATATATAGGCAACTGGAAATATAGCTACTATGTTCTCCTTTGGGTTTCCTCACTCTTGTCAAAATTAACCTAACTTAGATGTTTCTTCAGTCAGATCTTTGAAGATTTCTCTCTGCAATTTTTCCTGTCCTGATGGTCTTAACACTAATACTTTATACATGTTGTTGAATACTTGGCTTTTCCACTGATTTATGAGTGCTAAACTGTGTGGAGCCATTGCCCTGCAGGTAGGCACAGTTGCAGGGAGGTGAGAGAGGCTCTGTGGGGATGAGGAGAGCATGTATGAGTCCTGTCTGGAGGCACCTGAGGGAGCTGGCACTGAACCACGAAGGGAAAAGTCCCTTTTTCCTGGCAGGGAGTTTTATGGAAGGGTATTCTGAGAGATGCAGGGAGCCTGGCTCTGGACCAGAGGAACAGCAACCCTGAGGTAAGAGGGAGACATGCCTGAAACCACTTTTTGCTGTTCCTTTTTTTTTATTTTTTTTGTTAATTCCTGTACAAAACCTAAATAACACTTGGCATTTGAGCATGTATGAGCAGCAAAACACTGTTAGCAGTGATCTCCCAGAGGAGATGTCTGCTCATACCCAACTGGCTCCAAACTATGGGTGTAACAGATTTTTCACAAGGTACTGTCTGCAGGTGCAATAACTGTCCACTTCCCTGATGCATCCTTTGACTAAGCTTAAACAAATTTCAGCCAATATTCTGAAAACAAAGATGAAGCGTGAAAGAATTCCTAAAAAAACCCTTGAGAACAAGTCCCCACACACACTTCTTGCTTTAGAGAACAAGTCCCCACACACACTTCTTGCTTTAGATAACCATGTTTGCGGGAAGGCAAACAAGAGTTTTGTTCTCATAAGTAAAAAACAAAAAGCAGAGTCATGGGTGGCCTTAAATATAGCTGTTAGTTCCTGCAATAGTTATTGTACATGCATAGACATAAACATGTGAATGCTGAAAAGAAACTAAGCAGCGCTGCTGTGGATATGCATCATTGGAATTAAACAAACTAAAAACTTAGGCGTGGGATTTGTTTACCCTGCAGTCCCATTCAGGAAAGTGCCAGGATGCTTGCTGCAATTTCTGCAGAGTCTCACTGGTCTCTGGCTCTTCTGAAGTGTGCCTACCTGTGCCTGTGCCATAAGACATGTATTTTGCCCCAAGGTAGTTTTGCTTCACCAGGTTTCTGCATTGATGAGTTACTAAAGTTGTTTATGATTTCCCCATCCTTATGAGGGTTTTCCCTCCAAAAGAAGCCGAGGCATACAGGAACATGAGACACTTCATAAAGGTATGCCCTGAAGACAAGGTACCCAAGGGCTGTATGTGCCCTGCATGTAGGCACAACTAGCTGATGTGTGTCACATAGTTCCCTTTTACCTGCTGTTGAGTCGTCGTATTCTCTCTTAATACTGAATGACAGATCAGGAGAGAGTTGGAATAAATGGGTCTTGTCTTTTATTCTCATGTAGTCCAAGCCTCTCGACAACAGGAAAAAAAAAATAGGAGATGAATTCACAGTGGCACTCAAATACCTAGCTCTGGTGTGAACTGAAGTGGATGAGACAGTAGCTGAGGTCTCTGCAGTTGTTTCCATTGCGCGATGCAGACATGTCAAATCAGACAAAGCTCACCAGCAGCAAGCGCTTGATGCACTTGGTTTGCTTAGGGCAACCTTACAGTGATAGCTGTTATGTGCACTTTTGTGCAGTATTTCAAACTCTCAGTTCAAACTCCTTATCCACATTTCAGTCCGTGATGAGATAATAAAATATTTTGCTTTGCTGCAGATAGTTAAAAATTAAGGTAAAGGGTTGGAAATATTTATAAAATTTTTTATGTCAGATGTAGTGAGAATTTACTTGCTCTTCCAGATGGCATTTGCGAAGGCACAGAATGTCACAGATTATTATCTCAAATTGAAAAATAAAATATGCACCAGTTATTTTACAGCTGCTTTAATACCTGATTTGTAAAATGATGCCAGTTAATAACAAATAATAGGTGTTATAATTAGGACTAAGTAATTTGTAATTATGGAACTCCAGAAGACTACTGAAGGAAGTGAGTAGAAAAAACTTGTCAATTGAACTCAGTAGCAGTATTTATTAAATTATGAATATTAATTGATTATCAATTAAGTAGTTGTTATCTGATATAAATTATTTATAACTGGAGCTGAAATATGAGTTTGTGACTGAGAACATCTTTGTGACTGGTCCAGAAAGGCTGAACAACAGTCTGCTTTTAGTCCTGTTGACTTCAGTGGGACTAATAGCTGAGGCTTTTCTTAAGTGAGATCCATCTGCATTCTATGTTTTTTGTTAACGCACTCTGCAGGACTTTACTGACTTCATTGAGTAACATAGTTTCCCTGAGAGCATAAAAATGACTGAACCAAATTAAACAACAGGTCTGGGAGCATGTGCTTGGGGGAGCTGCAAGTGGAGGGAGAATGGTGGTACTTGTCTGTGATGTGGTTTCTGTCAGCCTGGAACCTAGAGTCTGCTTGGAGCCAAGGTGAAATTCTCATCTAATGGTTTTTAATGCATTGGCCTTCTATAAAAATGTTTAATTACTCTTTGAACTTCTGTAAAATTTTGATATTCACATAATCCCATAATAATGGCCTTTACGTTTTTACTGTATGTTGCATGGGAAATTGTAGCTTTTTGTTTGTTTTGAATCCACTACCTGATAATATGGCTTGATGCTTTTTAGGCCTTCTCTTATAACAAAAAAGTCAATATACATTTCAAATTAATTTTTGATAGCATTTTTTATTTTCAACCTGTATTGTATCATCCCTATTGCTTGACTTTATTCTAGGCTGAGAAGCTGCAGGTGATTCAGTTGTTCCTTGTTTTGAAGGTATATCGTACCTCTGGTTTCCCTTTTCCTTTCTAGTTCTACAGTGTATTTTTAGAGATTTTGGGAGAAGCCAAACCTGCAAGCAGTATTCAAAACTTAGGGTCACTTTGGATTTATACAGATATTTTCTATTTTTTCTCTATTTTGTTATCTCTACTCTGTTTGACACTTTGACTGCCACTGATTGAGTGTTTTAATAGAACTCTCTTTTTTAATTCTGAATTCACTTCCCCGAGAGGTAATAGTTTGTTCAGACTCCATTGTTGTGAATATGAAGTTAGGATTGGGGTTTTTTATATGCATCACTTTACATTTTTTCAACCTTAACTTCATCTGCCATTTTCATTGCCCGTTTACTCAATATAATGAAATTTTTCTGCAACTATTTGGAGTTAGCTTTGGGGTTTTTTCCTATCATGAACAGTTCAGGCTCTTTCCTCTTGTGCTTACTTCTATTTTTCGGACTGTTTAGAAAATGTGCAGCAGCCTATTGCCATGTGCTACCCCCTCTCCTCCTGTTCTAGGACAATACAGTGCTCATTGACATGAAATAGCACACACATTTTGGTGTATGACTGTCATGGTTTGAGAGCTCCAAAATTCAGTTCCCTAGTTCAAGCCCCCTCCCACATCTCAACCCAGTGTAAAATGTGTTTTCCAGACACCACACAAGACTCAAAATGAGGGGAAGGGATTATATATTACAATGACTGTACAAATAAATACTACAATACTGTACAAATAAATACTACAATACATTATGTACAATCTTAGCTATCTCTACCATGACATAAAAGTATTTACAATGGATCAAATCTCTTCTCCCCTCCAAATAAAAGTCCACGAGGGAAGAAGGAAAAGATCCCTTTCCACTCTCAGAGCAGCAATGTCTCATAGGCAGCAGGTTCTCTTCTTCTATGCAGCAGCTGTAACTGGATTGTTGTAGATTGATCTCTTTTCAATACACACAAGGGGGTCTCCTTTCACCCCTCTTGCCCTTCGACTCCAAGTGAAGGTCTCACCTGTGGGCTGCCAGCAGGGACAAAACTCGCTTCACCACGGACATATCACAAAGTGCAGGGGCATCTTCATGAAAGTCCCTTCCCCAGGGGATTCACCTCTGAGTCAGAATGTCTCGGGCAGCTTTCAGTTGAAAGTCTTTGCCTCAAGAGTTCTACCAGAGCTCCTGTGCTCTGTCTCAAGCAGCGGGGGGGCCAAGGTCACCCTCCACATTCTTCTCGGAGCTTTTCAGCTCCTCTCTGTAGTGCATGTTGCATCTTAGGACTTCCATCCAGTAGGAGTCCATCCTTCCCACTTAGGAAAAGGTCACAAAAGGAGTTTGGGGTTTTTGGTTCAGTTCTTACCCAAACTTTCTCTGTAGAACTCAGTTCTCTCTCTGCTGCTGGCTCTCGTACTCTTTCTCCTTCCAGGAGTCCTCTCTGTGGTGCTGCCTGCCTGTTGTTGCTGCTTGGTCTTATCTCTTCTGACTCTCTGCCACCACTCCGGACAGTGTTGTTCTGCCGCTGCTTCTGCTGCTCACTCACAGTGGAGAAAAAACTCCCAGCTTTCTAGCTACAGACACTTGGTCTAGTTTAACACTGTTCTAAGTCTCTGTAGCCCCCCTGCTGGGGGCTGGGGGGGTCCAGAGGCCCCAAGGGGCTCCGAGCCCCTTCCTCGTGGCCTCAGAACATGGCCACCTCTCTCAACAACAACCTTCTCTTCCATTCTGCTTGTGATATGTTTATATTTTGCAGAAGCACTCATTGGGTAAAACCTCAAAACTTCAAGGGTCACCACCCCCTGGGGTTTTACCATTTTATAACTGTAGGGGGAAAACTGTTTCCCTCCACCACAATGGCCAAACTTTGAAGCCAAATTGCAAGGCAGGAGGGATGCTGACTGCTACACGTGCTGGTTTGTTCTGCTGCAGATCAGGGCTAGTTAGCCATGGCTGAATGGCTCCATCCTCCCAGCTGGGATGGCCAAGAAAGTGGAGATGGATTAGTAGTAGACGAAGCCGTACACCAGGGACTTTTTCCAGTTATTTGTCTGGAAGCATGTGGTAAAGTCTGTAATTGCACGTGGTCTTCTTGGCTGCCATGGACCAGGCCACAGCTCTAGCTCTACGTTGGGATCTCTTCTGCCTCAGCTCCAGCTCTTAGCTGGAAAAAAAATTGTGATAGCCCATTCTTACAGGCTTCCCCACCTCTTCATTAAATGAGTGCTACCTTTCTGGGAATTTGTTGTTGTGGTCAGTATAAAGCTTAAGCATGGCGTAAGCTGGGGGTGAGAAGGGGAGCTGGAAAGACACAAAGGCTTATGGAATTGGCACTGAGATAGGTATTTCTCTAGGGAGAGGCACCAAGATGGAGGTTTCTCCAGGGGGTAGTTGGGGATACAACCATTTCACTGAGAATGGGTATTGGTTGTTTGCTTCCACTTTGCTCTGCCCCCACTGAAGGGTGCCAGGATTGCTTCCTGGGCCAGAGCGTGGGATCCTGCAGCCGTAACATATCTGTTGCCCAGGGAAACCTGTTTCATACAGTGGGCCCTTGAGCATTGCTACTGTGAAAACTGTCCTTTCACTCTGAGGACTTCAAACATGTGTCTGCCAGATGCCAACCCCTGCCACAGAGCTGTAAGATCACCTGGAAGGTGTCAGCCAGCCTTTCTGTTGAGGAAGAACTTTGTAGCAGTGTAGCTCCTGCACCGCTCATGCATTTTACATTCAAGTCATTGAATAAGGGAGGGAGGGCAGGAAATGGGTCAGGTCACAGAAAACCCTGAAAGCAGGCATTTTAATGAAATGCAATTAAATTAGTCTTTTAATCCCAGCTTGCAAATGTAAAACAACAATGATTTAGCAGGACTGATTGTCTTCACGCACATATCCTCTCCACCCAAATTTTCAACCATGTTTACTGTAAATAACAAAAAATCAGAATAAAAAATGCATTGACAAAAAATTGTATCAGTACTGTTTCTCTGGGGATGTATATCTTGAGGATATAGGTAATTCTAACACTTAAGAGACTAGAGAAGTGAAAGTTATTGTACCTTTAGAAGCAGGATTAAAAGAAAGTGACATAATTTTTCTTTTCAAACACACTGCAGCATTTTTAAAATAGCTGTATACATAGTTAGGCTGATTTCTGTTACTATGAATTACTACAAATTGTTACTAGCATAATGTTGATAAATAGGTATTTGGGTCTTGGGAGAGGGGAATAAGTCAAACTTTACATATATGGTGATAGATTCCAGGTTGGTTGCTACTCCCCAGGAAATGTTTTTGGGGTTGCAATGTTAATTTATTGTAGTACCAAAAAAGGACATGAATATTAGTAATTAATTATCAGGTGAAAGAATGGAGAATAAAGTGAACCTGCTGGAGCTGGTCCAGAGGAGGGTCACAAAGACAGAGGGCTGGAGCACCTTGCCTACAAGGACAGGCTGAGGGAGCTGGTATTTTTCAGCCTGGAACAGAGAAGGCTCCTGGGAGACCTTAGAGCCCATTCCAGAACCTAAAGGGGATCTACAAGAAAGCTGGAGAAATACTTTTCACAAGGGCATGTAGTGATAGCACAAGTGGGAAAGGTTTTAAGCTGAAGGAGGGCTGGTTTAGATTAGATATTAGGAAGAAATTCTTTACTGTAAGGATGGTGAGACTGGAACACATTGCCCCGGGGAACTTGTGGATGCCCCATCCCTGGCAGCGTTCAAGGCCGAGTTGGACAGGGCTTTGAGCAGCCTGGCATAGTTGAAGGTATTTCTGTGAATGGCAGGGGGGTTGTAACTGGGTGATCTTTAAGGTCCCTTGCAACCCAAACCATTCTATGATTTTGTGTTTCTATGTGTTATCATGTACTGTTTAAATCCGTAGTGCAATTCCATTTTGACTGTGTAATCTGGTCCCTCACCTCAAAGGAAGAGGAAATATAGAAGGAAAGTATGGACAGGCTTCCATGTTGGTACTCATTAGCCAGGATAGCAGGCAATAAGGGGAGGGTGTGACAGGGAATCTGTGAAACCTTGAGTGGGATACAGGAGGTAAATAAGGATTATTTGTTCATTTTCATGTTGGAAGAGAAGTACAGCTTGGAGTCAACCAGTGAAGCTAGAAAGTGTCAAATTGAAAATAGGGCAGCAGCTTTACACATTTTTGTGGATAATAAACTTTTACATGGCGTCCAGGGGCAATTTAATGAAGGAGATGCCTGTCAAAGGACCATAAAAAAAATAATAATAATAAAGAAAAAAGTAGCAGCATTTCTGAATTGGGATGCAATTCAGCAACTTCTTGGTTGTCTGTAAAAATCAGGAAAAAAATCTGGCTGTTTCGGAGAGAGGATGGATCTTTTACCTGATCTTGATGTAGCCACTCTTATCAATGCAATGGGAAGGCTCCCAGTGCTGTCAAAGCTATTCCTGTGTGGTTATCTTAACTTATAAGCATGCTGAAACAAGTGCCTTACACTTTTGTGCATCCGCATGTGAAGATCAAGCATAGATGGACTAAAAGATGAGTAGTATGCCTACCATTTCCACAAGTGGGAAAAACAGGAATGACTTGAGCTGTTAGCAGAAAGCTATCCTAGTAATATGTTGTTTCACCTGAAAACAGGATTTTAACCCCTGTCACTCTGTATTTTTAAGGGAGTTTAAGTGTTGGTAAATATCACTCTGTGCCTGTAATCAGAAAAAAACAAATAGGCTTTTTAAAAAAGAACAAATTACACACCAGAGCAAGCAACTTTCTGTGATGATGCAGTCTGTTGTTTTTTTCTTCTCCCGAGGGTTTGTTGTTTTAAAATGTTCTCCATATGTATGCCTGTATTTCATATTTTCCACCTCGGAAAGCCATCCAGAAGATTTGCTGTCAAATTGTTGGAATGATGTAAAGGGTAATTAAAAAAAAGAAAAAAAAAAAGAAATAAAATATCACCTTCTATCCAGATGGTCTTAATTCAGGGAGAGGTAATAGTTAGAAGAAACTGCCAGCCTTGATCTCAAGGCTCAGGGATATAGTTCAGATGGGAGGGAGCAATCTTAATGAGGCACCTCCTAACTCTCTGGGGTCAAAGACTATGCCCAGTGCTCCCCCAGGTTTGTAATAGAATCTCATCTGGTACATGGCAGTAATTTTTTTTATGTGGTAATGATCCCTGCAGCATATCTGAAAAATTCCTCTTTCTCTTACCTGAATCTCAAGCTCCAGTCCTTGCTCCTTGAGCAGGACTTGCTAAAGGAGGCCAGGTACAGCCACAAGGATTACTAAATATGCCTGTTCCCCAACACCACCATAGCCAAGTCATGTGATTGCCGTTGTGTGCGCAAGCAAACACATATTTCTGCCTAGGGTTTTGCAGATGTGGCAGTATTTGTTATTCAGTGTCTTCCTTGCAACCACATGATGCAATCCAGTGCCCTTGTGTACCAAAGCAATGGGGATGGGATGAGAATCTAAACAGCATTGAAGGCCTTTGCTGGTTATTTTATATCGGCATCAAGCTTCAGTGCACCTCACTCCAGTTCTGGGTTACTTGTTTCCCAACTGTTTCTTATGCTCTGGTGCAACGGAGAGTCAGTCCTGTAGTTTTTAAAGTTCATTTGAAACTTTCTGAGAAGGAAATCAAGTAAGTGAAGGAAGAAGGAAATGGGATGGTGGCATTTTGAACTGATGATTAACTCAGCAGAATTACAGTGTACCAGCTGACATTTTCTTACAGTGCTATCTGGGAGACCTGCCAGTGTGGAATTATATTAGTCAATCTGTGAACTGACAAGATGTGTGGTCTGGTGTTTGCAAGAAAGAACAAGATTTGATTGCAGATAGAAGCCTTTATCACCTGATTCCAGTGTGAATCAAAAGATAAATGGAAGTCCTTTCATAAAGCTCAACTAGTTTTCTGCCAATTAAGACAGGAATTATTGTCGTAAGCTTTACAGAAGAGTTGATGTCATTATGAGCATTTCCAGTTTTCCAGGAATCAAGCAATTAACCACAGCTGGTTTTAAGAATCTGATCCTAAAAGGACCACAAATACTGAAGCAAAAGAAGTATTAGGTGTGAGTGGAGAGCAAAGAAACTGAACCTTACGTAGCTAGAAATGAGTATTTCTGGGACAGTACCATCTAAGGATATAAAAATCCCAGACACATAAAGTAAAAATGATGGGATCTGAATATAATAGAATAATAATAGACCATCAAATTTCTCAGTAATTTTGCATTGCATGCAGTAAGAGCAAAGCAGTCAAAATACTGACCCAGTGCAAGTGCTGAATGAGAGAAATTGCTGGGGAAAAATTGGTTCTTTTTGGGATCGTGCTCTTTTTAGGATAATAAGAATCACTGTGCAGCTTCAAAATGAACTGAAATTGCAGTGAGAGTTAAGGGAGTTGCAGATTAGAAGGGAGTCACCAATATGTCTGAAATCTTTCTATTTTCTGTGGTTACTATTCCAAAGCTTGGAACAAGAAGTGTGATATTTCAAGTATTTTTTAATTTACTTGAAATAGGCTCATACGTTCCACAACCATGAGCTTACTGCTTTTTTAAATACGTATTTGAATCTCTCAGCAGCAAGATATGCAGAAATGGGGAAAGCTGTTGTCATTGAGGCTTACACTGCCTTACTTTTCCCTGCAAAGCAAGCTGCTCTGAAGGAAAGAGAAAGTTGTCAGTGAAGTCTGGCAGCCTGTTGGCATATAATATAAGCAACAGGGTCCCTTGGGTCTGAGTGCTATGGATTTCTGTGGGTAAAGACAATTTTCCGAAAGGATTCTTGCATTTGAAATGAGAAGAAAGATGTAAAATGTAAGTTGGGGAGATAGTGGGTTAGAATGAATTGAATGGCAAATAACTGTGACTGTGCAGACATGCAAATAAACTGATTTATCCCTGATTTTCGCTACCAGGGATGGTATAAAAAACTTTTTTGTTTTCTCACTTCTTTTACAGCTTTTCATGGAATAGTCTGTCTTTTCTCTCTTTATATTTTGAGAATAGACACATTTCAGATTTTGGCGGTGAGAAATTAGTTTTGGAGACTTCTTTCTGTGGCTAAAATGTTGTTTCTTTTCCTGTGAGAGTGTCTTTGATTTCATAAAGAACAGTGATTTATTTGTGTTCAGTTGTTGATTTACTTCCTAGGGAAAAAACAATGAGAAAATGTTGAAGTAGGTAGTTTGTGATTGCAAGTGAGTCACAATTGTAGAACACCTCAGGCTGAGAAGGACTTCTGAGGTTTGCCCAGTTGGGTTTTGGATGTCTTCTGTACTGGAGACTCCACAATCTCTTCGGGCAGCCTGGTCCAGTGACAATAGTATTTCAGGTCATCCTGACAATAGTATTTTCTTATGTTTAAATGGGATTCCCTATTTGTGTCTGTTGCATCTTGTATTGTCACTGAGTTCTACTGAGAAGAGTCTGGCTCTGTCTTATTTACCATCCTCCCCCCTACTTCCACCGGGTACACACACACATATCATCTCCTCTAAACTTTCTCTTCTCCGTGCTAAGTAATCCCAGTGCTTTCAGCATATTTCAAGTGCTCCAATCCCATCAAGTCCATTAACCCTTTGCTGAACATGCTCCAGTATCTTTGTATCTGTCTTGAAAGGCAACTTAAAAAACACTGTTTAATCTCTGAAAAAAATGACAAAAATACAGACTTCTAGAAATAGTCTTTGTAGGTGCTGACACCAGGGTTGTCAGATACCTTGATGTCAAAACTGGAATTAGAGAGAATACATTGGTAAATCATGATAAATGATCTAAATCACTTCCTTCTCTAAATCCCACTGCACTAATGGAAATTTCTTATGCCTTTTCAGTAATATGTTCCTACGTGATACCTGATAAATTTCTCAAAGAAGGGAAGGAAAAAGAATAAAACCCCTAAATCTGACCACAAACTATATTTTTCTGAAGGTGTTACCTTAATTATCAGTTATTGCAGTACTAAAGGAGTGAGACGGAGTCCTTGCTTTGATATCTTCAGACTCTTAAAAGCTGGACTACTAAATAATACTACTAGAGCTAAATAGCTGATAGTATGTTCACTTCAGGAAAGTGACATTACTCCATAGGCACACGAATTATAGTAATATTGAAACACTGGAACTGAAGACTGGATCTGAAAAGCATGCAGCTTTCAATGATTGCTGTAAACAATACCATTTAAAAAAAGACAGCTTTTAGGGGACATGGAAATGAGATCTAAGCTTTATAGAAAATCCATTCTGGATTACTTCATTATTTGAAAAGAAAAAAGAACTGGTAGTGATTTAACATTAAATAAAGAATATAAGCAAAATATAAATATCTGGGTGGCATTTGAACACAAAATTCTTTTGTGTTTCTCCAAGAGCTGAAGTGAAGTCAGGAAGTGCTGTTAGAATTGGAGAATGAATAGATGCCGGCAAACACAACAGTGGCAAGGCTGGCTCTCCAGCAGGAGATACTATCCTAACAGAAGTAAACATGGCATTGGTTTGCTTTGAGGTAAAGTGAGGAAAAGAAATGAGGTTGCTATTTATGACCAAGGGAACTTAATCCTTGAGGTATGTGGTATGAAAGATTATTTGCACACTTCCAAACTGCAAAAATAGTTACAGTTCCGGGGGTTAGAGAAATCCCTGTGCTATAGCTCAGGGTGGACCTACTGCTGTCATTGATGCTAAGTACTGTGACTGTAACAGCATGGTGAGGGGGTTTTACCTTTGAAGTTCCCCATTATCCATGAAATCAGAGTGTCTTGAAAATCCCTTTGTAAAATGTGCTCTAGATGTGAGGTCGGATTCCTTGACATGTAAAGCTCCCTCTTTCACAAAGTACCTTCCCTTCCCTCCCCAAAGGGTTTGGTGGTTTGAATCTTTTTTTCCTTCATACATCTGCCCACATAATAAATGGAATCAGTTCAGACCTCTGATCCTCCAAGTGAACTGAGACAATGCGTGGGCCCTCCCTCCCACACTGAAAATTATATCCAGAAAATTGTTTGAGGAGGAAGAAACAGGTGGGGAAGACATAACTTGTGTTGAGCTGATTAGCTGGAGAAGAGCCAGCTGAAGTCCAGGAGGAGCAGGCTCTTCTGTAATGTTTGCAGAGAGCTTGAAAGCAGCATAAAAAAGAGGTTTCTAAACCCAAAGAGAAGTACCAATACTTTGAGGATGAACACGGGATTTATTTAGACTGGTACAATAAGTCTTCCACAAAAGAATTGGCTCTAATCTATTGTTTAAAAATACTAATAGAAAAAATACCCCCAGGCTAGAGCCCTCGATGTTTAAGGTAAATTTTACAGAAGTTGCAGGTGCTTATTTTCTTGAGTAAATTTAATCGGCTGTTATAGGAAGGAGAGCAAAGAACTAATGGTGAAAGCAGTTACTTATGTGATTCAGTCTTGTTTCTTTTCAGAAAATGAAAAGTCTATGCCTGACTAGAGGAAGAATCAAACAGCAAGAGAAAGAATCAAGTGGTGGGAATGGCAAAGGTCCAGGGCTTCTCTTTTCTTCTCCACACACTGTATTCAACTTAAAAATATTTCACACTAGAATTTCCTTGAGGCTTACTTGTTTGTTTGTTTTTATCTGGAGTATTGCTATGCTTCTCTGGATTTGTTTCTGCTCACTCCCTTTACCACATAGGCATGTCCACCTAAACTGATGACTTTCTGGGAGATTTTGATCCAGTTTTTAAGACCATTTCCCCTCTAAGTTTTGGGCTTTCCATAATAGAGGTTTAGTAGTAATCTCATACTCAAGAAAAGCTTCATGTTCTTCAGTTTTAGCTAGTCACAGGAAATTATTGTCACTATGACCATGGTGTAGGAAATTAAGTAGCATACAATATATTTAAAACATTTTATACATGTATTTTTTTTTCCCTGTGAATTCTTGACACTTACTTTAAAGAAGTTTTTTTTGCGTGTTTCAGGATAGTTTTTTTGAGTGAGGTTTTGTGGTACATTGGTCATTCTTTGGGGTTTTTTGACAGTGAGATTGCTCTGTGTCCTACTGCCTAATTAGCCAAAGGCAGCAATGTACAATGTAAGGACTGGCAGCCTGTTGTGCAGACACCTAACAGGATCTCAGGCAAGTGGGTATGAATGCAATGGGTAAGTTAGCATGGCTTGGGATCAGGCTTGGGATCATCATAACTTGTTGCAGTTGCTAAATGTACATACAAGACCCGCAGGAAGATCATCACCTTGCTATTTTTGGTAGGACTTTCCTTTTACCCCCTATCATTGGGATATTTAGATGCATTTGAAGGAATAAGAGGATGTGAAATTGAGAGGGATATTTTTAATTCCCTTTGGTGTATGAATCATACGGGAAATTTGGCTTTAATGATGTGTCTCTTTGACGTCCTTCCAAACAAAGTTACTTTCTGCCTTGTGAATTCATGTGTGTACCGAATGAATTCTTTCCCGGGAGCCCTATTTGCCCTCTATGCTGGTAGCTAGACATTAGGTAGTCATTTTGCAGATAATGAAGATAAAACAAAGTCACCATGTGTGACTCATAGGCAGAATATTTCCCTTCTGTTTAGACACGCAGAAATGATTTCTGATTAGCTGGCAGGTCTTGATTTTTGTATTTTAGGAAGATATTGTTTAAGTCCAAAGCATTGCAGATGATTATTTTTGCAGTTGAAATTAAAATACAAATGTATTATACTTAATATTCCTCCTGGAAGAACAGAACAAAATAGTCAGAGGTCATAAACATGCTTTCTTATGGACACTGTTCAGGGCAAAACAAAACTTAGCTTTTTGAGCTAAGTGTCTCCTGGATGCAGGTAACTTAACTGCATACAATTTTGTTATCCAGCCACCCAGAAGGGAATTATGCAGAAGAGTGTTGGTATGGAAAGCGCGTACTCCACAGCACTGTGTAGAATTTCCTAAAAATGTGTGTATTAATTAACTGTAAATTTAACTGTTGTTTTTCTCATGTGGAATTGTTTACAGATCAATTACAAACAGCCAAATACTAATATTTACCAAGGAAAGTGAGAGCAGCGGTGATGCTCAGGCCATATTAATTTGTTACTCAGAAACTCTGAGTACAGTCTGTGCTTAATGTTGCGTTTTAGAGTTGATTTTAAGATGACACATGATGGAACTTTGAGCGGTGTTCTGCTTCTTCCCCATCTCTGACATTGTTTATGAAGTGCTGGAACTAGACACAGTGAACTGTTCCTGCTTTAAAGGAGACATCTCTTGCTCCTTTTGCACCCTGTTGCCCAGCAGCTCTGCCCTGAGAGAAAGGAAAGCATCGCCTGGAGCAGCACAGCTGCCGTGGGGGTGTTCTGCCATAAAGCAGAAAGAGTGTCCAAATCTCACTTGTTTGGGACTAAACAGAGATCAATGGAATCATTCAGTACAGATGAAATGGGAATGAAGTCCCTAATTTGTCTTCCACAAGCAAAATATCTTCAGCTCTAAGGAACAATACCTCTTTCTGATTTCTACCCCATCCTGCGGTGGCAAGTGAAAGCAAAACTCTGTTATTGTTAGTAATGCTGCTCCACAGAGTTTTAAACAATCCTTTTTCTTAACATCTGGAAAGACTTTTACTGCCAATGAGTGTACTAAGTAATAATTTGGTTCTCAGTGAGAGGACACTTGTAGGTAGAAATGAAATAATCTAGCTTTCAACTGGGACATGGTGGCCAAATCTAAGTGCTGGACTTAAGTATATTTAATTCAATATTTTAGACTTCTTACCTCAGACAGGCAAACCATGAACAATGTGTTGCCACAGCAACAGGAGTCAGACAGTGTTTTGAATACTATTTTCAGCTAAGTGCCTGTAAAATAACTGCAATTTTTAAAAGCTGTAATAACCACTTTAAATGCGTTTATGCCTGAAGAGAATTTTTGTACATATGTATTCCTTTAAACTGATCCAAGGAGTTAAGGAAATGGTTTTAAAATTCACATTGCCAACATATCTAGACTATTTAAATGGTTAAAATGTATCAAAATAATCTTTCAGCAGTCTTCAGTTTTATTTATTCTTTGCCTAATATCATGTAGTTAAAGTAATTTTCATTCATTTTTAACCACTGATAAAAAGTACAGAAAATGAGAACTGTTGAGCATCTTCCATGAAAAGTAATTTCTAAACCTCACTTCAGTCACATGTAAGAGAATAATTGTGTGCAACTTGCACAGTGTAATTTGGCACCCATATCCACTAAGGAAGGAAAACTAGGTCAAGAATACAACATCCTCATTTCTAATCAAACTATTTATTTGAGTGTATTAGTTCCCTGCAGAGCTGATGATCTCCCTTATGGTTTTCACACCTACAGCTTGTTACAAATGGTGTGAATGCCTTTTATAAGCTGCAATGAAATTGTGTCTTGCCAGAGAGAGTAAAAAGCCTGATTTTTAATATTCTAATATTAAATAAGCCTGGGTTTCTTCACTGTGCTCAAAGGCTTGCTTCATTTTGCATTTCCATTTGGCTGAACAAGGAGTGAAGTTCAATAATGTACAGTGTTGGCTTTATGTCTGAACATCTCCAAGTCCCTGAATAAGAGGATGCAAGTGCAGGCACCCAAGGGAGAAGATGGTGTGAGACCACTTTCCTTCTGGATCTGGAGAGTACTGCTGAGGTCCTCCTCTGGACTATTTCAGTCAGGCACTATACAGTTAAAGCAGGATGGGGGCAGAGAGAGACTGACTTTCCATGAGATGCCTGATCACTGGTGTATGTGTACGTGGTTAAGAGACTCTAGCATTCAACTTCACTGCAGGTTTTCAAACTTATCTTTATCGAGGAGGTTATTAGAAGGTAAGACCCTAGACTCCTGCACATGGGTGAGTGAAAGTTGAACTGTGTGCTTCAGTCAGGGTAGATGTTTCTATGTGAGTATCTGGCCATTTCCATGACCAAAGTTATGATGTTCTATAGATATGTGGGTGCTCATGTTTGATTTTTTTCCCTTGCTGCTTCCATGAATCCACCTGTGGGTGAAACAGTAGGTATTCAGATATTGCAGATACAAAAATACCTCATTTGGCTACCAGAGATGCCCATACTGAAGCTTCACGGAGTCCAACACAGATTAGTCTCATTATTGACTAATTTAGTGGCTGTGTTGAGCAGAATATAAAGTGCAACTTACTACAGGCTATTTTAATGCTAGGTTAGGCATACTGGAGTCATGTCATTGTTGCATAAGGCCATACCTATAGAAATTGCACAGATCACTTCTTTAGGATGTGGTTTGAAAAATGCAGTTAGTGGAGAGAATAAAAGACCATGTTTCCTTGTGAGGAAACTTTGTCTTCTAAAAGAACATTCCTTGAGGAAAACTGGCAGACAATAAAGTCTGTAGAAAGAGAATTAAAGCAAATTGATTTTATATCTGGTCTTAGGATGACTGCATGGGAGCCCTATGGGTAAAGTATTCTCTGAGTTCCACAGTACCTTGTGATGTATGTCACTGCAAAGCACTAACACACTTTTTAAAGGAGGTTGGTGTTAAAGCTGTGGGAGCATCTCAGGCTCTGAACAATCACATCTCATTCCTGGAATCTGACAAAACTAAGAAGCAACATACACATTATGAGCACTAGTGAATATGAAGGGCAATATTTCTGTGTAAGCAGGGACAGGGCAAAATTTAGTGTTTTTTTCCTTTAGTATGTCTTTCTGAAATTATTCACTGCTCCTCTGTCAATTAATTTGCCATAAGTTCAAAGATAGAGCCCTTCCCTGGAATGACTGTTCCTGCACATTTCTGTGAACAATCTGGGGTGAGGTCTGCCTTGTGTTGTTGCAGGTTGATGTTGAAATAATTACACTGATGTTGATACCTATGGAAATAGGATAAGTCAAAAGATCTTTGTAGGCTTATAAATCTATACTTACCCCAAAGGTAACCCTTCTTAATGGTTACTATTTTCTTTTCTGATCCTTGTGCTCTTCTCTGACTTTTAAATAATTACCAAGAATAAAGCCAAAATAAATAGTATATCTTTAAGAAAGTCATCCTTCAAAAGGAGAGGAGCTTTTCTTTTTAGGGGAAGAAATGCCCAATTGAAACTTCAAAGGGATAACTGCACAGGGCTGATTGAGCTCCTAATACTTGAAAACACATCAAAGACTCGTGGACTTATAATCTTCATATTTATTCATGAGATCCTTAGAAGGAAATGATTCAGCATCAGTGAATTTACAAACAAGACACAAAGAAGGAGCTTTTAGAAAAGAACTCTATTTTAATGAGGGTTGTGGAAACTTTCTATAAGGAACTATCATAATCAATACTGATGTAGGGAGAGGAGCAGAGTGCCTGACTAGATTAGGAGGTAGTTTAGCTTTAACCACTGAGTCTTTGTTTGTGCTCCATACTTGATGAACAGCAAGTCCTTGTCAGTGTGCTGAGTCAGCTGGCAAGGCTTCAATGGTCTTTTTTCTACTGCAGGGACAGCCTTATCATAAAGTGCTTGCTTTTTGTGCATCTTGGCTCCAGCGCTGGTTGGGGTTGCAGGTTGAATTTTTCTTTCTGGAGAAATTTCTCAGCGTCTCCTTGACCCAGGTCATGATTTCTGACCTAAAATGTATTTGGAATGACAGGTTGACTTTGGTTTGAGAGGTAACTTACTAGCTGGCACTTGGGACTCTTCTCACGGTTCAGTTTATGTGAAGCTGCACAAGTAACATCCCCTTTGCAGAATAAAGATATTTATGCCAACCTTGTATAAGACACTTGCAGATCTAATGAAGGCAAATGCTTTGCAAGAGATCATATTTCTTCTGAATGGACTCTTTTGTGTTCTGAATTTGTAGCTTGAAAACAGATCTACAAGCTCAAGTCTTGCAGAAAGGAGAGTTTGGGACAGCATTATCAGAGGGTCACCTAGACCAATTTACTATCTAAGGCAGGATGAACTATTCCTTTTTCTCACCAAATGTTTCTAACCTGTTATAGATATTCCATAAAAGAGAGATTGATCTTCCCAGTGCTTCTTAGTTTACTTAGGTATGAGGAAAAATCTTCCTAATTTAAATGGACTGGATGTGCTACCGGGAAACCCTCCGTATCCCACTGTTCACTCAGAGATCGTACTTGGCACTTCTAAAATCTGTTAGTAGAGGCAAATGAATAAAGGAAAATAATTGATTTTTTTTTTCCATCCCTTTCCCTCTGGTCCTGGAAAACTATCACCTTGGGCAATTTTGCTGGAGGATCTGATACACCTCTAATTTTAGTTGTTCAGTTTGGTTAGTTGACTGTGCTGCCTACAGGCTTTGTGTAGACATGGTGTAGGCATGGTGTAGGCATCCTCCATGGTGTTCTGAAATATGCCAATTTTTTTTCTTCTTTGAAGTGGGCTCTGAAGGAGCCATGATCATCACCTCTATCCGTAATCTTCCAGAGCACAGAGGATAACACGAGAGGATAAGCCAACAGGCTTTGTCAGCTGAGGTGGTCTGCCAGGTTGGGCTGGCATGAGATATTCCCTGGAAGATGCTGTTAAGAGATCCCTACTGTGTATTGCTCAGTCACGTATATCAATCAGGGTGCTGTTATTCTTTGAAATGTCTTTTAGGACTTTGTCCTTCTGGCAGGGAACCTTTAGATTCTTTTTTCATATTTCTTTGTTTAAATTAAATATTATCCTTCTTTCTACCCACTCCCAGGTCTTTTCTCCAACAGCCGTGATCTAAAAATATTGAACCAAGAAATTAATCTCTGCTTACTTCCATGTCCCCAAAGAAGAGCAAAAATCAAGATGTAAAAGCAAGTCTTTATGCTTTGTTCTTCTCCATTTGTTCTGTGGCACTGAGAAATTGAAATGTTAATAAGCAGGGCAGCAGTCTAGATATCAGCATAGTGCAGAAGGTGCTTGCTGGAAATATATATAATTTTGTGCCTGCGTTTTTCATTTGTAGCTTAATGTCTAAGGAAAGACAGTACATTTTTCTAGGAGCGTAGCTGATTGATTGAAAAACTTGACTGGAAATAAAGAGGTTTGGGATATAGTGTTCCAGAAAAGCTAACCTTTTTTTATTCTTGCTCTTCTTTCATCTTGCAAGCTTAGCCACGGTCTTTACTCTTTGTCTTTTTCTTGGAGAATGCAGCCTTTCAAAGATTAGTGTCTTTGAAAATTGACTGGAATTTCTAAAGGTGGCTATTGCAGTTGTTTAGAACATCTAGTAATCTTTAATTGTTCATTTGTATGATGAAATAAAGGTCTTTTGGATGTAAGGGAGATGAAGAAAAGGTTAAAATTGATAGTGGCTGAGAGGGCAGCACCTTCCTTCTATGCAAAGAGGTCTGGATAGGAAAATGTTCAGTGAAATCTCTGCCATCCCTCTGTTTAGGAAGAGCTGTTGCTGTTAGTCAGGATCATCAGGTGGAATATTGGCTTATATTTTATTATGAAAACAAATATGATTATTCCACATTCACACAATATTTTGAGATAAATAAATTATTTATCAAAACTTTACTTATTAATAGGGAATCTTTCTGTATTACCTTAAAGTTTATTAAAAGGTTCTCACTAATCTTTGTTGCACCTATTGATTTAATTTCACATTTAACAGGTGATTGAATTTGCATAAATGTAACTTTTTAAGAGGTCTTAACATCTGAAGACTTAGCAAGAACCACTTGCTGGAATGTTATACAGTATTAACTGTTTGTCTGATACTGCCAGTGAAAGTTCTGCCTGTAGCTTTCTCACACTTTTGTATCACTTCAGCATAATTCCATCGAGTATGTGTTCACTCTATTGGGAAATAAACCTAGAATGGTTTAGACATTTGAGTTTTGCTGAGGACTGGGTAACCATTCGTCTTCTTTATTGTCACTTTTTAGCTCCACCAGTTGAGTTTGGTAAGTGAACATATGGGATAAAAACAGTGATAGACTGTCCTGTCTCTCCCAGCTGCCTCGTGTCCATTTCATCTTGTCCTACTTCTTTGCCTTCTCATCTCCTTTCAGAAGGAGTCACTAGCTGATGTTAATACATACTACATACTGCAAAAGAGTAAGTTTGACATATAAAGAGCTGTAGCCTCACGGTGACCTCTTCTCTGAAGAGGCATGCCAGCTTGTTTGTCTGAAGTGTTCATGGCTTGTTCTGAAATACTTTAGGTTCAATCTTTAAGTTGTCCATGTATCACCTTTCTTGCAAGCAAAGCATTCCTACGAGATGAACTGTATCCTGTGTCCCTCTCTTATCCCAAGTGGTGTTCATCCCTCCTATATGGGTCTCCCTCAAAACACTGCATATACTGAATTGTCCCTAGTAAGATGCATAATAAACATTTTTTAATATATAGAGTCCATGTTAGATGTAAACAAGCAAAGCAAAATCCAGAAGAAAAATTAGTTATACATATGTTGCATCCCATGTGTTTATTATGAAACTACAGGGATGTGACTTCTGTGGATTCCTGTGGACCAGGCTGGAAATATCACAGAGCACACTGTGTTACTCAGAGTGGTCTGTCTGGAAGGCAGGTCTTTCCATATTTACACATTTTCCAAATTACTTCAAGGCTACTCACATGGCATATTTGAGTCCCTTGAAATACACCTTTTAGTTCACAATAGGTCCTTCCACAATAGAAATTCTTTCACAACAGAAATCTGTGTTTTCTAGCCTTGTGGTTTAAATGATTGTCTGTCTGGATGCATAGTGAAACACAGCCCACAAGACTCCTAAACCTATTTTGCCGTAGGATCTTCTTCCACCCATTCTGACAATTTGTAGGGTTTGATGAATGATTTCAGTGATAGCTGTAGAGAAAAACTTCATTTCAGTAGCACAGTGGATTTCAATAAGAGATCTGATCCAAAATACATGCAGCTCTTACCCTGGGGGTTATGTGTAAAAATGAAACCCGTGCAACCAACCATTTCCTCAACAACTGCAAACTTTTGATATGGTTTTTTCAGAGCTATTACCCAGGGTCAGAATAAGACTATAATATTGCTCTTAACGTAACACTGCCTTTAATCAGAGAAATTGCTATTGCATGGAGAAGCTTCTAGGACATCTTAAAAAATATTTCACTAAATCATCCTGCAGTCTCACGTTACATAAAACTTCAATGGCACATTTCACTTTTGACTTCCTAGTAATGGGATTTTCTTTCTGTCACAAAACGTTACTTCTTTTTTGCCTTGGCTCAGAACAGATCCAGCTGCTGCTGGATAGTGGTGCTCCACTGCTACACAGTGGAATGTTATTTACTGGAGTCTGGTGCTAGGTAAATTTCCATGTAAAGATTTCATGGGAATGGGGTCTCCAAAATAGATGTTGGCTTGGTTCTTCCCTTTTTTCCTACCCTTGCTTTCAATTAGAAGTACAAATTTTCCATCAACTGTGAAATCCCTTGTAAAATTTAAAATTGCAGATCTCTGCAAGTAGTGAATCTACCTTTAGTGCAGCTTTTAAAAGAAGGATTGCTAAAGTAGCTAGCTAAGTGGGTTTTATGTATGTCACACTGACAGGCTCTTAATGCTGCATTTCAGTGCTTCGAACTGACTGTTTATCTGTGAAGAACTCTGTCCTTGGTATTAATACTTGTGTTAAGGCCTTCAAAAACCTTGGACTAAATAGTTCAGGATATCACTAATGTTATTTCCTATAGATGCACTGTTGTATCCTTTGTACCAGAATGAAGTCAGTACTTGTACATGGCTAGATATCTCAAATTGGAAAATGAACCGTAAAATTCAATCCACATTGATATATATCTTTCAAAATAATAGTCACAATTATACAAATTACTTTGACAGCCATAATATATCTGGCTGCAGACATTCCCTTTATTCTGTATGGGATGCCTACTTCTAAGAGTAAAACACTACAGAAGTTCTGCAGGGGAACAGAGAAATAGGAATTAATCCATTTGATAGGGTGGGTTGGAGGGAAGAAACATAAAGGTTGCATGGTATTCTGTAATTAAGTATTTGCAGTCATTATGGGGAGTAACTATTGTAGGTATACTTTGGTTTGAAACTGAATTTCCTCTGTGCTTTAGGAAGTATCAGAAGCTTAACATATCTGGTACTTGATACCAAGAAAGTGACATAGAATTTCAAGGAAGTAATGAAGTGTCTTAACAATTGGAAGTACAGTTATGTTTTTAATTACTTTGCACAATGATCTTAAACCATTGAAGCAATCCATGCTTTAACAGCTCTCCCATTTCTATGGGATTAGGTGTTAGGCATATCTAAAGGAATTTTGCAGTCAAGTCTTGCAGGTATTAATTAATGTGAGAATGACCAAATTTTGCTTGTGTACTCAGCAGAGGCCTAAACTCAAATCAAGATAAATTGGAGAAAGCTGGGTCAAGGCTAGCACAACCAACTTTACAGCTGAATGCTCTTCTGCAGCTCAGGCCCAAGGCATCCAAACTGTATTATAAAACCCAAAAAGCAGTAGAAGTGAGCCACCAGCACAAACATTGGATTTCATGCATTCATTTTGCTGTCAAGTGTACTTATGTTTCAGTGCAGGTGGCTTGTGCAGCTTTCTGTCATCATTTTGTTTCTCACTACCAGGGTGTTGAAGAAGAAAGGACTGGGAGAATTCATTTTTTCATGGTCCCAGTCCAGTAACTTGAATATCTTCTTTCAGGCTCACATTTTGCTGGTTAGGCTACTATCTAGAAATACTGCTCTTTACTCTATAAACTATGTGAGGAAAAGATAAAGTCCCTCTCAAGGGAAGTCTTGAGACTCCTAACATAGATCTTATCTAAGCAGCATCTGAAGTATCTAGGTTGCTGACTTGCTTCTACAGGGGCTAAAGGAAAGAGGTTTCTAGAACAGCAGTTTGTCCAGTGACACAACCATGTAAAATCTGAGTAACCAGATTTCAAGAGGGACTTTTGTTATCCTCTTATTTTGAGAAATCAGGAGAAAATACAATTTTATCTCAAGTCAAATGAGAATGATTGTAGCAGAAGAGCCCTGGGAGTTTAGCTTGGGAAGCTCTTCACAGGACCTGAGGGATGGATGTGGAGCCACCTGTGGTGATCAGAAGGCAGGCTGTCTGGTGGGAAGCTACATGGGGCTGAGAACACAATACCTTCTCCATAGCTGATGCAGTGACTTATTTTTTGCCAGCTTAGCAAGCTGAAGTGGCTCAGTGCAGGGTTGGAGGAAAGCCAGTTCTGGCACAGAGAGGGTGCAGGGCCACAGTTTGTGATGGACAAAAAAAATCAGGAATGTGGCAGCAAGTGATTAGATCAGCTCAGGCTAGTTTGGAAGCAGAGGTTTATTTTTCTTAACTTTTTTTCTTATATTTTGACTGCTTTCATGCTTTGTAACTTCCCCAAAGGTTTCTCTCCTGCTCCATGAGTCCTAGTGAGCCCACTGATCTCTGCAGCACCACATGGCCGTGGCCGTGCTGCATTACTCTTGCTTTCCACTTGCTCAAAGTGTGTATGCCCAGCAAAACTGAGCTGAAGTTGCGAGCTGTTTGGCTAAACCTACTTCTGAAAGTCTAAAAAGAAGGACCCTTGAAACCATGGTTTTTCTAAGCAGACATTTTTGGACCTAAGAGGCTGAAGAGGTGGCATGTACAGGGGAAAGAAGTAGTATGGGAAAGTACAGAAATCTGTTGCTGAGATGACCTGCTGGTGATGCCATATAAAAATGGTTTCTTAGGCACACAAGAAAGTACTTGTTGGATTGGAAACCTCTTCAGTCAGGTGCACAGGAGGTGCTTTGAAGAGGTGGTGCAGCACAAACACAGATGTTCCTGCATATGGCCCTGGGACACATTGTTGAAGTTCCCATCCCTGTTCCTTTTGAATATTCTCTGCCAAGCTTCAGTAATTGAAATCCCTGTTCAGCTGGGGGTCTTGGTGGCTTATACTGTCCCTACTTACATGAACAAGAATCACATCTGTGGTGGTTTGTAACTCCAGGCAATTTAGATAGCAGTCTAAAGTGGATATGGAATAAATAAATCATGGGCTTAGGAAACAAATAGCTGCATCATTGCATTTCAGAGGTTACTTGTGTTACAGATAGAGCACCAGTTTGTTCACTGACAGTTGTTTTTGTCTGTCTCTTTGCAGTTGTACATAACTCTGTGGAAAGCCACTGTAGTGCAGCAATGCATCTTTATTGTGTGTCTTCTCCATAACTAGCTAACAAAGGATGGAAATCTGGTACATGTTTGTGGATGGCAATATCGCAGACTTTCATGACTTGTGCTTGTACCTCTGGGTATATTAGTCAGCTTCTGGTACCTCCTTTTTCTTTTCTTCATGTCTATCAGCAGTTCTGAATTTTGTTTCTATTGTATTCAAATGTCCACATGTTTTTTTTTAAAAGGTGCTTGACCAGAAGGTCAGTTACTTCGGGTGTGTAGAATAATGATTAGCAGAAACTGAAAATGAGCATGTATCATATGTATAATGAACTCTTCATGCATGCAGGAATGGGGCAGTAATAGTGGTTAACACAAGATAAGCAGGTCTGGCTGGCTGCTGATGGGAAGGCCTTCCTTTGTATTGGTTCTTGTCACGTTAGTGGGAATCTGTTCCCTCTCTGTTACTTTAAAGGATGAGTTGTTAAGCTGCCTGTGCTGGGGGATAATAGATAGACTGCCTATATCCAACACCTATGAGCTGAGATTGCTGTTTGCCCTGTGGGGACTGTAGGGTTTTGCTGAGACTTGGGTAATGACAGTCTCATCTGGGAAATGTGAGGCTTCAAAGCTTCCTTTGGCCAGAGGTGGGATTTGTAATGGATGGATTCCCATGCACCTGTTGTGGAAGTTATCGCCGGGTTATAGGTGGTGCAGTTACCTGAGCAGGGTGCTCAACCCCCCCGATAGCACAAAGAGAAATGTATAAATCGATGACTGTTACCAAAATTATGCAGATTCTTTCAAGGTTTGGATAGATTTGGCTTAATTTGGGGATTTGACAGCAGCTTTGCCCAGGTTCCTACATGCAGCATGTGGTAACAGCTTGTACCCATGCATGTGTCAGTCTGTGCTTTTGTTCTGCAACTTTTTCCAATGAACATTTGACTGTTGGTTTTGAATGTACATGTTTTACATGTGGTTTATACACAAATACTTTGCACTGTGCTTTTTCCTAAAGGATGATCAAGATGGGCTTTAGGAATGATTAACTGTAATATATAAACAAAGTATGCACATATGGGTACAATTTTAACCTCCCTCCCTTCTTGGAAAAAAAAAAAAAGAAAAAAGATAAAAAAGAGGGTACATATACCTAACATGTACCTAATTAAATGCTGAAAAATCCATATTACTCTCATGCAAACTCCCTAATAGAGTTCTTGGTCTTCAGCTTCACTGAAGAAACATATACAGGAAGTTACTCTACCTTTTATTTTGCAGTAATATTTCAATGTTAAATTCCATTGTTATATGGCTTATTTTGCTACCAGTAAAGTAATAAAGGCATAAATGTTCTCATGAAGCCACTGTCTCAGGTAAACATCATTTAGTTCCTCAGAAGAGATGCTGTGGTTTACTTTAATGGAGCAACATCTGTTCTTTCAGAATTAAATGAGTTCCCTGCACAAGAATTAATACAAATATTTCCACTGAATATGTCTGGCATATTTTTTATAATACAAATATAAACTCATACAATTGGTGGAAACAAGAACACAATAAGTGCTCTTGTCTTCTTTCTTCCCACCTCCCTTAGAGGGTCTCTTATCAAAGAACTTCACTAGATAGTTGTTTTGTTGGTCTGAATGCCTAAACACTTGATAGTTCTTTTTGCTGGGAAGACTTGATGTGTTTTCTCGACAGCAAGAACTGCAGGAAGATTTCTACTTCTTCTGATTGTGTGATGCTATGGAGTTAATAATCCAAAAGCATTGCACTAAGATGCTGCAGAGCCTGAGTACACAAAAGAAAGTCCTAATGTATGCTTTTTTAGGTTGTTCCTCCCCAGCAAAATTCACTAGTAAAGAGAATGGGCCACTGACCTTCCATCAATCAGCACACAGGACTCCACACAGAGTGGATTTTGAGATCTGCAAATAAAAATGAAATTCCTCAAAGTATGACAGGAAGAGAATGGTGAGTGTATTCGCTTGATTTTTTTTTTTTAATATTATAAAAATATTAAGCTGCATTGTGCTCATGTTGGACACCAGATGGTAGGATGTTCTTAAGCTTGGTGACAATTTCTACTGTAACTTCTGGTCATTCATTGCAAAGAGGTTTACTATCTCACACAGCAACTAAACAGGCTGATGGTAGAACTTAAAATGCTGTAGGAAAGATGTTTTCTGTAAACAATTGAATAGTATATCCATGTTATGCAGTGATGTTGGAACATATTTTCCTCTGTTGACAACTAAGGAGCATTACAAGTTGGACTTTTCTTTCCTCCCCCCCCATGGGCTTATGTTATTAAAGAGAAAGAGAAGACTGAGTAGATGACTTAATGTCCCTTTATTTTTAATTTCCCTGGCTGTGATTACTACTTTCAGTGACACCTTTGCCCATTACATTTACATGTGTCTTGATCTAAGACTGACAGCATCTGTGTAAAGGTCAGTTTTGGAAACAGCATGCTGGGATTTAGCTTCCCCAGAAGCATGTATCTTTATTGAAAGGGAAACAAGTGGTTAAATTTGGTGGGGATGGGAAGCTTTTATGTTCCATTATGAAGGAAAAATCCTTTCAAGCAGTTCAAGCTCCGCAACTGTCAACAATGCAGACTGTTAAAGGGATAGCAATCAGCCTACACACCAGACACAGAGATTGAATTCTTACTGCTTGTCATGTAACCAGAGATAAGAGTATTTTCCAGTGACTCTGTTAAAATAAATGCTGTCATAATGATTCTGAGTGAGACTCATCCAGATGTTGCAGACTCCTCGCTGTGGTATTTATTCATAAATCTTGTTAAAATATAATCAGAGAAAACATGTCTCAATTAAAACCATCAAAACTCTGTGACAATGTTCATGCAAATGCAATAATAATCCTGATGTGTTGACTCAGAATTTGTGCAGTAGGTTATTGGTATATTTGAACCTGCTGATGAGAACTCGCCAATTAATACAAATATAACGTCTTACAAGTAAAAGGGGAAACGTAAGTTCCCCTCTACATGAAGGATTATGGATTATGCCCTTTTTGCCTGTATGCATATGACTGCTAGGACTTCCACAGTGCTTAAAATTCATAAAAATTTTCATATGTATTAACTTGTACATGGGCTCATAACTTCTCGTACTTACTCTATACAATTGTTTTTACCTAATCATGGTATATAACACCATTTCATTCAGAAGTCTGGTTGTGTAACATAAGTAGAGAAGAATATGAAGATGAAATAGAGTATGTATGAACAACCTAGAGGACAAAACAACTTGTATAAACTGGAGTATCACCACTCTTCTTTCAAAAACTTGACTGTGCAGCCATAGCAGTCTGCTTTTCATTTCCCTCTGGTAAACTGTATTTAAAGAAGCAAAAAATGCCTTAAGTCTGCATTTCCCTCTAAATAATCTGCTGCCCTGCTGTAGAAATACTACTCAGTTACCACAGGGAGAGGATGGTTCTGATCTGATCATTCTGTTAGGATGTGATCATGCCATGACAGATTTGTCGCTGAAGCTTTAAGACTACTTGCAAGTACCAAAAAGAAACAACTTAGCTTGGAAATTGTAACATCGCGTGTCAAGTATAATTTGTATGCAGAAAGAGCTCAGGGATAATTCTTAATTTTTAGGCTCAACTTTAAAGCTGGATGAGCTTTTTGGGGACTGAAGTGCTACAACAAAGTCTTTAGGGTACTTGCAAGTTAAGGCGTGACTGACGAAATGTATCTTAGTGAGTTCAGGAGCATTCCAAGTAGCTGGATGGAAGAAGGCTAAGCACACTTTTGTTATTTGATGTGCAGTAGCTTATTGCTCTCTAATAACTTGTTTGTGTGTCTGACTCTATGGTGACAAAAGTTAAGACTCCTGCTAAAAATTTGTAGCAAACTTGATAGAAACAAATTCTCATGCTGCAAGACAGAAACCACAATGCTGAGGCTTGTAAACTGCAAATTGATTCTATAAGCCACAACTGTGCAAGCCCAATGTTTATCTTTCAGTACCATTGTGCACTATTGCAAATGGTTCCCTGGGATTCGGGTATTCTCTGACTGCCTTACCCCAAAGCAGAGGACTTTCCCATCAATCTCTGACCACCAGGATGCTGTTCCTCCTCTCCTATCACTACCAGATTGGACTACACAACTTCTGGGTTGGCACAGACAGCCACCATTTTCATACTGTGGAAAGATGTGCAAAAGAGGTGTGCGATTGTTGCACTAATATCTGATTGTAAGCATTTTTACATCCTGTCTTGATACTAGCCAGGCATCAGAAAATTCTTTTCAACTCAGAATAGGTGAAGGTGAAACTGGAAATAAAAGAACATAAAATATCCCAAGTAAACCCAAATTACAAACTAGATCCAAGTTACAAATCCCTAAAGAAATTATAGAAGAAGGAATGAAAGAAAACCACACTTGATATAAATTCACTGATCTACAAAGTACTCGGTAGAATTCCTTTAGAATCTTTCCTCAGGAGAGATTGTGTCCTCCCCCATGCCCTACATCTCAGACTCACTTTATGCAGACAGGTCCTAGAAGAGGATCCTAGCTCTTACAGCTGACGACTTGTAGTCCTCCAGGGGTTTCTTTCAGTCATCCCATTTTCTCCTCCAAAATGCATTTACCTTTGAGTTATTCAGGGAATACACTTTTAGCTTCTGCTGGTAAAAGGACTCTTTCACTTTTTCACTCTTTTTCCATCACAAAGATGCAGGTGTGTTACTTTTGCAGACTGCATGACGTTTCCTGTCCTGGACTGGCCTAGAGGTCGTTCCTTGACTCTGAGAGTTATTTTCATCTCCCTCACTCCCACAGAGAGCTAATTTGTATGCTTCAGTGTGAAGTGTCTCCATCCACTAAGCCTGTCTTTCTTCATGCACAAACTGATGTAAAATGTATGTAGCTCATTTTTTCTTTCGAGAGCGGATGCTTTGGGTGAAAAATAGGTTTGGAGTGATTGACTCTTCAAATCAATCTTTGGTAGTGCAACACACAGAATTGAGCTGCATAGCTTTCTTTGTCCTTGCAAACCACACTGTGAAGCAGGAAAGTGCTGTTCTCTGTATTATGCCTAGCAAACCAGAGCACAAAGAGGCTTAGAGGAGATTCTCCTAGGGATTTCAGCAGTCAGTGTTAAGTGTCCCTCTATGGCTAAATCCATGTGCAGGCCACAAGCCTCCTATTTAATACTGTGAGTGCCCAAACTGCCTTTGCATCTTAAGTCTTGTGAGTTCCCAGAACAATCCTCATCCCACCTGGGCACAGGAAATGAGCAGCTGTCTTCAACTTATGGACATTTCTCTGCCTGTGTTTTGAGAGTCCAAGGAGAGATTGAAGGGGTTGGAGAAGCTTATGTTCAAAAGTTGTTCAATAACCGACAGCAGTGCATCTGGGATGTGGAGAGAGGAAGGTTTGATGCCCAGCTTTGCTTAAAACATTCAAAACCTTAAAGCATTTCAAGTCTGCCAACAGAATAAGCAAAATAAACCTGGCAACTAAGACATTTTATGGTGGGAATAACTCTGTCTCTTGTAATTGTATTCTCTCTCAAGACATTCAAGAAGAAAATAATGCCAGAGTTACTGGGCCAGAGTGCAGTGGACTTCCAAGGTGAATGGAGTCACCTTGGCAGAGAAGGGTCAAGACCCTGCTCCACACAACATCAGGTGCTCTTTGTCAGACTTTCACTGTCATAAAGGTACTTCCATCCCCTAATGGTGTTGATTTCTGCTCTCCTTGACCCCACAGCTCCAGAGTCACTGTGTTGATCACAGCAACTCTCAGGTCTCTATAGTAACTTGCCTCCTACCCACAAACAAGAAAGTTTATGTCTAAGCAGGGCATTGAACCAACTGCAGTCTTAAATAACTATCCTTCCAGTAAATAATTTGATATTCATTACCCCTTATTTCTTTCAGCTTGTATTTGTTAGTTGGGATATCAAGGCTAGAGGTGTCTTAGTGAAAGACAAAATAGCAATTTTGAACTGTAAGAGCTAGGGAATGGAGGTTAACAGCAAGTGTGAAGGGTTAGGCACTATTATTATACATGTGTTCAGTATGTGCTGAAGGACTTGGCAGTGATGTGGCTCCCTTGTTAATTTGGAGACCAGTTGGCATTGAGCAAAGGAGTCTTTTGTGCTCACCAAAAGCACTCTGGTATCCAAATTAAAAGTGGGGATGACCTCTGAAAGCGAAGTAGCACTCTCAACTAAAGTGTCACGTTCTCTTGACGTTGCTCTGTTGCTGGTGTTGAACTGTGGATGTGCACTTTGGGAGGAGGTGGAAGATGTCCCATATGAACTATGTCAGCCATCTTATACTTCCAAACCTTTGATAGTCTGGTGTCTGGATAAACAGTAGTGGGGCGTTTGCTGATGTCTTAGAGTCACCTAATCCATTTGGTTGAATTCTGCTTCTACCTTGCTCTTAAAATCTTGGGGTGTGGTACTGTTTCTCATTTTCATGCCGGAAAAATAAGTTTATTTCCAAGACTATGAAGTATCTGTTGGTTAAAAGTTATAAGCTGTAATTCCATAACCCTTTATTGTCTCCAAGCGTATATCTAAGGAAATATTTGAGTAGACTGAAGTGGTATTGATACATTGTCTAATGGATCTACAGCAAATGCTACTCCTCTATGGAGGGCAATCTGAGGACTGCGGCCCAAAAAACAAGTAACAGCTGAAATGTAATCATCACTAGCAAGAGAATGAATCTATGACAGAAATTACTACGGGAAAAAAAATGTTTTGGACAGAACAAATGCTTCCTGAAGGATGGATGCATGGCTTTGTGCTTATGATTGAGAAAGTTCAGGTTAAGTTTGCTGAGGGGGATATTTCTGCAAAATCCCTCTTGATGAAAGTCAGGTCCTTAATTTAAAAAGGCTGTCATACTGTCTACAATCTATTTATCAAAGTAGGATGGAAGACACTTTTCTTCAAATTTATAGCCTCGTCAGCTTGTAAATGTAGAAGTAAACTGAAGTAGAAAGTGTTGTGTTATTTTAAAAACTGATTACTTTCTAGAAAAGACCTCTATCTCTGTTTGCTTGTCTCATTATTGTGACAGCATTTCTCTGATAGCTTGCTGCTGCCAGTCCTTATTAGACAGGCAAACACATAGGTGCTTTTGTAGGCGCTGCTATTTTGTCCTCTGGATGGACTTTGTCCTCTGTCTTCCCAATTTGCCTATTGTGGACTACTGCAAACTGAGCAATGGGAAACTCTTGATTTCAAAGGTGAGAGTCTTGTACTCATGGCTTCAATTTTCAGCTGTTAGAGCAGCCTCATAATCTTCATCTACCCCAAAGGTGTGAGATAGGGTCCATGTGCAATAACTTTTTGATGCTGAAATAATCCAAACTAATGAATGAAATCCTCTTTATAATCATGGACTACCTTTTGAGACTGATCTGTCTTGTTTTATCACAGTGGTTGTAAAGTGACAGGCTCAGATGTTTAAACTTACATGAAAGCAATGTCACCTATTTTACTCAGACCATACTGGAAAGGGTTATGACCAGGCATAGAAGACCAGATGTTCAGAGGAGCTCAGCTCCCCAGTTAGGCACTTAGATGAGGTCAGTTTTTCACCTTTGTTTCTCTCAACATAAACTAGAAGGTGCTCAGCAGGGCTGCACCTTTGTAATCTCATCTCAGTGCCAAAAATAAAGCAATGAGAAAAGGAGCTGCATGTCTCAGGAAACTGCAGCATTTTAGTATCACTGATCTCAAGTGAGAGAATGAATTGAAATGCATCAACATAAAATTCACAGAACACAGAGATCTCTTACTTCATTATTTTGTACTGATAATAAAATATTTCAGCGTTCATAAATTGTACTATTGGTTTTGTTAATCTCTTATAGGCTGCAGGGCTCATATGGGGAGGCACTTACAGAATATTTTGTGCCTCTTTACCCTCCCTTTCTCACAGCCAAAATGAGCAGAGGGTGCTCTATCACAGGCAATACACTCCTGTTTGTCTTTGGTGCTTCTTTTCTGTCCCAAAAGCAAGCACAGAACTGGACTTTCAGAGTGTGAGAACAGCCAGTGTAACAAAGACAGTAATAAGAGTAAGTACTTGATTTAATACATGTGCTAGACAAACAGATGAACCACTTGCTGGAAAACAACCTAAGTGGGATGAACTCTAGTTATAAATAAATTATTACTGGTGCTTGTATGGCAAGTTTGGAAGCTTGCCATGGCACCCACTTTTTATTATGCTGCTCTTTGAATGTTTGACACATGCCCTGACTTGTATAAGCACATTGTGGGTTTTTTTCTTCAAGCAAACAAGCAAGCTTGCTTTTTTTTCTGTACAAGAAACAAAATCTGCAAAAATACATTAAAAAAACAGGAATGCAAACTGCATTCAGCCTGTACCCTCTGGCAGCCATCTTTAAAAAGAGTTTGGGTTCTTACATACACAGGAGTTTGGAGGATGTCTTCAACTCTCAGTGGGTTTGTCAGGTCTGTGAATCACAGCAAATCTCACTAGAGATAGACCATGTTAATAACATCCCTCTTTCTTCAGACATGCAAATGTCCACAGCAAACAGCTGCTGCATGAAACAAATAGGGCACAGGATTTGTGGCAGCTAGGAAAGGGATGTCTCCCTGTCCTGCTGCTGGGAGGCAGCCGCCACTGAGAAGGGAGTGGACTTGGAGTTTGGAGTGAACAACATCTCTAGTCAGCATAGGAAGGGCTGGCAAAACCTGTCCCTCTGAACCAGTTCTTCCACAAGCTCTGTGGCTCCCTGGGAACACTGCATTTAGGAGAAACTGAAGCAGGAAACAGCTTTGGACAGAAGACTGAGATGCTATTGCTTTCTCCCCCACAACCCATAAGCAGTTAGATATGCTGAATTTACTGTGTGCAAGGTCACAGCGCAACAATAAGATTTTTCCTACTCACATAAAAAGTTGGAACCTTTAAATAGGGTAGGGTGGATGCTTGTGTACTGGGAGTAGCACATGGTCTTGATTCTACCTTTTTCATTAAGAAGAAAGTAAATGCTTGCCCCTATAAAAAGCAAGGTTTTAAATTTATGTGTACTAAGCACAACTTCCTTACTTCAGTGGATAGATAAACTGTATCAATGTATGTATAGCCAGTTTGGGGTTTTGTTTATTAAGGTGATTTAGCTAATAATTTTAAATGATTTTTCACATTAGTAGTTTGGTGTTTTCCACACGGTATTTCTATTTGATTTTGTGTTGTTTCCTTGAGCATTAATAAAAATTGATTTAGGCAATAAACGTTGTGGTGGCAATCCAATAAATAAGAGAGACCCTGTAAAGCGGTATTGAAATAGGAGACTTACTGTGAATTGCTTCAGCAACAACTTTCCCCTTCAGGTGCCAAACCATCAACAAGTAGCACTAACTTATGTGCAATAGCCCTACTACTGTGAGGTAGAGACAGGCAGGTTTTTGCTTCCTGCAAATCCAATAAGATCTTGTTCCTTCTGAGAAAGGATTATTTCAGGGTAGATGGTGGCAAGGATGCCATATGATAGAGAGGTCTAGTTGGGGGTATCACAACCAACTCTGTGCTGTAGGTATAGCACAAAGTGCTTTGGCAAGAATCTGTCATTCAACCTCCTTGTCAGCTGTTTCTGAATTTATGTTAGAGGAGTGCATTCTGGGAAACTGAGGTACCACACTTTTTCTTCCTTTTCCTCTTTTAGAGGAAGTGCTGATGAGAGGAAAAAGGTGTAACTTGACAGGGTATGGACAAAAGACCTGCAGTACAAAAAGCATTGTGTTGAAATTATAAGGTACTGTGCACTTCCTTTAATCTAAAGCTCCTGAATTCCTCAAAAACAAACTTAAAAGAAAAAAATTGAAATACGAGTAAACTATTAAACTGATATTTTCACCTTAAATGCTGATTTCTACCAGGTAGTCCCTTTCACAAAATGCTGCACTAAGGTGTTGACTTAGTCCAAATGAGAGGTCTTTGCTATGAAAGTCAATGCAAAAGGATTGACTGTGCTGCAAAGAATCTGGACTGAATACAAGACTGGTTTGCAGATGGACAGATAGGTCCAAACCAGAGAAATCTGGATGGTATGGTAAGTAGCAGCCCATATTTTGCCTGTCTTCTCATTCTCAGATGGTGTGTTAGTATCTAGTCAAGGGGAATTCTGGTGAGGATTTCCACTGAGGTTATTAGGGAGGCTCTGCAAATATTTACAGCTATTTTTGAAGACAGGAAAGGACAAAGACACAATTTTTTTAATAAATTGAGGAATTAAAGACTCTTTTTTCTCCAAATGGCAAATCTTGGCAAGTAGATGAAAAGCTTATGGAAACAAATTGAACCCCAGGACTCAGCAGTGCTTGCTGTGAATGGTGTAACATTGCAGAGTGCTTCGAAAGGCTCTGATTTTCACTACAAGCCTTTCAAAAAGAAGGTATCTTTTCACCCCGACCACTACAAACCCACATAGTTGTTCAATGTCCAGCAGCTTCTGTGGCTCTGATGTGATGCTTTGTGTATTGGGAAGGTGAAATTCCCAGGGACATAAAGAAGTGGCACAAGGGAGATGCCGATCTGGCAGAAAGTTTGCTGACAAATATTGTTTGCATTACAACTGTGTAAAAATGTGATGACCAATGGCTCCTAACAGGAAACCATCCCTTTGGATGACGGAGTGCAGAGCTGAACCTGTACCTAGCTCTGGAAATCAGCTGGATATCTTGGAACAGACTGAATGTAGGTGCTGGAAAGAGTAGCAGAAGTGAGAGAGGAGGAGTGGTTCTGGAGGGGTTGGGAAGTTAGGAGCTCTCTGCAGCCCTATGCTATTTGAACAGAAGAGGAAGAGCTTTCTCCAGTGGGACTCATAATTTCCAGTGATCTCAAGCAAGCTCTGACTACAAAGAGATTGGAAATCTGTGATCTGAGACTTGCACTGCCTTAATGTAACAAGCCTAGTCAAAAGTCTACAGCCATGGATATGGCCTGTGGTGCTAAATGTCAGAGAATATTTAAAACCTTAAACATTTAATTTGAGTCAGAATCCACAATGGAGTAGCCTGGACAAGGGATAATTTCTAAAATGAAAAGAGAGAAATAAGATAAAGATAAAAGGAAAAAAATGTATTTTTAAAAATGAGGTAAAGGGGATGAGTTGATCTGTGTAATGATGTAAGCCCAAAGGACTTCAGGGCTCTGTGGGCTTGACTTGAGAGGCAAAGGAATAGCAGGATTTAAGAATGTGGTAACCTAGAAAAGGTTTTATACCCAGTTTTACTTGGGAGAGACTTTTCTGGGTTCTGGTATGGATAAGAGGTGACAGTGAGTTATTATAAAAGTTTAGCAACACTGACTTGGTGGGACTTGTGATGAATGGCTTGTGGGGATAGAGAGCAGGGAAAGAGTTGGAGACTGCAGGAGCAGTCTGTATGTGAAGATTAGGAGGCATCTAATTAGGAGCATCCGGTATGTGAAGATTCTTGTCTAGTGGTGACTCTGCCCCATTTTCAGCTGGACTTCTATATAAAATAAGGCAAAGTTAAAACATGAAATTTCCAGTAATAAAGACCTTTTTGTCCTCTTTATCTTGATTCTTGAAGTGACTCTCAGCTTTTGGGAAATGAATAAGGAAGAACCACTCTGCTTGAAGGACTTGTTCATGTCTTCCAAGATCTCCTCTGTTCCTTAAGCTACAGTAGCAGCTGGTCGTGGGTTGTTTCTCAGTGTATTGCCAAGTGTCTAGAGAGTGGAAGGTAGCATAGAGTAAAGTAATTATTTTGAAAAAAATTAGACCTGATGTAGTTTTACATCTCTTTCAGGCTGTTTTATTGTGGTGGCTGGTCATAAAGGAGAATCGGATTTTTACCTTTTGAGAAGGATGTCTTCCCTGCATGGCTTTTACCTGCACAAGATGTCTCATCAGCTTCTGATAGTGAGGGGTGTACAAGTGCATGTGCTTAATATGCAGTAACCAACTGTCTGAACAGTGGCAGTGTGAGGCACTGAGAAGTGTTGGTGTGAGAAAGCCTGTGGTCTTGGTGCTGGATTTCCAGAGCTTTTGCCTTTAGTAAGGAGAGAATGAATTGTGATGCTGAATTTCACATCTTTTATCTGAGTGGAGAATATGTAAATAATCTTTACATGACAACCTGTCCTGCCCATCTGCAGAGTTGTATGTGCAGAGCATATGTACTGTATAGGAAGAAAAAGTTATCCATTTGTACTTATGGAAAAAGAGTGTGAAATGGGTAGATCCTGCAAAGAAATACAGCTAATACCTTGCCATTAGGTAAAACGGAATGTCAAAATTCTACCAGCTTGGACAGTCTCTTAAACAGGTCATATCTTTTGCACTCCATCTGTATAGTAATCACATCACTGAACATCTTATTCCTGGGGTTTAAGTTCGAGATGGTAGGAAAAGTGTCTTCCTAGTCAGCAATATCACTAGATGAAAGAAGTTTTGAGAATGTCACTTTACACAAAATATTTTCTAGGAGAAAATTAGGAAAGGGTCTGTTTTGTGAAGTTCAGCAAGCTCCTCCTGACCATTTCAAAAGGAACTCTTTGACCACCCCCACCTTTTTATAACTGATTTACTTCACTCCTTAAAGAGTATTTCTAAACTTTTTTTGGACTCTCAAATGAAAGTCAGACATTGTCTTGCAAAAACAGAATGGTTTAGTCACTGTACTGTTCTCCATAATTCTGTTTGAAAGAAGCTTTGAAAGAATTTTTCCATTTGGTGGGACAGTAAAGTGTCAGCATTCCTTGCTGAACTTACATTGCTCCCTAGCAAGTGTTTGCAAGAGAGCTGGGTCTCGCTGCAGTTATACTTTCTTGTCAAGACCAGATGCCTCTTCTATAGGGAGGAAAAAAGGCAAGGCTGTTTCCAAATATTAGCTATTTGCTTTCTTAAAAAAAAAAGGCAACTTACTAGGTTGCCTTTGGGGTAAATATTGCCACAGTTAAGTGGTTTTCATTCTATATTGTACATTTCTAAAACAACACTGCAATTTATTGACTAATTTTCTATGGTATAATATAAACATTAGGGTGGTTCTTCTTCTTATGTGTTTACCTGTGACAACCGAGCCATAAACATAATTTAAAAGGTAGTGAATGAGATCAGATTATTTTTTTTACAGGGTTCATTATAATAATATAACTTTCATATGAGAAGACCTCACTCTTTTTCTCACAAATCCCTGAACAGATTTCAAGGCACTCAGTTGCACTGTGTTAAGAAAACCAAGCAACTCTGAGACTGCCCTCATCCTTTCTGAGCCTTATCTCTTTACATTTACAGGCACTGATTTCCACTGGATGAAGTAAGTGGGCAAAGTAAATGCTTGTTGTTAAATAAATAAAGGCTAGGGTTTTTTTCTTAAACCAGTAGAGAACACTAAAATTTCTTCCGCTATATTCTGACCTTCTCACAGGCACTTTAACAGTTCTGCACATTTTCACTCTTTTAGACTTTATTAGTTTTATATTAATACAGCTCTTTGCTAATTCTCTAATTGCAAATGTTCTCAGCACTGAGGAATGATGCTAGCAGCACATCCTGAGCCATGCGATCACACTAAGGTTTTTCGCTGCAGGAGTTTGTCTGTATGACTGCAAATACTTCCTTTTCACGACTGTCAGGTCTCAAAGTAAGTACCTCTGCCTGTCATGATTGTCCATGTTCAGGAGAGGATGGGCAAATATTTAGGCTGCTTAGCAGAAGGAATTGTATCTTTCCTTTGTAGCTGAGTGGTGTTTAGATCTGAATACTATGTCCAGGTAGCTTAGCAGCTTCTCGCTTCTCCCTTCCCACCAATATTTGACCCCACTTAAAGGTGGTGTGAGCCAAACTGAATCTGCAAGAGCACAGAGAAGTATCTTCATTGGCTGTATTTGGATCAGAACTATGTGGGAGAGTTTGGTAGAATAACAGGTGTACGAAATTATTCCTCTGCTATAGTGTTTTCATTATTAGGATATATATCATATTACAAGAACAAAAACTAAAAAAGAAAGTGTCATACACTGAAAAAATGCCAAAAACTTAAAAAAAAAAAAAAAGGCAACCCCCCCCCAACCCAAAACATTTTTAAAAGCAACGCAATTATGAGGCATGAAGGTCCTCTCCTAAAGTGGAAAATCTGTGTTAAATTTGGTTTAAACTTGGCAGCATTCAAGCAAGGTACACGTTAAAATATCAAAATGTTTTCTGTCATTTCACTCCTGCGTTATGAGGCACTGACAGTTAATCATAAATGACCTGTAGTTTCACTGGGGATGGTCTTTTTTTTTTTGTTTGTGCTCCTTAATCACAAAATAGATGCTTAAATGAGAAGTTCACTCTAGAAAGGCATTTGCTGTTTAGAAAAAAATACCAGCTATATCCTGTTTTAGGTACTTATGGTTCTTAGACACCTTGATTTCAGTTTGACTCAAGTATTTGGGATGCTGAGCAATGGGGCTTTAGGTCACTTCTGGAAATGCAATCTATGTTCCTGGCTCTTGTTGGTTAGATTGTAAAAACAGTCTGAAAGCTTTTGTAGTTGACATTAATTAAATCTTGATCAGGGAATTAGGAATTTGGAGCTTTGCTGCTAACTTTGCCACTCATTGACTTTTACAGCCAGGCATTACCTATCCCTTTTTTGGCCTTGTTTCCTTTTCCAGAGTTTAGCTAATGGCACTACAGGGACTTCTGAGTAATTTGTACTTATGTAGAATGCTTAGTGCTTAGCACAGTGTGGTTCATTTTCACTAACTCCTCTAAATTGTACAGTACTATAATAGTCCTGATGAAAGCAATGGGGTGGGATAGTTACATTGCTGGCTTGTGGAGCTTGTGGACATGCTTCCTTTTGGCGTGATAACTCCTCTGACGTGTAGTGTTTCATTTTTTCTTTCAAGCACCTGTTTCAATACAATTTTAGAAATGGCTGCATGCCCAGCAGTCTTGGTCCTCTGAGCACGTGTGAGTAGTAAAGACATGCTGCTTTAAGATAATACTTATTTTTGAGATACTAATAATGGAGTTCATCGATGAAGTTGTTTTAGCTTTGGAATAAGTTGGTGTATGCATTCGAATTATTATAGCCAAGGATAACTTTTGGGTGAAAAGTAGCTTTGTCAAAGATACATTTTGGGATTGAATACCTGTTGCAGGAAATAAAAAGCAAAATGGAAAAGCATACATTGTAATTAATTTTTATTAATTAAATATTTCAGTTTTAATATCGAAATAAGTTGTATTCTGCTTGTATTTAACACTAAAAAATTATTTAAAAATGACATTGTAACTACAATAGTTGTAACTACAACCATTAGTTAACTTAATTTCTTTTCAATTGACTTTAAAAACAAAATATGACTGATGATTTACCTGACGTATGTGTGCAGTGTGTTCAGGGTTATTTTTCGTGGTTTCCAGGAAGTCAGTTGTTTACTCATCTTTTAATATGTTTGGGGTTTTTTCATATTTGAGTAGTAAGATGACCTTACTGTCTGAGTTTTCAAGAACTGAAAATAGAATAAAGAAGGAAGGAAGGAATAAATAGAAGGTAGAGAAGGAAGTGTGTTTTGCTGCTACTTGCATTTTCCATGTATGTGTAAATAAGGGGGCTTTTAGCATAGTTATCTAATGATCAGGATCTTCAGGGAGCTTTTCCACCGGTCTGTTAAGAAATATGTCTTGAAAGTATGCTGACTGTGCTTGTCATACAGCTGAACAGTTGTGTTGTGACACGTGTTAGAGCACGTTCAAATACACTTAAGCAAACATACAAAACTTTGAACTTGGTACACTCTTTTTTCTTCAAGGAAGTTACCATGTTCATCTACCATTTCAAACCAGACTGTTGTACAAAGATTCAGGAGCAGGAGGGAAGGAAAGGAGACGTTGAAGGTGAAAGTCGTATCAATACCATAAATAAGAAATGTGGGCAGTGCAAAGAGAATCTGTAACAATGTTGACATCTAGTAAACATATAAAAAATATTTTCCCCAAGTTAGAATAAATTAAAAGTTTCAGAATTGTTTTGTGAAACTCCTAGTAAAAATTCATGAAAATAGGTGGATGTATTAATTGTTTTCCTATAAAATCATGGGAAATTGAAAATATCAAGTATCTGAAAAAAGATGTTTCTATACTCATCTACAGTGTTTAGATACCTTCTGCTTCAAAAATACAAAGTAGATAAGAGACAGCCCTTCTTGATCTCACAGGTGTAATGAAGCAAGGCTTTTAGCACTTTTCCATTTGCAAATGTGTAAATATCTCTTATGTTATAGCTAACTGATGCTTTCTTCCCCTTCATGTTTAAATAATGCATGTCATGGGTATCTAGTTCTGCCTTTGGGAAGCTTCTTAATAATTTCTTTTCTGTGAAACAGTCCGAGCTTTAGTTCCCTTGCTTCCAACCCAGCTCGACTACCATTGCATGCCCTCATCTATTTTTTTCCATCATACTGGTCCAGGTTGTGCTGCCCAGACTTGTCAGTATTTTATCAAACGCACTTTTCTACTGACTTGAAAAGATTTTATTTGCTATGGTGGCACTTGGGCTTTGAAGAACAATATTGTATTTCTATTTCATACCTGCAACACCTACCATCTCTGTTTTTAAAAAGGAGACAAAGAAAACTGATCTAGTAGCATTGCAAGTTCTCCCCATATCTGGGGAGTAAAACAGGAGCACCACTTCCTCAGGAGCTTTTTATTTTTTCTCAGATTTTTCTGTCTTCACTGCTCTGTTCTCTCAGTAACCTGTTTTATTTTTCTCAATAGGTCTTTAGCATTCAGCTTCCTTCTCCGTCCCATGAGTTTCATGCATGTTATTTAAGGACTTCATAAGAGCTTTGTTGTCAGTAATGCAAATTATATGCTTAAAAAAATTATGGATGGCAACCAGAAAGAGAAGCTTTATTTTGTTGCTGATTTCAGGTAATTCCTTTATTTCTCTCTTCTTGAGATTGATTTAGTGACTTTTGAACTATCAGAATGTGGTGATGTTTTTAAAAATACATAAAGCACTTAGGCAAGATAGCAACTGAGTTGAGAGGTGTGGAGACTGTCAGTGCAGTGCAGAGCATAAATGAAAGGAGAAGCTGGATGTAAGGGAAACTTGGGCTGGCTGTACACACCACTCTAAAGCCAGGAACTTGGTGCTTTATTTCTGTTTCTTCACTGGCAAAGCAACCCATTGTGTTATAAATGCTTCAGGAGGAGGAAATGGCTGGAAAGATTCCTGTTCCCACAAGCAGTAATGCAGTAGGCCCAGAGGGGTCCTCAGAGTGTCTGTTCTCTGATGTCCTACTGGCACAGGGCATTTGTACAGAGCGCATTACAGATGCTGTTTCAGCTGCACTCATGTGAGGCAGCTAATGCTGGCTTGCCTTGGGTGATGTGGGAGTCTGTATCTAGTGAGATAATGCATGTGGTGTAGGGGCAGCAGCACAGATGGAATTGGACTTGCTCATGTTTCTCAAGAGTAATAACCCTACTTCCATTTCCCAACCAAATGACTCAAGGTCTGTGGTATCCAGGCCCTGAACTAGAAAGGCGAGATCCCTTGGCATGCATGGAGCCCTGGTATAGGGTAGATATTTACTGTGCTGCAATCCATACATAGAATGTCTGCCAAGTTCTCTGCATTCATTGACTTTCTGACCGAGCTGGTGGCGTTTCAGATGTCAGCCTTTCCTCCGGATAGAGCAGGTAGGAAATGAAGTTATGTTTCTTGGTCAGTATAAGAGCACAAGGACCTGGTTTCAGTCTCTTTTTATAGAAAGCAACTGAATTGCTCAAAGCAGCCATCTGAGAATCCTAGAGAAAACAGAAGACTAAATGAGGAAAAAGATGGGAGAAAGCTTCAAGTAAGAAGCAAAAACTTAATGGTATATATTAGATACGTTACTTCAGCATGTCTTCTCCTCCCTCTCCTTATACTCAGTGACATAAGAAGCTCCTTAAAGCCAAAAGGAACCATAATCCCTAATTTATTTTATGAATCTGGCCTGTATGAATCTAGTATTCATAAATAACACCCAAGTAAGGCTTTATAGAAAATGTTTTCCTCTACTTTTTAATAAAATCTGAGACCATAAATATGCAACCCACAGCAAAATTTTATTCCAGCTATCGCTGTTGAAAACAACTCAGAAGGTAGAAATGCAGCTCAATGGTTCTATCCCTGATGCTCTTTCTAGGTGGAAGAATTTTGCTCATTTATAAATGGGTGGAAAAATTCCAAATTCCCTTAACATGAATGAAATCTAATAGCAGGAAATCTTTCTTGTTCACAGCCTAAGGCACATCAGCTGGTGTCTTTTCCTATGTACTTGTGCTATGTATACTCCTCCAGGCTGTCTGAAAGTCCTTCCTTTTTGCCCATACTCTAATATTGTCCAGCAAAACCTTCCATCCCTCTCTTTGAAATCTCTCCCTTAATTCACTTGATTTTCTGTCCTTCCTCTTGGCTGATCTGAAGCTGAACTGCCGTTGTTACTCTTGGCAGCTGCAGTGAGGCTTGCTGGAAGCTGAACAATATTTATATGATTTCTACTTAACTGTGTACTTTTTGGATATGCTCAACTGAGTTAGAAGCCAGTTATATTAAAAAATAAAAGTCATTTATGAAACTGGGAATTGGAGCCTTTTAAAACGTTAAACCAAATCCCTGTTCAGAAAGGGATGGAGTAAATATAACTTCATAACCAAATCCCAAAGGTTGAATTTTTTCCATTTTGTTTTTTTTTTAAGCTATTCTCTTGCTTCCTTCCAAGAGAGGTAATATTTCTTTTCCACAAGAGAGAGTGTTTGTCTATGGCAGTATTCAAGGATTTTAATGATCTTAACATTAGACAACATGGTATGTGAAGGGACCTGTTATTTCTCTTGGGTCCTCTTACAGAATTTTTGCTTCATTCTTCGCACATTTAATCTCCTGCTCATTTTGGCTGAGAATATCTCATGTAACCATGTTTAAGTCAATATTTGAGTCTGCTCCAGAAAGCACAGGAAAATGCCAAAATTTATTTTGTGAACTTGAGTTGTCATTGCTGGGGAGGGAAGTTTTGATATCTCCTTTTGGTCCCTGATACAGATGAAACTTCTGGATGCTGGTGATTGGCTGCTTCAGGGATGTCAATGCAGTGCTTTAAGGGAAACAGAGTGGAGAGTCATCTGAAGGATGGTATCTCCCTCTGAGAAGCTTTGAGATGGTGCAGTATCATGTGGAGCCACAGAAAAGTTATACCTGGATGGCAGAGGAATTTACTGCCATGTTGTCTACAGGTGAATTGACTGAAATTTGCAGTAGTTTGTTTTTCTCAAAGACTTCAGAAACTGGAATTTTATGTGAGACTGGCAGCTTTTATTTGAAAATACATCATGGCATGTTTTTAACTGTTGCTCTCTTCCTATCTACTGACAGAAGAAACATGTGATGAGTGAAACATGAAAAGGACAGGAGGCAACTAAAACAAGCAAGCATCACGTTACTTTTTTGTATTTAAAATCCTTGGGTTTTAAGCCTGTTATGTGTATTCTTGGAACCAGGCCCAAGGTTTGTGAGCAGGGTGTTGGCAGCACTGCAGCTGACATCCTTCTCTGTGCATCATCCTACATTCTCTCTGTTTCAATCTGACACACAAATTTTTAAAGTCAAAGAGACCATTATCACCACCTGCAGATCACAAATGAAAGAACTTCACTCAGTAATTCCTGAACTTACTATTAACTGTATAATGGTAACTGTATAATGGAATGGCTGCTAAGATACAGGTGAAATACAGACCGTGACTGTTTGGGATTGGAGTAGGAAAAGAGAGCCAAAGAGCCAATCCTTTGGATATATACCTGACTGTCCCCTGTATATATTCCTGTAAACCAAATATATGCATTGGAATGTGTTTTGACTGGAAAGTGTTTTTCCTAAAGCTATAAAATGACATATAAAATAGGATTGTGTTGCATAAATGGAAACATTAGGAGGCTTAGAAAGCCATTTGGCAAGCAAATGTGTGGAGTTCTATTTTATAGATCTCTCCAATGTTATTGAGAAGCTGACATCTAATAAAACTTAATTCCATAACATTAAAATACTCACTTATTTGCCATGGCAAAAGCTCTACTTTGTGGGAGAAAAGGGTGGAGGGGAATACTCCTGGTCACTAGGCAACATGTTGCCACATTTCTACATTAGTGCAAATGAGACATTACCGGGTGCGTGTGGATGAAATATTGTGATTACAGGAGGAGCTTTCAGCTTGCAGAAGTTATCATATGCAGATAAAATACGAAAAGAACGGCAATGAGAGCATTATTAATGTGATGGGAGAAAGGAAAGCTGTGACACGCAAGACTCTAAAAGGCTGCAGTGCTCTCTAAAGGGTTACAGCCAGGCGCAGCCACTCCTGGCTGTGTTGCAGAGAGCATTGTTAGTTCTGGTCTTGGGGGGGGGAGGGGGACAGGCTACACAACAAAATCTAGCTACATAAGGCCTGAGGATTTTGCTGGTGAAAAAATGTAAAGAATTGACTTGCTTTAGCAATGGGAAAGTCCCTAGAGCTGAAGGGCTGGTTTGAAATCAAAACAAATTGAGCTGAAGGGTAGTAATCACTGTGAAAGGGTCGACCCAACATTTCACAGAATCAAAGAATCATACGATGCAGAAGGTTGGAAGGGACTACAACCTTTCTGGACAGCCTGTTCCAGTGCATAGTCACCCACATGGTAGATATTTTTTTTTTCTCATATTCAGGGGGAACTTCCTGTGCATCAGTTTCTGCCCGTTGCCTCTTGCCCTAGTGCTTGGCACCACCAAGAAGAGCTTAGATCTATCCTCTTGACTTTCTTCCTTCAGATACATGTGCACATTGATGAGCTCCCCTCTCAGTCGTCCCATCTTGAGGCTGAAAAGGCCCAGCTTCCTCAGCCTTCCCTCATAAGAGAGATGCTTTGATCCTTTAATCATCTTTGTCATCTCCACTGGACCCACTCCAGGAACTCCATGTCTCTCTTGTCCTGAGGAGCCCAGAACTGGACACAGCACTGCAGATATGGCCTCACTAGAGCTGAGTAGAGGGGCAGATCACCTTCTTGTCATCCATGTAGATAGAGAAAGCCTCCAGAATGAGGCTTATCTGAAAAGGTGATGGAGCTGACTGGCCGGTAGTTCCCTGGGTTCTCCTTCTTGCCCTATTTGAATACTGGAGTGACATTTGCTTTGTTCCAGTCCTCAGGCACCTCTTCTGATCATCACAACCTTTCAAAAGTGATCATGAGCTGCCTTGCTATGTTGTCCACCAGCTCTCTCAGCACTTGTGGATGCATCCCATCAGGCCCATGCACTTGTGGATACCAGGTTTGCCTGGGTGTTCTCTAACCCAGTTTTCCTCAACCAAGGAAAACTCTTTCTTCCAACATTAATTTACTCTGATTTCCTGCATCAGAGATTCCTGAGGACTGGTCTTGTCAATAAAGACCAATGCAAAGAAGGCTTCAGTAACTCTGCCTTCTCTGCATCCTCTGTTACCAGAGTCCCCCTTCTGTTTAGTAACAGGTCCCATTATCCTTAGTTTTCCCTTTTGTTATTGTTGTATTTGAAGAACCCCTTCTTGTTTTTCACATCCTTGGCCAGATTTAATTCTAGATGGGCCTTGACCTTCCCTGTCTCATTTCTAACAACTTCTCTCTATTCATTCCAAGTGGCCTGACCCTGCTGCCATCTCCTGTGTGTTTCCTGCTTACACTTGAGTAATGGCAGGAGATCTTTATTCATCTGCACAGGTCTCTTGCCCCCTTTGCCCAATTTCTTGCTCATCTGGATGCATCGTTCTGGATGCATCATTCTCTGAGTCTGGAGAAAGTGATCCTTGAATATCAATGAGCTTTCTTGAACCCTTCTTCCCTGCAGGACCTGTTCCAATGATATTCTTCCAAGAAGAGGCTAAAATTAGCTCTCTTGAAGTCCATGATTGTAATCTCACTTACTGCCGGGCTTCTTCCTCACCAGACACTGAACTCCACAATCTCATGGTCACTGCAGCCAAGGCTGCTCCCAGCCTTCACATCTCCAACAAGGAGATGTTAGTATGAGGTCAAGCAGCACACTATTCCATGTGGGATCCTCCACTACCTGTGTCAGAAAGTTGTCATCAATTCTTTCTAGTTAAAGTAGGAAGGATTTATTATAGTCATGTCTATAACTTCTGGGGTTTGTGGCTCATTCTCAGCTTATGTTGCTGAAGATAACATTCCACATTATCATGCACCTGATATATGCTACTTTGTGTATTATTTTGATGATTACATGGTGATAGCAGATTCTCTGTAGTAGCAAAATGTCAATAGTATTTATACTTACAAACATATCCTAGCCCATGAAGAAAAATGCCCATGAATTATCTCCTTTGTCTAGTTGCAAATGCTACAGTAGTTATTAAATTAAACAGTAAATTAAATTAAATTCTATTCTAAATTAAATTAAATTAAATTCTAAATTAAATTCCTGTTGAGGGAAAACATTATTTACTGGTATTTAAATTTCATCATGTTGTTTTCATATAGTCTTTACTCAGTTTACATTTTTTTGCATTGGTGCCAAAACTACCATTTTGGAGATCCACAGTGCTTAACAGCTTTGGATAGCTGGCATAACTTTAGCTTACAAAATTAGTATTTTTCTTCTCTCCTCAAACTATGAGTCTAATTTCAATTTCTGTACGTGGATCCATTGTTAACCAAATAGCATACAAACTCAGTGATACACTTGTTTAATCACAAAGGAATGATGCAGAACTGGGAGCCACAGCTCTGAACATTTAAAATGATTTTGCTGGAAGTATCCATGCAGCATCTAGTTGTGGCTTTAATCTCTTCAGAAGCATGTGTTCAACATGTTTTTTTAAGGAATGCTAAACTATCCTTTTCCTATTTCTGGGGAAAGTGTGTGCATGCCTGCTTACACTCTTGACCTGGAAGGGTTGGAGCTGTAGATCTTCCATTGCTGGAGGTAGGTAGGGAGCCAGGGCTGCAGAAAACTGGGAGCCTGGTTGAGTGACCACCTGGGATCCAACAGATTCCTTGCACAAACAGTCAGAATGGTGGTGCAGCAAGCCTTGCAGACTTGCAAGTAGGTGACTACGGCCAGCAAGGCTCAGTTTGGAGTAATGTGCATATTGGTGGTGCTTTGCGTTACTTTTTAGCCTTCCAGTTGCATGGGTGTGTGTGGTTTTAGATGATGAGGAAGCAGTTAATCTAGCATTATGTAAAATATGGTAGTAATGATAACCATAAAAACTCACCATTGTTTCTAATTTGATTAGAAGTTAGTTCTTTTTTTTTCTTGCAGACATGCTTTTTATGGTAGAGCTAATGTGCTAGAGAACCCACTAGAGACCTAAAGAAGCTTTTCTTATAGTTGTGTTCTTACATGGTTAGTTGATACTGTATTCCTTGGCTTAAGTGTTGGACTTCAATTATCAGTCTTTCCTCTGCCACAAATGGAGTTATAGGATAGGGTAAAAGGGTTTTATTCCTGCTGAAAAACCGCATTGCTCTGTGCATTGAAGCGGTGTGGTGTCTCCCTACCTACTCTGGAGACAGAGAACACTCCCAGATGTGGTGTGTGGCCAACCTTTTGAACCTGTATGCTCAAACTTCTTGCCACAAGATCTGACCTGATGTGCCAAGGAGGGAAGGTAGCACTGCCTGAGGTACCTGGTGGTCCCATCATCTGTGGGGCTGCGTCTGACCTCTCCTCCTGTATCTCAGCTCCTTTACCTGCTTACCTGCTACAAACTGGCAAAGAGACCATTAGCACTGAGGGTGGCTTACTGCTTCCAGGTATTTGTCTGTGTTTACCTCCAGCAGAAACATGACTCTGAAGGAAGTTCAGTGAACTTTTCCAGAGAATGGCAGAATAACGGTGACAGAAACAAGAGCTGATATAAAGTAATAAGCATTAAATTTATTTGAGAGCCTGGATAGAAACCTTCTACCTTAATTTAGTATGAGAAAGTACATTTATAAGGATTTTCCAGGTAGCATCAAGCTCTTAAGATGGTGTAAAATGTTGACAGAGCTTAAGAATAGGAGGAGAGCTTTATAGTTAACATACTTCGCTGAAGAAATGCCAGTTGATTGATTTGATCTGCCACTGCCTAATTGGCTTTACATTTAAAATAGAGAATAAAATTCAATCTACCTGTCAGGCAAAAATGCCAGGTCTAAAAAGAAAACAGATCAGAAGATTGGGGTCTTTGAAATTGGGCAGGTATGATGGAAACAGGGATCGTACCTTTACAGGGGGACTGCTAACATGCTAGGCACCATGGGCAATAAAGCCGAGGAAGCTTTATGGATAATGAGAAAATTACAATCTCTATGTCTGTTCTTAACTGAGAAGCTTTGGGAGGTAGGCAGACTAAAAGTGCTTCAGAGATGCATCCCCCATAAATGGCTTATTCTATGCTGTCAATCATTTCATTTTTGTGCTTTACCTATGAAGCAGCCTATGCTGCTGTGATCAGGTTCAGGACACTTGATGAGTGTAGAACAGGCTTAATGTATTCTGACAGCTCCTGTGTTGAAAAGCATGCTAGCCATATAGAAAATTAAGCTATGTCAAGTAATTATGGACACTATTATTATGGCTTCGACAAAACAGAGATGGCTTACTCAAGGTGCATTTCAAACACAGAATAATCTTTCTTTCAAAACTGAGTTTCAAATACTTGATAATCCAGTATCTAATAATCCAGTCAATCATTAATTTAAGACTATTTTCAAGTTTGAGCATTCAGGAAATCTTGGTGACAGCACTCGCTTGTGAAATTCTGACACTCCTGTTTCTCATCTCTAGGCCCTGCAGATGATGACAAAACTTTCTCAGAACTCCCTAGTTTTCCACCTTTACCCACTAAGCCCTCTCTCCCCCATGAACCACACATTGGTGAAAAGGTCTGTTCTTTCATGAGCTTATTGGAGGATCAAGATTTAATTTCAGGAAATGTGTGGTTTTCATTTACTTTCTAATATGGAAAGGATCTAGATATGTTCTGTATGCCTTTGAAAATCCTATTCAAATGATCTCCTGCTTGGGCAGCTCCAAAAGCTCAGCATGTACAAACACAAACTCAGAACTTTTTAGGGGTTGAAAGCTGCTGCCCTGCTCTGTTAATCCTTTAATCGCTGAGCAGAGAACATCTGAGCACTGTTTCCCAACCATTGATTTGAACTACAGAGCAAAACTCACAGATCCCCCCGAGACTTGCATCCATGGATCTGAACCCATCACCATCCTGGTGCAAATATATTCTGAATTATTAGTTTCATTTCTCTTTGTACATTACCTGAGAAATGATACAGTTCAACATCTTCACTTAATGTTTTCAAGATCTTCCCAGTCACTCAGAACTAAAGTTGCTAATATTAATCAATCCCTCTTAGCAGCTTCTCCTTTTTCTCTCCTATTACAGCTGTTTTGGAAGTGATTTGTCTCCTGATGTTATGGTTTTGAAGTGTTTGTCTTTTTCCAGTTCACCATGCACTAGAAGTTCAGTGTGCTGGATTGTCTCTAGGTAACATCATCAGTGCATACTTTGATTTTGCTGTTTATATCAAACTGAGTGGCGGAAAAAATGATCCAGAAACATTTTCTTATCAGATTCTTGTTAAATGACATTGGCTCTAAATGCAGGTAGCAAGAATTGTCCATCCTACAGATTACATGACTGTGGTCAGGAAAAAAATCCATTCTCAGCTAGTGCTAAATTCTTGTTTTCCTCTCGTTTATAGAATAATTAAAAAATAAAAAGCCACTAGTAGCATACAGTTCCTTATGTATCTCTGCAGGAGGCTTGTGCTTCCTCCATCTGAGAACGAGCTGTAGGACTGGGAACCAGATGTTATGATGCTGCTGTTCCTCATCTTCTTGTTAAACCCTTCATCTTTGCAGTATTCTGGGAAAACAAAATTGAATGAAAAGGTCTGTTATTTTTTGCTCAGACATTAAGCTCTTCTCCTCAAAGCAAAATTTTGCTTTGTGGTGCACTAGAGGAAGGAGGAGGAGGAGGAGGAGTGGCTCTGTAGTTCAGAAATGTGCATGATGCAAGAAAATCATCTGTCATTCCAGTCCGTGCTGTGTGTAATTCTACTTCTCCCCGAGACTCATATGATCCTTGCAGCCTTCTCACTTATATGTTCCCAATTCAGAATCAGCTCCACAAGGACTGTCTATCTCTGGGTGGTCTGATAAAGGGACAACAGCTTTCTACTAGAATATAAGTAATGGAGGGGTTGCCTTTACTCTGTCTGTAGACTTCTGTTCTTTGCTACTTGGGGATGAACTCTGCCAGGATGTGCTGACAGTCATTCCTCTAGAAAACTTAACTGCTCAAGAGTTAATTTAGGAGTTCAATTTTGGGTTTAGGGAGTCCATTACTCCTTAAAGTAGCTGTAACATGCTGACTTTTGCAAGTGGTGCACTTTCGTAGCAAGGATTTCACTTCTGAATTGCTGTCTTGGTCATGGGTGATTTCAGTTTCAGTAACAAGTGTATAAAGCCTTTCTTTTGGGGAAAGGTTACCATGGTTTATAGTTAAAGAGAAGTTCTCAGAGTACTTTGGGAAAAATAAACCCTCATCTTCAGGCTCTACCTGCACCCACTTCCAATATGCTGTCTTTGAGCACCTTGGGCAATAAGATGTTCTGCCCTTAATTTTCTCAGGAAATGCTTGATAACTTTTGAGGGATAAGGTACTCTACAGGAAAGTACTTTTACTTTTATGGATGGCTCTTATGACTGCTTATTTAGGAAGGCTTTATGGCACCTTGACTTGACAAATCTCCCCATATTGGAGGAGGGCTAATCAGTAGTTATAAAGATCAGTTATCCAGCTTGTAGCATATAGCCTTTGAGTCAGAAGTCTTCATCCTAATGATAAGCAGTTTGAGCTCCACATGGTTTCCACAGTGAGCTGTTTGTTTCCTGCTTCAACAGCTCAGGGTTGTAAATGGTAGGTGATTGGAAAGAGAGTCTTAATGATAAAGTGTTTAGGCAACTCGCGTCCATATCCTGAAGTACTGTATCAGCTGTGTAATGTGTGTGCTATTCATTCAGATCTTATGTATTCTGCACGTCACTTGCAACTTTATTGTGGATATGTGATAATATACCCCACCCTTGGCATGCCAATTGTATATTCAGTGCTTCTTGTACAACAGTGTGAGCTTTACAACATAGCAAGTTTATCTGCATTGAAAGTTTGTTCCTCCATGATAGTGCATCTCTGAAACAAGTGGGTTAAATATTTATCCTTCATTTTCAGCCACTTTGGTAAAGGTATCTTAAGGGAAACTGAGCAAAATGAAGGAATTCAAAACACATACTATACTATTCTAAATAGCTGCGAATTATATTGTCTCTCCTGGCTAGGTGATAGGCTATACATATGCCTTCCTGTGGGCACCACGTTTTCCCCAACACATACTGGAACAAGTGCACGCTGCACTGGTGCTGTGAGCCAATCAAACTTTTGTTCAGTTTGGCAGCTGATAAGCATCCTGTCAGTTTGGGCACTGATGAAAGTTATTCACCATTTACAGCCATCAAATTCTGCAAGTTGTGCCTACGCTCCCTTTTGCAGGATAGTCGGCCTTTGTTTCTCTGTGTGCCAGAGGCTGGGCAGAAGGAAAAGTACCATTTAGGTTGGCATGTAGTGTATGTTATTCCCTGTGGGATCTCAGAAGGGAAAGCACAAGATGTTAATTAGAATTTGTCCTGTCAGATACAGACTGAATTTATTAGAGATTATGGACTGTGAGGCCAGAAGGATGCAGAGCTGTGTGGAACTGCTGTATGAGAAACAGATGTGGTTATGGTTTTATGCCCTGCGTGTGATTTGTGCACAGCTTGACCCAAAACTGAATGGAAGCAATTGTATGGGCAGGGTCTCCCATACAGGGGAAAAGCAGTTATATGGTCAAACTCCCTTCCCCAAACCAGCAGCAGAGTTAAAACATGCAGCTCAACACACAGCCAGCAAATGCTCGTGCTCCTGCTGCTTGAGAAAGTTGACTCTGCTCACCTTTCCACAGGAGACTGGTAGGACAGATTTGTCCAGACCTTGTCCATCTCTTCCAGGAAAGGAGTCAACAGCTGGCCCTGGAGATGTAGTCCTGCAGAGATCAGCCCAAGTCACAGCTGCTTGTCCTCCCATGGCCCAAAACAGTAATGAAACTGCATAGGTTTGAGAGGGGATCCATGCAGCATTAATTAAGGCAACCAGTCCATGGCAGCAGACTGCCTGTCCCTGGCTTCGTGGGGCTTCTTTGGCCGTAAAAAAGTGTCTGCTCTTCTTGTTTTCTTTCCCAGCTGTAAAACTTTATAGCACTGTTCTTTCAATCATGGTGTTTATTTGACAGGATATACTAACAAACAGGAGCCCTGTTACATCTTCTTACTAATTCTGTTAAAACAAAACAAAACAAAACAAAAAATTACCACCTCAACAAATTTAAAAAGGTAGATAATTTTTCCAGGACTTGTGGTAAGTGTAGAATTTCCTTTTCCCTTCAATCTCTGCAGAAGGGAGCTATTTCTTGAATCAGAGGAATGTCTTGGTAATATGGTGTAGAGACAGATTTAAAATTATGGTTAAAAGGGATTGCTGATGTGTTACACCAAATTTTCTTTGTGTTGGGTTTAGCAAATAAAGTTCACCACAAGCTGTAGTAAGAATTGTGTTGAATTGAAGAGTTGTAGTCACAGAACTGTCATTCACTTCTCTGAAGACAGTATGACCCTAAAAGTTCCTTCTGTGGTATGCTCAAAATCAGGTTTTGAGTGAAAAGATAATGTATGGACTTGGTTACTTTTTGATTGTTTTGTTCAGCACTATCATTGCTACACTGGCTATCTTGTGGGGGGTTTTTGTTTGTTTGTTTATTTTGTTTTGTTTAATACACTATAAATAACATCAGATATGATGAAATGGTGGGCTCTCTTTTCTCTGCATATCACCTGGAAAATAAGATCTATTAATACCATCACAAGATACCATCCCTCTCCTGAACAGCAGTCAGAAGGAACAGCTGTGTGTTATTTCTGCCTCGGGTTGGAGCTCATTTCAATAAGCTGAGATTGGCTACATTTTCCAAGACTCTGCAAGCTGGCTCATTTGTAACAGACATTCTTCAGAGCTCTCGCATCTGTCAAACCTCATACAAATCCTCCCCTAGAGGAAGCAGATGTTATAAAGTTATAATTTAGATGTTTGTTTTGCCTCTTAGAAGAATTCTGGACAGCAATCACTGTGGTCTGTTAAACATCATTAGCAAATGCAAATTTCTGATGAACCTGTATTAGTTTGCAAGTGATTTTTGTAACACCTTTTCACCTCAAGTATTAGACCTAGGGGAATAAAAAGGCAATATACTATTACAAACATCTAGAAATGAATAAGCTATAGATTCATGCACAGAGCTGAAGCATGCTCACTGAGTTATAGTGCTATAAATATATTGCTGCAGTCATTAGGAGTGTTGACTAAATGGAGAAATCCGGATAGTTCTGTCTAACCAGTGTTAGATGTGTGAGCACTTTCCAGAGAAGACCTTTCCTTCCCTTTTTTCAGGTTGGCTTTTTGGCAGTCTCATGCTTCCTGGTGCTTACTTTAGTGGTTCTGCCTTCCTAGGGGTGTTAGAGCAGATAAGAGCATCTGCCTGGCAGTCTGAGGGGCTTGTTGCTATTCAAGTGGTCTGCAAAGCTCCAGAGGGAGATCTGGTCATTGTATATTGGGGCATGGATTGGGGAGCATGGTCTCTGTTTGTGTGTGTGTTTTCAGAGTTTGTTCTGTGAGTGCACTGTGTCATATTGGTTTGCTTTTAAAGGTCATATGACAAACAGTAGTAGTAGGGAATGGGGGGAGTCTGTTAATCTCGACCTGGCTGCTACCCTTCAGGGATTAAGCAGATGAGCAAAGTATTTGTTTCAACTAGCTGGAGTTCAACACTGCAGTTAGCAGGATGGCTCTCTGCTGAGGTAGGTTGAGAGGGATGAGGCTATTTTCATGCAACTGTCTGATTTCCTCAAAGAGCAAACTCTTAACAAAAAACGTGAAATACAGAAGAGGTTGCACCTATTTTGTCCTGTGGCAAATGTAGCAACTTGTAACATACTTTTGAAAATATCTCGAAGATGTTAGAAACAAAAATGCCAAAATGTGTTGAAGTCACACATTCCTGCTCTGGATGCAGTGAAATACATGCATTCATTAAAAAGCATATGCTGCACACACAGCCCAATTATTACACTACTTTTGCACTCCAGGCCTTGGTGTACTGAGAGAAGGTCATAGGGCAGATTTTAATGAATTAAAAAAAGTTCTTTTTGCTCATCTCTTCTAAAATACCATACTGTTGTTGAATCTGATCTTCTCTACTTTTGCTTTTAAAATCTTAGAAGATAGAGAGGTTTTTTCCAAGAACACAACCTCTATATTTTTCTTAAAATAATGATAAAATGTTCTATCTGTTCACATGCTGAATTATCATAGACATTTTTCAAAAATAATTATGGTCTGTGGCACACTTTATTCTTAATTAACAAAGAAAGAGTGCTGCTATTAACTGCCAACACATTTTGATGTGGGGAAAATTGATTATCCATGCTACAGGAGATGAACAGGTCAGATTGTCAGCTGAGATAAGCCATCAGAACTGCAGCTGTTTCTCTTGTCCCTAGTTTAGTCTTTATACTAAAATAGTTTAAAAGAACCTTTTTTATTCAAGAAATGTTTCTCTGATGGATGAGAAGTGAAGCTAAAAGGGTATTGGGCAGAATCTACCCTGTTTTGCTCTGTTGCATAAGTCTGAGCAAGCTACCTTAAGCTCTCTCTGACTGGGATTTCCCCCCAGCAAATAATCCTGTCACATCTAGTTAGGCAGAGCTCTTTTGGGCTGAGTTTATGGTGCTTTTTTCAGGGTGCTCCATCATACCTGATCACACACTGCAGGTATCCAGTCATCAGCACTCTCTCAGGTTGGGAACAATCATGCCAAAGTGGGGAATTGTCTCCCCAGGGAGATGAATGAAGCTGAAGGAGGGATAACTAGGAAGAGCAGAAGGTAAATAAATTATAGTGTATGAGGTCAGCTTACAGTTTTGGGGGATACAGGGTTTAGTGAGGCACTTAATCTCACCATAGCTGGTTATCACAAACTGCAACTGAAATTGTTTTGAAGATGCAGAGGCTGTTCTGGTCAGCCATGTACTTGGTCTCCCACACAACTATCCATCGTGGAGCATCCATCACTGTCCAGCTGTAGCTGTCTGAAGCTTTTCCAGTTGCTGCCTCACAGAGCAAGAGTGTTTAGGACCATGCAAAACATTAACCTCACCCAAATTTTTTCTCTATGTTGATTCTGAAGATTAATTGTCCCATTTGCTAAATATATGCAACAAAAATTGACCTGATATTACTTTCTGTTCTTCTCACTTCAGTTCCAGTTACACATGATGTTATGACTTTCCTGGGGAATTAAAAAAATCTTCTACTTCAGGTTATTTGCTTCTTATATTGGCACTCAGACATCATGATCAATTCACTTTACATACTATCTGGTATTTTACCAGTTTATTATTCCTGAAATGTGCTTGATAAAGAGAACTGACAATATAGGTTGTCTGTTTGCAGAATGGATTGACAAAACTTTTAATGGTTCCTGGAGTCTGCCTCCATTGCCTAATGGCAGAATTTATTTCCTTATCTTTCAAATATTCCTTTTAGGTGTATATTGCACTCTGCAGCATCCCAGAGTTTTAGAATCATGTGGGAGTGAATTCTAGAAGATCACCGTATTTTTAAAATTATCTTTTAAGCAGAGAGAATTAAATCATGGTATTTTCTTTATAACTGTTTATCTTGGCTTTTTCTTTCCCACTGTGAGGTGAATATTATTCTGCATTATGAAAGATACCAGAAACTCCTTGGACCACACAACGGGGCTGGATACACCTTCGTTCTACAGACTCACAGCTGGTGAGAGGGGAGGCAGGCAGGAGAAAGTGATCAAAATCGTAAATGAATTAACATTTCCCAAAGGAATTAAGTTAAGAAAGGCTTAAAGTTGTAGAGGTGCAAAGATATAGGAAGGATAAATGTGATTAAATCAAGCCCTGGCCCATGCCTTGAGATAAATCAGGTCTTTTCTGAGGCAGCCTCAGAGGGTCCACTCAGATAATGGAGAATCCCCAAACAAGTAACTTGAGGAAGGCTTTTCTTCTTAAAAAGGTGTTAAAAGGATAAATTTGAGTAAGGATTGGTCTCTGGTACAGCTGTCAGGTAGGTGTTTGTAAGCAGTGAGCACTTAGCAGGATAAAACAAGCATTCCTAAGAATACAGCTACATTAGCGAACAAAAGGATGTGTGACTGTCATGCTGTGATTAGTCTTGACAAAATCATACTTCATCAGCTGCTTGCAGCATTTTGTAATGCATTTACCTGCTCTGTTGTTTGTACTCATGAGTACATCTGCTCCACCACATAGGTGCTAGTGATGCTGGGAAACCATCCCTGAAACACCATAACTACTTGTGGTTTCTTTCTGAGGGACTTGATGTATTTTTCTAGAGCACATGCCATAGCCCCATTAAGCTCCTTGACATCTCACTATACCAGTTCTGCCTTGTTCTCTGAGCTCACATAGACACATCCAAATTTGTTTTAAACTCATTGTTTGGGAAGAGATGGCATGTCACCTTGGAAATTTCTGCTTGGCCACCAGTGTGGATACTCCATCCTTACCAACCCTGTGTGCAGGGGGACTCTGGCATCCGCACTAGCACCATGTTGGTAAGGTTTGTGTGTTCCTACATCTGCACAACAGCTTGTTTGGCTTCACAGATTCCCCCGATCCTCTTTATTCAAAGCAGGATTTAATCTGCTCTGGAAAACTCATTTCTAGTGCCCAGGTAGCTAGGCAGTACTGAGCTCTGGTATGAATATGAAATCCCAAGCACTTGTATTAGCCATTTAAGGATGGAGATACACATCCTAAGGACACATAGGTCTGCAGTGTGGCTAACGCATGCCAGGAGCAGCATTATCGTGGCTAAGAATTTTGTATCGAGGTCTTAGTGCAAATATGGGTTAATACGCTTCCTCAGTCATACTTCTGTATGCATTGGCCGAAAGAGAAAAGTTGACTGTGCAAAATGGGCATTGTTTAGCTAGAACCAAAAGGAAATAGTCTGTCCCTGACATTAAGATTGTCATCGAACATTTATTGGTTTTAGGAAGCAATTTTCAACTTCGTTTAATATGCCAGTCAAAGAGGGAGTTGTGGGAGATAGGTACTGATACTATAAAGCTTAACTGTATGACTGAATTGGGGTCCAGGTGTCTATTTCATTACTTAGTTCTCAGATAAGTGCATGTTCCTCCATGTAGGTTGTTAGTTTGTTGTTTATGTATCTTAAGCGATAGGTACATCAGCTTTCTCTCCCTGGGAAAAAGTTTGCAGAGAAAAATGCATTATTTATTGATAAGCTGTACGCATCACAAGCTCTCTGAAAGTTTGTCTTCCTTGACACGTCTTTAAGCAAAAACATACCTTTGTTTTCCTTTTGCAAAATGCCTGTGTCTGGCTGCACCAGTGGGAAATCTGCAGAGTGCTTTAAGTAAGGTTCAGCAAGAAACTACCCAGTCACCACCCAGAGGAGGAGCACTCTGCAGTACTAGTGCAGCAAGGAAAGTGCAGTTGAACCCACAGCGTTACTTGCTTGCAGTTTTGTTGTGAAGCAGCAGCAGTTTTCCACTGAGTCAGAATAGCTGCATTATTTGTTATTCGTTCTTCCCGGTAACATGCTCTAAAATACTCAATATCATTAGAGTGTGATTACAGTAAAAAGAGCAACAGCATCAAGTGAGATCTGTTCAATGAATGTGGTTCTTCTGTGCCTTTAAGTACTGCTGGTTACTGGACTGATGCTGACACACTGCACAGTACAGAAAAAGCTTTTCCTGCACTGTAAACCCCATGTAGTATTTCTTGTTTGTTCTCATTATTGCTGTTAAGCATGGCAGCTGGCAGCTCCAATCAATATCAAGGCCCTGTTATGCTATTGATTATGTAAGTGCATTGTAAGGGACCAGTCCTCAGCCAAGGAACTCACAGGACAGCAGAACTGGAGCAGCGACTGGACCAAAATGATCCAACAGGCAACTGGCAAACCCAGAGCTAGTGTACAGGTGTCTTGGAAAGCAAGTAACTTCTGTCTTCTGCTTTTGAAGAATGTGGTCTGTTGCAGATGACCCAGTAAAATGAACAGGCAAGGGTAGAGAAATGAGCAAACTTGTGAATTTTCATCCAGGAATGAGTCTGGAGCAAGCTGGAGGTTGAAAACTGTTTCTGCAGGAAAACTCAGCCAAATCATTGCAAATGCAAGGAAATGAGTGAAAATCATGACATGTTTTCTGGCATGTTGTAAGGCTGTGAGAGTACTCAGTATGCCAAGTTAATAAGACTTGTTAGGACTTTGCCCAGCTCTCAATGAAAAAATCTGACATTTTTGAGATAATGTGGCTGCTACCAGAAAGTAAAGCTATAATAACTGTGAACCAGGTCTTTAAATGTATTCTGATATTCACGTCTTCACTTGGTAAATTAAATAATAAATCACCATGTCATTGAATTTAGGTGGAAATACTCGTTTTCCTCTATTTCCTGTTCAATTGAGACTCTTTTTCAACAAAATGTTTAAATATCATCTGTGTGGGAGTTCATCCTGAAACAAGTTTTTTTAATTTATTTATGTGAGCCATTGAGACAGTGGTGTCAGCAACAACAGTGCTGACAGCAGCAGTGGCTATGGTAAATTCTGGGGGCCTGCATGAAAACATGCAGCCATCCAGGTCTCCACCTGCAAGGAATGCCAGAGCCTGGCACTGGTATTGGAGAGCATTAGAAATGAAAGCTGTGTGACCAGGCTGAATAATCTACTCAGCCTACTTGCAGAGCTAAAAAAAGAGGTAGAAAGGTTGTGAAATATCAGGAACTCGAGGAGAAGATAGACCAGTAGAACTGTGCTATGGCCTCCTTGAGACAAGAGCAGAGACCAGATAGAAACATGGACCATAAGGGTCCTGTATCTTCCCCCTGCCAGGCTGAAGGCAGTAGATCAGGAGGAAAGGGTGAATGGAGGCAAGTCATTGCTCAGGGCAACAGGCAACAGGTCCTTCTTGCCCACCTCCCCCTCCCAGGTGCCTCTGTACCATAGGTATGAGGCTCTAGATGTGGCAGGACAATCAATGGATGATGAGGATGAAGGTCCCTCTCCACCAGAGGTGTTGTCAAGGCCAGAAAGGTCTACACCTTGCATCAAGACCCATTCCACAAGGAATAAAAGAAGGATTGTAGTGTTAGGCAATTCCCTTCTAAGGGGAACAGAGGATCCAGAATGCAGAAAGGACCCTCCCATCAGGGAAGTCTTCTGCCTCCCTGATGCCTGGGTTAGGGATGTTGCCAGGAAACCTCTTAGCCTCATTTGACCTTTGGACTACAACATGTGGGCTGGTCCTCCATGTGGGTGGTGATGAAGTTGCAAAGCATAGTCCAAAGGCCATCAAAAGAGAGTTCAAGGATTTGGGATGGTTGGTGAGAGAATCAGGGGCACAGGTTATTTTTTCTTCTATTCTTCCAGATGCAGGTAGTGACAGTGAGAGACGCAGACAGACCCAGTGTATTAATACATGGCTCCATGTCTGGTGTTACCACCAAAATCTTTGCTTTCTTTGATAATGGGATGGCCTACATGGCACCATACTTATTGAATTTGGACAGGATTTGGCTCTATTAAATGAGGAAGAGGATCTTTAATCAAGGGTTGGTGGTGCTCATTGATAGGGCTTTTAACTAGACACAACAGGGGAGGGGGATATTATCAGGTTTAACAGTGATAAGATGTGGGATGACATTCCATCCCACTCAGTTCAACTCTGATGTTTGCTCTAAGTTAGATGAACTGTTGTGTGTCTGTTGATCTGCGAATCAAGCATAGATGCTTAGGCAAAGCAGCAACTTAAATTTATCAGAGTGATTTTCAAGCTTTTCTTGTTGCAAGAAAGAAACAGCAAGGCAACCTTTCTCTTTGGATTTTTGGCTTGATTTTGAAATGAGTGCTGATTTCCTGATATTAGAGAATATATTTGGAGGTACATTGCTTGTGATCCTGTTACTTTCATCTCATGGTTAGCTAGAGGGGTCAGATCAAGGAAGTGCCAAATATACCATTACCTTAACAGAGGAGTGTAGCGAACACCCCTGTGTCTGGTGCCTGTCTGGAGGAATTCCCCACACCTGCATCTCTTCAGTGCCTATCTGTTGCTACAGTGAATTAGAGCTTTCTGATGAGGCTCTCAGTAAATATAATTAGTTCAGGTCTCCCCAAAGTGAAAGGCTTTCTCATTTTTCTAACAAGAAAGACAGTGGGACTGTCTGTGAAGCTGGATAATAAATTATTAATTATTATTAATTGCATTATTATTATATGCTTACCTGGGATCCTCACTACCTCGTACTGATATCAGCAGACTTATTTTAAGCAAGTAGACTTACTTATGTCCATGGGACTTCTCCTGAGAGTAAGACTTTGCAAAATCTGATATCAGCACTTTAATAAATTAAGTCCCACAAACAAAAATATGCTTCCTGTTTGCAGGTACTGAACCTATGTACCAGATCCATGTCAGTGGGGAAATATGCCTGTCATTGAGCAAATGTTCTAGTCAGCAAAGCACAAGGATTAATGATGGAAAATACTAGATGAATGAGTATTATAAAAGCTGCCAAAGCTCAGACTCCCATATCAGTTACATTTTACCTTACACATCCCCTTGGTGTAGCAGTAAATTATTAATGCTGAAAACTGTTATTTCATTCATGAATAATTTAATATGGCACTAGATGGGTGATGAGTATGCAGTGTAGGAACAAAGGCAGTGACTCCTGCTGATCCAAGATGCTCTGTGTGCTGAGCAAGATAAACTCTGGATCATCTGTTGCTCATCCAATGGTAAGTAAGGAGAGAAGGGATGAATCCTGGATCCCTTCAAAGTGCGTCTGGCCTGTGCTGCTGAATGATACCAGGAGCTGTATCTGCAGAGAAAGTTTTAAGGAGTGACATTTAAGTGTGAAACTCCACGGGCAGTGTGTGTTTGTCTCAGCTCAGTATTGCATAGCACGTTCTCGGCAAAGGCTGGAAAGGGGGAACTGTACTTGCACCATCAAACTTGGGAGGCAGAAGGAAGAGCAGACTGAGTTCTGTGCCAGAGGCTGCTTCATATCATCTGGAGGGGAATTTGGAGTACCCTAGTGCTTTGCTTGAGTGCTGTGAACTGCTCTCTGGAGAACACTAACTGTCAGGGATCTCAAATATGTAGATGCCTCCACATAGATCCTTGAAATTCTTCCTGGTTCTTGCTTTTGTGTTTGCAATCCTTTTCTTTTCTGGAGCTGCTCAGGCAACAGAATCACAGAATCGGTCAGGTTGGAAGGGAACACCGATGGGCTCATCTGATCCAGCCTCCCTGCACAACAAGGATCATCCTAGAGCACATTGTGCAGGATTGCATCCAGATAGTCCTTGAATATCTCCAGTGAGAGAGTCTCCACAACCATTCCAGGCAATCTGTTCCAGGGCACGGTCACTTGCACAGTAAAGTTCTTCCTTGTATTCAGGTGGAACTTCCTGTGCATCAGTTTCTGCCATTACCTCTTGTCCTATTGCTTGGCACCACCAAGAGCCTGGCTCCATCCTCTTGACACCCTCCCTTCAGATACTTACAAACATTGATGAGGTGCCCTCTCAGTCATATCTTCTTGAATCTTCTTAACAGGTCCAACTCCCTCAGCCTGTCCTCATAAGTGAGATGCTCCAGACTCCTCATCACGTTTGTTGCCTTCTGCTGTACCTGCTCCAGGAGCTCCATGTCTCTCTTGCACTGAGGAGCCCAGAACTGGACACAGCACTCCCTATTTGCCTCACCAGAGCTGTGTAGAGGAGCAGGATCATCTCCCTCGACCTGCTGGCAATGTTCTTCCTAATGCTAATGGTATCCCAGGATACCATTGTTGTCCACCCGGACCCCCAGGTCCTCTCCTGCAGAGCTGCTTTCCAGCTGGTCAGTCCCCAACCTGTCCTGGTACCTGGGGTTATTCTTCTCCAGGTGCACGACCCTGCATTTGCCTTTGTTGAATTTCAGACAGTTCTTCTCTGCCCATCTCTCCAACCTGCCGAGGTGCTTCTGAAGGGCTGCACAGCCCTCTGGGGTATCGACCATTCCAGCCTTTTTAATCATCAGAGAAATTGCTGAGGAGGCATCTGCCCCTTCATCCAAGTCATTGATGAATAGGTCAAACAATACTGGGCCCAGTATTGACCCTTGGGGGACATCACTAGTGACAGGCCTCCAAGTGGACTTTGTGCCACTGATTAAGACCCTCTGGGATGTGCCAGTCAGCCAGTTCTCAATCCATCTCACTGTCCACTCATGCAGTCCAGACTTCCTGAGTTTGCCTATGAGGATGTTGTGAGAGAAATTGTCTAAAGCCTTTATGAGATGGAGGTAGACAATATCCACTGTTCTCCCCTCATCCATCCAAGTAGTTGTTTCATTGTCGAAGGTAATCATGTTGGTCAAGGATGATTTACTTTTAGTGAATTTATGCTGACTACTCCTAATCACCTTTGTGTCATCCATGTAGATAGAGATGGCCTCCAGAATGAGGTGCTCCATCGATTTCCAAGGAGGAATGGTTTCTTTAAGTCCATCACAATTCTGACTCTAATATTTTTGTTATAAATATAGCATTTCCTTGTCCCATGAAGTTGTCCCAAACCCTTGTTGAGCTTCTTAACCCCATGTGCACTAAAGTGAATTAGGAATATTTGGAGACTTGTAGTTGGAAGAAGTTGTCTGTCAAGGCAAAATATTAAGTAGGCAACACTACCCCGTGCTCTACAAACTATTCTGAATGTCATTTAGCATTGCAAAGTATTTGATCTCTGAGGATACAAAGCTGTGCTTAAAATGCAATTGTTTGGAGCACGTGCCTCTGCATCAGTCTCAGCACAAGAACACCATTAAGTGTCCTGAAGGGCTATTGATCGGTGCCACCTTCCAGTCCAGTCACCAGGGTGGGGTGCTGATTTAAGTTTTCAGGCTTCACTATCTTTTTAGATGTATCATGAAACACAGGGTAAATTATCAAGTTGCTGGGGTGATTTCTCTTTGTATGAGTTTCACAGCTTAGTTATTCCTTTTTGGAAGGGGTGGGAATGTCAAAGTGTTGGGGATGAAGGAAGGTTTCTCACTGTGATATGCCAATTAATTGGTTCAGGGCTGATCTGAGACTAAGTGTGTTTAAAGTATGAGAAGAAAATGAGGAAAAGGTTGGATTCACCATCATATTTTTTTCCTGTGGAGCTACTGATAGCTGTGCAGAATCTACATTTGAAGAACTGGGAGCCTGACTTTTGTGTGCAGTTTATTTTAGTATGATTTCAGGGGAAATAGGGGACCCACTTCACCTTCTCCTTGCAAAAAATGAGACCTTATCATGCATGTGTGCAAAAAGAGAGGTGAGTACTGGGAAAAGCTGCTTCCTTAAGTGAGGGGAAAGTGAGCCAAAATGCAGGTACTCAGTGTCTTCCTTCATCCTGCTATTCTCTGAATACTTCTACCCCCTTACTGTTGTTCTATCTGTACATTTCTTTACCTTGTGCTTAGCAATATTGAACATACATTTTGAGCAATGTCTCTATCTGTTTCCTATTGTCTTCAACAGGGAAAGAACATCTCCCCTAATTTCCTATCAAAGCAGCAATCCTTTGACTCTAGCATTGGAGAATGTTATTTTGATGCTCATAGCTTTGTTTGGCAGTATTTACACCTGGCTGAAGTTAGACTATGCTGAGAGGTTTTTCCTGACTTTGGTAATATTACTTACTTTTCCTAATGAAGAGGATAGATTTTGCTTTGCTGGCACTGTTCATAGTACATAATTCCATTGACTATGAGTGACTCTAAGCCACAGAGATGGGCTCATAAACAAGATATGGATGAGAAGACTAGTTGATGCCTTTTTTTAATTTGCAGAGATATGGTGAAGCTAAGTAAATTAAATGATTCATTTATGCTAATTTCACGTGCACACCAAATAATGCATGCTGCTTTTGTACTTGATTGTAATATCTCTAATTTATGGAGATTATAATGTAAAATCAGCAATACTGTGAATTGAGTAATTGCTGGAAACTCCATGGCTCTCAAAGTGAAAGGAATCTGCCTCATAGTGAGGCTATCTTTAGAAAAGAAAGAGAGGAGGGAAAAGGAAGGGTGGGCACATTCATGGCATAGTAAAAAATCTGTTTGAGTCAGACAAACAGTCTATAACCAGCTCACTTGGAAGAGAGCAGGATAAAATAAACCATCTGATTTTATAGGGAAAAACCAATCTGAAAAGAATTTTGACGTAACTGGACCTTATTAAGGCCACACAAAGATCTGTCCTGCTGCATCAATTAAAAAATACTTTTGTTTGCAATTCTTGTCTTATATCGGTATGTTAGAACGTAAGTCTGCTCTTGCTTGGTGAGAATCTATTTGTTTCCATGCAGTTACTGCACTGTTATAGAAATGTATCTAACCAAAATAGCCTGCTCACCTTAACCTGATCTCCACTTGCACAACAATTAAAAGCCTCATTGAGCCAGAGAGCTGCAACTGAAAGAGGTTGTGAGTGTGGCAGGTGTGAAGAATGACATCTCTTCCTAACACAGCTTGTGGACAGCATAAATATCTAGATTTTACCTTTGGAGTTTCTCACCATACTGGTAAAGGTTATTTAAGTTCACTATCAACAATTTTATGAAATATTTGATTGGAATGGTAATTTGTGCTTGTTAATTAGAAATCACATTGAAGCATCTTGTGACCTAGATATCAGGATAATTTACATGCAGAGGCCTCAGCACCCAGTCGTGTCATAAACTGAATGATTTTAGATGCAGCAATAATAAAATTGTAGTTCTTTCTGTTTGATATCTTCTGCCTTCTCATGTTTTCTCCTCTTCAGAAATATAAGTATTACTGATGCAGAACAAATCTGAAAATTACCAGCACAAGTCTGTGACAATTATATTGCTAGACCATTGCCAGTTTAATCCACATGTAAAACCTGCATAGATTTGTTTTTATTAATAAAAATGACACCACATTTTGAGGGCAGGAGTCTCCCATCCACAGCTTTTCCCTTCTTTTGTTATTTATATCCTAGGTCAAATAATATTCACAGTACCTTTTTGGATCACTGACAAGCATTTAGTGCAGAGACACAGAAAATTCTGTTTCAGAAAAATGAAGGTTCTTGTAATGGGAGCATTACAAATTGGTTTCTCTGTCTGTAAAATGCTCAGATGCTTCAACTTTCTCATAAAAACAGAGGCTTGTGAAGTGGAACTGATGTTAGTTAGCATGCAAATGCTGCTCTGAGCTGCTTGCACACATCTCAAGGAGTTGCTTGTGTTTATCTTAGCAGAGTGCTTAGAAAGGGTTCTCAGTAGCTTCATGCTCTGGGCTGAAGAGCAGCAAGTGGTTGATGGATGCAATGTTGTGTAGCCCAGGTGACTGATAGAGGAATCCTGGACGTAATCCCATCACAGGAAGGTCCTGTGAGAAAGCAAAAAATGTGGTAATGGTATCTGAGTGGCTACAGACCAATGCTACTCTTTGTAAATCAGTATGGTCAAGTCACCATTACAGAGGGAAATGTCACAGATGCTGTATCCCTTTACAAAAAGCACATTCCTTCTGGGAAGACCTGAGGAATGGAATTGAGTTCTTCTGCTGATGTTGCATTTTGAAAGGTGGATGAGGAAGTTTGAGAATAAGAAGGCAAAGGGGGAAACTCCTCCTTTCAAGATGCGGACTTTTTTTCCCAGCTATTAGTTCACTTTTTTTCCCTCCTGACATGGGAAGAAGAAGTTGAGCTGATTTCCATTTGAGCTGAGTGGTGAGGAGCAGAGAGGGTGTTGTACTAGAGTAGTTTTTCCAAGTAGACATTGGTTTCTCTGGTGTTAGAAGAAGCCAAACTCCTCCTGGCAGTCAGGGTTTACACCGTGCAGCTCTAGGAAGGTTGAGAAAGATGATTTAATGTGGTGTGGGATGCCACATGCAGCTGCCTTGGATGCAGAGACTCTGGATGTATGGACTTGCAGCTATTAAAATTCTTTGGAGATTTGCAGGGAAACTTTTGAATGAAGAACAAAGTTTCATATCCTTTATTTGAATCCTTAGTTTCAGTATCCATGTTATCATGTCTTCCACCCCTCCACCTCTTCCCTATTAAAAAGTCTTTATTTCATATTCTGAAATAGACCCAAGAGTGTTTACAAAAGGAGAAACACCATCTGGTAGGTGGGATTCAGAGAAAGTCTCTCTTATTAATTTTTCTGAAGTGGAAATAAAAGTGCCCAAGGGCTTGATCCAACTGTTCTGTTACCTTTTGATGATGCCCTGAAGTCTTAAACATAGTGTCTGCAGCACCTGGTTATAAGTATTAAACAGTCATATCTGCCACTGATTCTTTTATTTTATTTCATTTCAGTAATCAGTAAAGGAGTGCTGGAATACAATTGGGATGTTTAGAAAACAAGGCCCATTTAGGACAATTCTCATCTTGGGAATATTTTTAAAACCCAACTCCTGATTTCCAACAGTGTGTCTGAGACCAGTATCTGCCTGATTCAGGGCTGAGGCCATAACTATATGCAGGTCAGATTTTAGCTAATGTAAATGGGCACAGCTTGAGGGACTTGGCTGATTAATGCCATGTTGGTACCTCAGGTCTCAAGGTACGGCTTTCACAGTATTGTGGCTACATGTCTCCTGAAGCCTGAATGATGCATGAACAGTTTAATTCTGCCATAATTTAATTTACTTTAGTTTTTCTGATAAGGCCCAAAGTGGACCTTTGTTCTTTTACTGAGAACTAAATAAAGCTGAGTGGAACTGCTGATTCATAAAAAGAACAGCTGATTTAAGAAAATGTTAATATCTCGTGATAAAGTAGTCATTATCACGTTATGATACCTGACAGAAATTACCCAGTTTCTTTGCACAAAATTAAATGGAATTATCAGCCCATTAGGTTAGATACATTTCACAGTAGGAAAATAAAACCTAATGTTTATTTATCGATGTTTAAATAAATTGTAATTATCATTCCATGACAGTCTTGTACTACTGTAATTAAGCTTTAAAATAAAAGATAATTGGAATTAAGAGGGCTTATCTACATTTCATTTAGAAGTTATTGTTGAAGTCAGCTGTGGTAATGCACAATAACTTTCTGAAAACAGCATTAACCTGTTTGTACCATGGATTCCATGCAACGATGCTGACACTGTAGAGAAGAAATTTGTGTACACCTCACTGAGAGAGCCATAAGAAGAGAGCTGCATGTTTAGGGAAACTTTACACTGAACAGTGATATTTTTCTTCCTTTTCTTGGGATCAAGTGTCTTTTGAGACTGGATGCCTTTTGGGACAGAGCTCAACTTTGTTTTTCTCCTGGTCTTTGATTTCTGTTTCTTGCAAGAATAAGTTTTTCAGTTTTCATTTTTTTTCATCCAGTGTGGCAAATTGAATGATATGGATTGCTGGCTGTTTGATTCAGCAGGCTTTGCATACAAACCTTTGATTTGCCAAGAAAACTCAGAATTGGGTGAACAAAAGGGCCCAAATCTACTGCTTGGGGACTTCTAAATTCCTAAATTTGATGCAGACAATAGGACTGGGACCTTCAGTGGGGTGAATTTATATGTTAAATAGATATGGGGTGGATGTGGGGAAGGCCACAGGGAGAGAAATCAGCTCGCCACTCAGCAGGAGCAATATAGTAAGGGTAATGCATCAACTGCGACAGGTCTTGGCACTCCTCCCTGAACAGAGGCACGTCTGACTCAAGCGTTCCTTAAAGACTTCAGCAAAAGGATTTTAAAGGGACCGGGACTCTTCTCAAAATAGATGATTCAGAAAACACTTGGAACAAACAGTCTTCTACCAGAGGTATCAGTAAGTGGTGCATTTGGGTTCCCACCAGCAAAGGGATGTTCAAGCATGAGAAAAGTTGTAGCCTCTGGCTGCTTAGGTAAAAAGGATTCTTTTGAGACTGTGCCAGATACTGGGAAAGACTGTGATCAAATCTTTTATGCAGGTTGAGGTTTTTTTAATGTATTTGTCTTTTTTTGAAGGCTTAGAGAAGCATAATGTTTAGTTTTTGTTTAAATTTCATTTGGATATCAGGAATATTTTGCATAAGTAAGAGAAAGCAGCCATTCATGTACATCAGTCCTTTGTTTGAAGCTGTTTGTTCTGCTGGATTTGGGGTTGATCTTGTTTCTTTCCTTAAACTGCTCTATAATAAGAATCAAATTTGCCTAATTAAGGGCAATATTTATTTGAGTTCCTCCCCAAGCCCTTCAGTGCACCAAGGGAATAAACAGATCCATAGTCTCACAGGCAAAATGCATTCCCCTTGTGATAAGCTCCTTTGGTTTAGTTTTGTAGTGCACATGAATGCTGATCATATTTGAACAGCCTTGCATGTAGTCTTTATACTTGTTCTCTTTTCATTTTGAGTAGGATGAATTTTCCTTTTTCTTATGCCTGTCTCTTCCTCCTTGAGTCTGTGGGATTCCTGACACACTGTCAGGGCACAACAGGAAAGGTTCAAGTACCACCAAGTGCATCTTGAATATCTCCCACAATGAGTTGTTTGTGTTTCAGAAGCCTGATAGAGGCCATGGACATGGACAAAATTCTTTCACACTTTGAGGATCTGATGGCCTTGACCTGTTTTGTTAGAATAGCCAAGAAGTCACTTTCTGCTGTTTAGCTACCTGTAGCAATATCTTAATTTGAGGGGGACAGCCTATGCCAAGACATGAAGTCAGGACTGAGAAAGCACTGCATGCTGGATAGGGGTCAAAGTTAGCTTTAATTGCCCAGATTGGTGTCACATTTTGTCTGGCTTCTCATTGTTAGGTACCAGTATTTCTCAAAAGCCCATATAATTTTAGGGAGACACTTTAAACTATAGATTTAAGACCCATTTTTTAATTTGCTAGAGGTCTTTGGAGCTCTTTTATGAAGTAGAGTCTGTAAATATTCGAAGTGCTCTGAACTGAAACTCATAAGGGAACTTGCTTTTTAAAAATATTTTGAGGACTGGCTTTTGAATTTTGAGGGGGAGCTTTTTGAAAAAGTCAAAGCTGAATCAAATTTCTTTTTTTTCCTTAAGTGGGGCGTTCAACTTGAAGGATTTGTATTAAAGCTCATCTTCAGCTTAAATATGATTTAAGAATGCAGAGTGAAGACATAAAGACATTCAGGACTGGCAACTATGTAAGTCTGAAAACTAATTAGGGAACAAATCAAGCTAGAAGATCATATTAGTTATGCAGTACTGCTATGTAATTTTTTTTTTCCTAAGGAAAGTAAACCCATGAAACTATTAGTTAGCTAGGATAAATCAGATTTGTTCCTGTTACTATGGATTTATATTAGCTGTGGATTTACTTACTCTGGCTTTTGTGTAGCATGAATCAAAATCATTCCCTTCTGATTACCTTGAGATTTTTTTCAAATTTTGTGTGTTTTAGAGAAGTCAAACTTGCAACCTTGTCATTGGAGTTAAAGGACATGAGATGGCTTGGAAGAGAATTTTTGTGGGTTTTGAATTTATATTCTGAGGCTGGAATGGTAGGAATACCTTAAACGTACTCTTAAGTGGAATGATTTTTAGCAGTTAGTCTTTGATATTTATAATATTCAGGTTGTTTTTCTTTAGAGCTCAGTTGGAAACATTTTCAACATGTGTAAATTAGAAGACCTGACCTGACTTTAGTCCCAGTTTATACTAGACAGAAGTCAGCTCACGAAGTGGTGACCAGAATTCAAAATATTTGGAAGTGATTTTTTAATGATTTTCCATAAGCTACTTGTTAACACATTTATAGAATTCTGGTTTTGTTTCTCTCTCTCTCTCTCTTTTTTTTTTTTAATTATTAATATGAGAGGAAAAACAGTGCATAGATGAACCAAAGAAAAAGAGAAGGTGTCATCTTACAGCAACGTTGCATTAAATTTTAGTGTTTAAACTAGAAATGCCTCTGCAGGCAGCCAACTTGGGCAGTTTTAGTTTGCTGTGCTAAGCTAACATAATTGAGTGTGGTTACAGACCCACTGAAGTTAAATGTAAAGTTTCTGTTGTTTAGTGGGCTTTGATCAGTAGTTGAAGAGGGGGGTGTCAGACACATCGATCTCCATGTAAACTCTATTCACAGTTAAGTTAGTGGGTTGCACACAGTTTCCTAGGTTGGATCTGCAGTTTTGTGAATTCTAAGTTAGTTCCTTGTGCTGTGACCTTTCAAAGACAAACATCAGAAAGAAACGTGGACCAAACGGAAAGCTTGCTGGAAAAGTTATTCTTCATGGAGTTGGTTGGCAAGAGGGGCAGGCTGAGGGTGGCAGGTTTGTTAGTTACATGGAGCTGTGTCTCTTTAGTGAGGAAGTTCTTGTGAGAGTTGTGGAGCTGTTGCTCTGCTTTCCCTTTGGGACCAGTGCCTACTTTTTGCACAGGACACCTTTATTATTGGAAGCTGAGAAACTCGTGGAGTAAGGTCCTTCTTCCTTTGAGTGAGGACACAACAGGGTAGCTCTTGGATGCTAACCCTCATGGTGTACTTTGATTTCCTGAATGGTAAAACATGCATGCTCTAGTAGACACCCACAATCTCAATTGCACTTCAGCAGGCTGGGTTTTGCGAAGGAACATTTGTAATACATATAATAGACAAAACAGCATTGAAACAGTAAAAGTAGTTTTAAGATTTCAGTGCTTGTTTATTCTCAGTTTGTGATCTCTACCTCGGAGAGCAGGTGATGTAACACCTCTGTTTTAGCCTGAAGCCATGGAGTGCAATCATGCTTTCTTATTCCACTATAAAATTTTACATTGGCTACAGTTGACATTTTGGTGCAATAGGCCATAAATTAATGCAGGTATGAGCTATAAAAGGAAGGACATTAGAATAATCAAGTGGCTACGGAGCTAGTTGAGTGTATGAATGTCTATAGCACAGAATTTTTCGATTAGCTTACTTTTATGAGCCTGATCTGTTCATTCTGTCTATATCCAACATACCTTAATTTCATTTTCTCTTGGAAGTAACTCATGGGATTGCTGAACCTCTTGAGTTATGAGATTTTTGTGTCAACAGAAATTTAATTACTTCAGTGAAATGAATCACTGTAGCCCATCTATAATAAATCACCACAATATAATCCAGGGAATACATTTTCTCTTGAGCCACAAGGCATAATCTTTATCAGCATTTGTCTCTCTATTAGTATGACTGTGTTAGAGGCATACCTGCTCGCTTTTTTTTTTGTTTTCTTCTATGTATGCTTTCACTTCCATTTGGCTAGATCTTTATTATGAGGGTAAGGACCTGTACTACACTGAGGTTTGTATTTCACAGAGACACTGTCAGCACTGCTGAAGTGACTTGCTCATGCTGTGTTTGCCAATATGGAGCAACTACTTCACACTGGAGCTGACAGTTTTTCACTCTGCCAATTATTTAATCAATGTTAATGGCACATTGAATTACCTTGAATTGCTCCTATTTCAGAGATTAAGGCCTGGACTTCTTTGTGTGGACTGTTTCTCATAGCAAGAGCATTGGCAGGAGCTGGGGAATAAGTATCAGAATGAGAGGAAAGAAGGGCTTTGCTTTATACTACAGAAGGAATCGTGTACTCTGCTCCATGTGTATTTGACCTTACCAATTTGATGTGTAATTTTGTTAATTCAAACTGACTTCTATGTAGTAATAAGATAAGATTTTGCTTTCCATCTACTGAGTGAAATTACTTTTTCTCAGGGGTTAAAGTTTCTCAGTTGTTGAAACAACCTGAGCAAGACAAGAGTGGTTGTAGTTGTTTATTGGTTGGTTGTTTATTATTTTTTTTTCCTTAATCAGAGTTCAAAATCGAAAATAATCCTAGTGCAGAGGCAGTCAGTTCTTTCTCATTAGTAACTTGGTAAAAATTGATCAGATTTCCTTCCAGTTAAAAAAGAGGAAAAATGACTTTTAGGTGGAGAGTAGATGTGAAAGCTTCAGTCTCCACACTAATTCCTAGGAAAGGTTGTAACCGGAAAAAAATTTATTTTTTTCTCATGAGGAAATCATGCTTATTTTCCTTATAAGCTTTCTTACTGAATGTTGAGGAACTTCTCAAGTCAAAGGAGTGAAACTGGTAGTCTTCTGGGCATTTTGTTCAAATATCTGCCTTGGCAATACAACATTGATATATTTCAAAGATATGTCATTGAAATATCCTGTAATCTGCTCTCAATCAAATTTATTATTACTGTGTTATTTCCATGTCAATGCAGCCTTTGGATTTGTGATCATTTTTACAAGATTATATCTTGTCTTCTAAATAATGTTCAGTTTTGATTCCTGTGATGCTGTATTTCATTCTAAAACAAAAAAAATATCTCCCTTGGGGTAAAGTTGTATAAACTGGTCCTGTATAATTTGCTTTCGCATAGGAATTCACTCTCTTGCTCATACTTTGTGGTAAAGATCCTCTTCTTTACACATCTGCAGCCCTGTGAATATTATTGGAACTGCTGTTGTACCTTCCCATGCTGTTAGAGAAGTTTCCATGTTTTGGTAGGCTGGTTGCAGTGAGGTCAGTGGGATCAGTTATGGTTCAGAGAGCTGCCAAGTTTGGCACAGAGAAATCACCCGGCACTGAAAGAGATCTGGGATATGCAGTTTGTGACAGAGGATATTTTTCTATCCTTCTGTTCATGGCCTTCAGCAGTGAGGATTATTCACCTTTCCCAGCCAGCTTTTTTGTAGAATCATGTAGAAAATATTTTCCTATATTTATCCTGAAACTGTTTTGCTGCAGCTTACTCCCATGACTTCTCTGCACCTTTAAGAACAAGGAAGATAGATTATTCCAATGCCCTCGGCATGTTTAACATTTGGATGTTTTACATCTAATGCTATTATACTTCCCCTCAAGTCCCTTCCTTTTAGGTTGTAGCCTAAACTTATTCTGTCTTGTTGGTAGGTTCTGTTTTCTAGACTTCGATTATTCATGGTGTTCCCTTCTGAATTTTGCCTAGCCGCTCCTTTTTTTTTTTTTTTCCACCTATGTCTAATTTGTCAGGATCATTTTTGGACTCAAATGTCATTTTACAATGTCGATAATGTCCCTACTAGTTCAATATGGTCCTCAGTGGTAAGTTTTTGTCACTATTGATTCATTCAGGCTGTTCATGAAACAACTGTCCTAAAACAAACCTCGTGGGGAATAAGCATAAAAGCATCTTACTCTAAGAATGGGGTTACCTGCTTCTGTTTACCTCTAGATGAAGGTTATCCCTGTTTGAAATGGTGCAACTTAGGTACAAATGAGTTATGGATGTTTTGATTTATATTTTTTTAATTTATTTCTCCCTCTTTTTCCTATGCCTGTTAGGGGTTATGCTTCCATAGAAATGGTTTTTAATAATTGCCAAGCAACTCATTTCCAACCCATCGAAATAAAAATCCTACTGAAGCGGCTCAAACTTGCTTTTAGGTCTTAAATAGGACTGACAGAGCTATTCATTATTGCTAGTCCTAATGACACCAAAGCTACATGACATGTACTTACATATACACAGAGAAAGAATTAAAATGTTTCTTTTGATCCAAAAATATGAAGACAGGCAAGTGAATACAAAGGACCACAATGTGTCAGAATGATATGCCACTCTGAGACCATCCACCATTCTCGATCTTTCCAAAATGCATGCTCTGTCATTGTACAGTACCTTTTCAATTTAAAAGTGTCCACAAGATACCAGCAAATATTGCTGCTGCTACAAGCCAGGTCTTCACTTGCTGTAAATCACTGAAGTTAATAAAGCAATACCAATTTCTCCAAGAAATGATGAAAATACAATTTTCTGACAGAAATTGCTTATTCAACAAGATCAAAACATTTTGTGGAACATACAGACTTCAATCACACTCCATTTATAAAAGAAATCAAAGTGAAGTAGCTTTTTACCTCATTAAAAGATAGCTTTTTGATTTTTTGCTTTGAAATTTAGATGAGAAATTATAATATTATATTTTTAAACATGTTCTGTTTTAATTGATTAAATGAAATATTTACAGAAATATATACTTTAGGGGATATTTTGAATGTTGGCAGTTCATTCAGATTCTGAATTAAGTGCAGGAATAGTGCAAATTCCTGCACATCTGAGGACTTTTGTTAGGCATTCAGGCATGCAGATCAGAAGCTGTTATCACTGATGACTTCTTGGTATTTTCAAATATAGCCAAGGAATGATTAAGAATGAAGAAGCAATTCATCCCTAAGGTAAGAATGGTCCCTATGGTATCTTATAATGCCGAAAGTGTAGGGAAGTTTACATGTCATACGATATATTGCATACTTGCATACCCACGTCTAAATGGCTATGCATTTATAGATGAAAATGATTCTTTTCAGATTTATTTCTGTATAATATAAACACACAACATGATAATAATGTCTTTAAGTACAGCTAATGAAACTTTACTAGCCTGTGATAGCTGTGTCAATAAAAATGTGAAGGATGTGCAGCTGTTCTGAAATAAGCTTTGAATTGAGTGTGGCAGTGCAGCTATTGGCATCTTTGCTGGATAACAACACCCTGTAGAATCAATGGAGCTTTGAGGAAACTATCAGGAAGTTGAAACTCTGGCTCAAGATTTCCTGCTTTGCTGTGAAAGTGTGCATAGTATTTTGGAAGACGAGTGGAAATGCTGGCCATGAGACTGTGGTTCAGCCAAGAGGGTGATGAGGAAGGTAACAGGCAAGCAAATGGAAAATCTCTTGGGAGAGTATTTGCTGGAGACTGCTTGCATTACGGTCGTGGAGGTGTTTGGGTTTGATGCTTTCCTGGAGCTGAAATTCTGATGCTGAGATAGGTGAGTGGGGTAGGCTCCATCCATACCTGTGTTCCTGTGTAAGAGCAGGCAGTGGTACAGTCATTGGGCCAAACTGGAACTTGCTGGCATAGACAGCCCATATACATTTGTAGAGTAGCCAGGAATAGTCAGGCTGTAGAAAGCCTTGGAGACACTAATGAGATAGTGGTAGCTGCTCCTGCAGTCCCTGGAGAAATATAATCTCTATCTCTGATTAATTAAGTAAAAGAAGCAACTGTGATTTCTCAGCTCTAGCTGATATATGATTGTAGTCTCATGCATGTCCATATAAATCTGACAGCCAAATAAAAAACAATAAATTTGGGCTATAAAATCAGTCAGTGAATGCTCTGGTGTTAAGCAAGTCTTGGATCCCATATACTATAGATGATTTGTGCATTATAAACACCTAATAATCACATATAGAGCAATGTGAAAACATTGCCTCACATAATGGAATATATGTGTAACAATTTCATAATATTTATAACTTTGGACGGTGCTATTTACCAGTGGTTCAGGTCCATTTCATTGTGAAATGTGACTGCACAGCTTTCCAGGCTCTGCTTTTCTATTGATGTATTGATGTATTGATGTATTCTGTCATTAGCATGGTATGGGCATTTCAGAGGACCAATGCTACTTCTGCCACTTATATTATTCCCTCTACTGCTGTTCACCTGCTTCTGGATTCCCCATTGCTTTAGTTGCACACAGTTTTCTTTTGTTTTCATAGCACCAGTCTAGTTGACAGCAGTGAAGGATCCAACCCAAAATGTAAGCAATACCATAGTGTAATGCGAGGTATAACAAGTTTATTCAGAGTTACCTTGGATGAATTTCAAATTATCTAACGCTGAGTCATAACGCTGAGTCATACCTACACACAAGCCTGGCTGAAACTGGGTACCCTGAGAAACAAGATGTGCAAGACAAGTCAGTGCTGCTCATTTCAGTGCTGAGTTTCCCTTAATCTTAGAGGTATGCAATTTCTGCATTCTTTTGCAGGAAGGAATGAAGAAAAACACTGTTATAGTATATTTGCACATATATTTGCAGTTACATTCAAGGTTCACAATACCAGCCTGTGCTGCAAAACATAAAAACATTGCTAGGAAAACAAATTACTCAAGAGCCCTTTCTCTCTAGGGAATTTTTCTTCCTGAAGAGAATAAACCTCTTGTCTTTCCAAGTACAAATTAAAGAGTAGGAGTTGCATTACTGCTAGCAGATGAAAAGATAGCTTTTTCTGTGCTGTGCGCTGATCAGGGTCTAGAGCATGAAACTGAAGTTACACCGATTATTTCAACACAATTCCTAGGCAGAGCAGATTTTTCCACTATGTTACAATTTTTCATGACAGAGAGCATAGTATCTGCTTTACAATTTAACTTTCTTTGATGTTTAGATACCAGAAAGATAAGTGACTTTCTAAAAACTTTCCGAGACTTGGTAATAGCATAAAAAACCACTATCTCATCCTTTGTTTATGCCCAGGTATAGCCTCTGGATATTATCCACAGTTGTTAAGCAATTCAGAATATTTTAGCACCTCTTTGCAATTTTTCCATCCCTTCAGGTTATAGCGTTCATTAAAACCCAGTTCATTAATTTACTACTGTCTGTGCATTATTTCTAAGTGGCAGCACTAATATTCAAAGTTATCAGTTATTGTTTTCTTCCAAAGTATTTTGTTGTCTCAGCTTTGTACAAGCCAAGCACTTTAATTGCAGGTTTTAATCTTTCAAAGTGCTTTGCGAAGATGAATTAATTAATCATCATAACACTCTTGTTGAGCAGGTACAGTTGTACTGGACATAAATTGCAGTACTGTGCTTACACCTGAGTGCCCAGTTATCTCCCACATGGGCGCTGTATCAGGAATATGTCAGAGAATTTCAGGCAATCAGGTTGTCCACTTTCCAGTAATTTACTTGGAGGAATACAGAGGGTCTAGCTGCAGAGCTGAGCTAACCTAAGGGAGATGTGCCCCAGAAGAATAGGGTCACTGTGGACAGTGGATGGAGGCAGTGTTCTCTCTCTTAGAGCCCTTAAGGTTTAGGGTAATGTATAATGTAGTGGTTCTGTTTTCTGTGACATCAAATATTTTTAATTTAGAGCAACTCATGGCCCTGCGGGTCTTGTTTGCTCATAGTGAGCACATTCCTTCCCCTGAGTTTCTTTGCCCATAATTTAGTGGGGGGGGGGGGGGGGGCTGGATACCCTGGTCCTATATTGGCCAGTCCCAGGGACTGAGAAGTTCACCTAGGTAATAAAAATCAATTTATGTCTGTGAAAAGCATTTTCCTTCCCTTTCAGTAGTAATACTTGCACCCAAAATCTACTGGGGGACCCTTCTACATGAGATACTCTTCCTGGTTGAAAAGCAAATTTGAAGCAGTCATGTGTCCTATAAATCTTTGACTAAAATATAGGTTGTCAATTTTATCAAAGTTGCATTGCAGAATAGCCCTAAGCAGGAGTCTCTAAAACCCTACTTCATATTCTACAGATAAGGATAAATTATAAGCCTCCTTGCTATATATCTCTGAAATATAATGTACCTATGTCTGTAACACAGGCTATAAAATGGAAATGAGATAGCCAGCACTGTGGCGTTTTTCTGATGTACAGAGGTTATCCTGGTAATAGATCTCAAAAATCTTCAGCAATATTTTAAAAGATCAGCAATGTCAATTTGCATAATTTGGTATATAATCTTTTCATTTTTCCTAATGGCTGAGGAATGGTGAATAAAATTTCACACTATTCTCTGTAAGAACAAATAATTTAATGTGTGAAAATGCAGCTGTTATCGGTTACACAAAGACTGAAGGAAATATACTATACATGTGACATTCAGAAACCTGTCAGTATTATTTTTCGCTTATACCTTGTACCTATAGAGGAAATTATTTAATTGGAAATTATTTAATTATCTCTTCTGCCAAACTGAATGGATATGGAAATTTTTTAGTTGACCTTTGACATTTTACTAGAATGTAATTCATTAGATTCAGCATTTAATAGTGTATTTAGCTAGTATTACTGCTGTGGCAGATCTATGCAAGTTTTTTATAGTAAGTGTTGGTTACTCAGTGTTGGGGTTCAAAATTCAGCAATACTGACAACCATGAGATTTATTTTTTTTTAACTAGGTCTTCACAGGATGAAATGCTTTGGGCTTCATTTTCCATAAAGTCTTGGGGTTTTGATTTTTCCCCAGAGACATATTTGAATAAAACATTTCAATTATTCTGTGAAAGAAATTTTCTTCTTGGTGTTGGGGGGGGGGGAATTGAGTATTTGCTAAACAATGCAAATTTCATAAAGAATTATCAGCAATTTCTAAGTCAATGTTTTGTTTTCTTAGCAGGTCAGAAATAGTTTCTTTCATTCTAAGTGAAATTGTAACTGTCAGATTTGGGGACAAAAAATAGAAAATGTCATTTTGAAGGGAAAAGTCAATAGCTGCATTTTAAAATGTGGTCACAAACTTCTGACTTGGGCTAAACTTTTGTCCTAAATTCAGAGAGATCGACCCCAAGCTTTCTGTTAATATGCTAGCTGTCAGAAAACTGTAATCAGCCTCTCAACCAGGTAAAACTTTTCCAAGTATAGCTGTATTTGACCTATCGATATGACAGGCTGTCTAATCCATAGATATTTCTTCTACATCTGCCTCTCTGGAAATATTTGTTCAGCAAGTTAAACTTATTAACTGATATTTTCCAGCTCTTGAAAGCCGATCAATTCCTCGGACTCAAAGTATATAAATTCTCTCTCGTACATCATCTTTTCATCTCATTGATCCCAGCATTATAACTTCCCTCTGTGCGTATTTCAGTGGGGGCTGTGTTGAAAAAAAACAGACCAATTTGAACTGGAAGTTTTGTATTTAGTGTTTGTTTACTTGTGTTATGTGAGAGCCTTCATAGCTGCTGTTGCCCTCATGCTACTGCTGTGCTACAGGGCAGATGTGCTCAGGTGGGTGTGCTTCGGTTCTGCCTACATAAGACTCTAACAACTGACTGTGCAAATGTATTTTCTACAGGACTGTGTTCATTGCATGCAGTCACAGATTTGGAAACAATGCCAGTCCCATTTTTTAGAGAGAACTCTATAATTCATGATATATAAGGATATTGCAACTTTCTTCTTTTCCCAAAAGCTCACTTTCACAAACTGAATCATGTCTGCAAAGATATATCTTGGGTATCTCCAGAGCACACCAATACAGATCCAGCTAACAATTTTGACAAAGCTCTATCTGCTCCATAATGAAAAGTTTTGGTGACTCAATTTATCCTTTAAAAAAAAAATTAATCTGCCTAACTGATATAACACATTTATTAGTTTGACTCACCCAGAGTTGATGTAAATGCTAGAATGTGAAGGATGTGTTGACTTTCAGTCCTCTTTGAAAAGAGTATTCACACAGTTAAAATGTATTTTCCTTCTGCTTCATCTTAAAGCCAAAGATATAGCAAGTCTGTGCTTTAAGACCCAATAAAGGAGTGAAGTGAGACTGAAGGATCTTACTGCATCAGCAAAATATCACCTGCATAGTTAATGTTCCCCTGTTTAGCTTTACTGTCATCTAAAACTGCTTTTTCAGGTAGCTTCTCCTGAAGGCTCAAGTGCAAGCACTGATTGAAATGAGAGAGGGGGATGCCCTAGCTTCTCTTCCTCATCCCAGAACAAGGTCAGGCACCCATTAGCAGTTTCTCAGAAGACTGGCCATCATTTTTTCATGCATCTGATTTTCCTGGTTGACCTTAAGCCAATCCTTTCAACTGTAAAACAAGGGGCACCCTCACATTACATCTCGTGTGAATAGCAAAGTGCTCTGCATGTGTCCTGTTGCTGTGGTCTCCAGGAGGCCAGATCCTCATGTGCCGCTGTCTCATCGTGCACAAAGTCCCCAGCTGTCACCATTTGCACCTAACTGATGCCTGCTGTATCCAATATCATCTTGCATCTGCTCTGTGGGTGTTCGCTGCACAGTCACTAATTATTTCTTTCAGCACCATATGTAGCCATTTCTGTGTCACTAGTGTTTGCTTCTTGCTTCAGGCCTCAGATGGTGGATGTGGAAAACAGTTTGCACTTCATCAAGACCTGTGGGTGATGATCCTGACTCTGACATTGGTGGCAGCACTGCCACTGATTATAGTGGTTTCAGGGGTTGATCCTAGTGTTTTTATGGCATGCTTCTTGCAAAAGCTTCCTAGTCTTATGACCATAGCCTTCTTAGCACTGCCCAAGTACAGGAAAGAATCCCTAACTGGGGTGAAACATATGCAATGTTTCTTTTCATAGATAATGTGGTTTGACTTACACATAATTTTTGTTAATGCTGTGTTTTATTTCATCAGTCAGAGCATATTAGTGTGTACAGGGAAATCAGTGGAGTTATTCCATGTGAATGAGCACTTGCCTCTTTTGTTTTATGAGTGATTTCTTTATTTGCAGGGGCAGAATTTGAGTTTTGGAAATGAGCAGACACCATGTTGTCTTACAGGTGCATGAAATGGAAGGGAGAGGACAGTGCCCCTGCACAAGTGGGAAATTGGACTATATCTACATTTGTTCTGTTTCATACCTAGTTCCTTGCAATTCATCAAGACTGGGACTGTTTTTATTTTTTTTTAAGTTCACTCTAACCAAGAGTTTTACTTCTTCATTAGTATGGATATAGCATCTTTTGTGTTAAGGATATGATACTTTATTACATCTTGTGTTAATCATGCACAATATATAAAAATCACAGTGACGTTGACTATAAACTGTTTTTAGTGCAATTTATTCCAACCAGCTCTATTTTCATTAGCTAAATCCAAAGTTTGCAGAGTTAGTCCATGGATTCTGTCACAAGGTATCTTGCAATGAACTATGTCTTTCGATTATAAACTTGCCCCAGAGCTGTTTGGGACCGCTTGCTGTCTTCTGAATGTGCTTATGTGATGCAGAGCCATGCATTGAAGAAACTCCTTCTTAGAGTCTTTGGCTCTCAGTGGTTTCTCTAAGCACAGTGTGCTTAGAAAACCTTACTACGGCTAAAATTCTTTGGAAGTCCGTAGTGTGAGAGAACACTTCAGCTACACTTTACCATCTAACTGCAGAGAGCAAATACAAGTTAAGAGACAGACAGCCTCTGAAGCATTTGAAGGGTTGAAAAAATCTCAGTTAACTTGGCAAGAGTTTATCTCTGAAAGTGCAACACAGATATGAGCAGTTAAGACTGGCTTTGTTAGAGACTTCAGAAGGCAAGGGAAATGCAGAAAATAGATCCTAGGAAATTACTTAAGCCAAATCAACAAAACCTAGCAAAATCTGGTATTGGAAAGATCTGAGAGAGCTCAGGCCCTGCACAGATGACCTTGCTCTGTGCAAGCATTAGTGCAATGCATAGATTGAGGGAGAAGATAGTACTACAAGGATTATTCAGAGAATGGGATGGTGTGCCAGGACAAGACAAATGACCTGTCAGCCTGAAAGTAAAGGGACACTTATTAGTTTGAAGTTGGACACAGATTCAGAAGCCAACATGGTGCCAGAAACCATAGTGTTAGCATTGCAGAAGAAACCACAGATGGTTGAGAGAAAATAGTTCAAAGTCCAGGATGACAGCTGGGATCTGGCCTCTGCTTTGGAAAGACATGAAACAAATGTGTAGCTAACAAGGTGAAATCATAGAATCATCAAGGTTGGAAGAGACCTTTAAGATCATCAACTCCAACTGAATAGATACACTTAAAAGCATCTGAGAATGGATTATCCCTAGGTTAAAAACCACAACAAATCCTTGGTTACATATGGAAAATGCTGCTTTTGCAAGAGTAGAGTAGAGATTTACATATCTGTCCCTTGAAGACATACTCAGACAACTTTCTTCAACCTCTCTGCACTGTCAGAGTCTGATCAAATCTACCTGGGGATCAAGATGTATTTGAATTATCAACCTTTGGCTCAGGGTGAGTATGGGAACCCTTACCACACCATGCAGAAGGTATCTGATTTTTTTTCTCATTAATCAATGCCTGCCTCCATAGTGCCAAGGTGTAGTATTTCCAGACTAGGAAATATTTCCAGAGGCAGCAAACCACTCAGGAATGTGTGGTTGTTTTCACATATCCCCACTGTAGCGTGGGAGTTAAGGAAGCAGTACTGTGCAAATATGGAACAGTCACCAAACTCCTGTCTGTTCACCTGTGAGTTATATGTCTATCAGTATGTTTCTAATTCAACTTTACTTTGTATTAACATGCTTTTTAGTGGTTTAATTTTTCCAAGTACGTGTTTGCAGCAGCTAAGTAGTCATTGAAAAGAAAGCTATAGATGGACTGATTAAAAAATAAGTTTTATTTCAGTTCATCAAACTCCAGTTTGGGTGCTGCACTCATGTTCTTGCAAAACCAGCAGGAATCAGACTGTTGCTTGGCATTTGGTGAAAACAGCATTTAATTGAAGACCCAACCAGTAGTTACAGATGAATACTATTCCTCATTTTGCTTCTGGACACTTTAATCAACCTGCCTGCATGTTGGGATCAATCAGTTTCAGCAGTTGTGTTCATTCATCTTCATCCTGCCATTCATCTCATGGCAGCAAGGAGAACACTGTGTAATTGAATTTAGTTGAAATCTAATGCAAGGACAAACCGTGACAAGCCACCTATAATCAGCTCAATTCTGAATTTTCAGAACAAACATTAGCTTTGTATTTTCTGGAGGAGTATATTGAGGGTCCCGTAGAGCTTCAGTGAGAAAACTGGCAAAAAAGTGAAAAACTGGAGACATGAGGTCTGTTTTGTGGTTTTGTTGGTGGGTTTTTTGCCATTTAGAGTTCATTCAAGATAGGATATATGATGTCTTCCTTGCTTTCGCTTGGCTTCTACAGTGTTTGCTTAATTCAGAAGGGAAATCCACATCTTTTTCCCTCATGTAAAAGGTATAAAATGACATTTTGTGGTGTGTGTGCACTTGGTTTTTTAAGATGAATGTAACAAATCATAGAGATAAAATCTCAAAATAATTTCACTGAAGCAGGGGTAGGAGTAGAGTTTCAGTTTTTCTAAATTGCTCAGCATTCAATCCACATTTCCACATGGGCTCCCTTAGAAAATGATTGCAGTAGTGTCGTGTTCATAGAGTTACCACTTTTTTGAAAGCAGGATATTAACCACCTGGGTTTAACATGCTGTAAAGTTATGTATGTTGTCTTTAAAGTTTCAGGTAATTCAACTTGACTGAGTATTCCCATGGAGCTTTGGCTTTTGCAAGTCTTTTAACATTGCAGATCTTTCTGACAAAATTGGAGGACAGCAGTCCAAACAGAAACCAGTTTAGGAATACTCAAAGTATTTCCCACTGCCTACAGATTCTTTATTTTTGGTAGTAATTTTATACATGAATTGTGAAATTAATTCATAGTGTAAAATAAAGGAGCTAAAATTTGGGAAGGAAAGGTCGCTACATACATATGTATGTGAAGGGATTGCAAAATAGTCCATCAAGGACTTATTACAAGGGCTTATAATGTTTTACTCAAATATGATATTTAATAAGATGTCTTTTTTTTATTACAATACATTACCAAGCTCTTACAGAGTTAAACTCTTGGGAAGTGCTTGGGTGACCATTTTTTCAGACCAAATGTGATGAGGGGAATATGTTCAGGATACAATTTTAATTTTTTCATAGCAACTAGACCCTGCTTTTCTCCCTCTACTTTCAATGCATAGACAGCAATATTTTGGTCCTAAGGTTCTTGGAATACATTGTGCATATACAGCTAAAGCAAAGTCCTTCAAAAATATTATTAGTTGGGGGAGAGGAGTAATGACTCTATTCTTCACATACTGTTTTAAGAAACCTAGGAAAATCGCTGCTTTTGCTGTGTTTTGACTGCTGTAGGAGTGTCACTGAATAACAAATGAATATGCCCAAAATGCAGCATTTGGATTTTTGGTGATTTCATATTATGGAGTCGATGAGTGTCTAATGTTTTACAATTAGGAATGTCTGCATAGCCGCCCACTGCGCAGCATTGAACCGTTTGGCGGTGCACAGTTTCTGAATTGAAACTTCCCATATTTCATGTGCCATGTTGGACTGGCATGTAGAGCAAATGAGTATAAAAAATGCAGAAGATTAATCATGTCAGAATACCGATTTTGCATGTTAAAAGGACTGCTTTAACTGTCTGTGGCCATGCCTGGCTACAGGAAAGGAGCAGCTCTGTGTACAGCCATTTGTCACAGGGAAATGAGGAAAGCACATCGACAGGAACATGTGCTGGAAGACCTGAGTTCACTCCGCCTTTTTTCTGACCTGGCTGGAGACAAATGAGTTTTGGACTAAGGCTGTGCCCAAGCTAATAAGCCTCATTCAGCCTCTCTAATTCAATTACCTGAGTTTCCCGGGTCTCCCAGCTCTCACAAGCCCTCTGTCTATTGGACATCTTTCATGGCAGTCAATCACTTCAGGGCGTGGGGATGAGCGCAGTAAGTTGTAGGCAACTCTTTTCTGTACTAAGAATTGAGATTTCAGTTTTTTGAATCTTTTGCGTTTTTAAAAACAAACAGAAAAACCTTCTCAAATAGCACTATAGGCGCAGTAGTTAATTTTCTCTCATTATAACCAAAAGTAAAATTAATCTTAATTGGTTGGTGGTTACACTTGTTATTTCTCTGCTCTGGGAGTAGGGTCTTGTGTAATCAGAAAAGGAAAAACAATCCCAGACCCAAAGCCTGTAAATTTAGTGTAAGATAAGAAATAGTGGGAGAGTACTACAGGGTGGGCAGTGAACAGTGCACAGAGAGATGATGAGGTCAATGTGATTAATGCAATAAACCCTGATCAAATCATAGCAGATTTTTGTGCCGAGAAGTTTAATGTATTTTTTTTCCTTTCATGTTAAAAACTGGCAAATGCCTAAGCAGAAACATGGCTTTATTTTGATTTTTATCAGATATTGTTTGCTTTTTTTCACTGTTAGTAAATAATCCTTAATTACAATGTTCTTGTGTGTATTCTCCTTGCTTGCTTTCTATTAGTGTATTTTTGAAATCACTGGGATTCTAGGAAATTATTCAAACAAAACATCCATAATGTTCTCAAAGACATAAATATTATGTGGGAATGAGGCTGCTAAATCTTCTTTATCCACTAAATTGGAAACATGAATAGATTATATTCTGAGACAGAAAATAAGTTAAGGGGGATGTAACAACTCTCATTACATTCCCATTAGTCAATAACATAAACCACTCCCTACCTGTGGAAGATTTTGCAAGAATAGACTGTGGTGTTGTATGCATGAGATGCTATTCATGGTAGTGATTAATTCCTGTCATTTCTGAGGTATTCTTGACCTGTGCTGTCTCCAGTGTTACAAGTACCCACTTTTCTTTCCTCATAACTCACTATAATGAATTCAAATTTTCAGTCTGTCTTTGGGTGACAGAGTTGTCCTCCAACAGGTATAACTGTCTACTGGTGAGAGCAGGCCACTCCAGGGCATGTTCATTAAAACAAAACAAGCTTTTTTTCATTGTAAGTTTAGTGTGCTGCAAGAGGGAAGGGGAAAACAAATTTTTGAATTAAATTAGCTGAATTAATCAAGCTGCTTCAGCCCAGTTGAAAATAATTTTTACAAAATAAATTCTTCCAGCTTCAGTCTACCACTGAGTGTTTCATATCTTTACCATTTGTTGAACTTTACCAGGGCTTTTACAGTGTTTCTAGACAGTTCTACTGACATTGGTAGAGTTTGCCCTCCACTTGTGTGCTTTTTACCAAATTTTACTAATTCTGAGATATGTTTTAAACCCTGAAAGCATCATTTAATTATCTGACTGTATAGTAAAATACTCTGTAATGCAACTGAGTAACAAAGTGTTTTTGTCGGCCTGGAGAGGGATTGGAAGAAGTGGGTCCTTGATCCTGATTCTTTGGCTCTCTATCCATTTTACACTCAACAGTTACTGTTTTCTTAAATCTACACAGCAGAAGAGAATAGGGACAGGAACATGGGACTTCTCCCTTTCTCAAAGGATTTATTTCATGCCAGCAGCCCTTCAAAGTGCACTGAGTGCAGAAGAAATGTGGGTCCAGAAAGTTGGCAGGAGTTTAGCTAGTTGCTCTCAAAAGGCAAAGAATTTGTTCTGTCCCTTATGCTTTAATTTACTGTAAACAGCCAAAGCGTTCTCACTAACGTATGTGGGAAGGTCTAAATCATTGTAAGGCAGTGCAAACAGAGGAAAACTTTATATGCAGCCTGTCAACAGCAAATGTCAATGGAAGAGCATTAGTAATAAATGTCATGGTGTGCTCTAATTACCTCCTACAGCTCTACTCCTTTAGGGTAGATGTTCTATCCATTGAGGTCATGCTGTGGTACATATTAATTAAATCTCTTCGGTGTTATCTGCTGTTTCTGGAAGGCAGCAAGTGTAATGCGCAAAATAGTGGTTTATCTGGAAAGAAAAGAACACATCCCAGAGCAAGGAAATATCTTTATCTTTTGAAATAGATATCATCTATTATTAAAGGGGAAAAAAATGAGCACCTGCTAGATTTTCTGCTCTTGTTAATAGCGTAGTTTAGAATGAAATATTGACTAGAAAGAGGAAAGGGAAATATGTTCAGACATGAAAGCACAAGTACTATAGTTGAATAAATATGTGTTTCTATTAAAATTACGACCCTGTAGAATCAGTGGCTAGTAAAGAGAGGCTTCCACAAGCATTGGAAAGAAGCACAGCTACAAGCAGCTCTTTGCCCTTTGTGTGGAGAGATTCCATTTTGCCTGATAGAGAAACAAGTTATTCCAATCTAAAGCCAGCTGAAGTCAGTCAGGGGAAAACTGTGAGGCTTCCCCTTGATGCATGTGTCTGGCTCAGGTTTCTGATACCCTCCTCATGTATATTAACACTCACAAAGTCATTTTTGACAGAGATATTTTTAAGAACTACTTTTGCATTTTTATTTCAGTTGCAAAAATATATATCCTCACAGGCAAAACCACCTATTTTTCAGTGAAGAAATAGGATCACTGCTTGATGACACAGTAGAAAGTGGAAATTTTTGCAAAGTGTCTGAGGAAAGTGAGAATGCCCTTTGGGTTTGAGGCAGCTTGCACTCATGTATTTCAGATCTTAGCAAAAACGCTTTCTTAAATTTTTGAGAATCTTCAGAATCACTAAAGAGCAGCTTATTCTAGGAACAAGGAGTTGACTCAAAGTAGGAGAAAAACCCACTATGGTTAATTAACAAATTTAGTATATTTCAAGAAAAATTAGTTAGAAGCACTGCAATGCAGTTCCTTTGGGTATCTAATATCTAGGCACTTGGCACTTGTTGATGAATTGGAATGAATGTTCTGTGGCAAGTCAAAAAAAAAAAGGCATTTCCATTAAGCTCCTTCTAAATCATTAAACATAGACATCTTGTACTAAAGCATGTTTCCTTGGGTTGTGTTTGCAACACAATTACTGGTGGAGAAATATTCAAGGGAACTTGAAGTGTTTAAGAACATAATTCTCAGGAAAGCTCAGGAGCAAACAGTTCCTGTTGCTCCTTGATGTGCACACCTGTTTTGAAACCAGGCTACTGTTTTAAGTTCTTGAGGGATTAATCAGTTGGTCTGTTAGTCATCTGACCCACAACATTTTGGATGCAGCATCTGATGAGACCCAGCTCTGTTGATAGCATGAATGTACTTCGCATATTTTACAAAAGGTCTGGGTCCAGCTTTAGGTCCATTAAGCCCAGAAACTGTAATTTAGTTGTACCCTGGGCAGAGCCCTCTCCTAGATAATGATACAATTCGTGGAAGAACTGGACTGCTGTCATCTTGAATGCTGATAATCTCAGGCTTTACCAACACAGATCCTCATCCATGTGTTCAGCACATGTTGGCTGAACACAAATTGTGAGTGTACATGCACACGACATGATCCTGGCAAACCCAGGATTACAGTGCGTGTGCTTACACTGGAAGAGCAATGCTGCAACTGCTCCCTTCAGCTTGGCAACCCTAGATTTTAGTTGGTGAGTATTCAGAGTAGAGAAAGCAATGCTTCAGAAGGGCTCTGCAGGGCTGCTGAAACTGTGATAAGCTACTTGAACCATCTCAAATACCTGAAGTGGTGTTTAGATATTGAATAGCAACAGCTAGCATAGTACTATTAACATAAATTATTACTTTAAGGGAGATACTTTGGTCTACTGCCAAGCAATTACAATAAGTAGTGTTTAACTAGGTGTTAACATGAAGGAGAATTTCTTTCTTCTCTGTTGTACAATTCAAGATTTACCAGGTAAAGTTCAAAAGATGAAATGGAGAAAAAGAACACGGTGGAAGAGGATCCCATTGCATCATTACCACTCAGCTCAGGTCTCTTCCTCAATTTTCAAAGGTACAAGGACCAAGTCACTAGATGGATTCTTGGTTTTAGATCCAAGTTCCTGCCCTGAACTTTTCTCTGCTTTAAATCAAATCCAAATTTGGGAGAAGTTTAGACCTGGATGCAGAAAGTAACGTCTGTCTGCTTTGGAGGTAAAGTGTTTAATCTAGATGTGGTGTTCTAATGCAAACTTCATGCCTTTTTCTACTTTAAAATGTTTTCAGATTGAACTTGTTTCTTTCTGAGGCAGAGAGGAAGCAAGGCAACCCTGGAGGAAGAGGGTGTTGTTTTCACTCCATTTCTTTTCAGTCTCTCTCATCTTGACTTATAAATATTTAGCTATCAACATGCTTGACAGCTTGTCTTCATCCAGTGCCTAAACAGAAGGCTCCGCAGATAAACACCACCACTTGCGTGCCTTAGTCTGTCTGCCCTAAATGTCCCTTAGTGCAGAGATGTACTTTAAAGGGTGTTGAAACTGCTTTGGTTTCTGCACATATCTCAGGCTCTCAAGCTCCAGGTCACTAGCAGGTATCAGAGGCCATGGGTGCCTTAGACTCCCACTGCTGTCTGCATTTCTTGATCAGGGAATAAGGAATTCTTGTGGTATTCACATGTAAATGGAGATCTCATTATGAGAAGAATATCTGGATGTCTGTACTAGCTCTTGGCTGTAGTTCAAGACTCATCTGTCACTGAAGGCTCGAGACTGGCATTGACCTTTTTCTGCACACATGGGGTGAAAAAGTCAAATTAGAGGAGCTAAACAAAAAAATATTGCTTTATATTTTCAAGAGTCAGTACATAAATTCTCTCTCCCCAGCGCCAGGGCAAAAGTATGTTACAAGTAATTGGAGGTTTTTCTCTGTTACTTTGTATATGACCTGCTCAAATAGTGGTTCTCCGCTCATTTCAAATGCTCATAAAGAAATAATCTTAATTACCTAAAATAAATAGATCTTCCCACATATCAGTACCCAAATGTAGCTTTATGAGTGTTAGATTCCTTTCCTTTTAACCTGAGGTAGTAGCAATATGCAAGAGCATCACACAAAAGCAATTTATGCCACTAATGATGTTGCAGCTGTCCAAAGACATCTGCTCTTTTTATTACTGTACATCTTTTAGTGATGTGAAAAATGATATAGCTAAGGTCATGGCACAGAAAGATCTGGGGATGTCAACTTGCACAAAGATGAGAGCTTCTTTCTGCCAACAATTCATTAGTAAGTCAATGAGCACACAAATTTACAAACATTGCTCTTTATTACATCAAGTTTTGTCTTTCATATCACTGAGGCCACTCCATTTGATTGTACAGTGGTGGCTCTACTTACTGGGACACAGCAGTATGAGCATCAAACATCACAGGAGCTTCATGGTCAGACTACTAGGCTGTTTATTTTTTCTCTTCTCCCCCCACCTGAAACATCTATTTAACAGGAGATCTGACAACTTCACATCTACTGAAGTAAACACACCTTGTGAGCTCCCCTATGTTTTCCCTTCCCCTCATCCTTTGCAGAGTAACATTGTCCATTTCTGTGTTTGTGTTTTACTCAACTGGTATTCTCTTACTCTGCTAATAATTTCCACAGCAACCTTTCTTTCCCAGACTGCAAAATGCAGTAAAAACATATTTGCTTGTATGTATTTCTAGAAAGTGACCCTTAGGGAAGAACTATCCTTTGTTTTAGCTCAGCAATGTACAGTATTCCTGGTTTACCTTGACAGAATAAAAGGTTTATATACAGTGGCTCCTTTTTTAGTCAGTGGCTGGACACATGCATCACAGCCAGCTGTGTGATTTCAGCCTACAAACACACACATCCCCCAGGCATCTGATTGCACCACAGCTGCATGAGCTGACAGCAAGTGGCACCTAGACAGCTCCCAACTGGGTCTCCATCTGCACTGAAGGCGTGCTTTGGGCAGACAATGGCAATGAATGAACTTCAAATCCTGTGAATTATTCCAGCAGTGGGGGTGGATATGAACTATGGTCCAGGACCTACTTTAGGTTGCGACCGTGTTTTCAATAGCATGCAGCCCCACTGTTTGGTTGGGACTGCTGGTTATGAAACCACCTTGTACTCAGGGACACAGTTACCTGTAGAGAAATACTGGGAAGTACATAGAGGGAAGTGCAGCCAAAGTGACCTGAGTTTTAGCTCAAGCTCTGATATGATGTTGTAGAGAATCTTGAGGAAGTTATTTTGCCTCAGTTATATGTAATTCTGGAGCTGTGGTTTTTTTACCATACATCAAGTTGATTTTACTCTCTGGTATATAGTTTGAGAAATTCTTTTCAGCCATGCAAGCAGATAAGTAGTTAAATCACTTGAAAAAACAAGTAGAAGTGCAATGCTGGTGTGAAACAGAATTGCATCTATGCATGGTAATGCTTAAGAGACCAATAGACCACTAGGCAGGAACTCCAGTTGCTTGTGTTCTCTTCCTCAATCTGTCATTTGCTGTCATGTGGCACTCACTCTTCAGGTATCCAAAATGCTTGCAGTCCTTGCATTGGGACAGACTTTGTTCAGTATCACAGCTGTGAAGGGATGGAGCCTTGATAAAGGAGCACTGGAAGTACTTTACCATGACCACCACAGCTCTCTGCTCAGTTCCTGCTGTCTAGTCCTAAACCAATTACCTGCATGACATAGTTCCTCTCCTCACACTTGGTCTTTTTGCTCAAACAGACATTGTTCCTTACTATGTGTTTATAGACTGCCTGAGAGCAGTGGAAGGCTCTGTGCTTGGTGCTAGAGTAGTGTAAATCATCTTATAGAAAAAGGTCTAATATCTTTTTACCTGCAAAGCTTCATCTAGATGCTTTGATGCATATAGTAATTTTTAAATGCTATATGCATTTAATGCACTTTGATGTATATAGTAATTTTTAAATGCTGCTTATAGGGGTTGCCATTAAAAGGACAGTGTTTATAAATACTTCATCATATGCTTTGAGATAACACAGCTAGTTTACAGTAATAAAATTTTCCTTGGTGTTCATGGGAATAGTGGAGTTCTTTAAGGCACTCTCAACAAGGTGGTTCTTGAGTTATTCACATTTGCAGCACTGAATCAGTCTTACAGGAGGAGTATCAATACTTCAGTTACTAAGTATATCTTCAGGAAACTGACTGATTTGCCTCAGTCTTCCAAAATCCTGAAGTCCTGAAATCTCCTTCTAATTCTAAGAGTGTAGATTACCAGAAATGCCGCAGAAAATTGAATGCAAAAGTCTTTCTGAATATCAGGTTGACTTTAGGTGTCCTACTTTGAAAAAAATTACTTCAGCTTTGCTCTACCAAATCATTCAGTGACATTCATGACATTAAGTTTTTGACAATCTCCTTGCCCTTCTATTTTTCTAAGGATTATTCTGGTTTGGGGGGGTGGGATTTGTTGTGGGGTTTTTTTTTTTTTTTGACAGAGAAAGAGAAGGAGGAGAAAGGTGTTTTAATATATTCAGCACTACTTTGAAAAACTGTCACTTGCAAAAAAGTGTAAACATTCTTGATATTTGTTACAATTTAGCAGAGTACTAACAATAGCATAAGAGAAAACTGATACATAAAAGACAGTATTTTCCTTCTTTGACAGAGAAAAAACTGTATCTCTTATAAAAAGGAGGATCATTTGTATTGGGCACTGTGGTTCTGACAGATTAGTAATAAAGCTGTAGAATTTTTCCTTTGAAATCTGTGGTTCTAGAGGATTTATGGGGGGACAGAGAACTCTATTTGATTCTGTTCAAAATTTTGGGCATGAAAAGCTTAAGCCTAAAATTCTTTTGAAGAGAGTCCAAAGTAATAGAAAAGATAATTTTGAAGGAGCTATGACTTAAAAAACTATTTGTTTCAGAGTTAGGAGCTCTGCAATGAATTTTGTGCTTTTCACAAGAGCTGTAATGCAGTTCTTCTGCCATGGCTTAAGGATAAATATTTGCCCCTACTTTCAGGGAAGTGATTTACAATGTGGTTGTGCCTTTAAATAAGACAGTTTGACACCTCTCCGGAATCTTTCCTGTCAAAACCAGTCATTGCCAGTCTTCAAGTGACCCACAATATATTTCTTTAATCGGCTACCTTTTGGATTAGACTTTTTCTTTTTTAGGTTTTGTTATCTCCTTGACAACCTTCACAATATAGTAGTGTTAAAAAACAGCAACATTTTAAAATAGAGGCCTCTAAATCTGGCTGGTTGGTTGTGTTATGTCTTTTTGCTTGTTTTATGACTGTTGAGAAACTGCCATGCAGATAAATATATTTTTCAGTTTCCTTTAAAGACAGCAACTCCTGCCAAACCATTTTCTTTAATGTCATTTATTAACAATGACTGAGTGTGCCATCCGTGGGTGCATGTTTGAAGACACTGTTATATTCAGATGATAAAAAATCTCACCTCTGAGTAATAAGGACTGTAGCACATGTGGAGTAAGAGTTTTTATGTAGCTCTGAAGCTGGTTTCTTTGGGGCAGGAAATATCACAAACGGGATCTTTTAAATGTTGCTGTGTTACTAGTCCTTATGCTCTTCAGGAGAGGAGTTCTGCTGAAGTTTCAGATTCAAATCTCACCTCAGTTTTGATAGCCTTAAATATTTTTTGTGTGATCTTAATATCCAAATTGAGTCCTGACAAGTATTCATGCTGTAGAAGGAAGTGGATAACATCTAACCAGGTCCCAAGGAGTCATTTTCAGGATCTGCATTTAAGGTCAGAAAAGTAGAATGATTCCTGCATAGTCACTACTCTGCAAGTTTGTTCAGTCTACCTACTTTACTTCTGTTTCTACAGTGACTCATTCATGTGTCCTCCAGGACTTCCTTTGTGGATCCAGGTTTATTTATTTATCTCTGTTTCCATTTACTGCTGTAATCTGGCATAATGAAGTAGATTTCCGGTTGTGTCCTGATTTTACGCAAATTTATTTTCAGGTGGCCAGGTGCCAGAAAGCCAGTTATCCTTCTGATTTTGATGGACATCATCATTTGGGTGTCAAATAATTGGCTATCGCATCCTGTAAGGATAAATGAAGCATCTCTGTAAAGCCTTTGGCATCATCTTTCCCACCCTTTTCCCCCCTGTTGTGATTTCTCTGTACCCCAGGCTGTGATATGTAGGCACTCGGCTGAGTTGCTTGGTGGCTCATCATACAGTGCTGTTTCTAAGAATGGCTCATTATTATCTCTGTTCTGAGTGTCAGGATGCAGAGAGAAAGGACTTTAATATAGAAGGTAAGATCCAAATATGTTTACAGTCACTCCCAATTCCTCTTGACTGCTAGAGACATCTCTTCAAACAACCACTAAAGTTGAGAACTAAATATTTCTGCTTTGAGGCAAATGTCTGTGCAGCCAAACTATGTCCTCAGATGCTTAAGTGCTGTTGTCACTGGAGAATGGGGCCTTCTTGCCTGGGAATGAGGAGGTTTTGGAATGAGAATTAAGACTTTATGAATTGGCACTTTTGTTCTTACTGCTTTTGTTTAAGACAAGGGTGGAAGAAAATTAAATAACCTCCGTGAGCCTTAACAGTCACTTTGCTTTTCAAGAAGCAGAGATTGTCTGTTGGGGAGCTTTTAAAACCTGAGTTTATATTTTAACATAAGTGGCCCAAATTTTATATATATTATAACAAACATGACTTTTTGAAAGTCTTACCCTTGCTGCTCCTACCACCCTCACCGAAGCCTTTTATTAGAGAAAGCTCATCTTGTCGATCATGCTGCTAGACTTGAAAGTCCAGAATTTACCACAAAAATGAGCTAGGTACCTCTGACACATCATTTCACCTCTCTTGGTTTGTTTCCCCCACCTATAGGGGGCTCCCAATGGGATATTTGGACTTTGTGCAAACAATCTGGGCATCAAGACCTCTTGCAACCTGCGGGACTGGCCAAATGGCCTCAGCTGAATGAGCTCACATTAAGTTACACGTTGCACCATCCTGATGGAGACATGCCTTTTTCTTCCTCTGTGAATTATAAGTGGTGGTGGTTTGGGCAGCATTTCTCCCAAGTAAAAGCACTACCAGCTAACTCAGTAATATGTCTCACTGAGCAGCACATTCCTTTAATGGTAGGCTTTTAAAATATTTTATAGGGTGTTTGTATGGGATGGAGTAAGACTAAATAGAATTGCATAGAGCATTTTCCACAAAATTTGCTATAAACCTCTAACAGGGCAAAGCTCATTGCAGACTAATTAAACAGATCCCGCTGAAATGAAATTTGTCTTTATTGCTCTCAGTTGAACAGCCTGGAATACAGCAGTATAAGCAGACCATAAGACTTTTAATCTTAAGATATAGTAGAAGTATTTAATAATATTTCCCACTGTTTAACTAAAAAGACAACATTGTTCAAGGTCAAATCATCAAAGATCATCTTTTAAAGCTAATCCAATGTTTGGAAACAAACTTTCCAGGGAGTCCCCATACTTTACATCCCCTCCATATGGTGTGCACTTTCTCTGCAGGTGTCAGCACCCTGCAGTTCTGCTGAGCACCCAGTGCTGTGCAGACTGGGGGTTTGCTGTGTCTGGGAGTTCAGTAGTAGCTGTCTTTATGTTAAGGTTTGAACACCTTCTATGTGAAGTCTGAAGCTGTAACAATATCCTTGTGCTAAGAAGAGAAGTAAGAGACGGTACCTGACTGAAAATAGACTAGGTGCAGAGCTCTCCCTGCTTCTCCCTGTTTCCAGACTTTTCCAAGTGCCCAGGTTCTGTCAGGAGCGAAGACAGTAAATGCTAAATAATCTTGATCTGTAGGCCAGAGAACATATCTTCCAGATTTTTTTATTTTTCATCTTGCCTCCTGAAACTTGGAAGAACTAAGCAATATATGTAGTAGAGGAGAAAAAATATTTTTAACATGCACAATAATTGCAATGTCTGCTCTGGTGTGCACTTCATTATGCGCTGATAGTTTATTCATTAAGAGCTTTATTACAAACACAGACATCTGACACTTTAATTGAAAGAAATGGAAAAGTTTGAGAATTATTTTGTGCTGAACTCTTATGTAAAAATTACAAACAATTTCTCTTCCTGATATATAATGCTGATTTTTCCTGCTGGAATGCTCTACCTGTGAAATTTCATCCAAGAGTGCGTATATTTGCTGAGTTCTTAACCCTTCCAAATAAAAGTGTATAATGGAAATAATGATAGAGTGAAATTCCACCCTTAATTTAAGCTGTGTTAGAAAGCCTGAGTATAACATTATTCTATTACTCATTCCTTTTTCGAAAATGAGTATGTACTTCTGTCACTTGGCTTTACGCATATTCATACTCCATTTAGCACCCTTTACTCAGCTGGATGAGATATTACCTAGGTAATCTAGCTCATTTATCTTCAACAGTGCAACTTGTGCATGGAATTATTCACCAGTGGGACCTGTTAGACTGGAATGGGTTATTTTTTTTTTTAGCTGTAATGTGTATGTGTTTTCAGTTGTAATAAATGCTGGAAACTGTATATTTAGATGCAAGTGTATTTCCACGCAATAAAGCCTAGCTCAGTTAATGAAGCACCATCTGTGGTGCTTTATAGACCCCATTCTCCACTATGTTGTCCCCATCCATGCTAGTGTGACCGTTGGTGAAGGAGCAATGGAAAAGTGGTGTGATAGAATGGACCATCAAATTCTGCAAACCCAAGCTCTTGCCAACCTCTTATGATACAAGCTCATTACTGGCAGACAGCAGTGTATGTGAGCTCCAACTCAGGTGACTCAGTTTCACAGGAACTTGCAGAGAAAAATTGGGAGACCTTGTTAAATAGGTTAACATGAAGGAACTGCTCCAGGAAAGCTGACTGCGGGCTCCCCACCTCAGCCCTTCTGAGCAGCATACTCAGGATGTAGCATTTTAATGAGGGTTTCTCTGATACACGTTCCTTCTCCAAAACTTCTGTCAACAGAATGCTCATGCTGGGAACTTGGAGTTCAGTTGTGAAGTCCTGAACATCACAAGCTGTTTGCTAGTACTGTTCCAGCTAGGCTGATGCAAAGTACCCATGAGCCTCTTTCTACACTCTCTCTCAAACTGCTTACTGGAAGACCAAGCGAGCTCACAGTTTTGGACTCCCTTTCAGTGCCAGATGCTTCCAGCTCCAGCATTTTCCTGCTGCTCTCACATGATGCCAGGGAGGCTCAGGGCTGTGCAAGGTCTCAGCATGGCTCTCTTCTGGCATCTGTCTCACCCCAAATGCACAGGACCAATCAGACTCAATATTGTGATGACACAGTTTTGAACCAGTGGAAACCACTAACCAGCATGTGCTTTGTGGTGATAATGGTGAAGGCTTGTCCAATGGTCAAGCGGTAAACAAGGAAAAAACGAGGTCCGAGTGCCTTCCTTAAAGTAAAGGCAGCACATTGTTTGGGAACTTGTTTGGAAGAGTGAAAAGAGTTTCATTCTACCCAATTTGGGCTTCTCTGTCAGATTCTTGCATTAGCTGTGGAACAATTTAGATGTTCTTTTGTCCCCTGGTACATGGAAACAAGAAGGGGAAATTGCCACATTTGGGGTTTTTTAATGACTCTCTACAGTTTTAGACTATCAGATCTCACACATTACTGAGGAATGTTTTTACTCTTTAGCTTTAAGCTTAAGGAGAATCAGTGGTTTATGCCCCACAACTTTGGAGAACTTGATTTTGATTTGGGCTGTTCCCTACCACTCCCTAATAAAAAGAGAATGTTAGAAGCAAGCTGTGTCCCTGCATAAGGAAAATATCCTTTGGATGTAAATGTCTCATCAGTGTAGGTCTGCCAACCTATATTTCAAGAAAAAATAATGTTTTCTTTCTCCTTCCCTTTAGGCAATGGTGAATCATTAAAAGAGCCTTTTGTTTGTTTACTATGGGGTTTACCCCATGGGAGCATGATAGATTTATTGACAGATAATCATTTGTTTGGGGCTTTACCATGAAAAATGGCTTCAATTCATAAGTATCACCTTCAGAAATTATTTAGAGCCTTTTCTATTTAAATTATGAATCTTTTGTAGCAGGGGAGTTCTTGACAGAAGTTGTCTGTAGGAACAGGAAACCTTCTCGTATATCAGTAGAATTAACTAAGCAAGTAAACTCGTCTAGGGTACACCTACATGGGCTAGTACTGTACAGAAGAAATACCCGTGCTGGCTCAGAACAAGCTGCAGTAATGTAAAATTGTGAGCTGGTGTCTCTTTCCTTTTAAATATGTGTATCCTTTGTGTATCTCAGATAGATACAGTATGGTACTGGTCACAAACCAGATGGCTCCAGTACCCGGGCTGCAGGGCTCAGGGCTGCTTGCACATTACAACTTAACAAGAGTTAAATTAGGTAGGGGACAAAAAAAAAGGGAGACTTAGAGAATGTGAACTTAATAAGGATAGAAGTGAACGCTAGTATTTAAGTAGGAAGAACTGGTCTCATGTAGACTCTCTGTAGAGTTAGTAGTACATGTACAATTCAGAGTAGCTTAGCTTGTCACGATTACAAGACTGAAGAAGGGCTTTACTTTGATGCTTCATGAGTCACTAAAACCTGCTGCTAGTTGCCTCAGTCTGGAGGCCTCATAGGGAAACAAAAACAAAGATCCTGCAGGTGTTCACAGAGCAGCCCTATTGTGCTTCATGGATTTGATTCAAGCTGTTCTCAGTACCAAGATGTGAGGTGGCAGTGCTGTTGCCATCTACACTCTGTGGGTCCTGCAGTGTCTCAAGGAGCCCCAGAAGGTACTAGGGTTTCAAAGTAGCTGGTGTCATATAGGGTAAAAGCATTCTCCTCCTGCTCTAGGATCTCAGCAGTGTGTGAAGATGATGCAATATGGGGGAGAATGCAGAACAGCAGGTAACATACCATAGAGAGTTGCAAACACGGTGGAGCAATTAAATCCACATCAGTTAGCACCATAACTGGTACCTGATGGCAGTGCTTTCTAGACACTGTTGCAGTAAATGTAGGTTACTTAAGAAGATAAAGAAGTTACCTCTCCCAAAACACTATTTGCTTTGGGGGTTGTTTTATGTACTGTAAAATTTAGTTGATTCATTTTGAACAGCTCAAAGAAGTTTAATACATGCTATACAGACACTACAGTGCTTAGGAACGCTGTATGGATATTTGATATATGCTGATGATTATACTGGCAAATAAAGGTAAGCCTTGAATACCTGCCATTAGATATTACAGTATTTTTGTTACAGTACATTTTCTCAATAATTTTCTGTTAGAGAGCATTTTGTTTATCTGTCAGGCATGAATTGTTGTTACAAGAGAGAGGCAAGCTAGTCTGCTAGAATTAGCTAGAAATTAGGTAATACAAATTATCGTGAAAACTGATGTTTAACTGCTCCCTTTTGCTTCTTACAGTACAGCATGCTCTTGTGTCCAAATGATTATAGATCGAGTCAGTTGTGCGTGAATGGGGCTAAGTGCTGTTAAAGTAAAACAATGTTATTTGGCACTTACACACCATTGTGCATATTCAAAGCATTTAAAAATGTGAAAGTTTAGATTATGATCCGCTGCCACTACTATCAGCCCCACATAAGCCATGAGTCAATGGTCAGCAAAGAAGGCAATGCAGCACAAATATTTCCCTCCCTGTGTTAAAATTATTGTTTGCCACATACGTGAAAAAATTATCATCAAATGAACATTTATGGGTCTCCAGGGTTGTTTGTGCTCGGAATATCACAAGGCTGACTGTTGTATCAAGAGTCAAGCCTGATCACCCCAAAATGTGAAGTGCAGTTTTTATTTAAAGTAAAATCAAAACAGAAGTGGGTCAAATTCTTCCAACTAAAAGTTTATTGGAAATGTGTGCCTGAATGTCTTCCACCTTTTGAAACTCCAACCTAGGTATTTTATTTTAGGAACTATTATCAGTTAAACATGCAGTGTTGGAAGCATGTAGTTTGGACGTGCCATTTTCTGTAGGACTATTTTATAGTCCTGGTATAATCCTACACTGTTCTAGAGAAACTTGACTTTATGGTGATAAGATGCTTCACTTTAGTGCTCTATCAGTTAATATTTTAACCTTTCCTGTAACAGAAGTGCAAATCTGATGTTGCTTTTTTTTTTCTCCTAATGGCAGTTTTACACCTCCAAAGAATATGTCTTCAGGCTAGGAGGCATAGCACTGAAATGGGGGGTTGCCTTGGCTGTTAGACTGCTGTGAGTGACTCATTTTGCTGTACTTAGGTGTCTGTACGTGGCTGGGTTTCAAAAAGAAAGCAATGATTTTGGCCTTCTCCATAAAGTGCTTTGGGAGTGGTCTATTGGTTAACATTTTTCTTTTTGCTTGTTATCTCAAAATCAAATTTCTGTAACACAATTTTATAAGAAGAAAGCAATTAATTAATAAGCTACCCCAAAACTCTGAATTCATCTCCTTGTGTTTCTGGCTAGCTTTATCTGCTAATGCCAGGTCACTTTCCCTCACAAAAACACCCATGTTCTATGCAACTGCTTCAGGTTTACTCTTGTGCTGACATGTTTAAGGCAGGATACCTTTTAAAGTGTGGACAGGCTCATGCTAATGAAATATATACAAAGAAAATAGTGAAGATTACCAATGCCAAATTAATGAATTATATTATCAATGCCTTATGAAAAGAGCCATGAATCATATTACAAGATAAAGAACGAAGTTTTCCCCTTTGATTTTGAAAGGAAAAGCAATATATGGTCTCAAGTCTAGCTTTGATATTTCTCTCTACTCTTCTCCCTCTCAAAGGTTTCTTATAACCAATAAAATGCACAGGTTTTCAGTAAAAAGGCAACTTAAAAACTAATATGCTGTGTTGGCACCAAGTGAAAGAAATTGATTTAGAAGATGACAGCAAAGGGGCCATGCTGAAATGTGTATAGCCAGGCAGTGTCACACTTCCTTGGAAAGCATTCAAATCAATTTCTCATGGAAATACATTCCTGAGGACCTGTATCAGACAAAAAAGCTTTCTTCAGGAAGTGCTGATCTGTCCAGTGCACTGCCCAAGTGCCACCCCAGGATATACTGGATTAAATGTACTTCAGCGTTGCTCTGGTGTGTTAGTGCAGTCTGCCTGAGATGGCAGGTGAGGCTGGAGCCAGGCCACCCGGTGCTGATCTCAGCTTAACTCCTCAATTGTCATTTGGTCAGGGACAAGACATATCCTTTTTTAATTCACTCCAGTTTCTCCACCTTCAGAGTAGGACAGCTGTATCCTTTTGCTCAGGGCTGTGAAAAAGTGTCTGAGGAAGAAAGGATAAAACAGCTAGCTGGTTGCTGCTGCTACAATTGTTATATTTTAGTTCAAAACATCTGATTTAGATATCCATATTTAAGACCCAAATAGACTAGATACACTTTTCTGCTCTTATGCTGTATCATCGACCATGCCAAGTTTCAGGCTTAAACAGGAAGGACCAGATTTCTGAGGGAGACTGTGGATAGCAGTGTGAAGCAGACCACCAGCATTTACTTTTCAACATTAGTGTCACCAACCACGAGAAGTCCCTCTTAAAGTATTAGAGATAGCTGGGTTTGGACTTGTACGATGGCCAGTTGTCCAGAGAGCCAGGATATTATCACAGGAAGCAGAAAGTTTTTGTAAACTCTTAACTTTGTGACAAAACCTGTTTAGTTTTAAGATTACAGATGAGCTTTTGGGCAGATAGATAATACCTAGAGAAATGGAGATTATATCCATAAAGAAAGGCAGTGAGATTGGACTGTTTAGAAATTTGTCTTTAAAAAAATAGTGGCTGCAGGTTTCATATTCCCAGAGAATGAGATTGCATGCACACCGCAATACAAAAAAGGAATAATAATGTGAAATGGAAATAGAGCAGATGAGCGTGAAGGCTTTCTGGTTGCTGCTCTTTCCTTCTTCCCCTGAATGACAGTCTGTCTGCAGAATAAAATGTTAGAAGCAACTGCTTTCTCCCTGGCAGCCAGAGTTTAGTAAGTTGCTAACTTAGAGGTTGTGTTTTGCAATTTCTTAAGGAAGATCATCATCATTCCTCATATGCATGAAATCCTGTATATCACTTCACTGCTGCTGAACTCACTGCTTCTTTGGAATTCGTTATTTGAGGGATTAATTTTTTGTTCAACTTAATGGTTTTGTCTGTGTGGTTTGTGGGGTTTGTTTATTTTTTTTTAACTACAGTGAAATACACTCGAAAGCATTTCCTGTATCTTAAAAACTGTAGAATTGATTCAGTTGGAAAAGACCTCTAAGATTGAGTACAACCATTAACCAAACACTACCAATTCTCCAGTGCATGCATCCCATCTATTCAGATGCATAGTTCCCTTCCTTCTTCCCCCTAGTTCAACCCTTTGCTGTTCATCTAACCAAATTATACCCCTTTCTCTTTCTTATAAAAGTCTCCTACATTTATTGTATAAATTGAGAGTTGGTCTGGTGTACTAGAGGTTGAGTTTTGCTTGCCAGCCTTTCTCTGTCCTAGCTGGTGGGAAATGGCAGCAGGCTGTGAAGGGTCATCTACGTAAACCATGGAAGGGATTTTCTTTATGCTTGGGTTTGGGCATCCTAATTTCTGAACAGCCCAGTCTTCCTGGCTGCTGTTAAGTGCTACATGGATCCTTTCAGATTGTTTCCCCCATGCTCAGCTCAGTTGTCTATAGTGGCCCATTTTTATTGGAAAGTGGCAACTCACGGACACCTCATATGATTGCTGATATAAAGCTTCACAGGGAATTGTATAGTCTCTGCTGCTGTGACAGGAGTCAGAAGGGTAACAGTATAAGCATGACCAAAGTGATCTGGCCAAAGATGCATGCATTCACTCCTGTCCTGCCACAGGAACCCCAACCCATTCTGCAAATGCTTTAGCCTCTGCAGGACAGCTCCATCTACAATTTACTAGATTCTCTGAGAATCTGCTTTGAACTGGATCCCACTGCTGAGCAATTACTGTGTATCTGAAGGTCACTTGGCACTGAACCAAAACAAAGTCACTCCAGGACCAACATCAAGCATTCATTTCTTATAAAATTTTTCTAGGTCCTCTATAAGCACATTTTGTAGGTGGCTCACATGAGACTGCATTTGGAGCAGCTGAAGGCACTGCATTAGTTTATTCAGTTATGAAAACATAAATGCAGCTCTTAATAGAGTCTCCTGAAAAAGTGGGTTGAGGTGCTGTGGAAAAAAAAAAGAGCACTATGAAAAAAATAGTTTTGGTATTTTTTCATGCTTTATTCCTGTTTATTTGATGAAATGAATGGAAAGCTATTGGTTTAGAATTAAACAGCAATACAACATTTTCATTTAGAGGCTTTTGAAGGGGGATGAGATGTTTTCGGTTTTTTCCCCTTGAGACTGTTGCACCTTATTTCTAGATTTTATCTCTTATCTCAATCCATCTTTGTAGTGATAAAAAGGAGAGAGCAAGGAAAGGAAAAAAAAAACCACACAAAATGAAATCTAAGTTTTCCTCTCTGATTTATATCAGCATATACTTTACTTCTACTCTCAGGTTTTACCACTTTAGCCGACTCTACCTATTGGTGAAGTGAATGAGGCAAAAGTGTATCATCCGGGTATGTTTGAAACAAGGTAACACTGCTTACAATGATATATATTTTTTATTACAAAACAGTCTGATGCTTTGTAAGCAAATGAAATAGCATGTGAAGAGTATAGATAATTCTTGCCAGTTTTCAATCTGGTAATCACTGGAGTGTCATATCAGTGTCATATCAGAGTGTCAGTTTTTCCCTGGAGGAGCAAGCAGGAATTATTTGATTTGGTAGCAAATTGTTTTCCAAGTTTTATAGGGGAAAAGTCTAAATATTTTCAGATATCTAGCAGTCAAATATTGAGGATTTAATATCTCTATTGGTGTGCTATCAGCAGGTTAGGACTGAGTGCCTGAAGAAGGCTTTTGTTATGTATTTGTACAGTACCTGCACTGTTGGGTTCTGGCTGAGCTCTGCTGTGCAGTACATGCTGTCATTGCTTCAGGACCTGAAAGGCAGTAAGAGCTCTAAACCCCAGCAGAGACAATCCACTGTCAAGACGAGTTAACAAGGATGTTAACGCTTGTTAATGAACCTTGGAACATGCAGTATACATGAAAATGACGTTTTCAAAAGCAGCAATTTACAAAGTAAATGATAGAAGCAGATACTTCAGAATGCAGCTCTATTTGGTGAAATAAGTTTTCCTGTATGGTACTTATTTTTTAAAATTATAATAAACCCTCTAAACCAGATTTTTTATTTTCTGGATTTCTACTCAGCAATCCTTCTTGCACCTTGCAGTATCCTTACTTAAACAAGAATTGTGTTTTGGAAATATAATTCACTATTTGCCAGTCTCGCTTGATGCACTCACTAGACAGTGGGCTTTTCCCATTTTGCAAAGGCTAATGGGCTAAGTTCTTGAGCATAAAAAGACTGAACTGAAAGTTATCTAAATATTCAAGGTGTCTGGTACAAGTAATTCACTGACATATCTTGTCCTAGCAAGTGGCTGAGGTAGTAAAGGCAGTCCCGGCAAAACGTGGAGTAGGATCCTGCAGCTGGCTTCCACCACCTTCCTAGGAATCATCTCAGGCCCTTTGAAAATACCCGGCTACCTGCAAAGATCCGTCTGATTAGACCTGTTTGCTTATTTCCTTTGACTAGGATGCACAATGGTGGATGTTTTAGACTCTGCACTGCTCATGAGGCTCAGGTTTTATGAGTATCAGGTAAAAGCTGAGCAGTGACACCTGCCTTCCAGTGCACAATACCAGTGTATCCTCAGCATCTCTCTTGTAATTGTGCTGCAGCAGGGCTGAGCTGTGGGCTATTGATATCATTCAGGGTGTTCAGATCAACTTCTCATTTGCTCTGGTGCTGTATGATGTATGACGCTAGAGATTAATTAATAGAATATTTTATTTAACAAAGACTAAAATGAATTAGTAAGCAATGTACTGCCTGGCCTGAACACCCAGTGAGTACTAGTAGTTTTCATTATCCCTCAAGAAATCATTGACTACTTTATGTGATGCAGTAATGTATTATTCATAGACAATTTCATTGGTAACATTATTGCAGATTCCAAATGTAACAAGAATGTACATAAAGCCATGAAGTCCTTAGGAAGAGAAAGACAGGTGATCTTCCATAAAAATGAGAATGTACATCCATATGCATACACACAGAGGACTATAGGTCTTCATGAAATCAGGCAAATGCCTTCAATCTTGGCATTGAGCCATATTCTTAAAGTATTTTTGCTACTACTCATTATAATGCACTAATCACTATCAGTTTCTTAATGATAACTCTAAATATCGGCCTGAAATGTTGTTCTCTACCTGAATCTGAATATTTTCAGTCCTGTTGTTAGCAATTCACCTGTATTTATTATGGGGATGAATATCCCCTTTCCCAGCCAATTTATTCACCAGGCTTGGTACATAAGAGTATGCACCTGGAGAAACCCGTCTGCTTAGCACAAAGTCTCATCTTCTGCAGTGACAGGACACAGCCCACACTGTCATTTAAGGTGAAAGACTCAATTTCATAGTGTCTCTTTGGCAATGTAAAGTAACAGTGGTAACAAGACACTTGTTCAGCCTCCCCCTCCTGTAAAAAGGCATGACTTGTCTGGCATCAGGAAGGTTAACTTATCATTTCAGGTCATGTCATCAACCGTAACTTTGCCTTTTCTTCTCCTTGAGTTTCAGGCTTCCCAGCCCAAATGCTTCTTCTCTTGCCACAGCAGGTTTTTGTCAGTGGTGTGCTTCTTTCTAATCCATGGTTCTTCAGGCATTGTGAAATCAAAGAATTAGCCCTTGCTCCAGTGGTAGTAGATGGCACTGCTACTTTACGCTTCCACTCTAAAGCACAACCCAGCTGGCTTGAGCCCTGCTACAAGAAGTGAACTGATCTCTGCCTCACCCACTGCTGCTGCACAGGTTTAGCACGTCTTCATTTGCCTTTGGGGACCTTGGTGCTGTGGCTGCACAACTGGGATGCTCTAGAGCTACTGCCATGCCCATTATCAGGCCAGAATCTGTCTAAAGGCAGTGGAGCTTGGATTTCAAGCTAGCCTTGTATCCTCCACAGTGAGTCCAAACTGGGTTCTTGTGGCAAGGACTCATAAACAGAGACTTTGTGATACTTGCATTGAGTGCAGTGTGAAAGTATATTGTGTTAATCCTTTTCTTTTTCCACTATGTCTTATGGTTGTCCTTGAAACCTTGCAGATTGTGTTGTTATCTAACTGAGATAGATTGCTGTGAGAGCTTGCTACACTGCATTGGGCACTTTAGAAAGCTTTTACCGTTTCATAATTTAAATGTGTGTTTGTCCCTCTTTAATTGAAAAGTTGTAAGGAGTGAAAGATTTGTGTGTTTGCTTTGTTTGAAGGCTGCTTTGACTTTTAGTTGCCAAGGAAACTGTTTTAATGTAGAATTGGATTCCAGTGACCTCAAATTCTCTGTTCTCTTAGGGTTTGTGCATTCTTCAGGATGGGAACTCTTTCAGTGGGAAACTGTTTCAAAGTGTTTTAGTCCCATCTGGAGTTTGACATACCTAAAGAGGGCTGAGAGGGCTTGAAAGTTCATCCAGCATTGAAATTTCTAGCCCAGTTCTATGTTGCTTATGGATCCAGGGTTGGACCCAACACCAAAGTTGCTGACTCATGAATACATGTGCTGACATGTTACCCTGTATCCTGACTCATATCCTCAACTTCTTGTCTTACTCCTTTGCCTGGTCATACAAGTGGAGTATGCATCAGTGATGTCATGGTTTATTAAGTGGTGGTTAGGTGTAATATACTTGAGACTCTTCATATTAAAACTGCTATAAAGATGGGGAAAGTGCCTGCTTTGTACAGTTACTGATGAAATCTTACATGAAGAAGGCAAAGTAGGTGATGAAGTCTACAGGTTTGCATTTCTCATCTGTCTCATGCTCAAGGTGTTGAACAAAAGAATGAAGCCATCTCTTGAAAACCCATGTTGAGACTAGGATGCCTCTTCACTCTCCAGCTATATTGTTACCAGAGACCCTTAATTTATAGCTGAACCATGAAAGTGTAGAGTATGGATTTGCTAAAACCCTTGGAAATACTAGCTTGACACTGGTATTTCACAGGAAAATCATGGGACATCTAGTAATGCAGCCTCTATCTTGGCTGCTAATCTCATTGTTCCTGAGGCTGGAATGAATAGCCACCTAATTTGAGTGGACTCCACTGGCAGCAGGGCCTCTCTTCTCACAAGCTGTCAGAGCTGCAGAGCAAATAAAAGCTGTGGTGTAACCTCTGGGGCAGGAGGACACAATTAAACCTGGGTTCTGTAGGGGAGGCATTTCCTTTTCATAGGCAAGTATCAGAAGGCTGAGTGATTGACACCTCTTGTCCCCACTGCAGTATTTAACAGACTACATGGGGTGGTGTAGGAAGGCAATTTATACCCCATGGTAGTCCTGATACTTCTTCAGCTGGGCTGAGGAAATAGGGTGGAGGAGAAAGAGGGGAAAGACTCTTCTATCTCAGCAGCTCAGACATCTGCCATCCAGAAATAGCTTTAGATCATCCAAGCTGCAAGAGTGCCTTTCACCATCAGTTCTCTCCCAAGTCAGGAAAAGACAAAGCTTATCTACAGTGGTGGTTATAGGGAAAATAACTTTAAAAGAAAGTGTATTTTCTCCTGGAGGCACATCCTTATATACCTTTTATGTGGAGCATGAATACGTGAGTACAGCGGAAGAACTCACTTCAATAGCAGGTTCTGCTGTGCAGTAAAAGCCCTCAGCTGCATAGACGTGAGCCTCCAGCCTAGAAGGGGAATTGCACATCAGCTTTGGAGGCTAATAAAGGCATGACCTTCTTGCCTAATGAAAGAAAGTTTTCCCAGGGGATGCTGTTCCCTGCTGACTGCTCTACGTTTTTCCAGTCACAGGCTACAGTCCTGTCCCTCCTTTGCAATCAGCAGCACTTGTGTTGTCACCCCAGCACCAGCTGTGGGAGGGAGCAGGTCTGGCTGGACGTGAAGCTCTGGGTGAATGATCAGAAAATATTTTTTCAGGTAAAGAGGTCAATAAAAAAATCATTTATTGCAAAGGAAGCATAGGATATGAGGAAGGTTAGCAAAGAGAATTCTTGGAGATGGCTGGGAGGACAGATGTGGCTGATGAACCCTGTGTGGCTTAATGCTCTAAAGTTCCTGGAGATTATACCATCTGGAGGAATGCAAGTAGGCTTCAGGACATCTGGCCAATTTTTCGGTCCTGGTAAAATGTAATAATTATTACATTGAATGAGTTTTGACGGTTCAAGGGCTGAGTTGGACCATAGGATTGCCCAAGTTGGAGAAACCTTGGTGAAACTGATGTATTCATTTTTCTTTCATCACGATCCAAATAATTTCTGAAAATGAATTGATTTCTGCAATGCTATTTTGGAAGGAATGGGGGCAGAAAAGATTGAGCAATATTAAAACATCCCATTTTGACTCTGGAAAGCCTCCATTTGGGTGGGAATTTTGTTTGGTTGTTTTCTGGTTTTGTTGTTTGGGTTTGGTTTTGTTTTTAATGGCATCTTTAAGTTATATTGCAATGAATTAATGTAATCTATTTTATTTCATAGCACGATGTTAGATCAGTCCAAAGCAATTATTTTTCTCCAGGAATGTCATGTTTAATTTTGCTTTTTAATGAATTCAGAATTGGAAATATCAAAGCTGTTGATGAAACCAAATGTTCATAATTTTTTGGACAGTTCTGTTCAGGTGCTCTACTTTTGGCTCTGGTAGAGTTGCTACATAGCACAGACTGCAGCGTCTTCCTCCTTCCCTGAATCTTCACTGGTTGGGGTGAAATCACTTCAGAAAAGAACTGCCTTTTCCTATGTAAACTGTGAAGCAGAAAGGAGTAGTAATTACCATCAAGTTTTCCAGGGTCTACTATGGTACTAATTCAGGCCACATATCTTGTAACAGACATTAACAACAACTGCATATATAATAAGTTTGACACATTTGAGTTCTAACAACCTTAAACTCCAGGGATTCAAGCCAACTTCATTAAAACAGTGGAAGAAAATGCTAGCAAGTCATTTTAAATGGTGTTGGCATATATACACCTTTTGACTTGAATCACTTACTGTTTTCCCAGTAATTTAGTCTGTTTTTTCTTGCATACTGTGTGAATGTAAGGAGGAAGTGGTATGGTTTCCTTAGACTCACACTAATGCTTTGGCTTAAATCTTTGCAGTACTTGCTCCCTCTGTGTAAGTATCTGGATGTGTACGTGTATATATATATATATATATATATATATCCATTTATATATATATATTCCCATATATGTATATAGGAAAAGCTTGTATTTTTCCATATGCAAAGTATTATGGAGCATAAGCCCAGCTTTTTGCGCCTAAGTCTCTTAGGTATGTCAGGTAGTGGGACTTCAATAATTCTGCTGTCTGGACATGTATATTCATCTCTTTAACACTTTTTGAAGCTGGTGGCCAATTTCAATTACATTTTGAAGAGAAGCAGTGGTGTCAGAGGGACTGCACTCCTACAAGTTTTTAAAGGATTAGTGGCTCATAGAGGAGCCACAGTCAAGAAAATCTAACCCTTTGTTAGACAGCAGGAAAGCATGCAGAAGAGACACTTGTGAACCTGATTTACTAGTTCCTATGGCTCATTCAAATTATTTGTTTAAACCTTAAATATACCTAATTTGTACAGAGTGTGGTGTGTCTACACACATTTGTCTGTTATACACATGCATAACGTTCACTGAAATCCTTCCAGAAATTAATTGTGCTCCCTCTTGCTAAAAGCATAACCTCAGCTCCATCTGCTGGCTCTGTGGATTGATAAGACAAAACTGCTGAAATATGTCTTGTCTGGGATTTTGCTATTTGTCTAGTGAAAAAACATAAGCATAGCACCAAAAAAACAGATGTGTTATTTTCCTTTAGATAGATATTATCTATAAAAGAGGTGACCCTTATCATTTGATTCCTTTTTGGGGGGGCTTCATATTTTCTGGACTTAATGCCTTTAGAGATCAGGAGGCTTTTTCCTCAATCATGAGAGCTAAGAAGCTATTTAGGAAAAAGGAAGAAATTTCTCTTCACCTCACCCTTTTATCTCTTGAGAGCAGGAGGTAAAGCTTTATGAAGAAGGTCAAATATTGTATCTGAGTTGCAATGTCTTCCTGATTTATACCTCTTATCATGTAACCCTGGGAACAAAGCTTCAAGCTCTAAAACCAGGAATGCTCACCGACTGTCCCATACAGCTAATTCTTCACTAATAACATATTTTGATAAAATTCAAATATAAGAGTGGGTATTTTCTTACTTCATTGCTTTTTCTCTTCTTATATTAGGAAGGCATCGGGCATAGACTGTCTGTTATACAAGCTGTTTTGTAGTCAGAAATTATTTTTATTCCAAGTGGAATAACAAAAAAATTCTGAAATGAATTTTTCATCAGAAATTAGTGTTAGAACTGGCAGAGTTTTTATTTTGATTTTGATCACATGTTTTGCAAAAAAAAAAATAGGGCAATGCTCAAAATAAATAAACTGTTCTGTTCAGACAGTGCGGGCGTGGCTTCACGTTTTCAGCAAAATAAGTGAGGCAAATGGATGAAACACCTTTTTGGTGAAAAATAAAATGGCTTGTGGCAGTGAACTGTACTGTCTCTGTTGACTTTGCATGAACATTAGGACCTGGAAGTAGGGCAGTGAGAATTAGTATAGACATGTGTAAGGTCAGCTGAAAATTAGCTTCTTTGCTCTTTTTCCATTGTGAATTGATGCAACAGCTCTACTGAAACTTTGATCTACCTCATATAATTTAAATGCATTCTAAATTGAAAGTTTTTGTTTTAAAAATGTTACCATTAAACAATTTGGTTTCCCTCTTCCTTCCACTGCCTTCCGAACCTGACTTAAACTCGATGACAGTTTGAATGGTCTCAAAAACATGTCTGATGAATTTTAATAATGGGGCTGACATTTACAATTCTTCACCCCCATTTGGCAATTAGCAGAACTGGTGGATCATTGTTCAGCTTTCCGATCTCGTTCTGTGTATTGCATATGGCCATGAACATAAGATGCTGATTGGAATAGAAAACTGTGAACAAGTCCAGTTACTTCAGCAGATACTTGCTGACAGAAGAAGCAAGGCCCAAGGTTGTGGTATGGAAACAGTAATTCAAGACTGAAATTTACTTATTCCTTGTACCTTGTCCTTTGGGACAGCCTGTCTCTATAGCAACATTCCCAATACTGTTAGTGCTACAGAGATTGAGTAAACATGAGCCTATACAGGTTATGGGGTAGAGTAAGTAGGTCAAGGCATTGCGAAGTGCAGAAAATACATCCAGGTAGAGCAAACTTGTGAGTTGAGAATCCAAGTAAAATCAGGACATCTTGCAGGCAATTTTAGTCCTTAAGATATTCAAGTTTGCTGCAGAGGTGTCCTCACTGATGTTTACAGCCTCCATGTGCTCCTGGCTTATGTTACACTTACCCACTGTTAGGCATTTGGCAGTGGAGCAGTTGCATATTCTCTCCTTTTGTACATTGCACTTTCCTATGTATGGTGAAGAGTTTTTTATAGCCACAAAGAGTTTTATATGCCTTTGTGACATTTAGTCTACATACTCCCCTCTACTTCTCCGTTTTCCTAATGAACAAGCTGTAGGCTGCATATTTTGCATACATTAATGCTTTGTCACTTCGAACTCGAGGCAGAAGACTGTTCCAGGCAGAAATACCATCTTGTTCCTGTGACAAGGCTTAATACAGGAGAAAATAAAAAACCGTAGAATTTGGAATCTTTTAACCAATTCTTTGCACAGGATGTTTTCCTGTCTCATCTCTTTATATCTTAATAATGCTTAAGATCCCAAAAGAGAACACTTTCTCAATGTGGGAAGCACTGAGTTCATTAACAATTAAATAAACCCTTTTTCTAAGCTATGTACAGTTATGATAGACAGTGACCAGGAAACATCCATCCCTCTTGCCAGGAACTGGTGCAAAAAGCAGACATACCAAAGGTTCCAACAGTGTGGTTATGTCAGAAGGGAGATTTAATCTCTTACCAAAAATAAGAGTGCTCATACACACACACAAAATGTAACAAATTGCTTAAGACTGAGGCTAACTAAAACAAATAGCTTTAGTCTACAGCTAGGCAATTGGAAATGGTTTGCCCCAGAGAAGGGAAACGTACAAAAGAGTTAAGCAAAGCACATGTGACAACACTACTATTCCCCGTTTCTACCACTTGCACCCTTAAATGGATGCTAAACGCATGTTTGAAGGATGGCATCTGCTAGACAATATTTCCCCAAGAACAAACAGTCTCATTGGAGAGTAAAGCTGTTCAGTGTTTTCTATTCCGCTCATGAAATGGAGGTGAACTTTTCTGGCATTTATAAAAAGAAACAAACCCAAAGGACACAAGAGAGCAATCATACTTGCATGTGTTTGTGTTTGCATTCAGGTGCAGTGGGGACTTACAGTAGAAGAAGGCCAAGTATTGATCTGGGGAGCAGACACTTCTCAAGAAAGGCTGAAAGGATCCACAAAAAAAAATCATAGCCCCTGGGGATCCCCTGGCTCTCCCCAACTCTTTTGAAGTGAGCAACCCCACCTCTGCTTCATTGCATAGGGGTACAATCCCTCTATGTGCCTGTGTGCACATTTTAAATGTGGCATTAGGGAATGAGGCTCTGTATGTACAGAGGCAGGATTTGTTGAGGGAGGATCCCATGCTACCTCAGAAAGGGCACTGACTTACAAGCTCACCATCACATGTCCCCATAGAGACCCTGAAATGTCAGGTCTTTAAGGATACAGTAAATCTAAAATATTTGTTTTAGAAGGAAAATGGTCTTGCCCTGCTGATCTGTAAGGAGCATGGAAAAGATGATGACTTGACAGGTAGAAAAATATATAGCATACACCTCTCAGATCCCCTTATACCTAATCAGACCTTTTTGATGGTAGAGAAGCCTTTTTTTCTCTTTTGGTTTGTATTTTGGTTTGGGATTTTTTTGTTTGTTTGTTTGTTTGGGGGGGAATTTGTTTTTTTGGTTTTTGTTTTTTGGGGGATTTGTTGTTGTTGGGGGGGGGAAGTTGGGAGGGCCAGATGAGGGCAGGGGCAGTGTGAGGCGGTTTTATAATTTTCTTTGTGCAAGCAGAGAAATGGGCAATAAAAAGCCAGATCTACATGTTCATAGCAACACTGCATGTCTGTAGCATCGCCACATTTTCTGTGGAGACTGCAGCACTATGTAGTACTCCCTTACAGCAATTCACTAATAATTATTAGCTACAAATCATGGGAACTCTGTGGCAGTGGAGGAAATATTTATTTTCTTGTCTAGTAGTTAGCCAAAACCTGATTTTTTTATCTTATTTTAACCAAAAAGAGTAAAATCAATCATAAAATGAATATATATTCCCAAATCAAAGTGTGTTTCTTAATTGACAACTTTTATAGCAGTAACAGCTTTCAACATGTCTGATGCGATTTGGACATATTGCAATTTGGTCTGTGGAGTTCCAATGATTGTATGTGAGGTAACATTGATTTTAGATTCATTTTTCTCCTTTGCTGTTTTTCTTAGTCACCCACTCTGGCATTTGAATCTACACACATAAGATAAAGTGTTGTTCAGTTGTGGCGCTGTCATTGCATCCGAGCTTCTCTCCTTTGATGTTAAGGGAGCCTGCAGAGACCAGGCTCCTGGCTTAAGCATCAGAAGGAAGGTGCTTATTAGTGCAGGCTGCCTTAATAGTCCTTTGTTGCCCCTCGTCATCTCTTGTAAGACTTACCTAAAGTCAAGTCCTTACTTAGCAATGGCATTTTTATAAGAATCGTTAGAACGGACTCAGTGGATTTCAGATTGGGAGTCTCTGAATACCTTAACGTAAATACATTGTATTTTTATGCAGTTATAGAGGAAGAGGAGGACAGTTGGAGTTGTAGTGTGGACATGTCTGTCTCACTGGTTGTCTGCCCTCTGGAGCTGTTTGCACTGGACCAGATCTGAGCAAGAAAGGTGATGGTGGGTGTAGTAAAAACATGGGGAGCCCTCATCAGGGCTGGCTAACCTTTCCATCCAAGCTGTGGGTCTTCAGCATTTTCATCTTTTAGAAGCAAATGTCCAAGGAACTGTTTAAAATAAGTGGTCACTTATTTTAAGTGACAGCAGTATCAGCAAGAGTATCCCTCTGCTTCACAGGGAGCCTCACACAGACATTTCACAGTCTATAGAAAAGTAATTTTTCAGGATCACAGAAATACTAACACTGGCAGAACATAAAACAATTTTCACAATGGTGAAAAATTCATGTGCTTTGCCTCATATTTATTTAATCAAAATATCAGACACAACAAGTTTATGGTTTGCCTTGGCTTCTGAAAATTTTAGGATGACCCTAAAAAAAGCTTTGGCCAGAGAAGATAGACCGGACAGTCAAATTCATCTAAACTGAGCTTTTGAATTACATGTATTTGTACTGTGCTGGTTGAAAAGCTGAGTTTATACCATCCCCTCCTAGAAGAGGTTGTTATTTTTGGCATCAGTATTCACATTATCATCAATGACTTATCACTTTGTCCGTGTGTAGCAGCCCCATTCCTCTCCTGATCTCTCACACACACTGCTCTACTCAGAGATGCCTGGGAGAGGAGGACTCAGTGCCCAGGTGCAACAGCAGAGATTCCCCCTCAAGGAGCTTTTGATTAAGATCACAAGGCAAAGTGCTGTTTAATTTAAGGAAAGATAATACCCAGAGGTGATATATTCAGTCACAGCTTAATTGAAATGAAAGAACACGCAAAAAAGGTGAGAGAGACAGCAGACAAAAGGTTAAGCAAAGCACCTTGTATCAAATGTTCAGCTGAGGATTAGCTGTTGATTGTGGAGCATAAGCCAAAAATCAAGTTTTATTGTGTGCCCTACAGTGATTTCTGTGTTCAAAATGAAATCAGAAAAACAGGCACTTGTTTATCTCCATACACTACTGCAGCATGTGTGACAAGAAAATAAAAAAGTCATGAAATATTATTAGTGTTTTCTTTTTATTGATTACTGAGTTTAGCTGCAGGAAATACTGGAGAAAATTTATGGCTCCAACCTTTAGTTTAAAATTAATGTAATTGTTAAGCTTTGGGATTATGAACAGCTGCTTGTTGAACAGTAACAAGAAGACGACCTTTACAAGAAACACCTAATATGCTGCCTGCATAAGGGAACTTTTGCACAATAAGAAGAGTTGACCAGTAAGATGAATAATTTGCTTTAAAAGGGGAATGTAGATGACAGTAAATAAGAACAGCTGTTGAAACAGGCACTGCAAGGCACATAATGAGGGTGTTTCAAAGAGATTTGCAGTAGATATAGTTTTTTTTAATGACAGGATGTTTACAAGTTTCTCACACTTTTCACTCCTAACTCCAGCACAGTAATTCCATTGGTTCAGATGGCACAGTAATCTAGTAAAGTGTGATGAGAGCTAGATTTCTGTTCTGTAACTAAATCATACCCACTTCATCCTCCCAGTCCACTTTTGCTCAAAGATGTTGTACTATGTTCTTCTTTCACGAGAGTTAAACAGTGGGCTCAGTGGCTTTACAAATAAGTTGTTGGTTTAAATCAGCATTTGTGGTTGACACTCCTGTTCATATTTTAAGCTGCCATTACAGTGCTGTTTTATCTTCAGTGGAGTAGTGACTCACTTTGCCCCATCCAAAGCACAAGTTATATGTGCAGGGAATCAGAAGAAATTATTTAAAAAAAAAAAAGGTTGTTTCTGCTTTATTGTACAATATTTCTGTTCCTAAGGCATCTTTCATCTGATGATTAACATCAAAGCATTTTGTAGGCCTTGATTATTTATCTTTCTCAGTAGTCTCAAGGTATTTTGAGGAAAAGGGTTTGCATAGCTCAGAGTTGAAACTTCTTAACAGCACAGAGCAAGGTGGCACAACTTGGGCCAAAATTAAAAAGAAAAGTGATGGTTGGCTAAAACTGTGGGAGGAAGCTGGTGTGAAAAAAGGACTGTACAAGTTGAGTACTTCACGGGCAATTGAGACCTTCCTCTCATTAACCTCTGTCTTATTTTGTCTGTAAAGCTTTGGAGGAAACAAAGAACTAGGCAGTGAACATAGATTGCAGAAAACCTTGCTGAGCTAGAAAATGTAGAAGTAGTTGGAGAACATCAGTGTTGGGTCTAAGGCCATGGCTAGCTTATGAGAAAGCCAGGTCTTGGGAATGCTGGCCAGCAGATGAATTGGAGGAGCAGCACCACAGCTAGGATGTGTGGTCCTTGAAAGTCCTCCATGTGCTGGTAGCTGAGAGCTGGGAAATCCAATAGCTCACAGGAGGACAGCTGAGGATCTGGTAAGGTAAGCCAGCCAGGAAGGGTAAAAGCAATCCTTCATCAAAAGGGAAGTGGTTGATAAAGCCTTTTAATTCTGGCAGTTAGCTGTTTCTAATGGAAACAGTTCTGCTGAAAAGTAGCTAGTCAGTGTTAGGTATAAACCCTCAGACATGTTTGCACATGTTTTTTATTTCACACTAAGGAATGGTCAAAACAATATCATAGAAGCCATTCACGGTAAAAAAATTTAATGAGTGCCCAGTATTTGCAAGATAGAATGAGCAGGTATGACCATGGGATTAACAAATAACATTCAGTTAATCACCTTGTGTGCCTGGTTTCCAGACATCTGTGGCACCCACAGCAGGGATGATTGTTTAAAGAGCTCTGTATACTCAAAGGGACCAGATTTCTGAATGAATCAGTACTCTTTGGGAACTATCTATTGCCCAAGCATCATGAAGAGATATGCACAGGCTAAACTGGCAGAGCATACTCTGACCCACTACAATACAGTCATGTGTCTCCATATTCAGTAACTAGCAGTCAGTCCTAGAAGATGATACTGAAGTGGAAAAAGATAGGCAGCCTGGGAAAATAATGGCCAAATTTGTTTAACGTACTTTACAACAATGGTTTTTCACATAATTTTAAGTGAATCTTGTTCATTAGAGGCTGAGCCTCTGCATTCGATGCTGTAGAAGTCTGAGGGAATCACAAAGAATTTGTCTAATTGGCATCATGCATGAAGGCTGCTGAAGCATTGGGAATGGCTGGGTCTTCCGCACCAGTAATGATCTTATTGCCATAGTTACAGTTGTCTGATTCTCCTTCTCCCTCTAAGTTGACAAATCTCATTAAGAATATTTGCAAAAACTTGGAAGTCTCAGCTAGGATACAAGTAGTTGAACAGCTGTTTTAAAAGCCAATTCTGTCTATGCTCATGCCCAATCCTACTTCAGCTGTTGGGGGAACCCCTTAATTGTCTGTAAAACCAGAACATCTACTCACTCCTTAGACCCAGGTACTGCCACCCCAGAGATCCTTGATCATTGTGGATGCTTGGGGCATGCTGAGCCCTATGGAGGGCTGTGAGGTAAAGCAGTCATTTCTTATGTGCCTTCCTTCTTAGGGAAGGGAATAAGTACAATATTTGTGAACCTGTTCAGATCAGGAGCCTGGGTTAGGCATGTACAACCAGACAGAGACAATGAGATCAGGGTGAGCTGGTGTTGACTTGTCTTGGCAAGGCTGAAATGTCTCTTCCTTCTGTGAGATGTGAGCACTGATTCCAGCCGCCTGTGAAATAGGGGCAAGTGGAGCCATCCTTCATTCTCTGTCAGGACGCTGTGCTCTACCTGAACCATGCAGGTATATAAAAGTACAGGCTGTGAGCAAGAGCCAGAGCAAGGGCATTTATCACTTTTGATTAAAGAGCCTCAACTCTTGTTCTGTGAATTAAAGAAAAAAAGTCTCAAAGGAACATGGTTACTAACCATGTTAGTACTTATACCAAAACCTATTCCAGCCCTTCCCATTTGTATTCTTCCCCCCCCCGCATCTTCCTGTTAGCAAGCAATAGTAGCTTCTTTTTCCACTTTTTCCATTTTCAGTCCCTCTTGTCTCAAACTGGGTGCTAAACAGGGTGGCCTGACCTAGTCAGGCGCCTAGCAGATATTAGGAGGAATTTTCCCTTCCAAAGCACTTTGTCTCAATTTCTTGGCTTGTCTGTGTGATGATTTGGGTAGTTTCAGCATACTCTACAATTTACTGTCTGTTTCTCTCTCTCTCCATGGAAAGTGTGAGGATGTCATTGTCTCATGTGTGCAGGAACTAGACTCCAGGCATTCTTGCATGTATATTCTCCTTATTTTGTAAGCAGACTTGATAAACTAAGAGTGGGTTTTGTACAAACAAGTGGGCTAGCAGACTTCAGAAGAGGCCCTTCCCTAGGCTTTGCTACAATTAATGGGATGGGCAAAGGGTCTTTTTGTCAAGCACATTGTCTTTGTGTTCATCTACCACCTCCTTTTGTGGTCTCATTTAAAGGAAGTCTGAAACATGTTTAAAGTTTCAGGAGAAGCATCCATTCGAATCCTTTAGTTGAGGTCAGAAAAGCAGAAGCAGCAAGCAAACTTGAAAATCTGGAAAGGGAAAAAATGTCATGAGTCTGAGGCAAGTCTTATTGTAAAGGGATGTGGGTCTGGTGACAGGCAGTGCATGTCTTTGGCTGACAGTTTGCTGTAACTTTGGTGGATGGTGTCAGTGAACCTCTCCCTCCCTCTTGGGGACAGAACTTCCCCTCTGGACCATGCCTACTCAGGGCTCTGAGGCCACAGCAACTCTCAAAGAGAGTTGCTCTCAAATTTTTCAGCATCTCATGGGAAATGAAGTCCACCAGAAGCCCTTGACTTTGAGAGAGTCTCTGGCACAGAAATACCCATGAGGAACCACAGCAGTATTCCCAGTTAACTGACAGTGGCACTTGACGATTTTCAGTGTTCAACGTTCCATTAAAAAAAAAAAAGGAAACTCTTTTCAGTTGAAAATACTTTTCTACTTTTTTTCAAGCCTTTGCCGTCATCTTTTGCACAATTTAACCTTATTATCCAGTGTGGAAGGGATGAACTCTGTATCTGTGCAACATGCTCCACGCTAATGGCATTAACCTCTCCTCCTTGACCATATGGATTCAGGTTTTGGACTGTGACCTGTAGCCAATTTCATAATGGTCATTAATAATATTTCAAAGGGTGTGTGTACTGAAAAGGGAGGAAAGCAAGCACTCTCTTAGTTGATCAAACAGCTACATTCTATCTGCATCATCTGGGCAAAGTGACTATTTTGTCCAGGACCGTGGGTTGGGTGTTTTTTTGCTTGTTGGGTGAGTTGACTAAGATTGCATCATGCATGATTTAGAAAGCATTAGACCAACAATGTACAGTGACTTATACTGTATTTTACCATTCACAAGTTCTTTGAACATTGGGTCAATAGTTATTAATAGTTTGCAATGAGAGATCAGACTGTGGTCTTTGATATAGTTTTTAAGTTGAACCCTACTGATTTATTTAACTGTGCTTGCACAAGATATATCTACAATTGCATCTTCAATTTTAAGTTATAACCAAGCTGTAGGAAATAAAAACTCCATACTGATTAAATTATAGAATACTTTATTTTACCTAATCTTGCCCAGCAAGCTAAAATAAACATGCATCCTTAGATGTACCAGTAATTCATGTAGCCTGTTAATTACTCAGTGTGCAGTCATTACATTTCCAGTAGCACTCATTACTCCAACAGTTCTGAAGTGTTTCTGCAGCAACACTTGGCTTGTTGCTATAATGATACCATTTTGCAAGCTTCTGAAAGCATTTTTTTTGCCCTGAGTTGCATTGATTGCATTTCATTTACCTTTTTGCCCCTGCTATTGTTTATTAGCAAACACTTATCAATTAGCTTAGTTGAGATCCAAAAAAACCCTAGTGTTTCACTCACTAAAAATCAATAAGGAAACTCAATAACTCCTTCCAAAACCCAATAAAGAAGCACCAAATTAAAGTGTTTGCAGCAGATATGTGCACAGGGCTTTGGTTGAATAGTTTATCTGATGAAAAAATTATGGTTTTTGTTAACTGTAACTACCCACCCAATGCAGCCTGAACCTGCAAATAATTTGTTCCTGCCCCACCCTTTTGCTTTTGCTTCAAAATACTGAAATAAAGGTGGCATTTTCAAAGAGAAATTATTTTGATCATTTAGAAATCATATCTTGAGAAATAGGTTATGGAAATGTGAAAGTACTACCATTTTTGAAGGTTAAACCTGTGCTAAAACCAACCCACAATATTGTTTGCAGGGATGGGATGGAAGAATTTTCATGCAAAGAGGAAATGCTACTCAGCTCAGACCAAAGCAACCGCTCCTTGCTTCCACTTCCAGTGTGACTTTGAAACTGTTATTTTGACCTCGGTGGACATACATTTCTCATGTTTAAAATAGGAGTCCATCTGGAGTATATTTCTGGGGACACAGACTAAAGCTCATTTGTTCTTTTTATGCTGAGACTAATGCAGTAACCTTCATAGCAGAAAGCCATAAGAAATTATTTTGTCTTGTAGTTCGAGATAAAAAAATTCAAGAGAGTAATATATCTGATGATGAACTAACTAATTCTAATGCAGAAGCAGTAGGGGTTTTCAGCAGAGTTACAGCAGGACCAGTTTTCAAATGCCCTTTAGATATGGCCAATAATTCTTACTCTTTATACTACTGTGGCAGCAAGAGGCTGCCAGCCAAGCCAGGATCTGGCATACTGTGCAATCCTGTATTGTTTGTGCATACAGCACAAGACATTCCTGTCCCAGAAAGTGTGCTCAAATAAGTAGATAAGGCAAAAATACTGAGGGAAAGAAAATATTTTTTATTTTTGCTTGATCAACTCAGGGAGATATGGGAAAAGTTAAGAGATACTTTCTGATTACCCATGGAGTTGCAAGCACAACCCTGAGGCAAACGCTAGTGCCTTCGTTTCCAGTAGGATACTTTAATCTTGTATTATCCTTCATGTGCACAAGAATCAGAGCACAGCGATTGGGAAACATTATGCTTCTCATGTTTTCAAATGGTCCAGAGCAAGCAGCCGGGTTTGCCTAACAAAACTGCTTAAGGCTTGTCAACAGTTAACAACATGTGTAGAAGGGAAAACATATATTTTTAAAATCTGCTTCACTCTGATCAGATTAGAAAATAATGTCAAGGCAATTAGAGGAAAATAAAGAAGGATGAAACTGTTCTCAGAGTAATGGAAAAATAATTATCAGTGTGCTAACCGATTGCGTGTTTTCCCTGCTGGATGCCAGAGGAGAAACATCTATTTTCAAAATCCTCTTTGGGCCTCATCCTACATTGTGTTCAGCTTGCTCAGTTCCCATATGATATTGATAGAAATTAGAGGCACCCAGCACCTCAACAGCTGCCCTGAGCACCTTCCAGAATCAGCCCACCATAGACAAGAGTAGCTCATGCACTGGCAATGAGAACAACATAAAGGAGTTGAAAACACAACAAATAAACATAAAATGTATTGAAAAATGTGGTAACTAAAGATGATGGCATTTAATCATGATTTATTAACATGGTTGCTGCCACATTTCCAGTGATTATCTGTTGTTTTGGAAAAGTGTCTTCTTAGATGTGCTTACACATTTGTGTGTGTTTATTGTGAGACAACTCCACAAAGCAGTTCAGCAGCTGCAAGACTGCTGGTCTATACTGGAAAGTGTGTGCATCTCCTTGAGAAAAGTCCTCTGGACTTTGGTGAGGAGAGGATGGAGGTTATTGTGGAGAGACTTTGAAACCTTTTCCTCCTGCTCACAATAAGCTACTACTAGACAGGGGAACTGAAAATAAAACAGGAATATAGGGATGGATCTCTCAAAAGGCCCCTAGAAAATCTCTGAATATATTCAGTCTCTATTGACAGGAAAAAGGTAGAGCTCAGGGGTTTGTTGTGCTAGCTGTTGTGTAAGCATAGTGATAGAGCCTCAGTAGATGGACTTTTCCTGTGCAGGCACAATTATCAGCACTGGTGCTGCACAGGCAAGGTAAAAACTGAGTAGTGAAATTACTTGACCCAGGGCCCTAGTGTCAGAGGCAAGAATGCATTTGCAGGTGAAATATGGGCACTACTGGAGTTAGTGGCCCTTAGTTTGAGCTGCATCTCAACCCAGTATTCAGCAGTCCCACTCTGCCTTAGACCAACATGGATACTCACATTATGACCCTGACTAAGATTTTAATGACAGCTTCAGAAAGGTTGACATTTGCTTTGATGGCCTTTGGTTAACAAACCCTTGCAGGAGAAAGAGAGAGCCCAGAAGTAGTACTGGGAAAGAGAGCTAGCACAGCTGCTGTTTCTCATGGCAGGGAAAAAAATAGTGAAATCCATTAAGCTGTTGGGTTTTATTCTGCCTTGCTGCTATTTAGCAAAGGTAAATGCATTGTGAAGATCAGGGGCACAGCAGTCATATGCTCTGGCCTGTGACATGAACACACATTGAACGATTCTGAAGGCTTCCCCTTCCTGGCTAAATAGATGATGGCAGCAGGAGAGCTTACATCTTACCCTCCTGCTGTTCTTAGACCTTTATAAGTACAGCCAAGTGGAGGACTTTCTTAATCAACCTCATTGGTGATCTGACTGAAGGTCTTTAGCAAGGTTTATTATTTTCTTCATCTTTGGCCTGAGTTAGTGAGATGGGTAATTAATTATAGTTTATCCATTTGTCAAGATGATTAAAGCAGCTCTGCTGTGTAGCTTGACCTTCAGGTAACCGCAGTACTCCTTTCACTTAACCCTACCTACCATTGCATGAGATTTGTGCAACCTTCTGCACCTAATATTTTCCTCTACATTTTTCTGAATGTTTGTATTCCTCTAGTAGGATTTTTTTTTTTTTATCTAGAAAATACACAGACTAATTCTCATTAGGGTTGGAAGAATTCTGGGACCCATAAGAAAACTCACACTGAATATTAGTGGGCAGTCTTGTAGGTTTATCAGCTTCTCTACAGATCTACAACCCTTTTATTGAAACTAATATATAAAACTTTCTTGCCTCTTAGTAATTCATTTTCTCTCTCTTTACCAAAGATAAAGATATTTCTTTTGTGATCCTACTCTCAGAGGTTTCATTGAAAACTGCACTTTTTATTATAGAGGATCCTGAGAGAACAAGTTTAAATGCCTACCAGAGTGGTGGAAGGTAGTGAGGTTTTTGTGACTACGAGTCCAGACTGATGCTGGAAAGGGTATTCCTTCAGTCAAACTCTTGCTTGTGCTGAAACAGTAAAGCAAACTAAGCATGCCTTTCAGATTTTCTTTGTCTTTTCCATTACCTGACTTGAAAAGTCTCTCAGTTTCTTTCTCTTTCCAGATTCTCTCTTTTGACTTGTCTAGCTAGGCAACTCCAGCAGATGCTCCTGTTTCTGTCTTGGGAAGGACTTTTGATCTAAGATCCTAAACCACAGCAATACAGAATTGGCAGCATGATGGAGGACAGTAAGCCTGACTCTTGGCCACCTTCCTTCTGGTGTGCTCTTGAGAAGAGCCTGCTTTTTATTCCTAGTGACTTTTCTCACTAAACTATTGTGTGTTAGTTCACTACATGTCAAAGGAAAATGTTCTAATTTAAAATACAATAGTGTCTGATGTTGATATCGTAATTGCATATTCATATTCATAGATTACTTCAGAAAATTCCAGTACTTGCCAGAGTAGAGAAATTGTGAGCAAAGATTCCGTAAGTCATGAGATTGCCTTAAAATCCTGAGACTCCAGGACTTTGTGTGTGCATGTGTATTTCTCTGAGGTATTTCTTTAGGGTTTATATTTTCAAGCTTTCCCCTGCCAGCTGAAAAGCAAGTCACTTATGAATAAAAGAAAAGCTGAGCATTTTCTTCATGTTAGAGGGCTTCAGGAGCCACAACTTGAGCATGAAATGTCACTGGATTTGTAATGCAATCATAGAAGCTGGCAGGACTGCCAGATTCTTTCTGTCCTTTGCCTACTCCTTAAAAACAAAACCCTTTAAAACTGAACTATTGTTCCTGAAAAATTAAATATTACTGTCCTTTAATGCGTTCCTCCTGTTCTGTGAACTCATGTTTAATTATTTTGCAGTAAAACTAAGATTAACAGCAGAGCAGAGGTGTTTAATAATGATAAATAGCTGAGGATTTAGTGTATATCATAGATGTGAGTCCATCTCTTTTTTTTGTGTTGTTGGTTTTTAGCTGCAGTTACACATCTGCAATAAAACTGTAGTAAATACTTTGAAGAAACATTTGTGTTATTCCTTCCAAAAAGATTTTTATCCAGAGCCCAAACTTTTGTAATTTAAAACCAAACATGTGCATTGTCCGCATATTTCAAGAGGCAGCTGGATTAAAACCTTTTGCATGAGATTTTAATGAATTACTGTGTTCTCTCACTGAATCAGTGCAGGGAGTAAATTTTTAATGACTCATCAACAAAGTTAATAGTTTTGAAAATCATTACAGTGCTATTCTATTATTTTGTTTCTTTTTGCATTGTGCGACTAATGCTCCATGCATCATAGTAATGTTTTTCTTTTGGTGCTTCCAGCAGAAGTTGTTCTGACTCAGAGCTTCCTCTAGGAAATGTGTTATGAAAATGGCAATTTAGAAATACTCTGAGATGTTCAGGAGTTGGATTTAAGATTCAAATAGACCTACTTGAAAGCCAGACACCACAGACCATATGGGTCCCTTGAGAAGGAGATACATACCTACTATGATTTTTAAAAGTATTATAGTAATCTAACATCTTGATTTAAGTATGAAATATGAAGAGGCCAAATCTCTGTAGGCACCCTATAAGGTGCCTAGGAAAACTAGCTTAGTTTTCCTTCCTTCGCTGTTTGAAATGTTTCATATGGTCCTAGGTCTGCATTCATACACCCACTGACCAGCAGCCCTTTGCCTGGAATAACAAGAGCTTTATGCTCAGTACTGTGTATTCCCTTCTATCTACAGGCAGCACTTTATATCAGCTATATTTTATGTGCAGATATATCTTTTATAGGAGCCTTTTTGCTACAGCTGTCGCCATGAAAATCATTCTGTTGGATTCAGTTCAGATCGACTACTTCCAGAGGATAAAAAAATACTTAAAATTATTTTCTGTAATTTATCTCTTAGTCAAATGTCTGTATAGTCCATTGCCCACTGAGTGAAGAGAATTTATAATAAGCATTAGCTAACAAGCTTCTTCCTTGCTAACTAGAGCATTAAATTCATTGACAAATGTTGTCATGAGTTGGTTTGTGAGCAAATAAATGGAGTTCACAAGTAAGGAGAAGAAATATGAGGCCACAGAAAGGGGCCTGGAGAAATGTGAAAGCTTAACACTTGTCAGCCTTAGAGAAGACCTTTATCCTGACAAAACCATAGAGGGCAAAGTTTTATAAAGTGATTAATGGAGGAGGTAGTATGGTCCCCCAGCCCATACTGAAAGGTATATAGGTATTCAGAGATATCAAAAGGGGTGAGTTTAAAACTAAAACAATTATTCCCATTGATTTGAGAACAATTTATGATGCTAAATGAGACAAACACAGCGGATCTTATTTTTTATGAAGATTATCTCCCATATAGGCTCATGGCCAGACTTCCCAAGGTGTCTGAAGGTATCAGGTGATGATATTTACCATTTTGCAGACAACACCAGTATTTAAGCCTGCACTCAGGACAACTTACTTGGGCCTAAATGTAAAATAACCATAAGCATAAGCAACTTCCCCGTTCGGACTCCCCTCTTTCCTATCTAGCCCCACCCAAGAACTGTGCAATTTTGTCTCTTACAAGATCTTTGGAGCTGAGGAACCTATGCAGCCCATACCTCTACTGAGACCTTGATATGCAGCTATGGGGGCATTATATTTCTGAAAGATCCTAAATTGTAGGACACCTTGTTTCTGTCTTGCACGTTTCCTGCCATTCCTAACAGTCTTACTGCAGGTCTGCATCATTGTCTTCATATATATCTTTAACATGATGGGGACTGTCATTCAGGAGATCTTCATGGATGATACTTCCTTAGTCTGCAGGCAATAGACCCTGCAATAGCCTCAGTCTTGCTGTTTTGAAGTGACTAAAGCCTGCTGTCATAAGAGTGAATCAGGTCACTGGCAGAAATTAAGTACTTTAATGGACAGGACTACAGGGAATCAGGGTTTTATAGGAATTTTTAAGAAACACTATATCCACTTGTTTTACTTACTGATAATAAAAATATGTTTCTTTGGCTGCAGGCATATAATCTTGTTTGTCAGTTATATGTGATACTCTATTAACCAGTGTATTTAGGGTTGCCATTAATTCAGTACTTTTGCTCTCCTTTCAATAGTAGTATGAGGGCACAGTACCTTCTCAATGTGCCTATGTATGTAAAGCTCTTTTGAGCTAATGGAAGATATATGTGGCTACATTCATGCTAAAAGCACCTGAAGCTCTTCTACCTCTTGATTCCCCACAAGAACAGGAGACCCCATTTATTTAATGAGGTAATTCCACTCAGAATATTTGCTTATGAACCAGGGTGAGGGAGTCTTGTGGTTTATCACTGAGCAGGGCTGGGGAAGCTGGCTCCCAGGTCTGAGCTGGGCTGCAGGCCTGTCTGGTCTCTGGGTATAATTGGTGTTGGCTGTGTCCTGTCACTGTGCTACCTCTCAGAACCACGAGCTCAGAGCAGTGAGCTGCTGCATAGGCAGCGTTGCCACCAAAGCCTTGCCTTTGGCAGCACCTTCCGTTGTTCTTTGTGCCTTTGATTAGACTTTGTGGGGCTGGAGGATGTACAGAAACACAGAGCAACTGTTTAGAAGGCATCTTTCAATGCATCAGGCTTGCAGTAGGGGTAAGGTGTGGTCTGCATAAAGAGTATATGGATTTGTCCAGACCTTCCTGAGCAGGGTCTGAGCAAAGCACACCATGGTTCCTACCTACCCAAGAAGTCCTTGCAGATCCCACAGTGGCGAGTCAATAAACTAAGCGATCCCAGTGGAGACGAGAAACTGGAATCGTTTATTCATACAAAAAGTGGTATTTTATGGGTCTGGGGTACTACAGATTCATGACAGGCTTTGCATATTGATCGGAGGGTTGGTTTGTTACAATTAGGGGCTTTACAGAGATGAGGTAAAAGAGGAAAACCCAGGTTTACAAATTTTTGGGTCTTAACACTTACACCACAGGGGAAAAACCCACTTTATCTTAGGGGAATTACAAGGGGGGGGGAAGGTATTCAGGTTTACAGAATACACAGGATTCATGGAACTCAAAGGGAGAGAAAGAGCCCAGTAGGTCTTCTGCAGAGGCTTGATAACATCAGGGTATGGTCTCTCTGTCTTGGGCAGGGCGCTTCACACCGAGAATATCTTATCTGCTTCTCAAACTGAGGTTTTTTTCCAAATTTTCACAGCCCATGGCTTTTTACTGAGACCGCTCAAATTCCTCTTGCAAATATTATATTTTGGGATCCAACATCCCACCATTTCAGTCATAAATGGGAAGGTACCTATGTGTCACTTATCCATTCTCACTTCTGCTCCTGATGCTCCCCAGGTTTGTTTCCTTTTGACAGAGACACTGATTTCCTTATCAGGCTCATGGTGGCAGTGACTAAAACTCAGAGCTGGCCCTGCCTCTACCAGGAGCTGAATGGGTCTTCAGGTAGTTTGGTTTCAAAGGAAAAAGTTTCTTTTTTACATTGGTAATGTCCCCTGATGATAAGGACTAGAAAGAGATCCATGGAAAAAGAGATCCCTTGAGGTGTTAGCATGGACAGATAAGAAAGGGAACCCATATTTTTGGGCACCAGCCTGCAACCATCAGGCCTTGCTATTTCTGCGGGTGCTCTGTAGTTACTTTTCAGGTTATTGCTGAATTATTGTAGTTGCTGATACAGGTTACAGTCAATCTATGCAAACAATCCTAAAATTTAGATTTAAGTGCATGCATACTTAGGTCAATGTAGAGTGAGCGTGAGCAGCATGGAAGGGAAGCTACTTAATATGTGGTGCCTGTTACCGGACATTTAATTCCAGGGGAAGTTCAGTGTGCTTTGTCCTCATAAGAAATCAGTGAAGTATGCTGTATACCGAAAATGCTGTGTAGAGTTCTTAGAAACGAAAGTGCTGAAAAATAAAATGGACTGATGGTATTGGCTCATTCTGCATTGCAGTATTTTTAAGACTACTTATCGCTAATATACAGATTCTAATTGGTAATTCCCACTTTTAATTATCTTACATTTAGTTACAGCAAATGGTCCTCTTGTTCTTTAATGTAAATGAATTTGTGTGAGCATGTGTTTAATGGCCTCTTTCATATTTTCCTTTTAACCGACACTGGAATTTATTCTACTTGAGCTAAGCACCTCCATATTTTGTGGCAGTTTACTTATATATCATTCTATCTGAAAGTATCACAGACAAGATAAATAGATTGGCACCAATTTGGTACTTGGGTGATTAGTGTGAAAGCTATTTCTAAACTATTAGCTTGTTATATATGGCATTTTATCTTTGTTTAGGAAAAAATGCACTAAGTGCAGATGCTAACTATAGATTAAGCAAACTTAATTAATTTTGAAATGTAATAAACTTTGGAGAGGGGATTGCCTCCAAAGATAGTGTCCTCACTCATAAGTGCTCAGTGTTAAATAATTTTATTTTAAATGCACTTTTACTCATAAGTTTGAGGTGACTATCTGTCTAAATAACAATGCACTTCAGAAACATTGATTTCTGTTTTGTTTAAAAAAACTAACACCACCACTGCTACTCAAAAGACATTGTTAGTCCTGCACATCCCCAGCAACTGAGGGGACTGAATAATTTGATATTCAAATTCTAGTATCAGATTTTGTATATGTCACTTCTGAGTGAAGATATTTCATCCCCAGCAAAAACTGAAGGCTGTCTTTTAGTGCTCTTTTTGTTGATTTAAGTTACATATGTGATTTTATGCCTGTATACACCCTGGGTAAAGGCTGGGGCCTGGGTCCCACAGGGCCTTCAGTTTTACCAGCTGCAGTTTCTACTGAAAGAAGCAAAATTTCCAGCCAGTTTATGAGAAACAGTCTTCAATCCTGAGCGTGTAGCTGATCAGTGCATGTCACAATGGTCAGCTAAGAGTAACACATATTGGAAAACCTTTGGGAAGGAATGATTCTGAGTGATACCAACTGTAATACAGACACACAGTCAATATTTACAGTATGGCACCTGAACTCTCAGAGTAATAAAACAGGGAGATTGTACTATGAATTACCATGGGGAGGGAGAGATGGTCAGTAGTGTGATATTAATGAGATTCATGGTATAGATTTCCATTTGCGGCCACAGTGCTGCTGATAGAGAAGTAATAACAACTGTGATGTCTCTAATGAAGGTTACATCTTGTGTGCTGTCTATGTAAAACACAGGGTTTGTACCCCAAATCAGTTCTTGCTAGCTACAAAGTTATTCAACAGCCCAAAGAGAAAGAGGTGACCCTAGTCATTAACTAGCTGGGAAATTTAGCTTAGAGTGATGTCCATGGCAAACCAGTGCTGTAGTTTGGAATAGCACACTGTATTTGGGCTTCTACCCTTAAATATTAGTTTTTTCCTTCCACATTGTGTCTACAAAGTATTTTATAACTTCACTCTTCGGGGATTAATGTGGCCTGATTCTTTAAAGTGTTCTCCTAGCAGCAGCCAGGGAGATTGGAGAAGAGTGCCACAAAATTTGAAGACGTATAATTAGCACTGTCAAGCACATTTCCCCAAGGATAGGCCTTTTTAAAAGCCCAGATTTCCAGGAATCCCTATAGAGATCAACTTGTGTGTCCCAAGCATCTTTGCAAATTAGGCTGCATATGTTGTCAGTGAGGTATCCTTGTGCAAATTTGAAATGTTGATAGTCATGTATATCAGGTTTCTGCAGAGTGTACACAGTGACCTCCTGTGGATTTTGGCCATTCAAATAACTCAAGAAATATTTCCATGTCCTACGGTCTGTCTGTCATGTGGCATCTCATGTCATAGTAACCAAGGATATAATTCTTCAACTGAATAGAAAATAATTTTGCAAAATGAGAGCTAGTGAGAAAGAAAACTTGACACAGGATGATAGAAAACAGCATGAAAGAATTAATAGAGTAATCTGTTCATCAATTATGCTTTGAAGTATATGTCAAATTCTTTTCTTTTGATTTGTATCAGATGGATCAGCATTACTTCCGGGAATAAACCAATCATCTTTTTGATCCCTTTGCTTTCTTTCCTGCCTAAGGCACATAATCAATATCTATAAATTTCTTAATTTTCATTTTTCCAATATGAAATCATTTTCTAAAATGCTTTTAGCTAAGACTTGATAGGCAAAACAGTGGGTTTGTTTGCTTTTTTTTTCCCAATGACTGCTTGAAGGGATGTTGATCTTCATTCCTGCTCAGCACTTGCGATGAAAACTTCATCTGATAAGAAAGGAAAGACGAATCAGTGATCAAGGCATACCTTTATCTTATACCTCTACGCAGAAACCTCTTTATTCCTGGGTAGGAAATGCTGCAGGTTTGTTAACCACACAGATTAGAGTATCCTGAAAGCACCAACTTAGTTTGGATTTTGACTCTGGCAAGGCCCACTGTGCAGGTGTAATGAGTAGCCTTTTCCTTCTATGGTGTCTGGGTAGAAGTGGTCCCATTCTCCCAGACTGTAGCGTTCTTTTCCTGATGAACTGCAAATCTTGCATAGCTGGGACCACCTTTCTGCCTCATTTGATGTGATGTTAGTTAATGCATCTAGATTTGTGAGTAGTTTTCAGAGGATGGAGAAACTATTGATAGGCTCGACTCTGTATTGCAGGAGCAACAAGACTGGCTCTCCTTTCTCTCTCATCCCTCCAATGTGCCAGTGAAGGAGGAATGATCTCTGGGTTAAAATGTATGAGGAAAATAATAGATGTGAATAGAGGATGTGCATGATGATGTGGACCTGTTATTTATAACTAGATTCAAGATTTCAAAGCCAAATAAGATGGTTCTTTTGTGACCTTCAATATTACTGATAGATCAGAGCTCAGAGTCTTTAGTTTTGGCAGAAATACTGCCTCTCCTAAAATGAGACACTGGATCCTCATGTAAATGCTTCACGTGTCAAAGAAGCCCATGTCAACTCTTAATTAGGTTGTGTTTGTTAGTTAAATTCTCTGCTAATTAGTAGCATACAATTATCTCCATCATGCATGCAGCTCAACTTTCAGCCAAGCACCCCCACTGTAGTGTTGCTGGCTACATGGAGAAAACCCCAGCAACCACTGGGATTTTTTCTATTGCTCTGTGATTAGGAACAGCAGAGGAACTTGTGTCATGGACTCTAAGATGCAGTTCAAATTTCCATCATTCACTAGTGGTTGCTGCCTACCTCAGCATTTCAATGTAGGATTTAGTACAGGGGAACAGCATGTTGTATGGGCATACCCCTTACTTTGTATTGCCTCAAGGAGTAAACCTGAGCAGCTGTTGACAGAAGTGGGATCTGTCAGTGCTGTGAAGCTTGGGCTGTGACTGAAGGTTGGGAGATCCATCGTGGTGCTTGAAAATGTGTCGACCAGTGGGCTGAAAATTATTCACTGACATTAAACCCTCTGATAAAATATCTTTTGTCATGTTAAAGCAGATTGATATCCTAGAAAAACATTTTAATAATATTTTAATATTTTTTTAATAATGCCATTAGAGTAAAAAAGAATGTCTGGTTCAGAAGATTGATGCTTCTTGTTCCAGGCCTTTAGTAGCATCAGCATTACTGGATTTTTCAGGTTCTAGGTTAGCCACTTAGGTGAAGAATTGTTCTGTGAAAAACTTCACAGAGGGAAAAAAAAGAAAGAAAAAGAGCAGGAGAAGGTGCCACAAGGATTGAGGGTTATGAGTAGCCTTGATTGTAGTCAGAGCTGTCAGTTTGATTGTATTTAGTAAATAATACAAGTGTGTTACTTTCTGGACCATTCTTTTTCCATCTTTTAGTACAGACTGCAGGGATAATATATCCAGGCATAGGCTTGTGATCCTTTGGTTTGTACTGGTACAAAAGTGAAGGTGACATCATCTGTTTCCTGCAGGATCAGATCCATGTTAACAGATCAGAGTGATACTGAGCTGAAAACTCATTTCTGAAGGGTGTTTCTTGTTTATTTAACTAATTTATTTATTCTCTTTTTTTTTTTTAAGAGCTGATTATGAAGCCACATTCTCTTGTGCAGGAAAAGAAAAGGAGCTGTCAGAGTCACACAGTCAGTTGTCCTTTGATGAAAAAGCACATGATTTGCATACCAGTGACAGCAAGGAGGCCGGAAAGGCCTGGTGAGTCCATGTCTACATAGCAGGCAGAACTGCAGTGGCAGGTCATTCTCAGCATTTAAAGCACATCTGTGGATAGTCAGATGCCTTATTATAAACACTATCAAGTAGATATGGAAATATTTTTCAATGAGCATCTGGATTGGCAAAGGACACATTCCTAAATACTCATAAGTATTGAAGACTCTGCCTGAAAGAGTTGGAAATGTTTGCAGATTCTGAAACTACAGCACATTTCAGCATAAATTGAATGACCTGCATCTTTAGCGTCTTTATTGTCCATTTGCTCCTTACTGCTTAAGATTGGGATATCTACTACTCAGTAGAAACCTGTGAGGAGACACACTGAATTCTGAAAGGCATAAGCTATGAAAAAATAAACAAAGACGCTATGATCAATATTACAGGGCAGAAAAACAACAAAGCTAACAAAAACAATGGAACCAATGTTTCCCTTCAGTATATCAAATAGCAGCTCTCAGCAGCACCTTGTAAAGTGCCTTCATTGTTGTCTGCTATTTAAAATGTGATAGACACAGTCTGCCAGTAGCAATGCCCAGTAGTTCAAATATCAACCACGTGGACAGGCAGCAGCAAATGTCTGATGGGAAACACTAAGAATCAATGAATATAATAATAAAAACTTTTCTCTAAATTTTTTAGAAACAAGAAAGTGAGCAGAGGGATATCAGGTTTGCTAACAAAGATACAAAATATTTGTGTTGATTAATATTTGTAATAAAGTTCTGGTAGTTATAATGGTAGATAACAGTAGATAAGAATAGGCAATTTCAATATCCCAAACACCTTTTTCTACCTTTCTCTATTTTTATGAAATGACTGTGCCTCCAAAATACTTTAATCGCTTACCGCTCCACTGCTTGGGTAGGACAGGAAACTGTTACTTGCTGTCTGGCACACAGGAGAGAAGCTCCATGCAAGAACATCAGCATGAGAAAAGCTTCCTGGCTATCGTTTATGTGTTTTGGGCATGGTATTCTATTTGTAGGAGTGGAAAGAAGAGTCTTATAGAAGAAATTTAGTTATCAGATGCCACATAGTGCCCTACTGACTTGGCTTTGATTTCTGTTGCCATGTTTTCTATGGCAGCCTAGAATGGCTGAAGGAGGTGGGGTATTCTGAGGCTATTTGCTTTCATAGTATGTGACTTCAGTGCCTTCACCTGAGCCATTTTCTCTATGGCAGCTTAAATGTTATTGTTTAACAGTAAATTTACCCAAATTGTATGTTCTGCATCTACAGCAGGGCTTCTTTTATGTTGTTTTAGAGAGAAGATGGGGTTTTTCTCCCTGAGATGGTGGCATACTTGTTAGAGACAAAAGACAATTACAGTAGATATCTTTTCTTAGGCATGCTTCCCTTCTGAAATTATTTTGAAAGTTCTAATTGTACTGAGAGTTACTCATATAATCAAATCTTCAGTTGACTTCAAGGGTTGAATTCTTCGTGCTAAGAATTATGCTCATTACCTTTGGACTGGTGTAGTTTCAACATTTTTATCAGAGGTGGTTAAGAAATTCAGTGCTCAGAATAATTTCAATTTTCACTATTTTTTTTCTATTATAGTTTAGGATTTTTATTGACAAACTGACAACCAAACCATATTTGCCTCACTGTATGTATTCCTGCTTTTGGTAGGAATCATACAATTACAGAATAATTTTTGTTCGAAGGGACCTTCAACACCCCTGCCATTGGCACAGACATTTGTCACTAGATCAGGTTCCTTAAACCCCTGTCCAATTTGACTTTGAACACTTCCCTTGGGACACCTACAGCTTCTCTGGGCAACTTGTTTCAGTGTCTGTTGCCACTCATTGTAAAAGATATCTTCTTTGTATCCAATCTAAATTAACTCTCTTTCAGACCTGGAAGTTTTGAATCTTTGCATTTGCATTCTAAACTTGAACACATTTAATTAAAAGAAGAACAAAAACATATTAGCACTTCCAGTTACTTGAGAGTCATTAATCTTTAGATTAATTTTCTTTGAGTAGCTATAATTTCTATGTTTGATTGTGGTTGTCTGGGCTGTTGAGTCTAACTAGGTAGCTACTGCAGGTGTGTGGTAGATGAGAGCTGGAGCACAGATGATTGTTTGGCTCAGTGAACAAAACCTGAGTCATATGCTTGGCCTGTTGGGGAGAGGAAATCAAATTGAAGAGCATGCATTTATTGCATTGTGTAATAGAAAGGGGAAAATAAGAAAAGAGAGAGCATGAATATGTGCATGTCTGAAGGTGTACTTGCATTCATAGACCTCTAACTCTAGAACTACTGCATTCTTTGGTCAGGATTTGGATATTCAGGGGATCTTGGAAACATCATCCATGTCCCAGCTGTGAGGTAGCCTGTGTTCATTGCATCCCAGTGGAGAACTTGACCTACCAACTTGTAAACTGAGTTGCTTTTTTCCCTCATCCCTTTATGTACAGCTGAATGCATCATTAAATATTCCTTGGAACAGAGAGAGCCTGTTGCTCTCTGGCACATCAGGTCATTCCTAATTCATGCCATAAGAACAGCTGGGATACCATTTGCCTGAGAAGGGACTGCAAGCACACAAGAATTCTCTAGTTACTTTATTTCGTGACTGGTTTGTTTGCTTCCTGTCCTGTTCTCCACCATTTTTTGAAGTTTCATTGGGCTCAGTTTCCACTCAGGATTTTCCTCAGTGTAAAAGAAGCAGAAATTACTGCAAAGTTGTATAATTTCTTATTGATATTTTCTTCTTGGGGAGGCAGTAGCTCCGATATGAATTACTTGGAAAAAGCAAGATTGTGACAGTATGCCTAAGGGCTGGCTATCAGACTAGAATGAATGAGAACATAAATGCATTAGCTGTGTGAAACACTGTAGGCCTAAAGTATATGTTTGTGAGTTTGTACAAGATATACAGCAGGTTTGCCTGGATAAGGAATTACTGAGATTTTGTATGAGGAGCTCTTATGTGCAGTGATAGCTGGCTCTGGAGCTGTACTGGGATCTTCTGGTTTGCACTCTGCAAGTTCCACATCCTGCTTTATCCCGCGCTGGAGCTGCGACACCACTGAGGCTATAAATGCAAACATAAATGAAAAGGGAGGTGGAGCAGTTCTTTGCTGTAACTGCCAGGTCTTTTTGCTGCAAGGGCTGGTGTCAGGTCAGCGTGAGGGTAACACTTTCCTCTTTTCACTATGTATGTCCAAACACAGTCCTCATCAGTGGCTACATTACAGCCCTTCTCTTGTGAAAAACGAATTCATTGTTGCCAGTCCCAATACGTGAGCTCTGAAGGCGGCATTCACTGGTCACATCTTCAGGGATCTGTGGGGAGGTCAGGTGCCACAAAGGAATGCATTTAAATAGTAAAAATAAAGATCAAATTATCAAAGGCCTTTTTTTTTTCATAATTTAACTCTTAACTGCAAATACAGACTGTGCCGTCTGAGTTTGTGGTTGGAGTATGGGGAGGTTCATTTATATGTCTGTGTGAATGTGCCTCTTAAGGGGTCAGGTCAGCTGCACCTTGGGTAGGCATGGCTTGGTTCCAGCTCACATTCAAAACAGACCTAGGCCAAGAAAAAAGGGGGACTTGAACAGTCTAATTTATAATTGGATCTGACTTTCAGGTGCATGGGGATGTATGACATCATTTTTATCATTTTATATGTGGGCTGATCAGAGAAGTGATAGATCCCTTACTGTCATTCATGGAGCACAATTTCAGGATGCAGCTCAAGACACAATGGCTGCTGGGAGAGAAGGTGGGTCTCTGCAGCAGATGGGAATCAAGCTGTAATTTTGATTTCCCCATCCTGGGCCATCAGCCCAAATTGCAAAGGGAACTGCTGCAGGCAAAGGGTGCAGGGCCATGTGGCTGCTGAATTAAGAAGGGCTGGAGGAGAGATCAGCTGGGACAGATTCTACATTACACCTCCTCACACTTTTTCAGGGAGTTGAGTAATGTTTTTTGTGTGACTGAGGCCCCTATACAATCTTGTTCAGAGTTTTCAACTTTGATGTAGTATATTTACACTGGATCCTGAGAAACTGGCTTAGAGCCATATTATAGGAAATGTGGTTTGGAATTCCATATAGATAAACTGCACTTCTAGTATAGTACCAGTTCATAGGTGCTCACAAGACACTTCTGCAAAACAAAAAGAATATGGAACCTTTTTTAGAAATACATGGTTTTGATCAAGAAGAGAATGCAATATACATTTAGCAGCATTTCATTTCTTGATTTGTGAAGGCTGATGAGATCATTTCAGTGTGAATGTTTTTCAAATAGGCAACAATTGAAACAAGATCAGGTTTACAAGAGATTTATGATTCCAGAAGTAATTATAAAGAGTGGTACTAAGACAGAGCACCTAAAATAATGCAACTGAATTAACTCAAGATATATGTATAACAAATCCTGTCAAGAATAATTAAGGTCAACAAACACATTGAAAAATCTCACTCAGGTAAAAAATAGGAAGGTTCTTTAGTCATTAGTACCGTTCTAAACCTGAAAGATGTTATAAACTCAATGAGAGAGGAGGACAGTTGCTTGGCTATAAATATTAATAGACCAGAATACTTGACTTGGTGACCTAATTTGGGCATTAACTCAACAAGTTCACTGCCAATAGCATTAAAATATGAACTCCTCTAAAAGCTTGACCTCTTAATCAAATACAATTTTGCAGGTTAAATAGTAACCTTATGATGGGTGGGAGAGACTCGGGATGATCTAGGTTGTAAAATTCCAAGTTGTGTCTTCAGTGGCAGTTTAGCAGATCCTCACCTACTCTAGCTGACAAAGAAATTTTTTTGGCACTCAGAGGACACTCACTTTGTGTGTTAAAGTGGCCAGAAGCTCTACAGTAAAATGCAGTCTGAGAACATCAGTGAGATGCTTGGATTTATCAGTGTAGTGTTGCTGAATAATTGCAAAGAGCCTCACCTGACCTGGCAAGTTGGAAAAGGAAGTAGAAGGTTGTAGAAGAGCATTATGATAGGCTGTGTTGTGCTTAATGATGTTATATTTTGAATTTGGGAAGGTCACAATCTGATATAGACTTTTAGTGATACTAACTAGGATTGGTGCTTCTAAATCGCCGTCAACACATCTGAGTTGCATCTGGTCCCGTCAAACATGCTGTAGCTCTCGAAATGCAGCTAAACAGAGAAATTTCCCAGGCATGATCTGAAGATGTCATTACAAATATTTACACTTTGAGCTAAAAGGAATACCATTTCCAAAAGACCTCACCACCGACCAGCTTAGATAAGAGTTGCTCAGATAAGAGCTGCAAAAAAAAGAGCATCATACTGTCATAACCAGTTTGATACCTGTGAACAGTGGAGTCTCTTTTTTTGCAGCAGACTCCATATTTTATACGTACAAATAAGAAATGTGTCAAAATGTGTTTTTTCCACTGGAATAGTGCAGAAATTTCATGGGTACATTTACATTTTGATGGCTTTTTTCAGTTGGAAGGGATGGAAGCAAATAGCTTGTTCATGTCATTTAAGTAATGCTGAATTGTTTGTCTCAATTAGTTAAAACTTTTAATTTTTATGCTATTTAATTCCATTGAGACTTTTATACTATAACATTCATTTTATGCTAAAATGTTCTCTACTTTCTTTTATATTGCTTCAGTGTTGACTTAAAACATTCTCTTCTCTTTTTAAACAAAAAAGATTCAACTATATGAAAACACAGCTTTTTGGTCTTTCACAAGTTTCACAAGTATTTTTAAGTATTTTTAAGGTTCACAAGAAATATCAACTTTTGTGCTGTTTTGCAATACAAATTCACTTCATAATGACATAAGACTTCACTGAACAGAAATATTTTCTTCACGGTTCTAGTCGATAAATTGCTTTTGGACTGTTACAAGTACTGACAGGAGGTATTATTACTTCTGCTGGGTGGTATTTCATCATTATGTCTTCAGTCTGAGTTCTGTCTAGAATGTGTTTAAGCACTCATCATATTGATCTTGTATCACAGGCTTGCTCTTTACATTTAAGAAAAAGAGAGGTATGCATTATTCAGTGTTTCAGTGATTGTGACCTCACACTGTATATAAAGGAGGTGGTTGATTACTTTCCAAAAAGACATTTATGCAATTCCTATTCAGGTTATCCTAGCAGAGCACTCTTTGCTGTTTGGTTTTTGTGGTTTGTTCATTGTTCTTTTGATTAGGATTTTTTTTTTTGTCTCTGGATGCAAGTTATTATTTCTACTCACAAACCAAATAACTATTTCCATTATTCAACCATCTGGACTTTCTGTTTGTTTGAGGGTTGGGTTAGTTGCTTTTCTTGGAAAGGGTTTGTTTTTGTCGTTCATCTACATGAATTTCTTATGATACCTGGGGTAGATATGGTGAATGGGCTAGTTCAAAGCAAACTTAGGCAGCACAGCCAACAGGTTAGCCTGAGCTAACATCCAGACCATCTAGATGTGTGCACTCTTTGGTGTATTCTGGAGCCTACTGTCAACTCAAAGCCACAGACACATCATTGTCAGCAACACAAGCAGCTTCTGTAAAATGAGCTTGATAAAACATACCCACAAAGTAATAGGTCATTTTAATACCAGGATGAACTATTGTGATGGTGATTGTGATTTTGTAGTTTCTTGTCTGTAGTTTATGCTGGTGACATGTGGCCTTCATTTGCAGATGATGTTTGCTCCGTCCCTAAGGACATGACTCTTGATTTCAGTTTGCTTCTACTGCAAATCTCTTGCCTTTGTGAATCACGCTTCTGTCTTAGATAAACCTGATCAAATGTCTTTAGTTTCTCACTGAGGCATGTGATCTACATCCTAAGCAATACTCTTTTGTCCTCTCTCAGATCAAAGATAATCAGGAAAGCACTGAGACAGAGTTGAGATGCAGTGCTTTACACAATGCAGCTGTGCAGAACCAACCGTAGTACATAGATATGCACTAAGTCTGAACTGGTGGGCTCTTGGTAGGTTGGCCAAGGTTAGAGCCATAAAAATAAATATTTTTTGACTGCTCACACATAACTTTTTGATGGTTTTAACAGTTTCACAATTGATTTTAGGATTGCATTTTGAAGTTTAGTCTTCATGCAGTAATTGTGACTGAAGATTTCTGCACTGATTTAGATTTGTGGTAAACAAGAAATAGACTTCTCCCTTCTCCCTGCTGCCACAGCGGTTGATGAGAAGCAAACCTAAATGAGGTGTGCTACAAGTATGCTTTCTACCCTTACTTTTACAATCCTTGTAGTGTGTGAACACATTATGACTTTGGGTGAGGTACATTTTGATCATACTGCAATTATCAAGAACAGATAGATCTGTTCTCCTGTATGATTCCCAGAACGGGAAGAAATATTACACATTTGTTTTCTCTAAAACTTTCTCGGAGCAGTACAATAAACCAGGCTTTCACAGAAATGTATAGCTAAATGTCCAAGCTTCTTTAGGTAGCCTTTCCCCTGTATTCCTGCTGTGAATTCATCCCTAAGCCTGCTATGTTGAATGATAGCAAACAAAACGGGGAAGAAGAGTGACTGTGAATGAAACTACTTAACAGAGAATTTGCAAGCCTTCTCTCTGCTGTCAGAAACCAAGAACCAGAGGTGATATGCTCCATGGTTATTGGGAAATTGTTTTCCCATTTATTTTATGCCCTGAGTGGTCTTAGAACTGTATCAGTACTGTGCATTAAAAAGGAAGACTAAAGAAAGTTACAGTATTTTGCTTGACTTGTCTCCCCTGCTAACAAAAGAAGCAAACAAGAGGTCATAGCGTGTATAAAGCCCACAGAACAACATGTCTCTTACTCCTGAGGTTCTGCATGCAAACCAAGCATAAAAAACCCAACAAACTGAAATGTTAAAATAAGCATTTCTAATGGTGGTGTTAAGGGATCATTTGCTGTTACTATGACATTTCAGCAGCAGTTCTGAAAAAGGTGAAAGTTTCCTTGGCCATACTGGTCCAGATATTTTATGGCACATTTTCCACTGCAGATGGTCATGTCAGAGCTGAAGGCAGTCAGGACAAAGAAAAAGAATGTGCTATCCCCCCAAATTATAGTTTCCAGGGCTACAAAACTGAGAAATAAAATTAAAGGCATGACTGTCATTTGGTGACACTGAAAATGTTTGCTAAGTGTTCCAGTAAAGATGATACAGTAATGGTGTCACATTGTGCATTTATATGTCACAATGCTTTTTACAGTAGCTATAGACTTTCAGATGCACTCCTTGATAATCCGGCAATTTTATCATCAGGGAGTGATAACCTCTCAGATATGAAAGCTGATGTCAGCGTCTTCTGCCACTTTGATCTGCTCAAGCTGATGCCTTGAAAATTAATGAGAACGCTACATATGAAATCAAAATCAATCTACTGCGGATTTTTTCCTCTCTCTGCCTTTCCAGGAGAGCTGGCAGAGGGAGGGGGTTGGTAGGAGACATGCGTTATCAAATCTGAAGCGTGGCAGAGTATAAAGGCTGTAATCTCATCTCAGGATTCTTATGGCTTTAATAAACTCTTCATGCCTCACTCTCACAGTTTACTGCATCATAGGGACCCCTCTGCAAAATTGCAGCCATAAATTTTCCCTTCTGCTGGACAGATTTTACTCCCTTGCTTTGGTATATGTGTCATCCCGCTTTCAACAGAGTCGAGACATGACAAAACTGATTAAATATTTGTATTACCTTTTTCAAAATATACAGAGAAAAACAATTTCTTAGGATAAGGGAAAGAAGACAAAAACATTGTTGAGTATAATTTGTGAGGACTTCTTTGTGCTTACAAACACACAAAGAAAAGAAAAATTCAACTCCTGTCACCTCTTGGGATAAAAATTCCTTGTTACTGGATCTAAGATTGGCAAAATATCTTTATTACCATTGGCATTAGTCAATCATCCAAAAAAGCATTATTGTCCTGCCATCTGTTCCCACATCTGCTTAAATCCTGATGGCCCCCAAGAAACTGTCTGCCATTAGCAGTGATCCCTAAAAATAAAGTCCTTTTTACTATGGGTAAGTGAGCTAAGTAGACCGTGTTCTCCCTTAAGATGGTCGTCTGGCTGTGATTGCACATTAATTATGTTTGGGGCTGACAGCTGTAAATTGCAGTAATTGTTTGTTGGCTTTTGCTGGAGGAATATGTAGGGTGGAGGCTATTTAGTCTCTGTTCTTTCTCTCCAAGGCCCAGGCATGGCCTCAGCTCACCCTGCTGCTGGCAAAGCTTCCTCCTGTGCTTCATGTACAGCTCGCTGGGGCCAGCTTATGTGGCACAAGGCTGGCAATAGCAATTGCTGTTGAATTGAGCACAGCAAGGTGTGACACCTCTGTGCCCCTGCTGCTGTCACCCAGGCTAAGCCAGTGATCTTACTGCAGGGCCCATTCCCAAGAAGCAAGCTCCGAGGGCTGCCGTTTCCTCAGCCGGGAGTGCCAGAGCTGTGTTCTGCAATGATGGGATATCTGTGCCTCCTCTGTTTTCCAGCAGGGAAGGCCTCCCCAGAGCTGCCAAGAGAGGGAAATTGCAGAATGCAATTAGAGTCGATACAGCTGGCAAGCACCTATGACAGCAGTTTGGTACACTCAAGTGAGCTAGCAGTTGGAACTGGAGGAAGGCATCTCGGAGCACTCTGTGCATGCATTTAGGTTGAGGTCTGCACTATAAGGAAACTGTACTTACAGCTAGAAATAAAGTTTTCTGTGTTTGGTCTTCATTGCATACTCTTTTCAGCATTGAAATGGGATGACAGTGTGACACTAGTAAAATATTTACTTTATAATGTTTTGGCCACTAGGAAACAAACTAATCAGAAGCTTTTTGGGGGGGGGAGTTAGATGATCAGAGAAGCTTTTACCTGGACAATTACTTTAAGAGCTTCATCTCTGTTTTCCTGAAATTCTCAAGTAAGATGCAGAAAAAGGTAGGATACTTCCATTATGGAAAACTGCTTACTACTAAAACTAAAGAGTTAAAAGCATTCCCCTTACTTTTCATTTGTTTCAGGGACTTGTGTTCAAATAATCATGGTATAATATACTGAAGGCTCTTTTACTGATAATGAAAAATAAATTTAAATAACCCTCGTGCCTTGGTATAAATGCCATGAAGTTTGAAAATGCAAGTCTAGAGTACCAAAACTCAAAGGTCTTCAAATTAAGAACCAATTTTAAATTTGCACTTATCATGCTGGTTTCAGCGGGAACAAGTCTAAAAGGATGCAGTGCATGAATTGAAAAAGTAAAGATTTACAATCTGCATTACCTTTGCCAAAAGACTCTTTTCCTTTTTTATTCTTAGTGACTCATATTAAGTCTCTACATTCCTAAGGAGAGGAAGAAAAGATACTATACCTTAATATGAAGACACATGCAAAACAAACATTTCATAGCTAAGGAAGAATGTAAGATGAATGGGAAGGAGGATGGATAGACAATTACTGGGAGTTTCTTCTGCCCTTATTTCCTCTTGTCCTAAAAATCTAAGAACTCATTCTGATCATCTACATCCATGGTGGGACCCATTGTATGGCAGCAGAGGTGCTTCTGTAGATTCCTGACCAGGTCTAGTTTCATCTGTAATTTGTAAATGAAGATCAGTGATTAAGCCTTTCTGTTTTAGCTGGGTGTAACCCACCCTGAAACAGGTAGCTCAACAGTTAGCTTTATGTATTCACAGTGTTCCTAGAAGCTCTGCACTTCCATAAAGGTGAATAATTCAGCGTGGGGGAAAGAGAGGTTGTGGTGTGGTTGTTTTGGGTTTTTAATTATTTCCCAGTTCATTATTTTCTTGATATTAGCCTGGGGAAGATTTTGAGGCATACAGTTTTCTACAGCCCCTTTGCTCGTTACAAGCATACCCACGAGGAGCACTTTTGCAGTGTGTTGCACCTCTGGTCTGTAGGACACTCTTGCTACTTGTAATCCAGAGTGCTGAAGATGGAACATGAAGCCCTCCTACAGTGTGTGTGTCAGCTGTATTAAAGGCCTTGAGATGTGCATGATGAAAAGACCTTGAGGGCCTTTATAGTGTCTCACTGATGTTTTGCCTAACAGGTTGTAACAAAGAAGATGATTGAAATATGGAACACCAGATTCTTGTTCTCAGTGGATAGAAAAAAATAAAATGAGGCTTTCCAAAATACTTATGGGATTTAGGAAGACTGGTCTCTTAGGAATTCATTAGGAATTCATAGAGCTGGACAGGAAATTGATATCCAAAAGATATTTCAGCAGCAAATTCTTGCTGGATTGTTAAAGGCATTCTATTTCCAGACAAAAAGCTGAAAAGTCCATTTCAGGTCACTTTCCATCTTTGAATTTTAGGGATCTATGGAGTTTCATTCCAAGCTAATTGGAAAAGAGGTTAGGGTATACAATATTCTGACTACTTGTATTTTGAGCCCTCTCCATCTCCTCTGGACAGGATTTCCTGAAGTACTGGTATTTCCAGTGTGACACTGTGCTAAAAGATATGTGACCGAGCTGTACCTCACAGCCTGTCACCAAGATTGACACAGTGCTTTAGAGAAGATGTAGTTCACAGAAGGATCTTGGGCCACAAGCAGGGTAAAGGGCTACAAGTTCCACAAGCCACCTTGGGGATCTCAAATGAAGAAGCAGCCACTGTAGCATTGTTCTGTCAGTTTTAGCCACACAAGGACTATGCTCATTAACCTTCACATCACTTTGCAAGGTCTATTTGCCCAAGACTTTTCTTGAAGGAGAGAGGTTATATGCTGAACCGATTTGACAATAAAAGCATCAATGTCAGTTCTGCAATCCTTTATGAACTCATAATGTTTTAAATTGAAATACATTTGTTCAGAGCCTGCCATGGGTATATATCCATCAGAGAGGAAAATAAAGTATCGTGCTATTTCTGATTCACCAGCAGCTGTACAGAGGCTGCTGTTCTATGTCAAATGTGCTACTTAACTGGGTGGAACAGGGGAAACAAAAGTTTTCACAGGCATATCCTCCTTCCATTGTCCTGCTGTGTTGCACTTCCAAGACATTGGGTTCCTAGTCAAAACTTGCCTGTGCATTGGAAATTTTCAAAGATATACAGGACAGCTTATTGTCCAGCTCCCACACCAAACCCTACACATTTCAGGATCAAGATATGAGTCTACTCAGTCAAATAAGATGTTGTCTCTTGTACATTTCTTCAGTCCCTGTAGCTGTACATACAGGACCAGAGCAGGATTCCAGAACGAGTCAGTGCAGGGGCCAAGGGAGAAATGGATGGATATCTGCTAAGCAAGGTGGTGTGCAGGAGAACGTATTAGCCCATTTACTCCCCAGTATTCTGATCATACCTGTTTTAGTGAGATTTGTGATCCGTGCTGTGTCCTAGAGCATCAGGACATCAGAGGATTCAGTCAGTGTAAAGCAACTTCTTGTTCAGAGGAAACATTGCACTATCTGTGCTCTTGAGCTGGATACCTCAAGAGCCAAAGGCAAGCTACAGATGTGGTAGCAGTGTTTGGTTTGTTTTCTTTCACTGTCATGCATTGTCCCTGTCACTTGGTATTTGCTAGTTTTCCGCCCATTATGCTTGCTCAGCTACTTAATCAGTTCTCATAACAGAGCTACAAGAAACAGGTTAAGCTACATATTAATGTTTCAGTGCAACACTGCAATTTGATAACAATAAACAGAAGCTTTTACGAGGCTGTAAATGTCTCTTCCATTTATAAATATTGTACTATAACTGCAGGCTCTAGGGTTATCAGGCAGTCAAACCTTTCACCAAAGCCAAACAGTTCCTAAAGTACCACTCTTAAAAACCTTTTGCAGGCATTAATGTTTCATTAGTTCTCTCAAATGGGTCTCCTTGGGAATCTGTATGGCAAGTAAAATCCAGTTCTAGCCCATGGAAAAATTAACTGCATATTTAATTCCTTTCTTCAGAATTTACTCCGCATGGCTTGTGGTGGTATGTAGCTGGTATTCCAAATGCACTCAGTTTAAAGGGTAGCAGTAAAATTAATAACATATGTACAGATGTATATTGTACCAGTGTGCACTCACCCTCCAGCCAGGTTTCTTTCTGACCATCCAGCTCTCCACCTATCCCTTGCTTTTTCACTGAGGAGGGCTGTGTCTACCCTGAATATGTGCATACTCAACAGAGCATATTGCCAAGCCTGCAGAAGCTCTGAGTATGCTTATACTACCATGCAGCACCCTGAGGAGATAGTCTGCATCTTGGAAAGTGTGTCATTTAGCTAGTGAGATACAGCCCTGAAGTTTGAAAATCTGTCTATGCAGAATATGGCTCTGCTGCTGCTCGTTCCGGATCAGTCTAATTTTGCCCCAGCTGGGCAACCTGCATTGCATGGGGCTGGGATGTGCACAGATGGGCAGGTCTGCATGTGAATCTCTCCAAACCTGACGCCTCCTGTCTCTGCTCAGCCAAGCCAAATTTACGGAAACTACACTGAAATTGCACCCACAGTGCAACAGCCAAGGAAGCCCTGTCCAGGTATTTGATTTATTCACAGATCTTCAGGGAAGCAGGGACTGCTGTGATTGCCATAAATGCACATATTTTCTGTCTAATGTCCTACTTGAACCAAATTGTGCCAATAGCGCACACAGCCTGTGTATTCACCATTCCTTTTTACCTCTAGCCTTGTAGAGTGCATATCCTCAGGTCCTGCCCAGTGTTTAAATGTGTGTAATTGGCAACCTGTTGTTACTGCACATTGGCATGGAGCTTTACAATTGGTGTGAAAGAAAATTGTTTGGACATCTGTAGTGGCTTTGTTTTTTCCAGTTCATATGTGGCCTTCCAAGCAGTGTTTAATTTTGTGTAGCTTACCTGGTAGACTTTTGATATAAAGTTCAGCCAGAGTGCAAGTGGGTCAGATTGAACCTGCATCTTTCAATTCACAAGTGACTGATTGTTTATCCTCTGTGGGAAGGCTTTTGGGGACAGTCAAGGCCTAAATTGATCAGCTGATATGCTTTGTAAGCAATTGTGGTCTTATAAGGCCTCTTAGAGGTAGAAAAAAAAGGAAATGCCAGCATGCTCCCTTTGTTGGGATGTTGGGATTTGGCATGATAGGCACTGGAGGGAGGAGAGAAGTAAGAGAAGGCAGGAACATGTCAGGGAGGTGTATCTCTGGGTGCCTAGCTGCAGGTGATGAAGTGGGCATGAGCATGTGAAGTCTCAAGGTTTATACTGCTGTCCACACTGTTGGTTCGAGTAGGATTGTAGTTCAAACTACAGTGAGCTGAGCTGTTCCTTACTTGGCAGCGTCCAGCTCAGTACGACCTTGGCTCTTTCAGTTAAGAGAATCTTGGATTTGGGGATGAAATGAACTGTTAGCATTGGGCAGAAGGGTGAGTCTGTTTTTGAGAGTAAGCTCCAACATGGTTATCCCTGATGTCAGCATGTCTGTAGATTTCTGCAAAATGTCTACATTCATCTCATTCATCTCACATCTCTGTTATTGAACCAATTGCAAATATGTCTCCTGATACCCAAAAGCATTAGTAAGCAGGGAGTCAGCAAAAAATGGTCTCATATCTGAAGGGTCCCCCAGGAACCTGATTGGACTGATTAGTCTACAATATCTGTTTCTATGGTCTGGAAGAAACTGTCCAGTCTCTGTCAGGAAAAACAAACAAACAAACAAACAAACAAAAACTAACAACACTGAAAATTATAGAATTAGTAGAATGAAAAATAGTAATGGGTATGACCACTTTGTATGGTCCTGTGAGACTGTGTGGTACCATTGCTTGATTTGAACTACCCCTTTAGCATGGTTGATAGAAGATTATACATCCGGAAAAGTACACTGTAATTCCTACTGGCTCGATGGTGTTGAATATCTCACAAAATGGCGTCTCAGGAAAGGAATTGAGCATTGCAAGAGTAGCAGCCAACACAATGTGAGCTGATGACTTCTGCAAATATCTGCCTGTGGCAAATCATTATAATAGGGCAAAGGAATGCTTTCCCGGTCCATGTGTTGAAGGCACTTGTCCTGCGATATCACATGGCCATTTGCAGTGAGTACAGAGTCTCAATTTGTGAGTTCACTCTCCAATTTTTCTCTTTCTTTCTCTCACACTTCATAAAATTGCTGTCTGTGGCAGTGACAAGGCAACATGTAAATACCTTTCAGAAGGGTTATTCATCATTAATGCAGGCAGTTTGAAGTCATAAGCAAACAGTATTTGGCAGAAAAACTTTTTAATGAGAATGGCATTAAGGAATTTAATTTAAAAACTGTTAAGGGATTCTTTGCACATGCCTCCAGCTTCTCAGCCTTCCACTTCTTTTTCTCTCCACTAAAGATTTTTTTTTTTTTTAAAAAGAAAGACAATTTGGGGTTCATTGATTTCTCATAGCGTCTTTGCCACTCAGCTCCTCACAAACAAAAACTGCAAAAAGACTTTAGACTCAGGGAGAAGTGCAGCAGGGATTTTTTGATACTGGAAATCTCTAGGGGAAAAAAGGCATCATGAAAATAATTGGCTGGAAAATGAAACTGGCCAGAATGAGTATATAAATAAAGTGGAAATATTTAACAGGGAAGGAACAGCAAACCTCAGGTTGGGGTGAATGATCTTCCTGTGTTATTGCTCAGTCAGGAATTACAGGGTCAATGCAGAGATTATTTGGTATTGATCTTTGACCTGGCTTTATGCAGAGCATAAGTCTCTGAAATTACAATGGTCCTTGCAAATTTATTACAATAGGTTAAAATTTGTTAATCACTTTGGAAATGCAGGTCATGGACTCTGAACTAGAATAATAAAGCTCTAAGCCACTACCAATTATCTGAGAAGTTTGTACAGCGGGATGGTTCAATTACCCTGTGTGCAGGTTTCCCAACTAAACTGCAGCCAGGCCACAATCACCATCTGTCCTTTCCTAAGTAAATGACGTTGCCAGCCCTCCCCAAATTAACACCATATCCTACCATGAACAGTTAATTCTCATTAGTGAGATATATCTGCAAACTGTTACAAGGATATTTAAGTATAATATTATTAACAGAATCAAAATATGCCAGACATGAGAGGCACTAGAAAAAGCTATGCGAATGCATTACTGTTCAGGGGAACAGCAAGGGGATGCTTTCTTATCTACACAGTAATAATGGCTGTGCTGTCGTATCCCATTGCTCCTGATAAAGGAAGAGGTCATTGTTGTACATATTTTTTGACAGAATGAGGTCGTTGACGTTATCCCTGATTAGTTGAATAATGGTCATGACAGATTCTTAGTTGTCTTACCTTAGAAATTACAGTCTGCTTTCCTATCCTGACCTTTTTTTCTTAAAGGGAACTATACTTGCAAAACAGCAGCAGAAGTTAAGAATTGTGGGGGTTGGGAAAAAACCTCTCTCCTTGTGAAAGAACAGTGGAAAGAAAAGATGAAGAAACTCTACTGGCTGCTGTAGCAACAAACACTCCTGTTTATCTTGTGGTGCAGTGCATATGAAGGATATGATCTCTGTGGCAGAGGAGCTGGTGGAAGAAATTCCTCTACCTCAGCCATGGCAGATTGTTGCCCCTCAGATGAGGAAGGAGAGGCCCTCTCAAGGTTATTTTATTAGATCATCTGCTTTGCCCTCCATAGCATCTCAGCCCTGTGCCCTGCTACCAAGCATAACAACGTGACTAAAGCATCTCTTAACATTTAACAGCCCCATTAATTTTCCATTGATGCACCACTCAGGCTAAAGGATTTGCACCCTTGACCTTGGGCATCTAACACATAAAATATTGGATTATGTTTTTGTAACTCTCTTGTAACTTTCAGTCTTTCAGTGCTGGGAGCACAGACGGTTATAACCAGCTTAGTCAGACAACATAAAAATTTAAACTTTTCTGGCATAGACAGGGCTAGAGACACAGGAGAAATTCAATGTCCTTGTCTTGTTTAATAAGTCTGCAAGCTTGAAAGTGTTATTAAGCATTCAGAAAACAGAACGTGACACACTTCGAGAAAGTTTGTGGAAATTACCTTTTCTCTTTTTTTTAATTCCTGTTGAAGTCTCCTTGAAAAATGAGAACTGAGAACAGAATTCTCATTTTTGGTGCCTTACAGTAATTTGGATTGAATGTGAACTGTTTTCTTTTCCTCTCCATTCATTTAGCCAGCAAATGGAAAACATATTTTGTTTGAAAAACCTTTAGGGAATGGATGGAAATGAAGTTATTCTAAACAACCACTGCATTAGAGAAGTAATATAAATGAGGTTCCATTTTCCTGTAGAACTTTTCTTGAATTTGACCTGAAATGCAGTGAACTAGATCAGAGACACACACTTAAAGGAACAGTTAAATTATAGAGAAGAGAAAGGAATGCTAAAGTTAGAGTTAGAGCTGACCTGTACCTATTCTCTGGATCATCCTCCCTTCCTGCCCACCAGACTGGGATATATTTGAAGTTTTTAGTGTATGTTTTTAGCTATTCACTTAAGCAACTCATGGGAACTAATAAATCACTGACTTCATGAGGGCAAACTTCAGTGAGTTAAGTGGCTGCTTTCCTAGAAAACTCCTTCAGACACTTCTTTATTACCAGCAGGGAGAAGGGTGAGATGCAGATACAGGGTGTCCATAAAGCATGAAGAAGCTTGCAGGGGAAGTGTGATGCCATATTTCTGAGACTGTTGTGCCACATCTTGGGATTTGACGGGAAAGCAGGGAGGCTCTGAGACCCTCTGCAGTGTCTGTGCTGGGTGGTGTCTATCCTAACCTCTTAGGCTTTCCAGGCACTGTGAACCTTCAGATGCCATCCCAGTGCAGGGGTCTTGGCCTTTACAGGGTTTTCAGATCACTTGCAGTAGAAGCCTGTTAATTTGAAGATGATAAAATGCCTTCCTGAGGAGCAGGTCTGTTTTCCACCTTTGAGGCAGAGTCAGAACTCATCTTTGGTGTGAGATGCAGAGCACTGAGATTATGGGATGTGGGTGCAGGCATGTGAGACAGAGATGGCATCAGTGACCTGTCAGGGTCCCCAGACTGTAGCAACACATTTTCTGGGGTGGCACCAGCCAGCATCTTCTCTTCTGCAGCAGGGCTTGGTTTGCTAGCCCAGGCCAGGCCAGGCCATGCCAGTCTCCAAGTAGTAGCCGATAGGTGGAGTCCTGGAAAGGGAGAGATTCTCCTGCCATGCCATGGGAGCAGGGTGGACTTTGAGAGAGTAGGTCTCCTGCTGCAGGTTTTTTTAAGGCATGTTCAAAGCAACAACATCTCTGTTTCTTTAAATTAAATGACTTCTCATTTTGCATCCTTTTAGGAGGCTAACTCAAAGAGCTATAGAGTATCCAGTTCATGATCCTCTATCATCCGCTGCAATGAAAATGATGAACAAGCCCTTAGTAGAAAAAGAGAGGGGGCAGTCTGGGATGGAGCAAAAGTAAGCTGACAATCTAAGGTTATAACCACAAACAGTAAGGCAAAATAATATTTTCCAAGGTTGTTATCAGGGAAAGTTAATAGAGATTTAATGAACATTAATTTATATTCATATAGATTACTAACTTCTGTGCTTTTGCTGACATGGCGAGCACTCAGTATTTAAATGTCTGGTATTTCTTTTGATTTGCCACAATTAATGTTTCATGGCATGTATGTGAGTTTATAAATTAAAAAATTTGATTATAAGTTGTTATTCTTGGATGTTTTTTTGTAAAGACTGGATGGCCACAAAGCCATGCCATACTCAGAATCGGAATGCTGATGAAATATGAGTAGATGATGCTAACAATTCTGAGGTGTTTTTTTTTAATCTCCTCATATTTTGAATGAAAACATGGTTTTAAATGAAAATGCTCATTATACAAATTAGATGGATGTTATTACTGAGCACATTAATCATTTTTTTCCTCCAAATGTTCACTTTACAAATGTAATTATTTTTAATCATACTGGTTCCACTAAATTAGAGATTTGGATCCCTTTTTATACTCAAATTCAAGGTCTCTGTGTTTAAAACCACATTATTTTTTTATAGATTATTTCCTGCCATTTTACTTCAAAAGCACCTAGTAAAATTTCAGTAAATGTGATTAAACAGCACAGGAAAGTTGCCATGGTATTTTTCTTCTTTTCAGCATCATGAAATAGCTGGTTTCTCTACAGCAGGTTTGCAGCTTCACAAGAGTGTGGGTATATAATTAATCTGATTTCTTAATGCGTGTATTAAAAACATATTTTCTTGCTATTCAGTGACTGATAGTAAGCTATTGAGTATTTAGCCCCGGCAGAAGATCAGGATAGGGCCTCTATGGCAATCAAATGCCACGTATAGCTTATTTTAAAGTGTCACAAGGTACTTAGTAGACCTTGTTATCACCTCAAAAACAAACATGAATATTATCCCATACTTTAAAAAAATGCCAAATCCTCAAATCCATGGGAGATTTTGAGGCCTGCTTTTCCCCTAGTAGTTTGCAGCAGAAAAAGCAGCACAACATCTTGTGTTATCAACAACCATCTGGCAAAATTTCATTGTCTGAGCTTTTCAGCTGCTTTATGAGGAACAACAATTAAACTCCACACTGAAGACTGTGCAAGCTCACAACCAGATCCAGTCATTTTCAGTACTGCCCTCTGTTAGTGTGTATAATTAATATGGACTTTGAGACATTAAGCAACAAATTCTGTAACTGGAAGATATTTCATGTGCAGATTAAGAAGCGACCATCTGCCACCTTCTTTGTGCATTACTGTGGTTTATTTTAGAAAGAGAAGAAAAATCCCAACATATTCACTGTTTTGCAAAGACCAAATATGTTCCCAAGAGAACCTGGCTTTGCCTTTGCTGGAAAAGTAGTTCAGCTACAAATGTAAATACACATTCTCTATGCACATTTTCTACGGCAATTTTACTAATGTGTTAAGGAATAGTACTTCTGTGAGATTCTGCTTAACAAAAAGTTTAGCAGAAGTAAAAAAAAAAAGGAAAAATAGGAAAAATGTTACTTACATTGGCATTCCATGCTTTAATTGCAATGTTGCATTCAGTGCACCAACACTCCATGTCTGATCTTGTACTCTACAGTGGTTTGGTGGGCTGACTCCCAAACTGCACTTCCCCATCCAGCTTATACAATCTCCGTACTTTTTCCCTTTTTAAAAACAAAACTCCACCTAGCTCCTCTGGTCCCTGATTTTGATGTTGGTTTTATGACCAAGTCTGACTCTCCACAATTTGTCTACAGATGGGATCATGCGAAAATGTAGATGAAGGAAAGAGATTAATCGATGGGCAATTGTAATTTGCAATGAAGCAGAGATGTCCTGTGAATATTTGTAATAGTTAACAGGAGCATAGGCATTCATAAGCATGTGAAAGAGAACATATATTCAAAAACTATTCCATGAGAAAACACTGCTCATCTTGTTGTGTTAGCAATTTAATAGACTTTGAGAAATAGTGTGAGAGATTGTTCTTTTTTCATTCATTGTACAGCAGGCTGATGATGTACAGCATGGTGATGTAGAGCATGTAGAGCATCATCGTACTGATGGTTTGTGGTTTCAAAGGCATTTTTGAAAATCGACAAAACATCTATACCAGTTCTGTAAAAATGACCAAACATCTGTCAAAAAGCAGGATCAGGAAAAAAAGACATTAAAGACATTGGAAGGAAAGAGGACCAGTGGTAGCTATCACATGCAATGGCCCACTTGCAACCTGTTAGATGCAAGTCCCTCCACTGCAAGAAGGTGGGAGGGAATCCCAGAGGAATGGGCACTCTGCCTACGTCCTCATCTATGTTCTTCTGCAAGGGCCTCTTGCTGTCAAGCTCAGAGGTAGAAACTCACTCCATAAACCTTGGAATTGATCCTCAAGGGGCATGTATGTAATTCCTGGTTTGCATTTTAAAGGTTTTTCTGAGATAGTTGTCTTGGATTTCCACATGAAGTTAAGGAGGCAGGGAGCTGTGTTTTACTGAGTTATGCTTGTCTCATAGGCTTTTGTAAGACCCCAGGAGAAGTATTTCTCTTCTGCAGTTTTACTTACAGTGTAAAAATCAATTTTCTCTTTCTGCTCTATAGCGGGCATGGAGGACTCATCTGCTCCTTTTAGCTCGAAATATAAAACCTCTGGTGAATGACCACAGAAATCCAGTACCATAAACAGTCAGTGCAGTAATTATTTTGCCAGTGTTTTTGCACCTCACTGGCATGTTAAAGACGTGGCAGCTCCATGGGTCATGGAATGAATTTAGTTTGGTTTCCTATGACTTTTTGTGCCAGTGTTGGCTTCTCAGAGGCTGATGAGGGTGACTTGTCCCTATCTGTTCCTTCAGTCAGAGACTGCTAACAAACCTCTCTATTAGCTTTCCCAGTTCTGTGAAAGCTTCTAGGAATTTACTGTCTTAACATCTCTGCCTTTTTGTCAAATTTGATGGAAATATTTGCATTTACTGCAAGTAGGATGAAGGCGTAGATGTGTGCATGCATGCAGCACAGTTACCTAGCCTTTGTTTCCTTAGGGAAGCTGGATACAAAGTGTCCATTGCATCCCCAGTCCCCCTCAGTGCACATCAGTGAAATGGTCTTTCTTGAAATGCATTTAATTATGGTACAATTTTAAAAGAGAATGGGTGATGTGAGTGTGTAATAAATGGGCTGGGGGGTTTTTCAGTCTTCAGAATCCTTGACATATAACCTTTTGCTTATATAAAACACTTCAGCTGTTCATTCATAGGTTTAACTATGCTGAAGACTATCCAGTGGAAAGAAATCTTATTATCTCCAGCTTAATATTTCATTATCTGGCACAATATGAGGATATTAGACTTTGATTGCTGGTCCTCTTCAGAGATTACAGCATTTAAGTTCTTATTCCCATCTGCATTTTAAACTTTATCTTTTTTTATTTTTTTTAAAACTAGTCACAATTATGTTGCATTTAAATCTTGTCTTTCAAGTTTTCAGGGTAAAAAGTTTAGGTGCAAAATATTCTAATTAGGTTTGTCTTAAACTTCCCAAACTATTCTGGTGTTGGCCCATTCATTTTATATCCTAACAATATGTAGACAAAATAATGGACATCGAGGAATTACAATGACCATTCACTACACACCAACATCACACATCTGACAAAAAAAAATCCCTTCACAAACAATACGATGACCTGATGCACCTAAACGTTTTACAAAACTAATAATCTGTGACAATGTCACCCAAAGTTACAGTAAATAAGTTATTGAAGTAGTTTTATGGGTCACAGTAATGTATCTGTTTGGAATCTGTTGTACTCAAACAGGCATATACTTTTGCAGTAAATGGATCTTCAGTCTCTGTGAATCATTTTATTCTTTTTATATATGCTATAAAATTGCCATTTTTATGGCCAGGCTTGATGAACGATATGGCTGAAGAACTGTACGAGTTAATTAAAGAATAAAGGGCTGTCCCTTCTGCTGTATATTTCTGTTCATGATATTAGTATCTTAGAACCACTGTTTTGTACCATGTAGAGATCTAACTTTAAGAGAATCATATAGATTGAGGCATGTGTACTCTCATACTGTGCAGGAGCATGAAATTTGGTCCAAAATTCAGAGGCTTACCGAGGCAAGCATCTGTCCTACTAGGACATCCTTACATGTCTTTGAAAGCATCAATAACATCCCAGACTGCAAAACAGAGTAGTTTCTGTAAATGGTAATCCCACCAAGAAAATGAATGTGGAAAAGTAGGGCAGGAAAGGATCACTTAAATTCTGTCTGCTGCTATCACAGATGGCTGTGATGTCTCATCCCAGTTAGGTATGTATCAGAGCTCAGTCAGATCTCTCTTGACCTCTGTTTTGCTAAGCTAAGTAAGACAAACACTCTTAGTTCACTCTCAAAAATGAACTTGTAATTTCTTTGATCATCCTTTGCCTATGCCCTCTTGGGTTTATATTTTTGAACAGAGATGGCAAGCTGTCCCCTGACCTTCAGTCAAGGCCTCCCCACATTATCTTCTAAGGAAGATGGTTCCTCCTGGAAGGAGGGAATCAGCATCACCAAAATGGCTTATATTACATCGACTTTCAGAAGTGGAGGTGTGTACCCAAACACCTGACCCTGAACTTTACAGTAGCCATGTATTTCCAGTCAGTAGCTCTTATCTCATACCCGACCAAATATGAGGAAAAATCCCATAACCAGGGAGCATATTCAATTTTAATTCTTTCCCTTTGAATCCTGGCTGCTGTGCATTAAATAAGTTATTTTATTCCTTTGTAACCATGTGATGGAAGTTCCCATGAGCACTTTCCTTTTCATCAAGAGGATATTATTTAGTCAGCCAAAAGAAAGGTAATTGTAGCACAGGATAGTCATTGGAAAGAGAAAAGAATGCCTCCTTATATTTACATTTTAGAAAGCATGACATTCTGTTTCACTTGCTCATCATTATCCAGTATGAGCTAAGACACTTGCAGAATATGCGCTCTCCAAAACAATTTTAAAACGTAAAATATTCTAATTGCTCTGAAGTGTAGAACAATTTTTTTTCTCCATATTAGTCTTAGAAAAACAGCATGAAAATGTCAAGAACTGTAACTCATTGCTGTTTTTTCACATAACTTAACCAAGCACCTTCGTTTTGAAGCCCACATCAAATAATGCAAGTTCACTTTGAACAACACCTTTAAGAAATCATCCTTCTTCTACATGGTCTATATTAGTGCTGGGCCTCTTCTGTAATTTTTTTTCTTCATGTAAATGCTATTATACGTGCAGATCTTTAATATCACATTGATAACTAAGTTTTATCCTTGAGATCATTTTGTTCTAAAAAAGAGCTATAGTCCTTAGTTTCTGTTACAGGCAGATCATCTCATTCACATCAGGTACTGGTTTGCTGAAAACAGACTAGAAAAGCTGGAAGCACAGTTAGAGAAATGAACAATTGAGATGGCAAAACACTGCAAGAAAGGTTTCAAATTCCATCCAGGTTATAGGGTTTTAAAAGGTACATGGCTCTGTCATATTCCTTCCTACAACCCAATTTTGGCTTCAGAAATATGACATATTACTATCATTCCTCTTACGTATTAGGCTTATCATCTCCTTGCCCTTTATGACTTTCCTCATGTCCTCAGCTCTAATAAAAGTTAATCCATAAGAAAAGGCTCAAAAGACCAAGCTCAATTAGTTCTTTGATTAACTTTATAATTGAGCAATAAGCCACTGAGCCAGACCTTCCTCGAGTGAAAGGGACAGCACTTACAGTGACAACATGTCGAGCCTGCTCCACGTGCATTTCAGCACAATTTTATTTATATCACAGTCTCTTATAACTTAAAGCCTTTGTTCTTATTACCTGAGTCTTCATGCATTTTTCTTTTCTCTCACTCTGTCTTTAAGCCAACTGGAAGGGCGCTCTTATAACCTCTCTGTGTCTCATCACATGTGGACTTCAGTTAACAAGGATGCCAGCCCCATCCACGTGGCAAGAGCTGCTTAGGACCTGTAAATATAACTTAGCAGAAATGAAAACCGTTTGGGAAAGAAACCTGAAGTTTCTCCTCACACTTTTCAGCACAGTGTGAGGGCTTTGTCTTCTAATGAATGCATACAGTGCTTAGGGGTGTATACCTTGGTTAACACCAGGTAGATAGACCAAATAAGACTACAGTTTGTTTCTCTTGCTGTGCTTGGAATTGGGCAGATGTGTGGCAACTGTAGTCTGTAAAATGCAGGTCTTTTAAGCAGAGTGTATTTGCCTGGGTACATGTGCTATTACTGTTATGTGTTTTCTGCCCTAGAAATGTTTTGGGGTTAACTCTGGATTGTAGAATGAGCCTTGCCTTCTACCATGTAGATACACCTGCTGAGTCAGTCCAAAGTCATATGCAGTCACTTTGTCATTATGTTTCTCTTCTGTCCTCCTTTCTGGATGCTTCTGAAAACAAAATGCCAGATTAAATGGACCTTTCATATGATGCAGGGTGGCCATAGCCCTGTGCTCTGCTCTGGACCAGGCTGCCCACAGCTGTGCCCCAAGCCCTTCGTAGGCTCATGACACTTTGTGACATTGTCACATTTTCATTTGTAAGGTAGTCTGGGTGTAATGTGGGCTTTTATTAGGAACACCAAAAGGTACACAGCCAGAACTAGACATTAAATTTTAAACCTGTTTTTCTGTGGTAAGAATATTCCCCTGCAATGTACTGCAGAAATCTCATTGGTTTTGAGGCAGGTCTGTAAAGAAGCACTGTATTAAAGAGAGAGGGAAACTCAAGGATTTGGGCTGGTCCAGGGAGGGTGCTGATACACCAGTATTTGGGAGTAAAATCCAGGTGTTTGTTCCTGAAGGGGGAACATCTTTCATGGAAATATGTGGGGTTTTCCATGTGTGTTTCTATACCGAAATATCCACATAGACAAGACACTACAGGTGTTTGTAGGTGAAACAGAGTAATACATTTTTAAGGACTCTACAAACAACTCAGATTGGTTTTCAGAAGGTTCTCTGCAACTGAATATTCAAAAAATTCTCTTGCAATAAATGTATGCCCATCTGTGATATTCACAGCTTGTTTTAACTTTATGATACTGGAGGCAGACCTCTAATCTCAGCGGGTGCATTCTCACTGAAGAAATGGTCCTATAAAAGATAATGGGTAATTAATATAATAAAAAAATCCCTCAGTAATGACTGGGGAGATCAGAACTTGGTTCATATTTCCTTTTGGGACCCTGGAAATTAAATGTTATACTCTCCAGCAAAAAGGCTGATCTTTCTATTTTGAGTACTTGTATCTCAAAGTGTACATGCAACAGCAAGTAGTTATATAACACTCTTACTGGAATTTGATTTCTTCCTTTACAAGTTAAGGAAGGAAGATCTGAAACATCCTCAAAGTCTAGCAAGATGCTAATGTGCTAAAAAGAGCCTTTGAATGAGCTTGTTTTAGTCAAAATATTGCAAGTTTGTTAATTCTAAGACCTTTAATGATACTAAAAACACTCATTGACAAATGCCTCATTTTCTCTTAATAACACTTGCTTTAATGTTGCTGTAAATGGCATTAGCTTCACCATAATGATACAGCACTAGCACTTAAAATCTACCTTCAGTGGTTATTTGTATTTTAAATGTTGCATTTTCATTTGAACCCATATGCTTTTGACAGTGCTGGATTGATTTAAACCCAGGTGATTAGAGAACATCGAATTAAAGCAGAATCTCAGGTACATTACAAAGGCAAAGGAGCAGCTAGAGTTTGAGCAACACCTGAGCTAATGCCTCTTTTCTAATTGAGTGATAGTCAGGCAGTTTGCAGTGCCAGCAAGTATGGTTAAATCAAATTGACTTTTAGTGTTAGACCAATGGTGCTAATAGACTGGGTTCACTGTCTATAATGGATATGGAGAGACAAATACATTAAAAGCAAAGGTCATTCTTATCTTTTGCTTTTGACAGCAAAGTCTTAACTGTACAAAGTTCATTTCCCCTCCAAGAAAATATCGTTCCTACAGTTTATCTCAAATGAGTTTGGTAATGAAAATCTAGAAGGATTTTTTCTTTCCACATTATCCTCCATAACTGAAGATTTATCACCCTCATACCTGGTTGCATTATTTACCTCTTCTCCTCATGCTCAGATGGGAGTAAGGGATTGTTTTCCTTTTTATTTTTGTTTACAGAGCCTAGCATAATGATGTCTTGATCTTTGCTTCAGGTGCTAATGTAGCAACTAATAAGCAACAGCGGGTCTAAGTATGGGAACAGGAGGAGGCTTTGAACTGTCTGGAGGAATGGAGCATGTGGTAGGAAATATGGATCATTTCTTCCTTCAGCAGTCAACAGAAAGAGAAATAGGCATCTTGGTGAACTTGAAACACTATTCCCCTGATGAGCTCATGAACTTTTTGCCAGTGCTGAAAGAATGTCCGTTTCACATAGCTGAGTACTGTGGGCAGGGAAAGAGTTTTAACACTGCTTTCAGTGTTAAATGTTAGATCCTGAGGGCTGCAGAAGTCTTAGCCCATTGATTTGTGTGGGGCCTGCAGTCTGCTTGGGGTTAAGTATGTGTGTGACTGTGTCTTGACTCAGGATGGCAACCAGAGTGCTCTGAATGCCCATGTAATGCAGGTTAATAACAATGCTGGTAACAGTTAGGGTACAGAATAACTACCTTCAGCATAGTGAAAATCATGCATGTTTACAGATGAATGTTTGTGGATGATGATGGAGTTGCATTTCAGCAAGGACTTCAGCAAAAGACAGCAAAAACATCTCATCCAAACAAGAGCAAGATTTTGTCAGTAGGATCCTCTGCCTATTGATCATGTCTGAAAATCCTACCAGCATTTTAGCAATGTCTAATTTGTGGTGTTATATATCTAGGGCTTCCTGCCCCTTAACAGCCTACTGAGAGCCATCTGGGCAGTGCTTCCCCCATAACAAGTCAGAAATGCAGGAGAAATTCTCCTGAGAGCCTGATCTCATCAGGGAATCGGTATAGGATGTGCTTCAAATCCTGCCAGTGCCCACAGGGTGGGGCAGGAAAGAGTTCTCTTACTTCTGGCTTAGAGCTATCTGATGTGATGAACATGATAGCCATGATTCAATGGCAATGCACCCCTAAGTGCTGACTTAACTAAGTGCTTCTTTCCAGTCTCGAGCTCCATTGTTTGTGGCACTGTAGGGTGCACAAGGAGGGAGCGGCTTCTGCACACTTGGGTTTAGTGAGTTGTGAACCAGCAGTGCTCTGTGCAGTGCTGCTGCATCCAGGAGAGGCTCCGTCATCCTGCCTGTCCCTGTGACTTTGGACAGTGTACCAGTGTACAAATATAAGTACTGGGGTGAACAGATGCAAGAGGTCTGATGCTTGAGAGCACGTAGGACCAGAGGTTCATGTACTTTTTACCTTCAGCTATCGTCACTTTCCTCAGAGCTGGCCAAAGCTATTTTCTGGAATGATTTTTGTTGGAAAATGCTCTTTTGTTGACATCTGAAAATTCTGTAGGAAGACATCCAACAGAAGAATTCAGACAGAGCACTTTTTTTAAAATAGTTTTATTTTACTCATCAATAGTACTGCCTATTTGTATTAGTTTGGATGATTAGTAATTTTTAAAGACAAATGTCATACTCTGCAACCCTGTGAGTTGCAGTGATTTTACCATGTTGCAAGGAAACATTTTGACACTGTGAAAACTAAACTTTCAGTCAAACATTTTTGACATTCACAAAGGTAAAATTTTACTATAGTTTTCATGGTTTCACTATAGACCAGGTATAAAATTCTGCTCTGTAATATATTGCTCAGCGAGCAACAAATGCTTCTTACCTGATTTAGGGAGAGCAGAGTAACAAGCCAACTAAATACCAAAAATCTGGAGTTTCTTGCAAGGTGAAAGTACCATGGTTTGTTTTCCACTAATACCAAGGAGATAAGGTTTATCTGAAAGTACACAGAAATTCACTTTTACAAAATCTGTTCTCCACAAGGCCATGAAATCCTTAATTTGTTTATTTCTCTCAGAAGAATATAAATCACTGTTGCATCACCCAAATGTTTGTGAATTTATCAAAAGGAGCATTTATTCAGCATTCGTTCCACTCTGTCATTAAATCCTCTGGATTATATGGCTGTTGTTTTCTTTTAAATTCCTGATAAATATGTTGCCGACAACCAGCTGTTCTTTTCAATGCATCATAACCAACCTTCCTAGAGTAGATCATTAGTCTGCTTGCATTCATCTATTTTATTTATGTCACTCAGGGAGATTACAATGGCCATCTGCACTGTGGACAGCTTTTGTTCTGGAGAAATGCACCATCAATGGCAAGGGAACATGAGGGACAGGGAAGAGTTTCCAGGATATTAGCTCACTTGGAGCAATAAGCTTTGCTTGCTCAGTAAAGGGACACTTTGGTGTCTCTGCTGCCTTTGGCCCTTCTTGCCCTGAGGTTGCTCTGGAGCTGTGCAGACTGGTGACGGAACAAGAAGCCTCTTGGGGCTGGATCCCCAAGTAAGGCGTGGGGAAATGTGTGACCCACTGCACCACCAGGTTATCCCTGGGAGCCAGCAGGTCTCAGAGACCTTCTGCCCCATCAGACCCTCTGCTTCTTCCTGGCCCTTAGCTTGGGTTAAGGAGAGAGGCAGCCTGTTTCTTACCCATTTCTCTCGCATCCATCCCACAGATGGTACAACCTGGATAGTGGCCCCATGTCTACAGTCCCATTTTGAGTATAAGGGTAGCCCATTTTCAGAGCAACAATTTGAGTGTACAGTAAGTCTCAGTTATGGCATACTTTTGCCCCTCATACTCTTATGCCATATTACATTTGTTAAATAAAAGGTCAGAGCTTTCCAGCTACGTTTGTTTTCCCTTGGCAGCATGCTGAATCTTCCTGCTAGTGCTTTTGACTTTCCAGTGGTCTGAAGCATCAGGTTTGGTTCACTCACAGTTCAAGCTATGTCAAACTCCCATGTACAGATCAGTCAGAGTATATTTCTGATGGGGAAATCAAACGCTGTGTTTTCCAGTTCGCAGCGTTCAGCCCACATGGTTCTTTCTCAGAAAACAAGGGAATGCTGCCCCTTGCACTTGTAATTTGCAGTAATTAGCAAGGAAATGATGCTTGATTGAAGAGAAAGAAGCACTGTGAGCAACTCATTCCTAAAAAGGAGGTTTGGAAAGGAGGCTCCCAGTGGGAACTAGTACATTTTGATTCCTGGTATAAACATAAATATGCAACACTTTGTAAATCGAAAGTCAAAAGGGAGAAAAGTAGTGATTTTTGATTGATTGAACTTTTCTCTCCTAGCTTACACTGAAATGCTTGGTACTTCATCTATGTGTGAAATGCACACAAGCTGATAGATTAGTTGTATTAATTAGAAAAAAAGGAAAAAAACCTAACCCAAAAAATCCTAGCTGAGACACTGCATTTTCAAAGAACAGATGGCTTTCTTTACTTACATCTGTAGAATATTTTGCTGCAACATAAAGACATATAGTATAGCCTCTGGGGATGAAGGAAAATGAAATAGAGAGAAAATGTGTTGCAGGGAAAATCATTAGAAGCTCTAGAAGTGATAGAAATACCAAGCATGAGTTTTGGTGCCACTAATCTTCGTCGGCTTCAAACAACAAGTCCTACAGGGCTTGCCTGAGATCAAGGCATCAGCAGGACCCCTACTTGCCCTGAGTTTTGCATCCTCCTCCCCATAAAGACAGCAACAGGAGAAGCCTCATCCGCAGACATTTCTTGTGGCAGAGGACATTTTTTATGTTTTCTGTACCAGCCTGCCTGGCTTAACCTTTTGACCATCCTTCAGCCTGCCTCTTAATGTGATGGTTTTATCAACAACTGCAGTTAAAATGGCAGTCGGTTTAGCCAGCTCTGTCTGCTGCTGCTTGAAATTTTTATGTATTGTGACCTTGTTTGTGCCCTTAATTTCTGCTGGAGATGCTCATCTCCTTGCACTGTAACCAGTGAATCAATTTTATTTTCTCTGCTGAAAATGGGGGGAGTGGGAAGCAAAGTTCCTCCCCCCGCTCCTTATCTCGAATAAGAAAACTGCAGTTTTTCTCTCTTTGTAACTGCCTATTGATTGTGTATGTCAACCATAGATTTGTGGGCCCTGAAGGATTTGCTTTTATTTCTGTTTGCTCAATGATATCTAAAAAGCGAACTGCTTGAAGGGCTGCTGAGAAGTGGGGATCTTATCCGCATGTTTTATAATGTGTTATTTGCATATAATTACAACATAACTATGTGATTGCACAAGGTATTTCCTTTTACTTGCTTAGATATCCTTTCTGAATGATACATGCATCTGCAGTCCCAAGGCCCCAGAACTGCCATAGGCAAAACTGCCCCATATTGCCTTACGCTCGCCCAGATTTAGTGCTCTTATATGAATTGTTTACCAGTAAATAAAAGCAGTCATTTTTCCAAGTGTTTGATAGCAATGGATGCTGTGCTCACTTCTGTTGGTCTGGGCAGTCCTCTGCTGCTGAGAGCGAGTAGATGTGAGCCTTAACAAAACACAGGAAGGCTAGGAAGGCTAGGAAGGACCAAAAGAATTGCCTAAGGGATAAGAAGTTACTGATCAATTACTTGCTCAAGGTAAAAAGATGTTTGGTGGGCTACTTATTTATATGGCTAAGCCCATCTTGCATTTGGCTTCAGCATTCTGACCTTGCACCTGCAGCACATCTCCTAGCTCAGCTGTGGCAGACTCGTGACACTTCAGGTCTTGAATAGTTCCAAGAAGACTTGTGCACTGAAACTTCGTGACAGGGCCAGGACTGTCAGCAAAGGAACTCTGAGGGGGAGAAGAAGGGCCTGAGGTGGGCTTTGGTCCTTCATGGGCTCAGGACCAGCAGCAGTGGAGTGGGGTAATCTGTGGGGATTCTTTTCTCCTATCTGTGACTTCTGAACTCCCTCTGTGAAGATCACACACACTGACACCCTCAGTCAAAGTCCTGTGTCTGCCCTAAGGATTTGGTATTGCAGTTCAGAAGGGCAGGAAAGTTGGACACCACTTCACTGGTAGGAAAAGCACTTAATTTCCCTGAGAAACAATGAAGACAAGTATATATGAGAACAGAGCATGCAGTAATTCCCTGTGTAACTTGCATTACCCTGTTGTTATGAGCTCCCCACTGAATGCAAGGGTAACTGAGATTATTGTTAATAGATCCCTTGGGGCAGATTAGAGTGAAATGACACTGAATGGCCACTGTTTATATATATATATAAATGTGTGTGTGTCTATATATATATGTGTGTGTGCATATATATGTATATATATATGGCAGGTTTATTTTAGAACAATTTGGTTGCAATGGAGAGGATGTATATAACCATTTTGGTTATTATCTGTAGAAATATAGCAATAAAAAAGTATAAAGATGTCACTTCAGAAAATCTATAAGGAAAAGAAAGAAAGAAAAAGAAAGGATAAGAGTAGACAGTGCAGTGGAAAGATACCACCATGCATGGATCCAGTGACAACACTTGATTGTTGCAATTTCAATGCTCATTGGTCAAAGTGATGGTCAAAGTCTTGATCCCTCTGATGTGGGGAGAGCCCACACAACACAAAGTTCGATGGCTTAATATACGTTCAGGTGGGAATGCCCAGGTGCCTCCCCTTGGGTGAGGAGTACTACACTGTCCTATGCAACACCGTGGGTCACGCGCAGTCCTCTGGTGGAAGGCCCCAGAAATGAGTCTGGGAGCACCTCGGGGGTCTCTGATGGTTTATGGCACCTTCTAAGACATGCAGCTGCCTCTCTCATCAGCATAGTTGACCCAGATATGCCCCATCTGAAGGGATGAATACCCTCAGGCCTACTTGTGAGTGACCCAATACCTTGCCCGGGGGGGAGATTTTTACACCTGAGCCAGTCATGTAAGGGAGGAAACTGACATGATAAAAAGCATTATCCCATCTCACAGGATCTGCTTCTTATCAGCCTTTTCCCTTATCTGATTCAAAAATCCATCTTGTTGCTAAACAAAGGTCAGTCTCTCATGGTCATCCTCCAGTGGTGGGTGCACACCCACTCTGCACCCGAGCGTTCTTAAGCAGATCAGAGGTTTCACCACCACACACCCAAATACTCTCCTCCTCCTCTTCGGCTGGAAGGTGCAAACTTGGCCTCCACAATCACCCTTCTGCTTTTGCAAATGGCCGATTGAGCCATTAACACTTTAGCATTTCTGTCTCTCACATTCCGTGCAAGTCCATCATGTGATTATAATGTGTGAGAATTATTCTAAAATTAGTATTTCCAGACCAAGTGCAAAAATGCTTGAGGTAAAGCTTCTAGCAAATATTTGCATGTGATCAGAATATATTACCTGCTTATTTAATTTCAGATCCATAATCAAGATCGCCTTTGTTAGATTGCAGTAACAAATTATTGCGCTGCGTTCTCCTGGGATAGGTGCCCAAGGCACTGAACCCCTGAGGAGAAACCAATTCTCTAATTACTACAGCCCTGTTCAGTTTGTCCCTGTACCCATAAAAGCACAATATCCATCTTTGTTTTGTTTATTAGGGCCCGCTGAATAAGAAAACATGTCAAACGTACTTGAGAGTGTTGCTGCTTCTGTTGTTCCAGATTTATGATTTCATAGTAAGATACTGATGCAAACCTGGAAGAATTACACCTGTGCTTTTGCAGAAAGGAGTCCCTGAGTAGCTTCAGCCCTGCAGAGGTTAGGAGCAAAGGAAGCAAGGAGAGGTGTTTTGAAGTTAGGGCTCCGGTAGTGCCAGGTATTGCAATTCACTGCTTCAAGATTTAGTTCTGTACTTTGCACCTGGACTAGGGTGGGATATTTGACAAGTCTCTGAACATGGCTGAACATTGTTCTTCATGTGGCTATTGGAAGGATATCTAAAAATGGCAGCAAAATAATCACATATATGTGGGGCGACACGGCTGAAATGAGTTTACAGTACACAAATAGATTCTTCATCCTCAGTGTTTTGAAATCAAGTGCTTTTCCTCTGACATAGCTGTGTATATCAAAGCTCTAACAGGTAAATAATTACGAGTTTGAATGAAAGGCTTACAAGTCCAGTTCAAAGCACCTTCTGCAAAGAGATGATGTAAACCAGAAGGTGGAAAAATACAGCATTTGTATATATGACAAATATTCCCTCTTGGTTCAAGAATAGGTACTTTGTTTTTCATGAGATGCGATATTGGAGATGTGTCATCTTTAATCCATTTCTTTCAAGCTCGGTTGTCAGAAAGAGTGAAATTTCTTTCAAAAAGACATAGCTGCTAATCCCTAAAAGCACACTGCAACCACAGTCTTGTTCTTCCAGATTTCTAATCAATGTTTCCTTCTGCAAGGATGCCCTTGAACCTTGGAAATGGCCTCATATTATTAATAGAAAAGATAAAAAGTACCTTTTATTTCTATTCTTGTCTTGAGGAGAGGGACACCTTTTTAAATATTTGTTTGCTTTGTAACGGTGTCACAGTTTCACCAGCCAACTGAAAACTTATAAACTTTTCAGTATGAATAAGAGGAAAAAAATGATTGATGTGATCTGTTTTCTCTGGAGCCTGTCCTGTAGTGCTTTAAAAGAGCCCCCAGATGGTGGAACTTGTAATTTTGAAGCAAAAGCCTTTTCCCATTGAGTATGGCCAGGTACTTGAAACAATGAAAGGGATCACTGGTAGAGATATATTACTTTTTCACAGGAAGAATACTGTGTGTTAGGAAGAAACTGACTAACAATCAGATTTCTTTGACAAAAGATGTGGTTTGCTTTTTTATACATAGAATTCATTAGTATTATTAAATACTCTTACACATTTCTTTAAACTATAAATGATTTCCTCATACTTGGTTCCTCAGTCTTCCAAAGCTTTAGAAGTTAGATAAAAGCAGGTACATGTTAGAAGCCTGGGTAGTGTGGAGGTGTTACTTTGTGATAGATTTTTTTTAATCTAAGCACACATATTACAGAAGCCATTAACTTTTCTTTTTATAAGGAGGTGTTAGATTGACTATTACATTCCAAGGAGATTCAATACGGATTATTTCAGTCTCACAGTGAACAATGATCCTCATCTGGACAACTGCATGTCCAGTCAGACAAGAGGGAAAAATGAATGTTTTCTCAGATGTCCTCACAGGGCAGAGCCAGGTGAGAGCCAGTCTTTGGTGTGCCAGACAAATGAATAACCAAACACCAAGACCACAACCAGGACCAGCTGTGGGACAGCTCAGCTCTTGGTTCTGGTACCCACAGAAAGAGTTTAGGTTTGAGTTGCAGATGGCTGAAGATGTGCAGAGACTGCTAAAATCAACATTCTTCTGTGATGCTAAACATGTGTGATGTGAGAAGCCCCTTGAATTGTAGCTATACAGCAGCCTCTGTGCACTCACCTATGATAAACCAGGCCTTTCATGAAAAAATATTGTTCATATAGATACCAATCTGTGTTCAATGACAGCACAACACTTCGTCTACATTTATTTATCGAACACTGGGATAGGCATACAGTTGTTTCTCTAAGAACTTCCATGAATGTTAATGACAGGGAATATCACTTGTAGACAAAACTTGTACCTAGGAAAATATGGAAAAGGAAAGCCAATAAAGCATCATGTGAAAAATATTAGCTTACTGAAAAGCTCTTTATGGTTTGAATTAATTTTTAGTTCAGCTGCACTTGTTAAAACTATAAATAGATAAATAGTCTCTTGCTTTCCTATAGCTTTTTTCCTCTTACAGTGAGCTTTAGAAGTCTTCACATTCAGTGATTTTTATTTTATTATATGTAGCTATCACTGCAAGCTCTCTTTCAAAGAACTACTTTGATAGCAGGCTGTTTTATCTCAGTTCCTAGTGTGATAAAAGCCAATTTAGAGTCACTTACTTTATACGAAACAATGGAAAATACAAGATATTTTGGTGATAATAGCATCTTTAAAAAAAGGATGACCATCTGCCTTTATTCACTTCTCCTGCTTTCAGTGTCCTTTTGAGCTCCCCTTTCCCTATGGAAAGACAAAATCACTGAGATCATTTTCAGACCTGTCAGCTGCGAGGATATGGTAACCATCTTGTAAGATAAACATATGGCTGGGTCTTAAGGGCTTTTTCAAACTGGGAATCCAAATGTAGGCTGCCAAGTTGTGTACAGAAGCATCTGCCACGTCGGTTCCCCATCACAACGCCTCCCTGCACCACCAGGAATCCTGAGCTGGTGCCTGCTCTTTTCCAGGTTGGCATTTCATGGCAAGAGCTAGCCACAAAAATCCAAGTGTGTATATCTGAAGCCTTAAATTTAGGCTCAGCTTCAGGCTCCTGAATTTGAAAGTCTTGGGAATAATTTGGGAAAGATGAGACTCGCCCATCTGGAGGGTCACAGCAGAAACCCAGCTGTAAGCTGCAGGGTGACCTGACACAGAGGGACCTGAATATTGGGCAGTCTCTCCAGGTGGACTGGGAGTGATTATTTTGGGATATGCTTTGAACCCACTGGCTGAGCAATGCCATTCACACAGTCCTTATTGGGCAGGCCAAGAAAGATCTGTTCATACTCCATCTGATTTATTTTTACAAAGTTCCTGACAGAACTGTTGCCTAGTAGCCCCGAAATGTCTGTATCTTGCTTTATTTGTGGTTTCTTGGCTTAGATGGCTTAGCTCCAGAGGACCGTTAAGGAGGAATTGTTCCAATACATGGGACAGCACAGCTCCTCACAGCTAACCAGAATGTGTCTCCAACTTCAACCACTCGATTGTTCTGCTGTACAGTGTTGCTGCCTCCTGCCTTTCATGAGAAATGCTGTAATTTGCCTCTACAAGGAGTTAGGAAAGCTTTGGTGCTGACAGAAGCCACAGGACAGTCACACTGCCCTGGGAGCAACAGCAAGGGCAGGGCACCATAGAGAGTGGATTCACTGCCCTGTGGTCAGTCAGCTTTCCGAATACAAAAACTGAGGAAAACAGCATCAGAAAGGGATTTAGCTCAAAGGGACAAATCAGGTTTTGTTGTAAGTAGTGGATTTCATGGCCCTCACGGAGAAGCAGTATTGCAAAATGTAATTCATGTTGTCCTGATTATTTTCCCTTCTCCACGGACACCAATGCCTTCAGTTCACCGGAGTGGTGCCATCCTTCACAATGCCTTAGGAGCAGCTTCACGTGAGAAGTACTGAGTTGCATCTAATGGCTCATATTGGAGGTTGACTCCTTCCCTTTAACCTTGAAACATGGCAGCATTCTGGCAGTGGGGTGGCCTTGCCCATGCCTTCCTTCTACTGAGGGCTCTGAAAAAGGTAGGTCTGTGCTTAAGAGGAAATACAGCCAAAGGAATTTGCAGTCGACCATTTACTTCCTCATCAACCCTTAATACAAGAAATACCAGTATAGAGAGAGATTAATAAGGCATTTTTCCCAAGGTAATCAGAACAATTATGACAAACTTTCTCATGAAAATATTTGTGTGAGGACAATTGTTTTTGTTCAAAATGTGCATGGTGCTCATGGCTTAAATCACTGTCCATCATAGTTTTTTATATAGTAATACTTATTTTTGCCTTTTTTTTTTTTCTTTGCCTGGGCTTTTTGTGTTTTGGGTGTTTTGTAAAAGCAAGGCATCCAACAGGTTTAGCAAAACAAGGACCGACCATTTTTATATACTTTTAGTTTTAAAGCAGAACATGCCCCCCATGCCAGGAAGTTAACTTACCTGTTCTAATCACATGAAACTTGCCCTGAAAATCAGAGAAGGCAGTGTAATAGAAGAAAATCTGTGAAGATGCAGGAAGTTAGATTTATTGCCATTTGTGAAGCCATTTAACACTGTTCAGAGCAGTTTTAGCTCATCAACACTACACTGATGAATTTCAAAATATCAGAGAGCCTTCTGCAACTCATCTTCACTTGTTCTTAGTGTTTACTCTCACTCTTTACTTTACTTTTTACCTTACTTTAAAACTTCAGTCATTTACTACAAGAGCCAAAATCCTTCTCCTACCCACCCCATGTTCTGAACAAACAACTAATGAACAGGGTGAACAATTCCTGAAGTATTTCCTTTGCCTAAGCTAACTGTAGGAACCATATTCCTAACCATCGGAATCACACTGGAAACATGCCTTGAACAAACTTAAAGCTGCAGCCATTGCAATCAAAAGATTAACAGATAAGTAATTAATTTTGGTAAGTTGCCCTCCCACATGGACTATTTTAAACTTGAAGATTGATAAAATGAGACATTTCATAAACATGAAATTAAAAGAATCCTCAGTAGCTGCATTAAAAAAACAGACAACAGTCTTGACTCACACATCTAACACTGTCTGGAAAAAAAGAGTTTTAAAAATATTGTTGTTAAGTATGCGATTATAGAGTACAGAAAATAATTTTTCAAAAATAGGTCTTTATTAGCAGTCTGGGTTAGAGAAGTGCATATTCACTTTGATTAGGGTTTTCCATTGAGAGGAATAAAAATTGTAGGTGTTCACAGGATACAAGTTTAAAAATATGGAAAGTGATCTATTTACATTACAAAGATGAAATCGAGTTACAGTGGCTATTAGGATAAGTGTTGCAAGTTAGACATTAGAAGAGGGATATGAACCCAATTTACTGGGCAAATTAACTTTGTTAGAACACCTGAGATGGTGCAAAGATAATGGCGCCTTTAGGAGACAAACTACCTGCCTTGCCTGCGTACTCTACAGTGTTTCTCTAATGATTATAAAGTTCTTTAGGCAAGCTTTTTCACCAGCCTCAGGGAGCCAAAAGACATTGATAAATGTGCAACAGAAATAGAACGAAAAAAGGACTTAATGCCCTAACTGTCCATATCTTAATACCTGCTGAAGCAGCTCTGGTTTTTCTGCTCTATGTGACTAAAATTGTGCTTCTGGATGATGCGGATGCCACTGATTTGCAAATGGAGCTACATAGTGTTTTCAGGAATTGAATACAAGCCCAGAGAATCCCTTAGAAATAATGTCCTGGAAAGCAAAGATAGAGCCTGACCAAACTTAAGGGGAGCTGAAGCCTTTCAACAGTGTCCATCTGAGGCTGTTAAAATATGGACAGAAATGCATGTGGCAGGATCTCTTTCCTTTTTGATAACAAACTGTACTCTGGTTCACCTTGTGCCCATGGATTTCACAGTGCCTGATACAAGTAAGGTGAATGGTGTCTGGATGCAATCAGGCACTGAACAAGGGGATCTTAACATGCTTGTTAGTGCAGAAAGTCTTCTGCTATTTCCAGACTGTTCAATGGGAAAGGGAGACAGACTTAAATGATGTACCCAAGGTCATGCCTCAAATTAGTAGCAAAATGGAAAGCACCTCACAAACTGAGATTGTGGAGCTGATCTGCCTATCTGAAAAGAAAAGAAAGCTAGACCTCTTTGCAGTGACCAATTTAAGCCAATTTGTACTGAACAATTTGATATGAAATTTGATTTAAAAAAAAGAGAAAAGAAAGAAAAACCTTGTGAAGCTAGACTAAATGGTGCTCACAGCAAAGCGGTCACCCTTTGATGTGATGGTTTAGAGGAACTGAGGCAGAATGTGCTGATTTTGTGCAGTTTAATAGAAATAAGGCCGTGAAACATCTAGTGCAAAAATCCAAGACTCTTGTCAACATATAACTCTGAACCTTAAAATTACCAGACCTGAATGCATGCAGATGAGTCGTGTTCATTAATTGCAACAGCATCTGTGCCCACTTACACCAGCTAAATATCTAACATTCAATATAAGCAGTTTTCTTGTCCCTTTCCAATTAGCTCCATTACAGAAAATCTAATTAAATCATATCTTTTAGCAGGAACCAAGAATTCAAGAGCTGTATTTTTGCACTTAATTAAAAGCTCTTTGCCTTGAATTGTTAATTTTCTGAAAAAGATATCCAGTAGTTCTTCCTCTGATCCACTTGGTTACTCAATGAAATGGCTCTGAGTTGGCTCTTGAACTGTACATTTGGACTCCAACTCTTATGAAGATCTCAGAAGATGATAGGAATCATAGCTGCTTTCCTCCGCACTTCTGGATAAAATCTCTTCAGATACAGCTTGTGTTTCTTTTGGGCCCAGAGAGACATCTGGATGACCATCAGGAAAGCAAAAATGCCAACTACCAAGGAAGAAGATTTAAAGAAAAGGATCATGTGTCTTCTTTCCATGTCTGTTTCTGTGAATGCAATAGGGTTTATGGAAATGTTTGCAGTCTCTTCTGTGGGCAGAGACAACTCTGTCCTTGCTCTCAGCCTTGCAGTTGCTCATATACCATAGTCTGAGGCTCATCCTCAACATCAGAATTCACACAGATGATGTTCACATCTGTTAGACACAACATGTATCACCTACAACTGCACCATAACTCACAAGGCCTCCTTGGCCATGGTGTCATCTCAACATAGAATTACCCATGGCCTCTCTCAACTATTTTTCTGGTTTGCTTTTGGACCATAACACTTCTTTGTTTTTACCTCTGGCTCTCAACCATAACAGGGAGCTGTGCTGTAACTTCCTGCTGTGTGGAGGGAGAGCTCAGCCCTGGAGCAAGTAGGCAGTAGCTGCCTGATTTAGCTGCCTGGCAGTAAGGTCTCAAAAAGCCCAAAATCTACAGACTTCCCAGGACCCTGCTGTGCTTGTCAGGAGCCAGTAAGTGGGTCTTGGGTACCTCTCCCTTCAGGCTGAGTGGCACCAAATGGGAGATGATTCTACTGACGCATTTTGCAAATTCATTATCCTTTCTTCCTTAAAATGAGATGGTGAATCAGAAACATTCATTTGGCATCTGCTTGAGTTATGTCTGGGACAATTACAGCAAGGATGAGAGTGCTTCATATGTTACTGCTCCTGCCACTGTAGGGACAGCCCTAAATGTCCCCAGACTTTCAGATAATTTCCATATCAGAGCCTAAAGCACAAAAATGTTTCATCTTTTCACACAAAATTTAAAGTTTAATCTTTGCATGATGTAGTTTAACCCACTTTTGAAATTCATTGCTTTTTCATTTTTAAACCACGTGGGGCTACTTTTTGCAAGTAGTTTTTATAGGTTTCTATTTTGAAATGGAAAAATAATTAAAAAGTGACTGTTTTAGAAAGCTTAGTTCCAGGAGCCATATTTTTATGAGTATTTGGGTCTCTAAGGATGCAGGAAAGTACTGAACAAGAGTCACAAATGCTACTAAGCTGGCTGCAGTTACGAGCTGGCTGCCTAATACAAGTAAACAGAAAAATGCTACCAAGAACATGTTGTCTTTCCTCTTTTTGAAATACTAAGTACATGGATTTTTCTTTCCCTGTTAGAAGTATTATTCCAGGTTTACAATGCAAAAAAATTTTCCTATATCAAAAATGATTGACTGTAAATGAAGAATACTGACTTATTGTTTTTCTAAATTTCAAAGTCTGCTTTCACTGTGGAAATGGAAGGAACAGTAATATGTCACCAAAAGCAGAGAGCTGATACTGATCAAATAAGGTGTTGCAGTGGTGTTCACACTCTCCACAGCTTTCTGAGGGTAGCACTTTGAAGATTCACACAGATATCTCACAAGGGGAATTTGATGGCAATATTTCATATGCTATAAATTTTTTTTGGCAAATTTTAGATTTCCAGAATTCACTTCCACAAACGCTTTAGATGCTGTCTTCATTCTGTTTCAAACTTACCTGGCAGAGTTTGTGTCATCACTGTGAAACTAATCCAAGACCCAGCCTGTTGCAAAGAAAAAAAGCACTGTAAGTTGTATATTTACGTAAAGCAAAATGGTAAGTTTTCAAAAGCTATCCCCAGAAAAAGAGCATGGTACTTGTACTGGAAGTGGGAGAGGGAAAATAGCTAGAAATGAACCCCCCAGTGTGCTGGATGGGGTGAAGAGATGAGCAGTAAATCCTTGAATCACTGGGGAGTCTGTAGTGGAGGGAAATAAAAACAAGAGCCATAATAGTGACATGAGGGAAGAGAAGGGTCTGGTGGAGAAATATTTGTGGGAACAAGGAGACTCTGACATACAGAACACCACGATTGATGTGCAGAGGGATCTGCATGGAGGCGTTGCAGATTTCTGGAGACAAAGGCTGAAGCACAGTAACCACCTACCCTTTGCATATAAGCAGAAGAAAGTCATGTACCTCATATGTATAGTTGGGACAGGACACCAGTAGGAAGAGCCATGTGAAGGGGTTGTAAGTTGGACTTGGAAAACAGGTTTTATTTCCTTATGAAAAGAAAAAAAAAAGGAGCAGGGGAAAAATCAGACAGAATCAGTTTCAATACAGGGAGAGATGAACTGAACCTTATCACAGCTTGCCTATGTAACAGCCATCCCCTTGGCCAATGCTCTCAGAGTACAACTTTTTAGAAAAGTTTTGGTGAACTCTTTGGAGATAGCGAAAGCTGTATGTATCCCAGTGAGAATGCTGCTTAGTGAACCTTGCATCAGTTTTTACAAGAAAGTCTGGCATGTCCAGAGGATGCAACTTCTGTTCAGAGGAAGAGAGAGACAAGTAGTTTAATGTGTACTAGCTAGCAGGTGAGGACTAAGGGCACTCTACTGGGATATAAAGGATGCAACCGTATCTTATTCAGCCTGGTTCAGGAATATGAACCTGTCTGCTCCCACATCCTCACCCTACATCTCTGGTTAGAATAGGAAAAAAAGTCCAGGGCTAACAGGATTACCCTCTACAGCCGCTGATAAGGCTCACACAAAAAGATCATAATGTATACTTTATATTTTAGATATTTAATATATAATACAAATTCAGTGGTCTCGTGGGGTTGGTTGGGGTTTTTTTGCTTGGTTTGTTTTGTTGTGGGTTTTTATGTTTGGTTGGGTTTTTTCCCTTTCCTTGCTGTCTTGGACCGGTGAGCAGGTAAAAATAATTAATTATTCTGAAGTTGGAATTGAAAGATTTTCTGTTAGGAAATATGTCAGTGATTTCTCATCAAGGACTAGCTTTACCATATGAAAAAAGCAAGAAAAGAATTGCAGAAATTATCTATTATCAATATTTTTAAGTACTGGCAACAATGCTATCTTTAATACTTGTAGGCACTGAGAATGTAATTAAATTATTTAGCTCCTGCTGCTTTTAAACTGAACTAGGCCCCTTGCACCAAACAATATAAGCACCTGCCTAATCACAGTGCATGAAAAGCCTTCCAGAATAGAAACTGACTTCTGTGTGTGAAGCTGATCATACTGTGGTAAAGTAGTTTCTTGAATAGGATGTTATAGTGGAAAATTATACTATTAATGTCTGAAACTGTATTTTACTTGCCAGTATACATAGTATAACTTCTATTCTCATGATACAAAAGGTCCTGAAAACCCTTTTTAGGAGCAGCCTTTTAAGAGCATTGATGCCTGTGCAGGTATTCATGAGTGTCTCTTTGTGTATTTGTATATATGTGTGTGTACCTTTGCCTGAGATGCATGCATCTAAAAAGTCTGCAATATAGTTTAAAAGTTTTTGAGACTTATTTAAAATGGAATCTGCTGTCAGTCACCAGCATGCTTTAAAGAACTGTGCTTAAATACATATTTAAATTGCAGTTGTGTTTAATTAAGATAGATTTACTAGAAGCTTTGGAACAACAGCAGTGTTGCTAATGTTTTCTTGTCACCACATTTATTTTGATGTTAGACTGATAGCATGGTACCTACTTTATCTTTCTTTAATCTGTGGATGTAGGTACATAAATTACTGTACACCAGCAGAAGATGGATAGGTTCAGCACACTTCAGTCTTAAATAGACAAACAGGAAAGAAAGACAGACCTGAATTAGTTTGGTGAGCTAAAGCTACGTTGATAAAGTGATTTCCAGCTTCACACATCTGCAAGACATTAAAAGCATGTTTTCAGTCGTATGCCTAAAATGCTGTGGTAACTGTGTTGCAGTGCATAAGCAGAATCCCCCCACTACAACTCAAGTCTCTGTATCCAGAAAATATGTACTCTCAAATGCAGCCTGTGATCTTTGTGAAACACACGAGTGTCTAATGAGCACCATGGGTGCAGCCTGGGGTGAAAGCCCCTGGTTCAGCCACTGCAGAGCTCGGTCCAGGCAGGCCTTCAGCATGGGTCACATGCTTTGCTCTGGGGAGACCAGGGAGACTCTCTGGGTCTAAGAAATTCAGCAAGATGCTTTTCTTGATTTATTTTGGATTTAATCCAGGCTGTAAAAAAGTAGGTGAAAAGCTGGCTTTGCAAAGATGTTGTGAGTAAGGTGCCTATCCTCCTCCTACACACACTTTCAAAGGTGTTCAGCATAACACGAAGGAAAAAATAGGGTGAAGAAAAAGGCAGTGGTTCTCTGAAGGGCAGACTGGTGGAATGGATAGTAGTCAGGAATCGATAGATGAACGGAGCCAGTATTATTCCTGGTTCTGCAACTCTCTGGCTTTTACGTTTTCAGCCCTAACCAACCTCTCAAGCTTGGTCGTTAATATTTAAATGTTTTAAATCTTTGGAAGAGGCATCGTGTCTCCCCATTTGGTTTTACAGCATGTAGTAGTAGATGATTTCAGATTTTCTTGAGGTTTTCAGTACTTCCTCAGTTACAACTCCTGAAGAATCAAACCCAATATTTACCCATATTTAAAGTAGGAGCTGGTAGGAAAACCAGTTTCAATTCCTGAAAAAGAAGACCTGCCAGCACAACTATGTAGTTTTATGTGTTTAATTTTTCCCTTGCTTTACGAAGAAAATCAAAATACTGCATACATTTCAGACTGAATTGAACTCTCTTATTCTTTTTTAGGTTTGAAGACTGATTTTTCCTCTCCACTTGAAAAAATGCACTGTTAAAAAGTTCTGTTTTCTTATATCATTTGACATTCTAAATTTTGCAAGGCTGGAAAAAGTTTAAGAAATTAAATAAAAAGGAAAATGCTAAAATCTAGAGACATTAAAAGCATAAAGTCCAAAAATTAATACAAAAAAAAAAAAACCTTTAAACTTTAAAACTGAATTGTAAAAGTAAGTAAAGCTAAATTGAAAGCTAAATTAAAACTAATTGAAAGAATATATAACTTCATTTTATATTGAAATGTGCCATTATCTGAAAGAACATTGTAGATACCATTGCTGAAAAATTTTCCCCCTTTAGACAGAGGTTTTTGTGGGGTTTATTTGGAAAGTTTAAATCAGGTCTATTAGCAAAACTGTTATTCTGCATGGATATGTAGTTATGGTTCAAATCTTGCTGTTCTTTTATGTTTTTTTAATTACAACTACCTGATGGTCATCTATTATAACTACCAGATGCAAAACAATAAATAGCCAGAAAAGGAAATTCTATTTTAAAATACCATATCCAAAGCTATAACTCTAGCCATAGCAATAGAAGTAATTTTAATTTACATACTTCCCATTATCAGCTAGGAACATGATTTTTTTTCTAATTACTATTATTTCAAAGAAAAAGGTTTTGTAGTTAAAAGTGGTTTTGTGAAACACTATACATACTGAAATGTGCGATGCCCATACTATTGTGGAGCAGGAGACATTCACAAACTATAGTTAACCCCTACTAATTCTATAATCAATTCTAAGTAAAACAAGCAAAGGGCATTTCTGCGGGGTTTTTTATTGACTTACCTTTGACTCTGCAGCTGCCTTCTGCTGTAATTAACTCTTGTGTCCCTCTCTAGAAATGTGACTGTTAATGTTCTACATTGAGAAGTAGTGCTAAACGTAAGCTAGTCCTTAGTGTCTCAGATATAAAATATGGGGCAGTGGGGAACATCAACAGAAAAGCTTACCATATTTACAATTATAAAATATTGAAGTCTAGATATATACTTTTTATGTTCTGTGTGCAGCCCATGAGAAAAACATCCCTGCAAAGCTTAGACTCATTTCTCTAAATGTGACAATCTTTCAGAAGGGCCTGCAGACACTCTTCATATTACTCAGTACTGTTGTTTACGGCAGCTGCAGATGTATACACTTAAATCAGGATATGCAATAAACACAAGGTTTAAAAGAGGGTAAGAAAAAGAAATCTTCCAAATATTTTATTCATATGTTTTAGAAACCTGTGAAAACAGCTTCAAATTATTTTATTTTGTTTGTTGGTGTTTTAAAATCATTGTCTGGGAATCTGCCAGCACAGGATCTGAAAGGGAAGGGCTTTGAGTTTCCATGGGTAGCGAGTTCTCAAAAGAGCTGTAAGAACTGAGACCACAGACCAGGTGCTGATGCAGATCTGAAGGGGATCGTCATATTTTATATCAAACAACCCTGACAGGACTCATCCCTTTGCTTAATGGCAGCAATTTCCCTAAAAGCTATAGCAGGGCATGTTACACTGAGGCAAGGAAGGATGTTTCAATAGAAAAGAAGGCTTTTTCTACGTAGAGACTTTGACGAGGACTAGTTTTTCTGGTAGCACTGGATATTCAGCAGTTTTCTTGTTTTCAAATAACCCCTGAGCTTGGGAAGAGTACAGAGAGCAAGGTTCTGGGCACACTACTGCCCACCACTGCCACAACCTCCTGTCCCTGATGTACTGGATTATTGTTTTCAGCTGTAGAGCCTCATGGAGCGTGTGAACTTCTTCGTATGTGTATCTTGCTTGTGTTTGCTATACCTTATTAGGGTTTGAAAAGCTGAGAACTGCATGGCCAGCCCCAGAAACAAACACTGCCAAAATTGTGATCTTTAAGGGTCCCAATTTACAAAAGCATTTCAGTATTGCTAAAGGAGTTTTTGAATGCTTTTCTGAGTAGTGTTGCCTGAAAGAGCCTAGACTTGTTAATGTCCCATCTTCCTGTTTTACTTCTGGAAACCGATCTGTATCTGACTTTCAAAGAAGCTGACTGTTTTGGATACTAACCCATGCTTGCTTGGGTAAGTCGTCACCCAGCAGTTCCAAGTAAAATGCCCTCAGAGGACAGGAAGAATTTACATTTCCATGTGAGAAGTGACTAAGCTTCTGTCTCCCTGTGCAATTACGTTCATTCAAGCATCAGTCTCAGCCGTCCTTCGTCAGCTGCACTTTCCCTTGGCTTAAGCCACTTTGGCAGAGATTGTTTTTATTGTTTTTTATTGTTTAGCTGTTGAGGTGAAGTTATTCAGGGTACGCTGAACTATTGCAAAGCCTGTTTAGGATGTAATTCTTCAATGTTTTCAAAACCATAAGTTTCAATCTGCCTAAATAATTGTGTTTTAACACAATTATCAGTAGTAATAACGCTGATGATGTCCTCATGGCTCTCTGATACAGTACTTCACATTAACCTCTGTATACATAAGTAGTAGCAGAAGACCTCCTGACTGAGAAACCTGTGAAACCTAAATGCCATCAAAGGAACAGGGCTGTGGGCATGGTCATAAATACATATACGTATATACACAAATGTGTAACAGTATTACTGCATATTACTAAATTGTGACTTACTCCTTTTCCACAGTCATTAATAAAACTTCATTTTTGTACGTACCAGAAAAGCAAGGGCAGCATAAGAAACTTGTCTGTGGCCAAATGCTAGAAAACAGAATGAAATGATAAATTGCATTTTACGGTATGCACATGGTTTGCTATGGGTGAAATTAATCTAGTGCTGAGGAGCAGAAATACTTCTTTCCTGACAGGCTCTGCAGAAAGATTGGATATTATCACACAATATGAAGACAATACAAATAGTAACAGCACTCTAGAAATACCAGTCTCTTCACCACTGATCTCAAGTCAGGTTTCACCTAATGTTTTTTACTTATTTGCCATCTTCATCTATCCAATTGTTTTGTCAAAGCAGCTGGTGGTGGTAAATTGAAAAGGCAAAAAGAGTAAAGAGAAGTAAAGGTTAGTGGCAGAACCAGGCCAAGAATCACAGCCTTATCCATAGGCCTTTCTATCCCCATGAGCAGAGAACCCAATACATAAGCTATCTGTAAGGTACAACATACGCAGTTATTTTTCCCAAGAATGCCAAGGCAGTGGTATTATTAAAAAAAAAAGATTTATTTCAAATGCAAGGACCACTTTTTAATGATGCTGCACATACCTGGCCCCCAGGGGGAAAAAGGCAATGCCCTGCCTTCTCCAATGCTTTTTGTATCTTTTCTCTCTCGTTCCCCACACTCTGTGGCCAGAGGAGGCCTTGTACATGTCTGCAAACTTGTTATCACTCGGCATACAAGGGAGATAGCTTGCTCACAGCTTCTCCCTGCAGCTTCCTCGGAAATGCAGAAGGAAGGAAGCAAAAACCATCTAACCTGTTTGAGAAGGCATTTTACAGTCTTCCTAAGCGAAATTGAGTTCTAGCTTTCTGTCACAAATTCTTCCAAAATTGTACCTATCCCTACATCATCCACTACCTTTTTTTTTTTTAAGTAGTGAGTCAATAGTGAGGCTTTACTACGTAGCTACAATATGCTTCAGTCTCACCATGCAAGAAATATATTTAGCCTTTGTAAATTTTACCTGTCATTTGCCTGCCTTCTCCTCTTTGCTCTTGTCCCCAGACCAGTGTAGGGCTCTACCATGTTCATCTCCAAAGGTTTGCAGTTCTCAAGTAAACCTTGCTCACAGATGATGGACACAAACCATATGTATATACCTCATCTCCCTGACCAAGTCTCATCAAGCCTCTACTTTTGAGAACCCTTTTTTTCTGGCTGGCACATGACTCCTCAGTGATGCCAAGAGCATGTGCTAAAAGGCCTTCTCGGAACCACCAGCACATGTCAACTTCTGAGCATGTAGCTGCTAAGCAGATGTTCTTCATAGGCCCTTTGTCAGCCTGGCTTAACTTACCACTCCTGTGGTAAATTCTGCAACTATCTTGCCTTTCCTTGCTGGACTCCAGAGCAGTTATTGCTGGAAAGGGCTGTGGAGGTTACCTGTTCCTGCATCCAAAATAAACCATCAGTGTTTTACTGATTCCACTAACCATGTCAGAGGGCTGGTGATCTCCATCATTAGACCCAAATACCTATAACTGTCATTTTAAGGCAGTGGTAAGCAATTGGAAATATTTCTTCTAAAAGCTTTCTCTTCTGTATCTTGAACAAATGATTTCCTCAATAAAGAAGCTGAACCTACTGATTTGATAGCCCAGACCGCTAAAAACTGTGTCTAGGGAGTTTTCTATATTGTCTGCAGCTTTGTTGTTAAAGTCACAGCAAATTCAACTGTCTTTCAATGAATCACATAGTTTTGAAACAGAACTTCTGTGCTGTTTTGAAAGAAAAGCAAGTGTCACGTACAAGAATTTTTTTATTGAGAAAACTTAGCAATTTACCTGAGTGTAAATAAAAATGACAAAGCAACTGCTTTGTTCCCAAAGCTCATAGATAAATCTAATATACAAAGGAAAAGAAAGACTATGGTGTAGCGAGGGAAGTAAAACAGCAGAAAATAAAACTGAAGCCAATAATGCTCAAAAGAAGCAAAGGCTCAAAGAGTAAAAAGAAAAAGTCATGAAGATACAGCAGTGCAACAATCAAATATGATTAGAGGAAACAAAATGATGAATGAAACCTGAAAGTTCAAAAAATAGGATCTTTTGGTTATCAGCAGTATGGGATGGATTTTTACTGATTTCTCACAACAACAACAAAAAAAAAAGAAAGAAAGAAAAAGAAAATCCTAATTTTCATGAAAAGGATGTATCTTTAGCAAATAAATATCTCCTCCAAGAAAACGCAGACAGTTCTAGTTTTCTCCTGTATTCTTAATACAAATGTTGTGAAGAGGAGCAAAATTTTTGTGTTTTCTCCACTTGGCCAATGTTTCCTCCACTTGGCCGATGTTTCCAGTTGATAAAACTGGAAAGTGATTGCCCATTATTGAACAGGCACATACATTTGGTGGCACAAGCAGACGTGCCTCCAACATAAGAATCTTCCTTCTGACAGGGTGTAAAGGCTATTTTCTGCTAGATTAGTCATATGATCTCATGTGGGACCGTCTATTGATTTTGGAGGACTTGAGGTTACATGCCAAAAACTTTTTAAAACCAAGGTCAGATTTGTGTTCTACTCATACATACATGGTGGAGTATACCGTGGGTGGTTGATGTAGTAGGCGATCCAGGATGTGAATCCCCAGTAAAAGGCACAGCCCTGGAACAGACAAAAAAAGATAATCTTTTTGAAAGGGCAATAAGCAAGTACAAACTGGAACTTTATAAACATAAATTCCAGTAAGTGCAAAACCCAGATGACCACTGAAAGACTTTGCAGTGGCTTTGTGAGTCTCAGAATATATATCTTTTTTAAGATGCTGTGAAGCTAGGGGAAAAGGAAAAAAAGGACACAACATAGATTTTTATTATTATTATTATTGTGTTAAACGTGTTTTATGTCTGTTGTAGGAATTGGGGTTTGTTTTCTCATTCTTTGATTCTACTGCTGAAGAGCACATTTCTCTAAGTTGTACTATTAAAAGTCTGGGGATGGTGAACACAGCTGAGCTGTTACTGTACCTTAAATTCAGCATTTCCAAGCAAGATAGAGCTAGACAAACAGAATGTTAAACCAGACAAAACAATAAGGAGTAAAAGTGAATAAGCCTGGTTTAACCCTGTCAAAAAAATAAGGAACATCCTTCCTATAAACATATTTGGCCTACACACTACATCTACTCCCATAAATTGCACCCCATTTTATCATCTTGCTGAAAAACAGCACCCCAACTGCCTTTGCTTGGTGATTGAAGCCATGGGCTTAGTAAAGCCCAAGCAGAGATAATGTGATTATGTTCTTGATCTGTGTAGGAGTCACTGCTCCCATCCTTTCTGCAAGAGTAAACCAAAATCCACCAGCCAAACAATCAAAACCACCCCAGAGACTGGATAAAACTTCTCTGTGTGTCTAAGTTAAGGATCCCATGCTCAGTAGCTGTTGTAGAAGAACAGTGTGCTAGGACTGGGTACAGTTCCATGCCATAAATAGAGCTGCAAGTCAGGCTGTCTCTTTTTAATCTTTTTGTGTAATGTCACTGTGGTACACAATGGGATAACAGTAACTCTGGGTCTTTAACTCCCACATACATGAGTCACTCTGGTTCCAAAGCCATTTGGCTTATTTAGCTTATGCATCTCTATATGTGCATCTCATTAGCTCCTTTCTGACTGGAATTGAGTCAAGCCCCTTATCATGGCCATATGTTTATTTCCTTTACTAAAACCCTAAATGTTTTCAAAACATTTAAAAGGAAGGTCTTTAAGTCACATTGAATGGGGTGGGGGTGTGATACAAAGTGACCGAGGCAGAGTGTGTGAAATAAAAGAAAGGAAAGTGTATGAGTAATGACACACAGTGGACATTCGGGAGGCTTTGGGAGACAGAAGACTAGGCCAGCTCAGTATTGTCCTGCCTGAGGCCTCCATCAGAAGAATTTTTTTTTCTACTTGTAATTTGATTTTCGCTTCCTAATGCAAGGCCTGGCTCTCTCTCTGTATTTATGTTGCACAGAGGTAGTAGTGCGTGATTTCTATCAACATTGCTAGATGTTGCAGCAGCAGCTCTCATAATAAAATAGGATTCAGTCTCAAAAATATCCTGGACATGACAATCAGCCCCTTGGGTGGATGAGTCAAAGTGGACATTGACATGCAGGAACTAAAATGGACATTAATTTTAATTCATGTCCTTGGGGACATGGCCCTGAAATTTTCCTGTGTCTGTATTTAGACTAAACATGGTTCTTGGAACTACAAAATAAATTTTTATTTCCCTATCTCCTTCCAAGGACTCTTTGATAGGAGAATATTCTCTCTTACACAAAATGATAAACATATTGGTACCTTTATCATATTTTTCAGAGGAGTGTGCCCTTCTGAAAACTTGTGAACAAATAATGTCTCCAGAAGATGTCTGATGTAGTGTAAACAGTGACAGAAGCAGGCCAAGCTGGAAGAAAAAAAAAAGAAAGGAAATTAAGGTAAGTGAAAGATTACTTTTTATTACTTCACAGTTAATGTCATGAAAGGAATAAGAACTAATATTCCAAAACTGCAGTCACATTGAAATAGTGGGATTTAAGTTATTGTGTTAATTGAAGCATCTGGAACCAAAGATTAATGGAATCATTTTCAGTGTTGTACAAAGTTGCTTGCATTTTGCAGGGAAGCAACTTATTTTTTACTAGCCTTGAATTAGAAAGAGCTCCTTGAGCTCTGAATGTGATACATAGCCCTAAAAGACATTTAGACAGGACAGCTGTGTATACAACCAGGAGTCTGACAAGCTTTTCAAAAAGAAGTCTCCCATGTTTTAAGGCCACCTTAATGCTCCTGTAGGATGTGTCTGACATTTAAAAACATTTTGAATATCCTTGTCCTTTGCCAACTCAAGTAGCTGCATGGAGGTAGTTTGTATTTCATTTCCTTGTGGACGCAAAATGGGATTTTTTTGCAACGTTAATCCATTCTGATGGCTTTTTCGTTGCCTGTTATAAAGAAATGAGGTAATTGTGGTAGAAATTATTATACTGATTCTCTTTTGAGGACGATTATGAAACAATAACAGGCATTGCTGATTTGCTTCCGAGAATGAGTTGCAGCTCATAGTGATTGAGTTTCTGAAACAAATGTCAAGAGTGATTCTTGATGGCATTTTATCTTGGTTACATTTACCACACTACCATAGCCCATCTTTCTGCAAACCAATTATAAGACATAAATGAAAAGTGGTTTTCAGCATGTAAAATCTCAAATACTTTTATTATGCATCTTGTATGGAAGCCAGAGTCAAAGATTAAACAATTTCAAAGTGATTAAACCAGAGAGAGTTGAGCTAAAAAATTTTCAAACAATTAATGACTTATCCAAAGCCTGGAGCAAACTTTCAGCTTTGCTGGGAATTTTAAAATGAATTTGGCTTAGGATGGGGACCTCAGATGAACCCATTAAGGAGTGGCCACCGGAAGGATTCTGTACACTCCTTGCCCACATAAAAGAAGGTAAAGGTGTTTCTGGTTCTTCTGTGCTCTCCCTTTAAGCATATGAGCAAGAGAAGGAAGACAAACATCTTGCAGCTCTGGATTTACATTCAATTCTCTGTTCTAATTCCCAGCTCCACTAACCCCCTTAATGTCTCTCCAAGTGTCTATTCCTCCATCTGTAAAAGGTATTATTACTCACTGTGTTTCTCTGCTGTATACTAGTTCCCTCGATTCTGCAGTCATAGTGTGGAAAAAGTGCTGTGGGAGAGCTGTACAGTCCTTTGAGCTTTCTAGTTCCCTGTGTGCCCTCCAACAAGTAGTCCAACTTACACAGATGACAGGCTTTCCTTGGTCACATTTTACCCTTCTGACAGGCACTAACCACCCAGAATGGGGCCAATTGCACTGAAGGGAAGTTCTTAAAGTGTGAAAGTTCCCAGCCTTCCTGGAGCATTATACCACCATCCTGTGGAGATGCCCCTTTAGAATTTCTTGACCTGACTCGTGACATGCACACCTGTTGAATTTCCTCCTTCTTCTGCCTAGGTGAGCGCTGGTGTGGGGGTAGTTATCCTCTGTGCTGGATGCTGATGCTACTCATCTCATGAGCAGGAATGTGCTATAAATAGACTGGGAGTGGGACACCTGAAGTCTTGTCCTCTCTTCTCTGTCAAGCTTGACTTGGTCAAGTTACTACCCACTGTTTTTATTATTTCACCCTCTGTTCAGGCTTTGTGTCTAGAGTGCAAACTATTTGGAGGAAATACTGCATCTCCCGTGGTGACCATTGCAACTGGGATCCCGTTTTTGGTCAGGCTTATGAGTTCTGCTAAAATGCCAAACCCTCACTTGTAAGAATTGAATCTTAAACCAGGCATGAAGCCCCATACTCTGTGTAACCTCCTCCCCTCTGGAAGTGCAGTCTCCATCCCTCTGGCTCCTCATGCTTCAGGAAAGTTGTTCACACAAGTGTCACTTACTGAACCACCGGGTGGCGGAAGTTCTTCCTACTTTCCACTTGATCATAAATAGTTGAGAGGCGAATATAAAAGAGCAGATATATTAGAAGAGGTCCAGTGTATTCTGTTAGAAAAAACTAGAAATGAAAAATAAAATAGCTGTATCAGAGTAGAAAATTGTACCAGTAAAGGTATGAGAAAAAGAATACCCCTATCCACAACCCTATTCATCCTTCAAATGGCGTTTTGGCTTCATTTTGAGGACTTAAATGACACATTGAGGTTTTTTTCTGCTATCTCTTTAGAAAAGGAGTAAAATCCATCTAGGAAGTGTGAGAGAGGTTTCTGTGTAGAAAATTAACCCAGTCAGGAATGCTTCATGGAAGGTGGTCAAAACCATATTTATCTCCTCTTTATATTTTTGGCTGTGACATCAAAAGCCCATTTGGAATCAAAATAGGACTGAAAACCGAGGTCCAAAAGCTGAAGGCGGCTTGCTTTCTGCCAGAGTTTTTTGCAATTAAGTGCTAAGTCAGTTAAAAGGCAACCAAGCATGACAGAAACAAACATAGCCTCAACTCCTGGTTGCTAGCAGAGTCATCTGGAAGGGAGGGATCATTGGTCGAAATTTGGTGTTGGGTGGAAGAGCAGGACCAGCCTGCCTGGTGCATGGTGCTTTGAGCTTTTGTTCAGTGACTGAGTGGTACTCCGCCTGAGCAGATTTATATACAAGTAAATTACCCTGTTGTGATGAAAGTAAAGCAGGAAAAAAATCATTTCATCTTCCCACTATCACCTTTGCTAGACACCGAGAGCTGAGAGAAGGGGCAGGAAGAGAAGGCAGAGTCATAGAGCTTCCATGAGCCTCCTTCAGTTTTAAGTCCTGGCTTTGGTTTGGTACAGTCTGTATTGCCTTTTGTTGGGGAACACTCCTAGGCCACAAACAACTGGAGGAAGTAAAACAAGGTTAGAGTGATGTGAGGTCAGGATTTGATCATCTGTCCCCAGTGGAATTAATCTCAGAATAAAATGGAAGCGGTATAGTCCTGCATGTTTACAAGCACTGGCAAATCATAACTCAAGTGCATAGTATTGCTTAAGGGGTACAGATTTATAATTAATTGGCCATTTGGCTTTAAAGTGGCTATTCACACTGCTATGGAATTGTAATGAATAAATACCTGTGGCTTAAGGAAGCAACACTACATTTAGACTACCTGTCTCAAAATTAGTATTTGGCCCCCCAGGAGGCTGTTCTTCTAATTGCTCTTCAGAAGAGCATTGGAGAAGAAAGGTTTTCCTGCAGAAACATCCTGCAATTAGGTTCCCTTCATTTGGGACCCCCAGTACTATTTCTTTTCTTCTGTTATAGGGGGAAACTTTTTGAAATTTTAGCCTTTCGTAGCAGGACTGTCTCCAAAAGGAACAGATTGAAGTGTTCTCTACCAAAATTTTCTTTTTTCCATGAGACATCATTACTTCTGTGCTCCATTTAGACTCTGCATGATCCCCAGAGCAGGTGTGTGTGTAAAAACATTTAATCTAGGAGAGTCTAAAAGAACATTGTTGTGGAATGCTCCACAATTAAGGGCTTTTGTCCTGTTTTGTCCTAATAGCAGTTGTATAGGTCTGTTCCTAACTGTGAGCCCACTGTGTTAGGCACTCTGCAAACCCTGTAAGAGATGGCCTCCACTTTTAAAATTTGATACAGTAAATATAAACAGTGGTGGTATAGAGGACAGAGGTGCAGAAAATATGGCCTGGGCAGGTCAGTGTAAAAGCTTGGAATGAGCTGCTTTCTTCAGCGTAGCTTTTTCTGTCATCCTTGAGTTGCACCACAAAATACATCCATAACTGCCAGCTTTTATCATCTGTTTGGCACAAGCATATTACAAAGCTACCAGGAAGAGTTTGGCAGGACTTAGCACCAAGTCGTGCTTATTTGTCACTGCACCAAGTGTTCCCCCCTTGCCCCTTGACTGATTTCAGATGCTGAAAGAAGGAAACTTTCAAAATCCAGTCTCTATTTAACAGCCAAAGCGACCAAGCACATAATACCTGAATCCTTGTGATGAGGTTTGTTGTAGGAGGGGGAAATGCAGGGTGTCTCATCAGAGGAATTCAGAGAAGCAGCTCTTGAGTTGGGGTTTGTGGAGGTGAGCAGCACCAGCATGCTCAAGGTGCTTCACAGAGACACCTGTTATGGCTGGGGACAGGGTTCAGTCTTGTCTGTGTGTCGATCACATCCGACACAAAGTGTTAATCAACAAGGTGAAGGAAGGTGGTCCGGGGTCAGCCATGAGATTAGCAATCAGAGTAGGTACTGTCTGGCAGGCAGGACTATATTTGCCTTTGTCATGACTGTGCCACATTGCTGGAACATAGTTAAGATCGGTAACATTCTGTTTTAGAGGATGAGGTTCAATTTTTTTGTAGTGGCTTTTGCTGTATTTTATTTTATTTTGCTTGAGTTTCACACTGTTTCCTTCTGTTGCATCTCCCATGCTGCAACCACTTCTCTAGTTCTCTGGCCCACTGATTTTAAATTCATCAGAAATGAAAAATGAGTTCCAGAAAGCCAGCAGAGAAACTCTGCTAAAAATTCCCATGAGTTCAAGCAAGTGAAAGGGAAAGCAGTCTTAAATTAACACAACATCACAATAATTTCAACCCATTGGCAATCAAGGGCAAGCACCATTTTTTGAACTATTGATTCTCAATGAGTGTATTCAATTAAGCCTACCTAATATCTTCAGACTCATCCTACAGATGACTACTTGGGGAGTTATTTGTTGTGTCAAGGATCAGTTCAACCTATCACTTTTATAGGTGTTCAAAATTACTAATTCCTACTGACATGTCCTGCAAAAATAATAATCACATTTTAAACTAAAGCATGAAAATAATAACATTGTAGCTTGTTGTTTCTGAACAAAAGAAATACCATTTCATTTTAAAAAGTGATCATTTAAAACATAGAGCAGTTTTATTCTGTAGAAACATTTAAAAAAAAATACTTTTTCTTTACCATCTTGTGGTCCTGCCTAGATTATTTTGATGTATTTGGTGCAACCAAATATGGTAGACCATAATAAACACAAAGATCTTTTCCTGGAGGAGCATTATGTTTCTGTAACAGTGAGCATAGGTCAATAGAATTTAACTTTTGGGCTTATCATTAACTCTCTGAAGAGAGAAAAGAGGATCTTTTTTCCACATCTGCACAGTTTATTTCGTAGCATGCAGAGTGTCCAGTTCTCTTACCTTCCTTCTCTCCTCTCCACTGTCTGGCATTATATACTCTATATACCTCTCATTCTCAGTAGCATAGAGAAAGTGTTCTTGAATCAAAGTATTCTTGAGTCAAAACTCTCACAAACATGAGCTCCATACAGGGTGATAAACTCAAGGTTCTTTAACTTTCTCAATTATCAATCAGGTCCACGGGGATCTGAGTCAGTAACACATAAACTGGAAATATCTACTACATAAACAACAAAACTGAGATCTGAAACGAGCCAAAAGAGAGCAAAGATAGGATTTTCCGTCGTTGAAGAGAAGATGGGACAAATGGTAAAATGGTAAAACAGTACACAATAGCTAATCTGCAAACCAGCAAGGCATCTCATCTTACATGAGCCAGATTGTACCTGCTTCTTTTATCTCTGTTCAGCTGATCATGCCAGTAACATCTTGCTGAACTGAGTTACAGCCAGGTCAAGAATTAAAATCCCAGACCATATAGGGCAGAGGGTTTATTTAGGGAGGCACGAATGGAGCAGAGGTGAAAAGAGTTTTTCAAAGTTATTTGAGGGAAGGTGAGGTGATTTTTTGGCTGGTAGGGGTAGCTGACATTACCCCAACAGGTCTACTGAAGGGTATGGAAAGGATTTTGATTTGGTTAATAGTACCGTGTGTACTGGTTGCAAAAAGGCAGAAAAGGACAAAAGGAAGCTATAAACAGAGGCAATGGAGAGGAGGGAATCTGAAAAAATTCCAACAGAATCTTCATAAATGAACAGCCCACATATTTGTATCTTCACGAGGGCATCAGCTAATTCCTCTCTGTAATGTTTATGACATGCCCTTTCTGTAATATCACACAACACACCCTATCTTATTGCCTCTTGGCATAGTCTCACATTATCTCATTTATGACAAGCAGCAGAGCTGAGGAAAGGCCGAACAGCCTCTTCCACACTGATCCCTTCCTGCAGCTCTTTCCATGCCATGTAGGGGGAGTTTCCTAGTTCATTGGTACTGGTTGTGATGTTTTCTCTTCCGCTGTCCATGGGATGTCTGGGTTCAAGGAGGGAGGCAGAGAGTGCAGGATGAGGATAATACCCTCAACCAGGACAATGACTTTGGGTCACTGTCTGTAGCTCTCAGCACAGCAAGAGATACAAAACAGCTCAAGCATGTCCTGGGTAACTCTGATGGAAAAGCAGCTGTAGTTTATAAATTATCTAATGGACAGGGCTTAGTTTCTCTGATAAATATGAGACAAAGGCACTAGATGCAGGTCTGAGCCAAGGTCAGACTGAGGCAGTACATACAGCACAAAGAGGAGAATCTACTGATATCAAACAAACAGACCATTACTATGTGTGAGTGTACAGAGCACAGCTTCGGGGAAACCCAAGAGATCAGGCAGTTGAATCCGCCCAAGTCCCCAGATCACATTAAACTTAACATCTAACTACCTTAGACTCCTTTTACAATCCCAGCCCTAAGTACTCTTGAGCTAATGATCATTAAGAAACGTTATTAATTTCTAGACTAATTTCTGCTTCATACGCTTTGTTACCTCATTAAAAGCCATACTGTTACCTGGGGATGATAATGGCATACTTTTAGCACCATCTCTAAATCTTCACCTTTGTAAAAGTTTCATATTTTCATGTTTGTAAAAATCCATGGCAACAGCAATTTTGTCTCAGATAATACAATTCTTAAGGGCTTCTTGAATATTCAATGACTTTTTGTTCCAGTTCTCATGTAATCCATTCTGCAAAACTTAAATAGTGCATGCAGGGGCACCTGAAACTTCCCTTGTCTGGGTAGACTCTACAGTGACTTGGTGTCTATGAGTATTTCAGGCTGCAGCTCAATGTTTACTGCAAATACCAGAAATAGGGATGGATTTGCTGTAGGATTTTATAGGCAAATTGCAGCTGACTCAGGACAGCTGGGGAGTGAACAGTGATGGACCCTGTTTGTCCCTGAGTCAGACCTATGCTTGCTCTGTGGAAAAAGGGAGGTGAAATCCCAGCTTCCTCCTGTCTCTTTTCTAAAGACTGAGCTGTCTGAAACCTTGGCATCAGACCACTTCATACTATGGTCAAAATTCTTCCCTGAGACCACAAGCCATTTCATGTTTCTTACTCAAAATGGAAAATTACTGCAAAATAATGAATGTTGTTCTTATGTACACATATGTATGCGTGTTGTATATGTTTGTACTTATGAATATTCAGCAAAACACTCAAGTTCTGTTTGTAACCAAACACCAATGTGAGTTCAGATGTGCTGCCAAACCTTTACAGGGCTTCGACAGCATTTTGAAATCTGCCATATAATGTGCATCATTTTAAAATGTAGATTTATCATCTGCTATTTAGATACATAAATGAAATAGTGCTTTTTAACACCTGGTTATTATAAATAACCTCATCTAGTTCTTCAGAGTGCTTTTCATCCAGAAGCCTCAAAGCACTTTGGAAAGAGAAAAATACTGTTATTTTCTTGCCACAGATCTGGGAAATGAAATACAGAGAAATTCAGTGACTTGTCAAGGGCATCAGACAAAGGTGGACAAAGAATGACAAAAGGGCCTCTCAAACACTGGTTCAGTCTCTGGTTCACTCTCTTGAACACTGCTTCACTCTATGGTTCACTCTCCTCTTTGTGGTCTCCTTACACTCTATGGGGTTGGTCAAAATTCCCCATATAAAATAATTTTGCCAGATTTACACATTCTAGAAGGACTAGAACTGCTAAAATTTGCATAGATTGACAAAATGTCAACCTCCTTAGTTACTGTGAATACAATCAGGAAAGCATCTACACTTATCAGCGGAATACATCAAGTAGCTCTTTGTTCCTTAAGTAGCAGGAAGGGTTTAAGCATAAGGTTGTGCATAACTGAAAGAAACAGCTTGTTCTGTTTATGCTTTGTGAATTCCCTCTACCTTCTTTTTGCACTGGAAGTGGTAAAAACTCAAGGGTATTCCAATAAACACTTAGGCATACGTTCTTTCAGCCTGCTGTGCTCAATGGCAACTAAAACATTCACCCCTCAAAATTAATTTTTCTAGTAGCTCCCTAATTCCCTTTGGCACCCGAAAAATGGACCTACTGACATGGTTCATCATGAGCTAGTGGCTTTTGTTGCTGAGACCAAGAGAAATTGTTGCAGCACGGTTTGCATTATTAGAAGCAGCATCTGAGGAATCCAAATCAGCCAGCTGGGCAGTTTCAGAGGTCTCCCCTTCCCTTATCTGTTGACTTCATGCTCTCACTGGGCAGTAACAAAAAGCCAAAAGTATATGTGGCCCAAGCAAAGGCACAAACAATATAAAAACATGGCAAGAAATCAGGCAAATGCAAGCTGTTCTCTCCTGATAATCCTGGAGGTTGAAAAATATTAGACTTAATTAAATGAAAAATAAGACCAATTTTGTGTGTGTAGTTTGCCTTTGTGAAAGGTCACAGTGTTTCGAAAGTCCATGGCTTTTGACTGGGATCAGCTCAAGACTCGGCCAGCTGTACCAAGGTAGAGCAACACTTACTGTGTGTTCAAGCAGAAACAAACCTCTGCCAAGTACAAACTGTTAGCTGTAAAATAGAGGTGCTTTGAATTACAAGTAATTGGAGTTGGAAAAGGTGCTGTCGAGGAAATAGTGAGTTCTTTTTTTCCTGACAATCATCTTCTATGAGCAAATTATCTATTGATCCAAGAGGTTTAGCAATGAAAAACCAGTTGGGGATTTTTCTCTCTTTGGCACTTTGTTGTAGCCATTCTTAAGCCACCCACAGATTTACACAGAATCACATGTTCTGTTTACTTGGCACTGCTGCAAAGTTTTTTCAGGTACCCACTATTCCCTTAAAGTGTTATTCAATTTGTAGGGTCCTATTCCCACAACTAACCGTGAATTGGCCACAAAATATGCAAACCCTCATACTTATCTGCTGAGAATTATAGTCAGTGACATTCTCTGATACATCCTATAGATCCTCAGTTCCCTCTCTTACCTGGATCTCAAATTCCTTTCTAAACTATGATCATATCAGTTTTCTTACATTTATCATCTTTATACTGGCTCACTAGTTTTCTGGGACTCCCAGTCCTCACACTCCTTCAGATTTCTCAGATCCTCTCTTTTTTTTCTATTGTAATTGTCTGTACTTTTATATTCCATTGACAGGTTATAAACCTTTACTGAAGTCTCTTCTTCTGTTCACAAATTAGGGAAAATATCTTAAGTTGTTCCCCATGGGGAGCACAAAGCTGACCTCATTATAGAGAAGGTGGAGAAAATGAGTCTGCAGCAGTTTGGCTGCCTCTTTTCCAAACCCATCCATATGCAAATTGCTTCCTATCACAGTCATCCCACAGACTTCATGGGATTGTTCCACATTTACAGGACCAACTCACTGTGTTTGACAGTCAGAAAAAAACTGCTCCTCCCATATTCACCACCCACCCACACCCACAGGACAGAAAAACTTTGGCACACTGGCACTGTGTGAGTAAGAGAAGAGAACCACGGTGACTGAAACACTGCCTTCCCCTTGAGAGAACAGGCACATCTCATTATTGCACTTCCCCACTGTGTGTACCTGCTATACATAATCACACAGCTTCAAACATAGATCTCTTGGCTTCCTGTTCATTTTCCACAATGTCTAACTTGGTGATAAATTTGCCTGCCAGCCAGGAGGGAACAGATTAATTAGCAAAAAATGTGGGGTTTCAGACTTCAAAGATGCTCTTGGGTTTAAATAAGTATTAGTCTCCACATTGCTAAATTGAGCAGAGTTTTTTTCATTGGGAAATTTGAAATGGAGCAGTTCTGCTGCCAGCCGTACTATTTTAAGGCCCTCAAGAGTCAAAGTGTTTAAGCAGTCCCTAATCTGAAATCAAAGTTACAAAAAATATTTGCTGAAGTACTGTGTTTCAGGGTTAATCTTCTGAAATTCACAGACTTGTAGGTAAAATATATTTTCTACAATTCTGTACTGTTTTCTTAGTTCTATTTGGATGCTTCTGGTAGCCGGCCCAGGTGGCAACAGGACAACAGAAGCTGATAAATCAGAAATTGCAATCACTGCTCAAATGAGGAAGGCTTTAGCAGAAGTGCGAATTTGAGGATGAAGAATGGAGTTTTTTCTTCCTTTTGACTACAGCAGCAGTGTGCATTATTAGTAATAAAACACCAGCCATGTATTTTGCTATGCTGCATTGCAATGTATAAAAAGAGGTGTCTGTCAAACATGCTTAGGCCCAAAATTGAACAGAGGTTAAAAATACAACCCATCACTCCAGTGGTAGGAATTTCAAGCACCCCTGGGGTAAAATATTTGCAAGGCCTTATAGAAAAGATCTGTAAACTCATATCCCATCAGTATCTCTGCAACATCAGTCAGCAAACCTCAACTAGACCCTCCAGGTAGGGTAAAGGAATTGGTAAGTCTTGTGCAGAAGTAAATTATGTGTTTCTGGAAATATTTGATATAAATAAGGCAGAGTAGAGCGAGAGTTCTAACAAAATCGATGATACTAAGAAACAGGTTTTGTTTTGTCCCTGAATTGTGTTCTGCAAATCAGCCCTGAGGGTCTCCTTTCTTCTAAAAGAGCCAACTGAGGCTAGATATCTACTGAAATTATCCCAGAAAAGGATCACATTCTCAAAAGAGAGTGACAAATAATTATTCCAGTAGCAGAGCACTGCAAATCCCTCACCCCAGTTTGTCCTCTCTTCTCCATCAGAGAAACACAGTCACTAGTAGTTGCTGAAGACTGGTCAACCAATCTCAAAGCTGTGGAGCAACCTGAGCCCAGGGGATGTCTGGCCTTTCACAGCACAAAACACCAAAAATATTTTGATCATTGTGCACCCTGTTTTAAGAAGGTCGAGGAAAAGGAGGGAACATCCTTCCTACAAAGTGTCAGCCTCTCACGGAGGACCTAAGTAGACGAGACAGCAAACTCTTGAGCCACCAAGGTGGAGCGTGACAAGGACTGTAAATCAGAGACTGTGGGTGCTCCAAAAGGGAAGCTGAGGTTTCTTGATTCAGAAGACTGCTCCTAGACTTATCGAGACCCAAATTCTGTCTGGGAATAGACCTTTTATTTTACCACTCTCTTGGAAAGGGCTCTGTTCCCAGGAGGTAGTGGTGGAGGTCAGTACTATTTTCCCCTTTTAAAAACCACAAGTCATTGTCTAGCTGTAAATCCCCAGCATTGGGGGTCTTAGTGTTCTTGATCCTCAAGTGTGATCTCCAATGAGGTGACAGAGCCCCAGAAGACCCACCTCTGTGATTAGCGTTCCCCTAGAGAGATCCATGCCCAAAGCATTGACCTCTGGAGCCACCAGCATGTCTCCATGTGCTTCTGTATCTATTTTTGGAGCCCAGAGCTGAATGTGGCCCTTTGTACCTTAGCTATCCTTTTGCTGACAAGATAAGAATATTTTCATTCGGCGCCTTGTTTATTTAAATGTCAACCCTTTAAATCAGAAACATCCCTCTCTGTATGCATAAATCTGATAGAGTATCAAGGGGGATGGGAGAATGGGAGCTCTAAGCATAGTAAAAATGGCAGTAAAACTACACATACTGTGTACAAATGCATTCTTAATTGCTATTGTTAGAATACAATCTTCTATGAACTTTTTCTCTCTTATTACAGACTAGTTATAACATAAAAATCTCCTGGCTGTTTAAATGATGTGGCTAGGAAGAAGATTTCTTTCACTAAGAATGGAGACAATTTGGAATATGAAGCAGAATGGGATAACATGAATATTCAGAAACTCATGGAGTCAACTTTTTGCATGCAGATTAAATCATAAAAAAAATGCCACTGCCTGCAGTATCAACTCCTGGTCATAACTGCACTATTTATAATGGGATATTAAGCTTTAGTTATGTTACTGTCTTAGGCTACATAAACCACCAGGAAAAGAGAGAATAAATAAGGTTTTTGCAGATTACTTAATTGTAGCAAACAGAAAGCTGCAGTAATCACAATTTTGCTTGGCAAGGAAATTCCATGGTTGAGAAGTGGTGGGATGGATTCAGGGGGGAAACAGGACTGGCATTAATCAGTGTGGCCCCAGTAGGCTATTAATCAGGGTGGGGCAAAGCCTTGGCAACTCGCAGACCTCCACTGAAACAGGTAGGTGTCAAAGGCTATAGCTCCACTGAAGTAAACTGCCTGTCACCACCTGGGGATTTGGGTCCTATTGGAACTGGGAAGGATGGATATAGGTCATGTTCTTCTTCAAAGGGGCTAAAGCCTGTCAGAATTTGTGCTGATCAGGGCAATCTGCTTCCTTGGAGAGGGGAAATGTAGGTGAGCTTGAGCAGGTGAGATGGATATATGACCTTACAGAACTGATCCAGAGGCTGACATCCCAAGGTCAAGGGCAGCTCAGGCAGTAACACTTTGAGTGTACCTTCCAAGAGATAAGGAACTGTAAATTAGCATGCTTACTCCAAGTGTCTTGTAGTAATGCTTCCTAGCCCATAGTGACCTGTTGGAGAGATGAACAGGAACTATCACCTGTGAGCTGCTCAAAGATCTGACGCTCACAAGCTTCATCCATATAGGCACTGCCAAGGAAGGACAGTGGATTGTCAGTGGGTCTTGTGGTCCCCCTGCATGAGCAGGGTGGGATCTGTGTGCTGCCTGAGCTAAGAATTTAATAAGTTGGCCAACAGCCATGATGCCAGTTAGGGAAAACTCACTTGCTTCATTAAAGGAATTGAAAGCAACTGGTGGTATGTTTTCCATTGCTATGAATAGTCTTGTCAGTGTTTTAATGGCTTTCAGAAACAGTAGTTCAGTCTTACTCATGTTTCTCACTGCAGAAATTGAGAGTCTCATTACCCAATATACAGATATGGGCTATGTCTTACCCCAGGTAGTGCAGTACATGCAAACTACAGCAAAAGCTGGGTCAGTCTAGTAGTGAAACTACTTTCAGCTCCACCACATATGCCTGATGCAGGACACTGGAAAAGTCTCTTCATTTCCCATTCCTTCACTGTCTTTTCAAATACTTCTACTGTCTTCTGTCTTTGGGCTGTGAATGCATTGAATCCTTCTCTTCTTCCTTTCCCAGAGGAGCCTGTAAGGTTAGAGTTCCCCACAACCCCATTTGAGTGGAATGTGCTGCCTCTCTCCCACCACCTTGACCTTCCAACTGTGGTCTTCATATTGATCATATACTGTATTCTGAAAGTTACTTACAGGAAAATAACTGAAGTCAGACTGAGACCATGCCTACCTAGAGCATAATACAGATATTGTTGCTCATGGCAAATACTTTTGTTTTAGAAAGAGATTCAAAAGTTGTGACTCCTGAGCCTGGCTGGACATCTTCTGCCTGGAATCCTTAACCTCTCTATCAGAACTGTGCTTTGGGTGAACAAAGAGAAAGACATTTTCATCCAATAATTTTTCCACATTAGTAACAGGATTACTAGAAATCCATTTTTTCTTTTTAATATCCTTCCACTTTCAAAGCTGAGGAGTCTTGCAGCAAATTAATATATTTGGCTACAGGTTCTGCACAGGCATATAAACCCTAGATAAGCTAAAACTGTTTTTTAAAATTGATTTTTTTTCTCAGGCAATATTTTTATGTCCACCTTCTAATCTTTAATTGGATGCCAGAGTTAGCATATTGATAATTTAGCTCACTGCTCATTTAATTCTGTTTTGACTGCTGATAAGTAATTACACCATTTTACATAGGGAAAGACTGGCTGGGGAAGTTGGAGTAATTTGATGCTAAAACACATTGTACATTAAGAAATATCCTGTTGATTGTTACAAGGACATACTTACTGTGGTCCAACCGACCTGCTGACCCAGGTCTGTAAAATACAGTGTAATGATGGAGGAAACAGCAAGACTTTGAATGTTAATTGAATCCTTCAAAAAGGGCCCATCTGCAATGACAAAAAAGGAAGGGGAGATGGCATGAACAACAGGTATCCTCTCAGAGATTCAGCACAATGCATAGACTGCCCTGATAATGGCCCAGGTGTCGGCCCAGCTTGTATTGTGATTTATTTTGGTGATGTGGTACTTATTCTCCAGGTTAACAACTTAGAGCACTTCTGTGAGAGTTATTCTCATCTCATTTTAACAAAAGCATCAGGCTGACATGACACTGGGCAGCAATGCATGGCAATTGTATGATGCTATCTCTGTTAATCTAACCCATTAGAGACATGCCAAGCAATCACACAGACAACTCCGTAGAGCACTCTTTGTTCTGTCTTGCAAGACTAATGGCAAAGTCGATGTTATGCAGCATCGCCCTCACTGAAGTATTTTGCTGAAACATTCACATCGTCAGGCTATTTCACAATAGGTGGCACTTCATGATGAATGCAACTTCTTGGGCAAAGGCCCACTGTTCAAGATTTCTTTGTAAGCTCTGACCTAGGCAGACCAGGTGTATGTGAGCACTACATTATTTTTCCCAGCATTCTGAGGCATCTGCTTCCAGTCATGGAATCATAGAATCATTGAATCAGCCAGGTTGGAAGGGACCTTCAAGATCATCAAGTCCAACCCTTGATCCACTACCGCTGCGGTTACTAGACCATGGCACTCAGTGCCACATCCAGTCTCTTTTTAAAAATCTCCAGGGATGGAGAATCCACCACTTCCCTGGGCAGCCCATTCCAATGTCTGACCACACTCTCTGTGAAGAAATTTTTTCTAATATCTAACATAAACCTCCCCTAGGTCCTAATGGACCTAGATTGTACAGACAGAGAGATAAAATGGCAATATCTGTTTCTCTTTTGTTCTGTGGGGGCAGGGAGCTGGATATTAGGAAACTCCAACAGCCACTGGCTTGGGATGTTGTCATGGCTGCAACACATCTTTGCTCTTTTCTGCTTTATGCGTTGCGTCTCTCTTTCAATTCATTTGTTGACTGTTTACATCAGCAAGGATGCTAAATTCCATCAGCTGCTGAGCCCTCATTTTTTATGGCTTTGAAATTCAACATGTCCACAGACCAAATACCACACAGCCCGTGGCAGCCTTATCTCCCACTGCCATGTCCACCAAGAACTTATGTACTGGCACAAAAAAAGAGGCTGCCTCCTGCAGGCAGCTGCATCTTCTGATGAGGCTGTAAGCAAGTATTAAAATAGATCATGCATTGAGTGAGAGAAGTGAGCAAATGGGTTTAAAACTGCCTTGTCTTCCTTATTTGATCATATACTGTATCCTGAAACATTATGAAAAACATTAGATTCCTTTATTAATGAGAAGACTAATAAGTTAAAAATTGATATCCGTTAATGAAAATGTGCTAACAGTTCACCCAATAACACGTATAGAGAGAGCAATACTGTTAGAAGGAGAATCTGCCAGAGGATTAGTAATACATTAGGTGGCTGTATTCAACCATATGAATACTTACTGCGTTCTAGTTGCAGGCCAACACGGGAAGGGTACCACTGGGGACCTGTTCCAATCACAAAGCGTGGCTGTTAATTTCATGGTGAAGGATCTAAATTTCTCTCAGTTGGGTTTTTTTTCAGCTGATAGCTACAAATGTGAGATGGAGAAAAACCCCACCTTTCTTTCAGTCTTAGCTCTACAAGGAGAATACAAGAGAGCTGGAGGAACACTTAATATTAGAGCATAAGTCCCTTCTCCCTTCTTAAGTGTTGTAAGGGTCAGTCTCAGTGCTGAATGCTCCATCAGCACATGAAAAATAGACCTGTATGTGCACCACTGGGAAGTATAAAGAGGACCCTGTTTATTATCAGATTTGCCAAAACTCAGTACTAAATGTGTCAGCCTTGTCCCTCCTTCTAAAATGGTGCTTGTGCTACAGTCTGGTCCAAAGGGGGTGATGTTTCCCATTCAGGAATATAAAACCTGACTAGGGATATGCAGCTTGTATTCATTCTTAATCATGGATTAATCAGGGAAATAAAGATACAAAAAGTAGAGGAAAATGGGTAGCTAATACTGAGTTATGTATAACTTCCATAACTTCCTCAACTTAAGGATGTTACCTAAAAGTAGTTTTTTAAATGCACTAAAGGTCACCCCCAAATGCACGATAGCCCTTGGCAGTGGTTCTTGGATGCCCTTTGATGATTTTGGACCAGTTTGGTCTAACTGGTACAGTTCAAATTGTTAACTTGGCCAGCTCTTTGTAGTGCCTGTAGTGCCTCTACAGCTGGCTGATGAATGGACAAAATAAACACTCCTCCTTTGCATCACAAAGACACGTAACTTTGCTTAACCCATTCACAACCTTCAGTTTGCTGTTGAAGGATTTTAGGGCTGACCTGGCACATTTCTGGTCTGATCTGAGGCAGTCTGGGGAGACCTTACACAGCCCATGGTGTTGACTGAGATTTGTGGGCAGCAAAGACTGTCAGAGGAAGGCAAAGGAACTGCTGCAGTATTACCACCCTCATCCATTTCTACCACATTTGCCTTCATTTCCTTTGACACACCTGAGGACAGTTGATAGCCTGAAGGAATTATAGAATCACAGAATATTCTGAGTTGGAGGGGATCCACAAGGATTATCAAGTCCAGCTCTTAAGTGAATGGCCTGTACAGGTATCAAACCCACAACCCTGGTGTTATTAGACTTGCTTTGTCTTTTCATTTCAAAGTCTGAGTGAAATTGGTCAAATATAGCCATGGTTTTCTTTAGACCTATCTTACAATTCTTAGTGATCCTGTATTTAAGATACCAATATTTCCATATCTTCAACAAATGGAAAAAAATTTTTCACAGTGACTGTGATCAAACGTGGGAACATTTGCCCTGAGAAGCTGTGGGATCTACTTCCCTGGCAATAGTCAGGCCTCAGCTGGGGATGACCATGAGCAGTCTTACAGGACTAGAAAGTTGGCCTTGCTCTGAGATGGAACCTGGACCAGACGAGCTCTGGAGGTTGCTTCTACCATAACTTATGTCAGGATAATCAAGATAGCTGGAGAGCTTGTTCACCCAGCAGCTGCCAGCTGGAGGGGAAGAGGACATGTACAAAGTGTGCACTGCGCAGTGACATCCAGTACACTCTCATTTCAAAAGCACTTGGTCTTTCGTCAGCAAGAACAGGCATTAGATGAACCCATGAACCAGGGCTAATAGCAGGAGGTGAAACATCCGTCAAGTCAGTCGCAAATATTTTTTTGAAGGTACCACAACAATCCATGGCTATTAAAGATAACAAAGGGAAGATAGAGAAGGAGCAGCTGTCTGACTTGTCAAGGAAGATATGATTTGCTCCAGGACAGCAGATATCAATAGTTATTTGGGAGCCTGAAATGCAATGTATTTGTGTTAAATTGGAATCTTCCCCCCTTCATATTACAGTATGTTTCAATAAAAGTCAATTTACCTGATCCTGTGGCGATGTGCTTTTAGGTATGGCTCATAATCTTCACAAGGGCAAACAGAGGTTGTGCGTTTAAGCACGTCATCCCACATTTCCAGTCCTTTAGCCTCAGTACACCATTATGTTCAAACATACTCAAAGATTTAGATAGAAGTGTGCCTTTGCCATTGCTTGTCTGCAGTGACCTTGTTATCACACCAAAGTGTCTCTCTGGTTTCCAGACCATGCTTGGCATGCTGTGTGTATTTTGCTGGAGTGACCTGGAGTTATCTGTTCCTTCCCATCTCTTACTGTGGGATTGGGGGACACTAGCTAATGTCAAGTGGAAATGCTAAACAGAGGGGGAGACAGAATCAAAACACATTTCTATGTCGGTTTGAGTCTGAACACAAAAGTTTCCCACTCTCGGTCTTTACTAGCAGCAGAATATCAAGGCTGTTCCCAAGTCTTAGCTGCCCAGGGTCCTGCAAAAACCAGCGTTGCTTTCGGGGGAGAAGTGTGACCTCCACAAGGAGTCTGCTCTCCCAGCTTGATAAGACTCATTTCAGATAGGAAGCCCCAGACATTCCTAGGCATCCTGCTCACCACTTGATGGCGGTCAGCCAAAGGGCCCCTGGCCTCACTTGTCACCATTTACTTGCCTTCCTCCGGTGACTATTTTCCACAGGGATCCTCCAGAGATCCCACTAGGACAGCTCTGTGTTGCTACTTGGCAATGTGAGAAGTCATTCCAATACAGCCTGACTCTGACAGACACATATTCATCTCATTCCTATAGGAGAAAAGCTCTCTTTAAATAGTGAAAAGAAGTCAAACAGAGTAACTAATTATCGCTTGTATTAATTCTTGCTACTGCCTGTCAGAACAAGGGGTTGATGGCTCTCTTGGATATCTAGAGCCAGTACTGTCTGACAGATTAGCTTCACCTGCCATCAGCAGGAGTTCGAAAGTGCATGTGGAGAGTGCCTGCTCCCAGACAGAGTAAACAAGCACTGGCTGAAGGCAGAGGCACAGCTGCAGCTGTGCACAGCCCTTGAAGGCCTCTCTGCATTCCCACACCTGGCAGAACTCCCCTTGCTTCCAATTTAAAGTTGAAGAGTTTCTCTTTCACAGGGTTGTTTTGGTGTTTAATTCACATTTTTTTCTTATTAACATTTTCCATTGTTGCCTCCTACTGAGATTAATGACAATCCAAGGCAAAGGGTGACTGAAGTTTATCCTGTAACTCCTGTTGCATCTAAGACCAAGCATGTATTGCTATTTACTTTCTGACGTTGGGATGGTGCATCAGAGCTCAGCCACATGGTACTTAGTAGGTCACAGTCTCTGTAGATTCCTTGTGATTAGCAGAGCTGTTCAGCTCCCTTATACAGGGTTATGGGTTGGAATATATATTTCACACTTGGTACAAAATTGTAAAGATAACATTTCAGCTCACATTCCAGACTGGTTTTGACTTGGAAAAGTAGATATAGACTCTCCAGAAAATAAGAATGGCCATGATCGTTCAAACCACAGCTCTATTTACCCAGTATTATATCTTAACTCTATTATATTTAAGGCATCATAATTTTTCAACAGAGAATGATATTTTCTTGTAAAATGACTCAATGTTTACTTTTAATAATTTGTTTTAATAAACGGATATGAGAAATAATATTTAATCTTAGTTGGGTTGGTTGTTTTACCTGCCCATATTTAAAACAGAAATTAAAATATTAGCAAACTGACAGATACATAAAATCTGATAGCCACCTTTAATTTTCCCACACCCAACTATGAAATGACCTATTAATGCTGGACATAAAAAAGAGATGTAGTGCTGTCAAACACCATACAAATACTAATTAAAATAAAAGCCTCAGTGCCATAGCCAGCTGCCAATACCACTATGCAAAAATGCACAGAAAACCAAGTTGTACTGGTCCTGCTGCCCATATGATTTGTTTTTTCACTGCATGTATACTAGAATCTCAGTAAATTATTCGACTGACAATCCCAGGAACCAAGGACAGTTAGAAAAGCCTATATGCAGTTTTTGAAAGTGTCCAAAGGTACTTACTATCCATGTGGCTCAAACTGACCTTAATGTGTGCTCCACCACTTAAATATCACAAGATGTTTTGAAAATTTAACAACTATGAAATTCAAGTGCTGAGTACTTTCCACTAGTTATGAAATTGAAGGAATCAGCCTAATTTTTATTGTTTTATGAAGAATCTTCTATAAAAAATTAGTGCACTATTAGTGCAGTAAATTACACAATAAAATGCCTATTTGTCACAAAATATGAAATTATGTGAACCTGTATGAGAACAAAGGTGTAACATGATGAAAACCTCTCTTGATGGGGAATTCAGTTTGTTCTTTAGAATTCTTCTGCAAAAGCTTTTCACTGGGGAGCAAGGAGTCTAAGAAATGCAAAACAGAACTGACACACACAATTTGGAGATAATTAGCAGATTGACTTTCCATGATCAGCTAATTTTATTACCAGTTAAATTGTTTGCTTCTCATTGTATTTCACTGCCCATGCATCTCTAATAACAAATAGCCTTAATAATTACAAGCAATACCTGCTGTGATATGAATAGGATGATATGAACAACAAAATTACTATAATCAATCATCAGCAGTATGTTGTTTAAATTTGCAGAAATAAGAGGAAATTCCAAGGAACCACTGCAGCAGCAATCTCCCTGATCTGATCACAAAATGTTACACATGAGCTGAGAAATGTAACAGCACTTGCTTATGTGAACTGAGCACGGCTGAAATGCATTCCACCACCTTAACCAGATGGCAATTTTGATATCTATGTAGCAATAAGAAGAGATTGCTGGAAAGATTCAAGTATGTGTGGGGATGGCAGGTTTGTGCATAAAATATAGAGACAGACAGATTATCTGAAAACTTGCTGAGGTCTTTCCTTGACAAGCAAATGCTAAACAAATACAGCTGTTCCATGTCCCTGACCTTAAACAAACAGTGGTCATAGTGTTGTTTCTCTTGGTTTCAGCCAGCATGTCTGAGTGTTCTCAGGAACACTTCTGAGAAAACAGGGATAGAGATATCACCATGCTAACAATTCAGCCTGGGCTGAAGTTTGCATACCCTTGCTCCACTGAGCTGCCAGCAGGAAAGCAGGATGGTGAAATGACTAGAAGCTACTGCTTTCTGCTTTTATTTGGAAGAAAAGGCTGTGAGATTTATTGTGCTAACACTGCACTTGAGTGATTCCTGAGCATGATGGCAGAAAGCAAAGCACACCTAAGAAACCACAGTAAAACTGAGCTTGGCCAAAAGATCAAGAGAGAAAGTATCTGAAGTGATTATTTACTGTGTTTGCCCCCACTGTAATAAATGACAGCTGCTGAGTACTGCAATCTGAACAACCAGCCCACTTGAAGAATTGCAGCTCTCAGCAGCAAGTCTGGGGCAAGCGGGGCACTGGCATCTCTTCACATGGCCCCACTCCAAAGGCCCTCTTTGGATGCAGATCAACAGATGTTTTGTTGCTTTGACCCACTAAACACCAACAAAATCACCTGGGTCTATTTTTCAGGGCTAGTGCAGAGACCCCCTCTAGTCAGGCCCCCTCCAAGTACACTCAGCTGTACTGGCCTAGCACTGTACTGAACTCCTGAGGCCAGCTGGGCTCGCAAGGTCAGGCTACCAATTGTACGCTGCTTCCATCAATTTCTTAGTCTTTAAGGCAATGGGCTGACCTTGGGAAGGCACTTGCTGGATCCAGAATCATTCAGCTAGGCTTTGTTTTCTTGTAGAAGACTGTTGAGAGGTGTATCAGAATATTTAAAGAGCAGTAGCAAGATCTTGAACTAGATCCATGTTTTTATGGGAAATTAGTGCAAAGAGCAGATCCAGATCCAGTGTGTCCTGTTCAGTAAAATCGCAGCAGAGTACCCAAATGGATGTTGTTTTTAATGGCTCTGTAGCCAGGGATAAATCCCTTTTCTTTGTCAGCTTTTTTCCCTTAGTATTTTCTCTCATTTGTTTCATTTGTAAGCTTTCCAGGGAAGATCTCTGGCCATGTGTTTTACAAAGGCACCTTGAACTCTAGTTGCTATGGGGACACAAAAAAGTTCTTTCCTAATGGCATGTGGAATTTGAAAAATGAGCTATTTGATCATAAGCATCCATTTCTTTCTTCTGGTTTTTGCAATACCTGAATTCATCTACCTACAACCATAGTGCTTGGAGAGGGAGAGCAAGCAGTGAGCTGGCTGAACTGATGTCTCCAGACATTGGCTAAGACCGACAGGGTTAAGGACAGGATCTGGCCTAGAGGCAGGACAGCACATGCTTCCCACAGACTACTAAGCAAGTAAGCCCCAGCCTGACTAAATGCCTGGTTAAATGCTTCTGGTTTAGCTCTTCATTCGATTGTTCTCATTGGCCTTAGAATCTGAGACCTACATAAGTCATGTAACTGCCCCCCTGGTGCCTCCACTGAAGCCCCACAGAGCCCACTCCAGCAGGTTTCCCAGAGCATACCTAATGGCTCTATAACACATTGCATACAATGCCTGCACCCACTTCCTTTAAAAAAAGTGTCAGTTTTTTGCTTTCCTTGCCCAGGATCTGGCAAACAGCATAGCCCTCTCCATATGTTTGTTCCTGGGAGCAGTTAAGCTGCTGTGACTGTGCCCAGCACTCTCCAAGACTCTGCACTGCACCTTGGGTAACAAATTTACCTGGCTGCATTTTCAGTGAAAAAAACTTATATAAATGCCTTAACTCCTTGAAAAATAGAACACTCGTCTCTCCCTATGCCTTTATTTCCCACTGAAAAAAAAATAAAATAAAAAATCTCAGACTTCAGCTATATTCTGATCAGGCAATGATGGACAAATTTCTTAAGAGTCAGCATAGTTTTTCTTAATTAAGATTGATTCTTATTACTGGTAAACAGAATATTATTTGTCATTTACAGGTCAATTTATGTCACTAGCAGATTAACCTTTCAATATTCCTTCCGAAACAGCCTGCAACTGAAAGCAACTGTGGAAATTCAGACAAGCAAAAAGCATGAGAAAATAAAAGCAAGCAAGCATTCAACATTTACATGCATATTTCAGTATTTTTGGTACATTGTTTTTCCTTTGCTCTTCCAGAAAAAATGAAAAAAAGAGAAAAGGGAAAAGCCAACTCTGTGCATTTCAATTTTCCATGTAGCCTGCTGCAGAAAGTATAATTAATTTTGATCTTTCTGTGTGAATTTGCATTTAAATTAATGTGCGTGGGCAAAGGAAGGGAAAGGGAATGAGGCCCACCTCTTATTTCATTAATAACAACCAAAGTAGAATACAGAGAAACAAGAAAATAGATACTCTGACAAGCCTGGAGCTTGATGGAACTTTCCCTTAGGGGTCTGCCCATTGTCAGTGCCAGGGGGTGAGGAGGTGCTGAACAGCCGGCCTTTGCTGCCCCCAGGGCACACAGTCACAGCAGTGCTGCTCGGGGTGGCCGTGGGCAGGGTGGTCAGTGCAGCTGGGAGGGTTTGGGGAGTCTTTTGACCAGGGAGGTCCCAGGGAGGGCCGTGTCCTGTCATCCATGCACTAAAACAGCACTGAGTTTGCTTCCGTATTCGCAGACAGTTGTGTTCTGGCTCTGAAATGCCAACTCCAATTAAGAGAGAAATCATTTATGCCGACTGAGTATCTGTATTCTGGTAGTTATCTTTGCCTTTGATTCTTGTGTCTCTACAAGTCTGGAAAAGGTGACAAAGATAATGGTTGAGGTATTTGGGGGAATGTGAGAATTGCAGCAGGATTCTCTTTCTAAATATTAACTCTATCAGTGAAGCCTTCGTAAAAAGGGCAACCCAAACCTGGGAAACTGCATGTTAAGGAACATACATTTGCCAAACTAAATATTCAGGGACTAAAAATATCCCTCCTTCTCTTTCTGCTTGTCCATATTCTAACACAGCATTTTTAAAAATGCAGCTTAATGTTTGGTGGCTTATGAAATCATTTGCTGTCTATCTCAATCCGTAACAGCTTATATATCTTTACTGCTGTGGAGTAGTCAACCCAGACAAGGTTTCTATAGGCAGCAAAGCAGAGCATCTAAACACAAGTATCTGTCCATCGTCATGATCTTAGAAAACACACAGAGTAAGATACAAAGGCCTGTTTTAAAATGTTGTTTCTTTTAAAACCTTTGTTCATGTTCATCCTGTGCCATGTTCTAAGAGAACAAACAGTGCTGTGCCTTGCAGTGTTGCAGATATGCTGTGTTTCAGGACACTGATAACACAGGTCATTGCTTCCTCACTTCAGAAAGCTCTGGTGTGGGTACTGCTGCAATCAGCACAACTGCTAAGTACATTTAGGTAGCAGCTCTCCAAAGAGCTGCAAGAGGGACAGAGAGCAGAGAACTGGCGAGGTCACTGTTTCAACTCTGTGTTGTTTGCATGCTGCCTGAATGGAGTGCGGTGCCAACACACGTTACAGCAGGATCGGGGCCCTGATGATTTACATTCCAGCATCAGAAGGTACGTGTTGGCCCAACAATCACAGCTGATATAGCAATGATGGCTCAAAAGTTCATTTGTGCCTCCCCCTCAGATGTACTGGGCAGAGGAGAGTCCTACCCCAGGCTCTAGCTATGTTTCTTTAAAAGTATTTCACAGTCAATTAGCTATTAAAATATGCTAATTAAGTATACTTTTCTTTCAAAATTTGACTATCCAGGGGATGGTGTTCTCTCCAGCCACTAATCTGATCAGGATGTGTTCCCTCACTAACCCCAAAAGCAATGTGAGTTTTGTATCTAATAGCCACACCAATGCCATCAACAATTAATTGGACACATTTGAATTGACATGATTTCTTCCTAAATACAAATTAACTTCTCGTAAATTCATTGGTAAATTCACCACACTGAAAATTAATCCCCACTAAGAATAGGGCTAAATTGTAATTTCTCCAGGAGCAATGAGGAAAAGGCAGCAGAGATCTGCCCTGCTCTGGTAGCAGGTCAGACACTAGCATGTGAGCCAGAGGCTGTCATGTTCCCATGTCCTTCCTGGGAGAAGTTTGTTTCAGCTGGTTTAATTCTCTTATACCACCACCTTATTTAGGTTGATCAAAAGCTTCTGTGCCTCAGAAGCACTGCTATGAGGCTTGGGAAGCTGTTCTTCCCATCTCAGATCTATGACAGAGGACAAATAACTTTCCCTCTGCATACTACAGTTCCCTTGCTGCGAAACAAGGCTATACTATAGTACCTTTCCAGTGAATAGAGGCTCTGGCCATGGATCGATTGACTGAGAGCAACGGTGTGAGGTTCAACAGGGCCAGGTGCCAGGTCCTGCCCTTTGGCCACAACTATCCCAGGCAGTGCTACAGGCTAGAGGAGAGGGGCTGGACAGCTGCCTGTCAGAAAAGGACCTGGGAGTGCTGGTTGACAGTGGCTGAACATGAGCCAGCAGTGTGCCCAGGTGGCCAAGAAGGCAAATGACATCCTGGCCTGTATCAGAAACACTGCAGCCAGCAGGACCAGGGCAGTGATTGTCCCCCTTAACTCAGCACTGGTGAGGCCACACCTCTAGTCCTGTGTCCAGTTCTGAGCCCCTCACTGCAAGAAGGACATTGAGGTGCTGAAGTGAAGAGCAAAGAAGCCGGTGAAGGGTCTAGAGGGTAAGTCCTATGGGGAGTGGCTGAGGGAGCTGGGGCTGTTTATCCTGGAGAAGAAACGCTCAGGGTGACTCATCACTCTCCAGAACTACCCCAAGGGAGGCTGTAGCAAGGTGTACTAGCCTCTTCTCTCAGGCAACTAGAGACAGGACAAGAGGTCATAGCCTCAAGCTGCACTAGAGGAGGCTCAGGCGGAACATCAGGAGGAATTTCTTCATGGAAATGGTTGTTAAACATTGGAGTGGACTGCTCAGGAAAGTGGTGGAGTCACTATCCCTGGAGGTGTTCAAGAAACACCTGGACATGGCAGTTAGTGCCATAGTCTAGTTGACAAGTCAAAGGTTGGACTTGATGATCTCAGAGGTCTTTTCTAACCTAAATGATTCTGTGATTCTGTGAGAGTGCAAGACCCACCATCCCAAGCTGTTCCAGCAGGAAATGAGCCCAGGTAGGCTGGCTGCACGTCAACCATGAGGCAGCCACATAGAAAGAAACATAACATGCTTAAAGCTGATCAGCAAAGTGCTTTTCCACAGTTATACACAGACCATGAGGGACATGACAATGGCAACACTATTTGGTGAGTATTCATTCTCATAGTTGAGGGAGGATGTTTCATCCCAATCTGTATGACAAACACTTCATGGCCTTTCAACTCCTCTGTTGCTTTCCCTCTGTAAATCTTATAGTCACAGCTCATCTAGACTGTTTGTGCGTTCTGAGCTTGCACTCTAATGGCAGAATATAAAATAATAGTGCCTCCCCATCAGTGTGTATTTAAACCAGAGTAACATACATTGTTCCTGTATAACCCACAAATCATTTATTTCAAAGGTGAATAATTTTCAACAGCAAATATATTCAATATCATTGCAATTTGAGGGCAATTTAGAAAGAGGCAGAACACCACTCTACTACATTATTTTTATTCAGAATCATTTGTTCAGCTTCTTGTCTTTGATGCATTGCTTTCATTAACTTGAAACTCACAAATACCAAGTTTTGTTGAAAAGCTTTCTTATTTTGGTTGTTCTGAGTGTTTCTTTCCCTTCATGTCCAAATAGAAAGATAAATAAATAAACAGGCTACAAATGTGAGAGAGAGCTCACATGTAAACAAATGCAAAACAAATCACCATCACAGGTTGACATCCTTCACATTCAGGCCTGAATAGCCTCCCTTGCTCTTGTCCTGCTCACCTGACCCTGACCCCAGAACTGCAGCTACTTGTTATGTCACATCTCTTGGTCCTGAGGAAGCCAGGGACTGCAGAAGCACAGCCAGGGAAGGCATGAGGCAGAGAAGACCTGGGGGGAAGTCTGAACTTAGAAGCTGAAGCTGCTGCCTCTTACCTAACCTGTCTAGAATTGACACCATGAGCCTTGTAATTTTTTTTCTCAAGTTCTCCCAGGGTTTTTCAAGAAGGAAGTAGGTTCCTCTCATTTTGGCAAGGGAGATTTACTTCCTCTTCTGTTATCCAATGCCTGTTGACTGTCTTTCACAAGAAGTCCTGGGACATTTCATGTAGACCCATTCCATGCATCTCCTCCTAAGAGAAGCTGTTGGACCTTTCAGTAAAGCCATCTGCCCAACTCAGGTGTTCAAAAGCACAGGGACTCCTGTGAAAAACCTGATGTAGATGCAGAGCACGTTTAAAGCCTGAAGTGATCTTGACCCTGCCATAATCAACAGACACCTGTCTTATTAATGGACATGAGATTCTTTTCACACTAATGAAGGCCCATTGAGGCTTTTAGTATCTTGAGTTCTTTGAATGAACATTAGGCCCACACGAATCTGGTGGTGAACATTAGGTTAACACTGGAACTCAATCTGTTCTTCAGACCAAAAATGTAATACCCGAGTTTCAATTGATGTAGGAGCTGTTTAAAAACCAAAACTATCTTGACATCTTCTAATGACAGTTCACTAGGCTTTAATTCCTCATTTAATTTCTGAGTCTGGATATTCTCTAGGGCCTGGATTACTTCTATAGGGTCTTCTACTGTAGTTTTCTCAGTTGAGCCACAGGCACTAATAAGACACATTGTAAATAATAATAGTCAATTCTGGTAAACAAACTTTGCTGTTTTTCATCTAGATCTGTCAATTAATCCTAAGGCAAGAAAAGCAAAGAATCTAGCTATGAAATTTCCTTTTCTTAATGAGGCATTTAAATAGCATCTCACATTTGTTCTCCAGTTGTTTACATAGGATGTCATTTGTGATGCATTGTTAGAGCCCTTTAAATCTCAGCTGGGGACAATATCCCAGAGAGCAGAAAGGGACAGTTCTGCTTCAAGCTACATCTCAATAGATTAGCTGCCTTTTCTTTTATTATGTTAGTCATCTGAAATGATATCTGTAATCCTGTTAATGAAATGCAATAACATCGGATGCAGAAGCTGCCAAAAAAAGAGAAATAATGTGCATTTCCAATTAAGTTTTTTAGTTGATCTTCATTTTTTCCATTGCTGTTTTAAATGTTGCTCTTTTTCTGAAGGTCACCTTATAAGCATTTAATGGATAGCCTGGCTTTTGTGTTTTAGACACCTTACTTCCTCTGGTTCAATAGGTCATTAAACATATATTTAGGTCATTCTTTGTCCCAAATGCTTCTTACAGGATCACAGGCAAAACAGGCAAAACAGACAATAGATCCCAAGATGGATGAAAGGAAGGTTAATTATTCTAATGTTATAGATGAGAAAATGAAGCTCGAAAGGGAGAAAGTATCTAACACACAACTCACCCCAGTCAATAGCATGACTCCCATTGGTCAAGTCTTAAAGACCTAAGTCTTAAACATCACATTCATTTCAGTGTGAATCAGGAGACTTCAAAATCCCAGGTAGCCTTTTGGCTTTTACTGTTATCTTTAGACGACCAGAATGCTTTAAAAATCTGACTCTAAAAGTCTTCCTTAAGGTCCTATGTGCCCTGCTTCTAAACCAACTGGGTGAGCCAAACCTCAACCATACTTTCCTAATTCAATACATAATGAAAATATTCTTTGTAACCACATGTAAATTTCAAAGAGCAAAACTTCAGGGATATCTGATCAGATGCTTTTCAGACTACTTTAATATCTCTTCCTCCACAACTTACAATGAGATTCAAGCGCTCAGCAGAGAAGCAAACTGTAGATGCCTAGTCTGGTGCTTGCTCTCACTATTATTATCTTAGCACCCCAGCTAGAAATGTCCAAATGAAAATTCTGGGCCGTAGCAGTGTCAACAAGAGATGCACGGTTTGAATTGGCGGGTTTTGACCACGGCTCAGGATGCAAAATACTGTCTGTGAAGTGCACAGAACCTTCTGGAGGGCATATCCATGCATTTTCTTCCCCTTTTGAAAAATGGCCAGGATTGTGTTTCTGTAACTCCAAAACAGAATGGGGTATGGGGGTGGGGTGGAGTGGATGTGGTGTCTAAGGTAAAGTTTCATTCACTTTGAAGATGAAAATCATTAGGCTAATTCAGTTTGGCTTCTCCTTCCTTTTAACAGTGTTAGGTCAATGATGCCATTCTCATTTCCTGACTGGCTGTTAGAAAAGAGGTGAAAGTATTCCCAGCTTTCACGGGAGTGCTTTGGTTATTTTGACAGCTAAGCCAGAAATTCAAGTCACACAAATCTGTACCAACAGACAGACTCCTGTATTTTGTATAGAAAGATTTGCACAGATATGTCACAAATAGGCTGAGAGGAGGTCATCCTCCTGATGCTTGTTCCTGCACAGATCAGAAATGAAGGCTACCAGACAGGCTGGCCCTGTGGCTAAAGCACCATGCCAAAGCAAGAATTTAGTGTCTGTTCTGACAGGCACGTGCTGCAGAGGCAAGGAAGCAATTTACTCACGGATTAGATCTCTGACTGTGAGCTGGGAGGAAGATGGTAGCAACTGGTTTGAGTTTTGTGGAAGGATCTGTTGCTTACTTTGTGCTTTGTGAAGCAAAAAGTAAAGAATTTAAGTATGTACAAGCCTCACTGTGGCAGTAACAAGAAATTCAATGAGTTTCTAATAAACTGAGTTGTGTTGACAGGCATAGAGAGGTAAAAAGATCTTAGAATTCCATCATTCATCATTCATCACTGAAATTCATCATAAACTGATGTTATACTGATATCGGCTGTGTGACTAAGACAAAAGAAAAATAACTTATAAATACAAGATGAAACAAATACCATGTTTCCTCCTAATCTAGTAATTTCCATTTACAAAGCCAACACAGATGAATGAGCAATTTACCCTGATGAAATCACTGTAGTTCTTAGTGCCCATTTGTAATAACTGCCCATCCCCAGTGATTTGCCTTCATTGTAATTTCCAATTGAGTTGTTATGAATGCAGAGAGGGGAGAATTTAATAAAAACAATAGTTAGATGTGACTGCCAGCCCAACATGCTCTGTGAATCTGCACTGGGGACGTAATGCTGGGCCTATGAGCTCTGCAGTCAGACGCCTGCACAGCAGGATATTGTCTATCCCTTCAAAAACTCATTCGTATATGGATTCTGGGCTAGTGTGAACTGCTTAGGACACAATTAGGGAGGAAGGAGTTTGAGATCTGATAAAAGCCATAGACTTAGTAGCTGCCTTTCTGTCCAGGGAGTGCATCCAGCTCAAGGCAATTCATGGTGGGATCAGACTGTGGCCTTTTTCAAAAATTTTGACTTTTTCTAAGCCTGATCTCCTAATATAGGGCAAAAGAAAGATCCCTCTGAAAGGCTCTATGCCCTAGATATAACTTATTTGGATCTCTTTGATTTGTGAGACACATGGTTGATTGACAGGCCAAGACTGTGAAGTCAACTTTGTAGAGCCATAAATAGCATAATTCAGCTTCTCTGAGTCCCAGCAGATGTATTCACCAGGCACATGAGTCTCTCCAGGCATCAAAATTGACAGATTTCATTAACTTTCTGCAACCTGAGAATCCAGCTGTAATAGACAGTGTGGAGAAATCAGAGGAACTGCAGATTCTCAGCAAGACTGTGTTATCAGACAGTCCTGATTATACAGAGCCAGCAGGCAAGCCACTGGCTTAGCAGTCACCGTTCGCCCTGGTACTGCTCTTAATGACTAATCCCCACAGCATCCTTTCTCACCTCTCTGAGCCTTGCAGTTTAACATCACAGCCAGCCTCTAGAAGGGAATTATGTGATGCAGTACAAACAGTCATCCTTTGCAGCAACAGCTCTGCATCCCACTCTTGTGTTTAGGCAAAATACAGAGTTATTCCTTACTTATGCTACTAGCTCTCAGATGTCATTACAAGCAGGAAAGTTGCAGATTCAGAGTATGAAAACCCTTAGCAGACTTTCTGAAAAGGAGAAAAGAAAGAGGACCTCCTCCACTAAATAATTTTAGTACCTCATTTGCCTAAAGCTCCACTCACAAGGCTTGCCTTGTGATATCTAAGCAATGAGAGATTCTTCTCCTTCCTCTTCCCCATGTCAGCTTGACTCCTCTTGTTCTGTGTTTTGAAGATCTGCTTCAGGGTTTTGGGTGAACAAGAACCTGTTGGTTTTAACTCTCCCTCCAGCTGTTGAGCACTGCCTGAGCTGAGCACTGCTGACAGGCTACTGGGGGCAGAAGCAAGCTCAAGGCAGTAACAGATCATTTTGAAAAGGGAAGGAGGGAGAATGTGCACAGGCCTCCCATACAGATGGAGAAGAATTGTATGATGTGGTACTTCTGCTCATGTTTGCCCTCTGATATGGTATCTCCTCACATTAGGCAATAAACATCTTATTCGAGCATTTGGAAGTCACTGATAGTATTTGATGCACTTAGTGAAATGGCATGTTGGAAGGGCCTGCACAGGACCCTCTGATGCTGCTTTTGTGCAGGCAGTCAGATGGGAAATGCTCTGACCAGGATGTCTGCAGTGAAGAAATTTTCAGGGCTGCCTGTTCTCCCACGGCTTCTGGGGAACATGCAGGATGAGAGCAATAGGTAAAACCTGGCAGATAAATCCTAACACACTGCCCTGCAGCCTATAAGGAGGAGGCTAAAAGAGAGACTCATCCCATCATGAAGGAATTGCGGGTTTTTTTTCTTGTCCTCTCTCTAGAGAAAAACAACAGAAAATATCTCAGCAGCTTTCTCAGGAACATAGCTCCTAGGATCACTGTAGAAATACTTATAAGGAGCAGTTGTAAGATGGTGTAGCAGGATTCTAAAATTTCATATTGTCCAGAAATTATGCTGTTTATTCTTGAGTGCCATCTACTGACAATTTCTGTCTTAGTGATTTACTTTTCATTCATATTGCTTATTTTAAATGCTCTGTGCAGCATCTGTTATCTTAGATGGAAGTGCCTGCAATTTTGGAGCTAAATGGTTAGGAGTTAGTATTTTATTGGGACAGCTGGCAGTTTGAGTTGTTCCTTATTCCTTGAGCACCTCATTCCCCTCTGTAGGCTAGGATACTCATTATGTTTTCAGTTCTCTCCAACTTCCCTTTTTCCTTCCACTCATCACCAGGCTTCCTCCATTCCCTACCTGCTCCTTCTGCCTAGAAGGCAATTTTTGGTTCCCTACGCTCACTCTTCTGGCTTCAGAACAGTTCTAGTTGTGCTGTCCCCCTTGTGCAAGAGGTTGCCTCCATAAGTTTGTTACAGTACTGCTGAGGTCTTATTTCCCCCTCTCCTTTCCACTTTTCCTCTTCTTTCAAGAGATTTTTCAGCAAGTTCCATGCAGTAACCTTGAAAATATTTAATGATCACTGACTCTGCTATATTACCTGTTCTAGAGGTATTTTATTTTAGTTATGTGATACATGAATTAGCATTATTATTACAGTTTTTCATTTTCTATCTGTAAGATTTCCTCCCACAGCAGTCCAATACATTTTGCAAAGATAAAAATAAATTAAAGGTGAAAAGTTATTGCCAAGGACAAGAGCCCAGGAAGTTTAGCCTACAAGATATTTCTTTCTCCACTGATAATATAATCTGTATAGATAAAGAAAATGCCAGGTACCTAACTCATTATAAGCAACTGAGAAAATGGGTCAAGAGACTTCCTTCTTATACACTTAGTTTTTGGCTTAGTTCCACCTCTGCCAGCTAGACAAAGGAATGAGGAAAATACTAGAAAAGTCACCTACAGCACAGCATCAATTTGATTGAGGCTTCTTTGACCATGCCTTAGACAATACAGCACCATGGCCAGTGACACCCAGACACTCAGCTGCCACTCAATTTCAGGCAGAAAATATCAAGTTGTAGAAGTGTAGACATTTGTCCACAACATACTTATACTGTGGAACTCCCTCCCAGAGGATTTTGCTCAGGTCAAAACTGCAGATATGTTTCAAAAGGATTAGACAGATTCATGGTGGGCAGGTGTGATGTTTGCTATTAAGTGTGACAGCCTTGCTCTAACATCTGTTACAGAAAGCCCCTGTAGAGCTGATGGCTGGAGGGCTGCAACAGGGAAACTACTGTTCTGGGCTGACCCTGGTTGGTGCTGCCAGTCCCTCCCAGGGGCAGCAGCTACGGCAACCAGGGGATGTTTCAAAGCAGCCATCTTCAGTCTGGGCAAAGCCTTTGAATTCCTGTGGAAATGGCCATCTTAAATGGTTATTCTTCACTAAGATCCCTCAATCTACAGTGATAAAACTGGGATTGCCCCCCTGAACTCAATGCTACAGAAAGCACAGGGTGAGGCTTTGCTTCAGTAGAGACAGTTTTGCTGAAGTGAGGGCTGAGAAGTGTTTCAGTATTTGTTCCCGGATTTCTAAATCCATATTCTGCCTTTTGCATAAACACAGATCCAAACTAATATTTGACTGACTTAGATATTACTTAGCAGTAAGATGGCACGTGTCACTTGCATCTCATTTCTTTTATTTTAATGTTTAATAGCCTCCTGTGCTGCAATTCATAATGTGGTCTTTATCCTCCTTTCTTGAATCAGGCAGCAAAACCTGCTCTGTGACAGAGAGAATGCTTGTGAAATTGCTGCACAGGGGTTCCTCTCATTGAAGGGCTGACAAGACACCAGCTGAGGAGAAAGCTTAATTGCATGGGTGATCAAAGGAGAACGTATGAAGACAGGGAGACTGTAATGGGGTGTGCGTAGGAGTGTGTTTTAACGAGGGATTATAGGGGAACATGTGAGTCTGGCACACACAAAATGACAGAAATGAATGCATGAGCTAGTACAAAATAGCATGGTAACCAAAGGCATCCACAGATCAGCTTCAGTCCCTTCTCAGCTCTTGCCTAAAAGAACTATATGCTATTAGCTGTCATCCTCCAGACTATGCAAAGAGAAAAAAGTGAAGATTTGGTCTTTGCAATTGGGAAAGGAGGAAGGGAGGGGGAGGGAGGGGGGGAAACCTCATGAGACAACAACATCCGTAAGTCATGAACTGGAAAAGAGAGATCAAAGCAATGAGCTGAAATAAGAAGAAAGGACACAGGACACTGCTGTGGTGTACTCCTGGGAATGGGAGGAATTGACATGAAAAACTGAGGCCTGAAAAAGCACTGAAGGCACATGCCAGCCTTTCCATGTGCTGTAAAATGCTGTACTGTCAGAGGGTTTGGTTCACAGTGTGTACTATGCTTTGTTGTATGCTGTCTTCCTTGACAGTAGCTCCACTGACATCACTGGGGGTACTTGAGAAGTAAGATACCTCCTAATATCAAAATAGGCACCATTAAAATGGCTTATACACAGACTTGCACCATTTTAGCCCAAATCCATTAAAAATCTCATTGCAGTTGTATTGGCATAAACCTCTATGCCAGTGTTCTTCAACTGATTTAAACTGCATCAATATAAATCCAGTTGCAGTTGATTTAAGAGATTCTAGGCAGAAATGCACTGCATTTCACAAACTGATGGGAGGACATACCCTTATTGAAATATTAAAACACATGCACTCCATCTTTTTGTACTCAGCAGTGCAGTTTTTGAACTTTTGCCATTTTGTGTTTTACAAGTCCTTACAGGCAGTGAAAATTAGTAATTTTAAAACAGTCAGGTCAACAGCATTTTGCTTCTTCGATTGAATCTGTGTGTGACCACAGAAGCCTCGAGCTTTAGTGTTTTATAAAATTCTAAGGACAGAGTAGAAGCATAATTCTTCTTCTACTTATGCTACTCTGAATTCAAGAGCTTAGTGACTGACAACTTTTTTTTTTTTTTGCAAAAGGCATCTAGCCTTTAGTTAAATAAACACTTTTTTGTCAAAATAATGAAAGCTCAGCATCTAAGATGCCACCCATTAGATCAGGATGCTCAGGGTCCCATCCAACCTGGCCTTGAACACTTCCAGGGATGGGACATCCTCACAGTAGATAATTTCTTCCATATCTCTAACTGAAATACCTACTCTTTAGGTTTAAAATTTTTTCCCCATATCCTGTCACTATCTGCCCAAGTAAAAAGTCAGTCTCCCTCTTCTTTGTAAGCCCCCTTTAGGTACTGGAAGGCTGCAGTGAGGTCTCCCAGAGCCTTCTCTTCTCCAGGCTGAACAAGCCCAGCTCTCTCAGCCTGTCTTCACAGCAGAGGTGCTCCAGCCCTCAGATAATTTCCTGCTCCAACAGGTCCACGTCTTTCTTGTACTCCAGGGGGGAACTCATGAGGGTAGACTAGAGGTGCAGAATCACCTCCTTCAACCTGTTGGCCACTCCTCTTTTGATGCAGCACAGGATATGATTGGCCTTCTGGGCTGCGAACCCACATTGCCAGCTCATTTTCAATTTTTCATTCACGAGAATCCCCAAGTTCTTCTCCATAGGGCTGCTCTCGGTGACTTCTTCTCCCAGCCTGTACTCATTTCTGGGATTGCCCTGACCCAGAAGCAGCATCTTGCACTTGGACTTGTTGAACCTCACAAGATTCTTGTAGGCCCACCTATGAAGTTTGTCCAAGTAGTTTTTTGGTCTACATGGTCTATTTATGGCCAGCTTGGAGCAGTCTAATGTTAATGAAGTTTATCTAACATAACACTGGAAGAACAAATACAGTTATGGCCTTGGATTGGCACTATGTAATGTTAAAAGGAAGACAGAAAACTACTGCCCCTCCTTCCACTCTCACATTTGCGATAGCTACAGTAGAACCTTAGTTCAAACACTGTTCTTATTTAGTACTGGAGCTGTCAAGCCAGTCTCAGCTTTTGTGTGAGATTTCATGAAAAATAAATTTGACAATTTCTCCAAGCTGAAAGGCCTCTAACCATGCCTCCAGCCTGTTAGCCATAGTACTTACATGCTTTGTGAAATTTGTGTTTCACGTCAAGAACGGTAGAGGCTGGAGGTACCTGAAAAAGAAAGCGAAATGCATGCAGATTAATTTTCTTGTCTTCTGCACTCTGGGATCCCTTCTCCATTCCTCTAATGAAGAGATGAATTAATTTGTCTGCAAGTTCTTTTGGCAAAATTGAAAGAAATCAGGAAATTTATTAAGGATTGTCCACATTTGACTTACACATTACCTGGACCACCTCTGCTTGATCAATGGAAGGTTAAAATCACAAGGGTCAAGGGAAAGCCTCTGGTCCTACTTGATGCAATAATTGCCCCCAAGATCAAACCAGTGAGAAAACTTGAAGGGTTTATCTTTAAAGTTAAGTTCAAGCATGGTGAGGCCCATCTCCTAGAGACATGAAATGGATTTCCTGGGAAGCCAGTAGGAAGGTGGCAGGCTCTGTCCTTTCTGCCTGAAATGAGTTTGCTGCTGCATGGTGTTGTTCATGTGCACTGACGCAATTCAGGTGTCACAGTATTAGATGGCAGTCTGGAAGCCTTTTAGGCTCTATTTTATTATGTATATTGATTTCTTAATATACTTTGTACAAAGTATCTGAGAAACACAACTTAGCAGAGTGAAAGACTTAGATTTACAAGGAAAGGCAGTGGGACACTTCAGGAAGTATTATGTTGAGCTTGAGATGAAGGTGACATCAAGGTTTCAACAACTTGACCCTGATTTAAATTGTGTATTGTTCATTTAAGCACAGAGACTGAGAAGTAAATTGAACTGTGTCAGCTAGGGGGATCTGCTTTGGTTCTAGCAAGAGATTCCATCACTGCAGTCACACAGCAGTATACAGAAAACCCTCTCCCCTGAAGACTTTAGGCACCTGTGTGGCATAGATTAATACCAGTATGAAGTGGTGGTGACTTATAGCAAAACCTTGAGGAGTAGCAGAATTTCTTTGGGTTGAGGTAGAGAAACAGCCATAGCACCATTTTCCCTGTCTGGGCACTCAGCACCTGGCTCACCCCATCCCCAGCTTCCCTCAGTTTAACCAGAATGCAGCAGTTGCCTGGCATAGCCTTCTTGGCAGTTACACAGGAACCCAACAGTCCTGCTCTGCAGAAGTTTATCTGTCTCTGCCCACCTAAAGATTTCTATGGGATATGCAGTTCCTGTTTCATTGTATTAGTTAGAACTCATACACTTAAGCATTAACTGACTTACTGAGCCTTGCTTGGATCTTGGCACCATCTAGCTTATAGCCCCACTTCTTCCAAATGTGCTTACTGATATTTCTGTCTATCTGTTTTACTTACTAGTGATTTGTGACAATAACCATGCAAAAGAATAGAGAAGAACATAAGAAATTCTGCCAGTAGAGATCAGTCAGCACCTTAGCATAGGTTGTTTTGTGGAAGAGACTGAGTTTGTAGAAATACTGATGTGAGAAAATAAAATTGCTGACTCTGAAGTAACAAATCGCTACAGAAAGAAAAGTTTACTCTTACATATTTTGACACCCCACACAGATATACAATATATGTGCCATTAGTACTTATGAGTAAGGCAACTTGTTTCCAGTAATAATATGAACAGACAGGGAGCTCAATACAGATTTGAATTATCTAAAGCTGTAAAATGACACCTGTGCTAAAAGGTTGTAAAGTACTGATTTTTTCTAGCTTTTCCTTTGGGTTTAGATAAGAACACTTTCTTTTCCATGGTTACAGAGGGTTTTATTGGGCATTGGAAAAGTCCTTATTTGCAGAAACTGCTGTAAGTGAACCTCTACTTAAACCTTGACTTGTCTCTCTGATGTGCCTGCCAAGCAATGCCAACTCCACCCAAATCAAGAGCTGGGCTCCTTGAAAGCAAGGACTACCCTTTCCCTGGCCCTGACATTTGTGTTGACCTGAATCGTGTTGAATAGTACTGTGCCAGGAAGGAGACATTGCCCTTGGAGTTCCTGATGCCAGCTCGGTCTCTCTTCTTCCTAGCTAAAGGGAACAACAGAAGAAACTATCTTACCTTTCTTGGTTCAAAATGGAAAGAAAAAATTTTATCTGTATTCGTTGCACTTAAGCCATTCCCTGCAACATCCATTTGAACAGCACATCTCCCACAGTCTACATGTGCCTTTTCTCGTAATGTGTACAGCCTCTGTGGACTTGAATACTAGAGATGGGGGAGTTATGTTCTCAAAATCTCTAAAAATGTCTGAAATCGCTTTCTCACACCTTGTAATCTCACACCTGTGAGGCTTGGGTCCCAGAATCTGTCAGATATGGATACAAGTGCCTTTAGCTGGCAACAGCTATATGGCGCACAAGACTGCAGACCAGAATCTGTCATGTGCCCTAGCACAGGGCAGGTTTGCAGGTATTCAGAGCTGGCATTGCCAGATGAAGGACAGGGAGAGTCTTTTCCAATGTGATGGAGGATGAAACATCTTTCCAAATACAGTATAATCTACATTATTACAGGGCCTGCATCTCTAGAGGAGATCAGCATCTCACCATAATGTGTTCTGGGAAAGAGGAGCCAGGGCCAACCTGTGCTCTGGAGAGATGATTATCTGATTAAGTCAAAGAAAGCTGAAAAAACTGTTAAGCTTAGCACACTTACAGAACAGTGTTTGCTTGAGACAGAGGCAGGGTCTCCATCTCCTGCACTCCTGAGTATGTGCTGACTTAGGGCAGAGCTGCTCTCAGTCAGTTCAAAATGTCTAGTCCAGCCCTTCTTAGCAAATCTACCTTTACATCCCTCTCCCTTTTTCATCCTGAGACATTCAGTGCTTTCTCCCCTCCAAATGGCTCCCTATGTCAGCCATGGGTTTCACATCACCTAACTTTAGCTGCTAAAAAAATTTCTCTAAGATAGTGTTTTCGGTCTACCTGTAAAACCATTCACATGCCTTAGGTATTTAAAAGTGACAAAGTGCCTGCCAGGATCTGTGCTTACAATGGTCTGCTGCAGCAGAGGAACCAGTGAGTGTGTCCACAGCATCACACACCACCTCCCCTACCTCCAAAGGTGGCGCTTGAACTATGTAGCTGCAGCTGGGAGGACCGTGCTCTGTGTGACACCTGTGAGAGAGGCAGAGCTCATTAGCAGGAGCACTGCTGTGCCTGAGTACATCCAAGCTGCTTTAGGCTAGAGCTAGTTTAAATCTTGCCAGCTGGGGCCCAGAGAATGTGCTTGTTTGGTTGGTCACAGGCTGGCAGATCCACATGGCACCACACTGAACGGGCTGAGGGTGCCCAGGGAAGGCAAGGAGCACACATCCAGCCAGGAGGGCAGGAACACATTTGTTTTACGAGCCAGCTGGCTTAGAGAAGGACCCTTCCACTTGAGATAAACTACACAGATCATGGGTTGAAAAATAACACAAATACTTTCCTCTTCAGAATGGGCTATGACATAGAAGAATTGCAGTGTCCTTTTCCAGGCAGAATAATGAGGCTACAGGCCACAAAAGAATGAAATATATTTTTTTATGATCTTGATAATTCTGTGTCCTTTTTTAAAGATCTCATAAAACAACCAGTGAAGTTATAGTTTCTAATATTGATCAATGTGAAGATGGATGCTGAGACATCGGCTTATTACTAAGACTTTCCTCCTTGTAGACCATTAATTATCTTTTGTTCTTTTCACTGTACATCAAGACAAGCTAAAGAATTGTAAGGACTGGAAAAGCATCTGCTCTTATTACCCTTTGTGCTAACTGAATAAAACACCTTGGAATATTTCACTCTAATTATTAGTCTTACACTCCTTTCATTCTTTTGAATTATTTGTGAAGGTGTTATAATCTTTCCTTTCCTCTATTTCAGCACTTTTCAAATATGCAAACGGAAAACAGAGTGAAAGACCATCCTTAGCTTATTTAAAGCAAGATGGATTTCACTATAAAAATACCTCTTACTTGGCACATATCTTCTATAGTCTAATGGTCAAGCCTGCCTTCCCTACTTCTTAACTTGTAGTCTAACATCAGATTTTAAATATAGTTAGTTTCTAGGAAGTTTACTATCATGTATAAGGTTCAAAACTACTTTTTCTTCAAAAGAAAATGTTATGAAGAAATGCAGATTTTACAGCTGTGCGTTGCATTGATTACACTTTTCACTCAGAAAAGGATGATTTAAAAACCTCAAATCCTCTTTTTCCTGTACCTTCATAGCAAAAATACTCTCACTTTCCCATTTGAGGCAACTTTTGATTTTATAGGAATTCGAGAATGAAAGGACCTTCTGGGTCATCCTACCAGTTCTATTCTTCCTTTATGCACCAATCCACAAAGCATGACATTTCTTTTTAAGATTTAAAATACCAAATTAGTATCTTGGGCTATGACCTAAGGAAGAGCACTAAGTAGAAGATATTAAGGGAACTTAATACTGCCTTTTGTGAGTGCAAGCTAGTCAGATAGTTATCCACTTTCCTACCTCTTTCACATGTGTAAGTCAAGGAATTATGCCAAATCTGGTGATCTGCTTGTAATTGTATCACACAGTTCTTGCACTAAAGAATTATTGTAGGGGTTAGAGGTCAGCAGAATATCAATAAGAATTTGAATAATAGAATTTCAGCAAATAAGTGATTTTTCATTCAAGGTTTCCTTTTGAATATTTTTTCCTCCTTGTGATATATCAGTATTACTGCACTACTGAGTCACCTACTTTGTAACAGGAAATCATTTTCCATAATTGCAGAAATTCAGAAATTCTGCTACTACTGCTGCTCATTAACCACAACCCCATCTTCAGCCAGGGTAAATTTGTCTAAAAGGGTGACATCAGCTTATTGCAGCTGAGAATCTGGCTGCAAAACAGATAACCAGCCAATGGGAAAGCCAGGTACTTTCTAAATTCAGCACGCAACAATACTTCCTGCTTTTGCACCCTGTCCTTGTCTTGAGACCATGATGTACCACTAGAAATCAGCAGCATTTCACAGAAAGTTCATCAGGAAAACGCCTGTTCTAATTGATCTCCATGTTTTGTGAACTTGACTTCTAGATCAGATTATTTTTTCTTGTCAATTTTCAAAGACTATTAAAAATTGGGTATTGTTTTACTGTAACCTTCCTCGGTATGTCCCACACTGCTCTCTTGTTATCTTGGTGAACCAGTGTGCCAGTCATGTCCAAAGAGATATAAATAAACGAGCTCATCATGGAAATGACATAGAAGTACCTACATATAGACAAGTGTTGTCAGCAACCACACAAAGGCTTTATATAGAATTCAGTATTTTAGTTGGTAGACTGCAGTGAAATGCCTACCAAACAGCTGGCTCTGATCTCAAGCCAGTCTTTGCAGAAACCAGGGATATGCAGAACTACCGTTTTAGCTCCAGTAATTTCCAGTACATACGTAAGTAGAGAGCTGTATCACTTAGCAATCTTCTAGATTATTATCTGGTCACATGAACTTTGGCATATGAGATAATCCAACTGACTAATATTTCCAGTGATTATGGGCCAAATTATCTAAGAATACACATAGTCGCATGCTTGTGGGGAGCTGTCATGTCAATTTACACTAGCCAAGTTTGTCTCTAAAGATGATTCATTGCTTTTGTACTGCTAGCTGGTTACTTACATTAAAAAAAACCACCGCTTTCTTTGCAAGAAACTTCCTGAAAAAGTGTCAGACACCAGAAAGAGCTTTCTCTCTCCCTGCTAAAGATGAAAGTGTAGGTAAAGAGAATGTAATCCATTAGCTGACAGAAGGTGTGTGGGCCATCCCTCTGTTTACAGAATTCACCATGGTTGCCTATTTCTGAGCAAATCTGACTAGAATTGGTTCTACCCCATGCCTTTTGACCTTTTGTTAAGGGGAGCTGAGTAAGGTTGCTGTATTCACCTCAACAGATTAACAGCAGAAACCAGTCAGGAAACCTCTGTCACAACACTTTTCTACAAGGGAAATGGAATTGTTCTGGCAAAACTCTGGATGTGTAAATTTGTGTTGACTTCAAATTTTTAAAATGGAATAGGAATTAAAAAAAACAAAACCCCTGCTTCAGAAACATGCTGAAAATTCATTTTATTGTGTTATTTTCATTACTTTTTATTTCTCATCTGTATGGAACTTTCATTACTTTTGCATTATTTTCTGACACATCTATCATGATAGTGTAAAATAATATAACACATGGCTCTCATGTCATTGAAAATAACCCAATAGGAAATAATATGCAAATAAATGCACTATTAAGTTGGAAAATAAATTGCACTTGAAATGTTTATTGTGTCATAACAGATTGAAATGCTTCAAAATTTATTTGTAATGCAATCTTTCCCAAATTCTACCTCATAAAAATTCAAGACTCATTTTTTTCACTGTCATTTTCAGAGAAAACAACATTTGGGATGGGCATTTAAAAAATAATAATTTGACCAAAAAAAAAGTAATACAAAATATAAATAATAAAACAAAATTTTAAATAAATATTATTTTATTGTAAATAACTTATTTTATTTTATAAAATGAAATAAAATATAAATAATTAAAATAATAAAGAGTAATTTTGACCCTTATTTCTCAGGAATAAAAAGTGAGGCTTATAGAGAGGTTTAGATTTTTGTTTGGATTTTGGTTGCCAGTTCTAGCACAAATTAAGTATATGGCTTAGCTGTAGAACCTCTTTGAATTTGTCTTCCTTTTTCCATCAGATGGCTGTAGATATTTGTGGTTGGTTCTTTATATCTACACAGACTGCTAACACTTAAAATCAAGAAGTGCACCCAAGAAACTCAACCAGTGCTTACCATAGATTGGTGACAATCTATTTGGGAAACTGCATGGAAAAAAAAAAAAAAAAAGGCAAAAACAAACCCTAAGATCAACCAGTTAAAAAGAAAATTCACAGAAGAACATGCATTGGCAAACAAGTAGTTCTAGTAGTGGCAGAGCTAATAAAGCCTTACTTTCCACTAATAAAGGATCTCAAAGGTTTATCTAGCTGCCCCATATCTCTTCCCTGTCTCCTAAGACATTTCCACTGGGGAAGAATCTGGGGCTTTTTTGCTGCCGTGCACTTGCTGGTTGCCCTGAGGGCTGAGCTGCCTGTGCTGCCTGCTACCAGGAACTAGGTAATCTTTTAAAACCTGGGGGTTCCTTTCCTCTATCAGATGCATTTAAATTTGGTCAGTAGGTCCCATACTATGTTGGGGAGAGCAGGCAGGGAAAGACAGAGAGACAGCAAACCCCCTGTAGTCCAGGAAGAGAAGGTGGAAGCTGAGAAGGGGCAGAAAGGAGTGGGAAGCAAGGGTGATATGTGAGAACAAGTAGACATCATTAGGTCAGTTAGAAATACAAGTACTTTTCACAATACCAAGTGCAATGAAGAGATGTTGGCTGTACTTCTGATGGTCAGACTGACACAATTTGTTCTTTTGAGGCACAAGAAGTGTAGCTGTTAAGAAAGTAAAGCTTGCATTTTAAGGACTTTTTAAAATCCAAAGTTGTTTAAATGTAGGCAGGTATATTACAGAGATAGAATTAATATATACTGCTAGATATTTATAGATCCATGACTACATGGCTCAGGTATTTTGTGAAGAATCACAGGTCTGATTCAGAAATAACCTGAAGCATGTTCTGATGGACCAATAAATCATATGCAGGAGTATTTTAATGCTACAATAATGCCTAGATGAGATGCCATTATACACCTAACTTTCCATCATGGGTTGTGCTGTTAACTACTAGACTAATAAAACACCTACAGCTCCCTATGGTCTTACATTGCTCCAGTACATTCATATTTTGCAATAATCCATGAATTATCCTTGATGCAATAAGGCAAATGTGCGGCTGGGGTAAAATGTCATAACTGTTGGGAAAGAGGACATTTTCACACTGGCTGGGAATCTGTCTCTACAGATACAATTTTGGCAATATTCACTGCTCTGGTAGCATAGCTGTTTTTTACTGTTCACTAGAATGGCTTACATTTGTGAAGAGCTGGAGCACCACTGGTGTCTCAAGAACTGACTCTCTTCTTTTTGATTTGAATCAAGCTTTAATATTTTGGAATATTTATTTTATTTATTATATTTGTTTCTTTATTTCTTCCTCCAGGCTTAGACCTTTTTTATCTAAAATAAGAGGCGTATAAAACTTGTCATTTAAAGGCACTTCTATACTTCTATTAGTATCAGCTAAATCATTTCTGTTGCAGCTTCTGTAATTCTTTAAATTATCCCTTTAAAAATGCTAAATACCCTAAAGTTACCAGCTTCTCCTCTCCCCAGTCTCTCTCTTCTAGGAAAATCAAAGGCCATTTCTTCAGGTATTCCATTTAAAAAGCCATATTGAAACAAGAATGATGACAGCAAAGAGCAAGCAGAAAATAATATGAATAGCTGTCTCTTCTCATCTGAAACCATCTGTAGCTATATTGACACTAAAATTATGTGAATTTCTAGTAGAGCGGGAAGAAATAAGTGTAATGCATTGCTACTACAGAATTTGAATATGTTTACCTACTTTACCAAGTATAACTGATAACTGAGGAAGAAAATACTACTGTCATCACCTCCAGCAGTGGGGGGTAGGCATAAGATTCAATTTTTGCAAGCAAGAAAACACACAGATTTTATAACGAGTTTGTAAATGTAATGTATTTTTTTGCAGTGCCTCCCAGCAGGGACTAGATCCCCATTGTGCTGGATGCTGTGGAAACATACAGTGAAAGGCACAAGACACCATGAAATCCTCCTTCCAAAGGGAAGTAAGAAAGAGGACTTCCACAGCAAGGAGCCTGTGTCCAGCTAGCACTGTGTCTGTGGTCCGTCAGCCATATTGCTGTGGGAATTGCTAGCACTGGGAATTGCAGCACCTATTTGTGGTCTTACTATGAAAACCCCCTCCTTTGACACAGCTGGTCATTCAGTTCCGTTGGGCATCTCTGACATCAGAGGCAGGACATCTCTAATGATAGATTGCTTGAATGAGAAAAATTATAATAAAAATCCTACTCATGGAATGAGGCTGCTGTGGATATTCACAGATTCTGCTTGTTCTCCACAAGGAAGAATATATAATCCTCTGAAGTGAAATATTATAAAAATACTAAAAAAAAAGCAATGAAAATATTAAACTCTCCTGGGAAAGGCCTTCTTTACTTTGCTTCCTTATAATGAGGCTAATGAGGAAAGTCTGATGTTAGAGGCAATGTTCTGGTACTGCAAAGAGTTCCTTTGCAGAGTTTCATTGCCTACTTTAGTGATTGCATTTGCTCACCTCAAATGAATGTGGTATCTCTAACCTCCAAGTCATGATGTGAGAAGTTATTTTTATTTGCTAGAGCTGACTATGCAAAAGAGGGCCAGCAATGACTGTTCTTCTCGGCTGTTCACTTTCTGTGATAGAGCTGCAACTCATAGGCCAGACTAATAGATTTCTGATACTAGAGATACCATTTCTGCTTTGCTGACATGCCAGTGTAAATTGACTGTATTGTTAAGCCACAGTATGCAGATACAAGGACACTACTGTTTTCGGTGCTTTTCAAACAAAAAATTGCTTGTGAACGCCTTCATACAAAGACAGGCCTTTCAGAGTAGTCAGAATAAGCCCTAATTAATCTTTGGCAAAGATATAATAATACACACAGTGTTATACTTAAGTGCAAGAAGAGTTGTGTATATACAAGTGATGGGGTTGATGCACAGGCCTGTGTCAATGCAATAGTCTTTTAATCTAATTAAAATAACAATGTTCACATGACTTTCATTAGAGGCATTGCACATCATGTCTATAAGCACAAACATATAGTTAAATGTTCCTACAGTGTATATTCCTAACCATAAGCATTTAACTATCAGTAACTGGGTTTTACAAAGAGATTTCAGCGGGAGAAGGCATTGTGTAGCGCACGGAGAGCTGGTTTAAGGAACAGCAGGAAAGTAGTTTCCATCATCTTTGCAGCACACCAAGAAAGGAGGCTCTTCCTGAACATCTTAGGAAGCAAGCTCTTTTCAGTAGAAATTAAGAAGTTTTCTGAAAAGAAGGGTCACTGCATAGTAGCCAAAACCTGAGTTTGCACCTCTGTTTACAGCTTAACTTGCAAAATCGGATAGCACAAAAATACTGAGCTCTGAGGCTTTAGATGGGAAAAAGCTTTCTCTGCTGGTTTCCCCAAAGGTGATTTATTCTGTAAAAACTGTATTGTGTAACACTTTCTGCCTTAAAAGCAACTCATGCAAAGTTAATTACATGGCACTATGTTTGTGGGAAAATACATTTTACTACAAGTTAATTTGAAGAAAAAAATATTATACAATAAATGCTATAAAAAACCAGTTATGAGTTGCCTTAACAGCATTTATAAATCAAATCATTGCACATCGATAACTTTAAAACCAACCTACATCAGCCTTTTGGAACTATGCACAAGTAAAACAGTTTTTGAGAATGTATGTATTTTTCATAAATTGTGGCTGGCAAAAAAAGTAGATTATTTGTTAAAAAATACAAAAAGGAATTGTTTTCTTTCATTTATAATAGTTGATCAATTTTGCATGTTCTGGTTTTTTCTATGCTTTTTTGGAAGCAATACAAAAGCCAAAACCCTTAGACATCTTAGGACTTTTTTTCATTGAAAATATTTCTAACAAGAAATCACTAATTACCTGCCCTCTCTTCTTTACACAGAGACAGGAATTTCATCCATAGAAATTAATAAATTGTGAGAAAGAAAAGGGACTTGTGATCATCTAGGCTCACCTACTGTTTTACACTGGCCAAAGAAGAGACTTATTCTTTCCTAAATAGTCCTTTCACTCATTGAGCAAGAAACCTTTATGACTCATGTTTCAACTACAGAATATCTTTAAAAATGCAGTATTGATATGAATGTTGAAGAGACTGAAGACTGACCCACAAGACACCCAACTGTTCCTTATCACTCCTTGACTGACTGTCAAAATATGGGCCAAATTTCTTGGCTAAATATTCCTAATTGTGGCTTTCAGGCACCAGCTCTTGTAAGGCCTTTGACTGCTGATTCCTCCTTTCTCTGCCCTGATCCCCCAAAATCTGAAGCCTCTTCTCCATGGCCTACCACCTCAGAATTAATTTCTATGCCAAGAGCAAATGTGGAGCGAAAGATTACAGAATCATAGAATCGACTGGGTTGGAAAAGACCTCTGAGATCATCAAGTCCAACCCTTGCTCCAACACCGCCGTGGTTACTAGCCCATGGCACTAAGTGCCACATCCAGTCTCATCTTACAAACCTCCAGGGACGGAGAACCCACCACCTCCCTGGGCAGCCCATTCCAATGTCTGATTACTCTCTCTGTAAAAAATTTTTTCCTAATATTCAACCTAGACCTCCCCTGGCACAGCTTAAGACCCTGCCCTCTTGTCCTACTGCTGGTTGCCTGGGAGAAGAGACTGACCCCCCATCTGGCTACAGATCTCACATTACTCATTATTTCTCTTTTAAATTCTTTAAGTAACTCCCTGGAAAAGGTTGTGTGCACCAAACTACTTGCATAATGCCATATCCATAGCAGAGAAAGTCCCCAGAGCAGGTTGACAATATTAAAGAAATTATATTCCTATGAAGAATTTTATGTTCACAGTGTGAATGTGCAAAGTGAACTGCCGGTGTTGCTGACTCCTGTGAATTTACTTCAAGTTTTGCAAGATTAGGTAATTTTCTTCAAGACCTAGCTCCTGAAGAGATGACTATGGGACAAAATGCCTGGGATTTTCCTCTCCTACTGCTTCCTTTCAGTATTTTTTTCTGCCTTTCCTGACTGTGGAAAAGCCTGCAGTGTGATGTGAGTTTGTCTTGCGGGCTTAGAAAGCAGACAAATATGTATTTATTCTGTTTCTTTATGTTAAAGATGATCAAAAACTCATAGTAACCACTCAGTTCACTTAGTGTAAGTGACTGGTCCTTCCCAAAACTATAAGACAGGTAAGAAAGCCAAAGAAAATAATGTTATTTTCATTTTACAGATAGAGAATTAATTCACAGTTACTTATGCTGGATTCAAAACCTATTTATGTCAATTGATTTCTTGAGATCACACAGCTAAACACACCTTTTCTAAATCGCTGACACTGCATTAAGGACAAGAAATTATTTCTTTCTAAAAGCAAAACTAGCTAAATGTATCATGATGTTGCAGACTTTATAGAGCTCCCACTGATCTGAATGGATTCATATGCACAGTCTCATAGAAACTGAACCTCTGGAAGCAGCCACTGGTATTTAACCACATAGCACTAATCATTGAATCACTCTGCCTGAGTTTCTATTAGGTAGAGAAAGAAAAGGTTGCTCTCTCTGCCATTATTTGTTTGTCCCTTTAGATTTATTAATCTGAGAATATTAGAAATGTATTTGCTAAATCATAATAGTCTGAACTACTAACAATATGCAATAAGAGTGCAAACACATACATTTTAAAATCTATGGTTCCTGTTCTTCCTATTATAAATCTTGACAAGTAGTAATTACATGCAATCTCAGGAAACAAAGTTAATCATAATTATCTTAAAAACAGAAAAGAGGCATTAGAAGGGTCATGTTGGGCCTGTATCAGTTACATTTAATTAAACAGAAAATTATGCATAATCCAGTAAAACAGTCTCTTTTTTGCTCTAATAACCAACAGAAACAAAGCTCACCAATACTAACAAGTGTTCGTGGAAGTAAAGAACTCAACTTCAGTACTTTGAGGATTGTCTTAGGAAGGGACTATCACAGCAAATAAAGGGACCTAGACAGCTAGGTGAATGAGCATTCAGAAAACAAATTTTTAGGCAGTCTTGGAAATCTCAGCCTTGTACTGTACTTGTACCAATCCCTTGGTGTGCTGGCCATGTAAATTGAACACAAATTCCTGTTTCTCAGAGACTTTCAGTTTACAGTTGTTATTGCTCCCTTTTGTGTATTTTACCTCTATATGGAGAGTACTTCTCAATCACCACTCATGTCTCTCTTTCCACCACTGCAGGGGCAGAGTCCATGGTTTGGATAAGGTGTAGAAAATCTTAAGGCTCATCAAAATTCAGAATAAAAATTAAAACACGGGTCTGCTATCATTGCAACAGCATGCATCATGGAAGGATTCCTGAAATGTGGCTCTTTATCTTACTCTGTTTCTGTCATATATTTCTTTTAATGACACTATAGGAAAGCTCAAGATAAAGAACAGACTCAGTCTTTTTTTGGATCAAAACCTAATTCAGTATAGTATGTAGATAACCTAACTGTGTAAATATCACTCAATAAATTAAATAATGTGAACACTACCATTAGAACTGGTATTAATAGTCATCATATTTGTTTGACCATTTTGTACATATTTCCTCTTTGTTTAGATTAAAAAAAAAATAAAAAATATTTTGCCTCATAAAGAATGAACAAATGAGACATTTACCTTTAACTAGGCATACAAATTGCAAAAACACCCTTTAAATGATCAAGAACACTAGAAATCTGGTAGTATTCCACCTTACATATTTCAAAGGCATTAAACGCTTGAAGCAAACTTATCTACCAGTTCCAGCTGTTGCCAGTGAGGATAAGGGAATTTTTTTATTTTTATTTTTTTTCTATTCTAGCAAAACAGTAAGTCTCAAAACTCTACTATGTTACTGAAAAATTCTATAGTCTAAATAGATTAGGATTCCCACTTTCATGGCATGCAACAGACCAGCTCTTCCGCTGAGAATCACAAAATGAATCACAAAAACTGTGATGCAAATATTTGTGAAGCATTTTTTTAGCTGTTTTTTGTGGGTCTGTAAACTTCATTCCCACCTAGTCCTCTCATCCTACTTATAAAATTTGGCCGTAGTTTATATTTTTGCTCACATTATTAAAACAAACTAACCAAACAAAATCTCAAAATACCTCTTTTAGATAAGACTCTTTGTTTAAAACTTAAAATTTTTTTAAAATGCCACGTTCCTGCCCAATCTAATAAGTAGTGTGCAGTTGAGTGTGTGTGGATACCAGCATTACTGAGATGGTAAGGTTTACAAATGTATTAAAACTGAATATCCACTTTGAAGCAGACATTTCAGTCTCATGCTCTGAAATAAACACTGTCAAGAGACAGCCTAAGGACAGATCTAGAGTCCACAGAACAACCAGGAGGTCTAAAACAAACCAGTGCTGGATTATTTGTAAAAACCCTGGAGAAAAGCAGCCCAGAATTGTGACTAACAAAGTTCTGAGTATCTCCCAAAGAATGAAAGTACTTCTACTGCAGAGTAAGACCACAACACAGTGAAAACAGAGTCCCTGAACTGGCACTGTGTGAACCAGGCACATCCCCAGCATGCTGGAATAATACACTCACCTTGTCCACAATGCAGATCTGCTTCTTGCTTTGCACATCAAGAATTTCTACTTCAAAGTATGTGATTTTTGAATGTTTGAGCGCTGGTGACGGTTTGATTTGGCCAGCAGAGAGCACAAGCTGAGAGAAGTTGAGAAGAGAGCGTGAGTCATTGTGAGACATGGACAGAGCTCCTCCATCGGCTGCGGGATCGCTCGTGCGTTCTGGAGCGCTGGGCTTCTGCCTCTGGTGCATGGCGTGACCCCGCAGCAGCGATCGTCATATCAACAGGGGACAGTTCCAGGGGAAAATGTTTCCTCCCTGCATCGGTTAAATACAGCCACAGACTGATGAGACACAAAAGGTCAAGTGGCATTCCATTTTAAGTGCACTGTCTTATTTAGCAGGAGTGAAAACAATGACTCTGTAGTCCCTGTCTATATTTAACCTGCCATCATGATGTGCTGTATTAGTGCTGGTAATGATTTTTTTGTTTGTTTGTTTTATTTAAACCAGCATTTGAAACAACACAACTAGAAATTCTCTATCAGAAGATGTCAGATCCTGAAATTCCAGAGCCCCAGGGGAATCAGTAACGAATGGAGTAAATTCCACTGTTACCTACTGAGACAGATATTTAAAGAGCCCACATGTACACATATGTATGTGTGTATGTATGTTCCCTTAGTGTGCATCTACAAAATCACATCAGATGTCATCCATTCTAGAAATACCTATAACAAAACACCAGAAGTTCATCAGCAAAATTTTGGGGCTCCTTGCAAATATCTGCTTGTTTTTGCACTATGGATATTCTGTTATTTGGTGAGATAGAACTTTTCTTAAAGCTCTGCCAGGGAAAAATCAACTGAAGTAAAGGAAATTATAACCATAAAGGCATTAATTTGGGCTTGAATCATTTTACTATTTTCTTATTCTTTCCTGACAATTTTCACAATGCGTGTCTGCAGCAAAACAAAAGTAGCTTTAATGGTAAAAATAAAGATACATAAAACAACAGATTTTCTCTGAAAGTGCTTCCCCAAGGCTTGTTTAAACTTCATTTTTCCATTTATGACACTTTAATAGGATTTAATAGAACTAGCAGCACTTTTCCATCCTGAGATTCTCCCTAAATTTCCCTGGGCTGCTTAGGATTACAGTGTCAGAAGGGCACCGCAAATTCCTGCAGACAGCTCTTTCCAGTGGAGACACAGAGTAAGTTCTGAATACATTTCTCCATGCTAAAACCTCAGAAAAACTACAATCAGTATTGCAAAAATCATACTGGTTTGTTACACTGAGGAAATTTAATTAAGTGGAAAAAAAATTCCACAAGATAAATGTTACCAGACAACTAATAACCCGTCTGGGATGTAGTGTGGGAATAGAACAGGTCCCTTTTCTTTGACTCTGTTATAACTTACAGAAAATTTAGTGGTCACTGCATCTTATCTAGAGACACATGGCAAGAAGCTCTATGAAATAACAGAGAAAGTAACTGATAAGTTGCTGCAAGAAGCCAAATGAGAGTGACAGGGACCCCCAAAAGAAGGTGATTTCCACACTATGCTGTTGATAGAATAAGCCATGCTTTAGCAAGTTGTATATGTGCTTAAGTTCTTGAAAATCAAGCCTGCATACGTGAAATGTGTCCTGCTTATGGAAAAGACATAGGAGAAGAAAATGGCAAATTGGCAGGGGATGAATTCGTGGATGGGTCTGAGCTCAGTGATAACAGGACTGGACATTTGAAATAATAAAATACTCGCAATATCAAGAGCTAGTTGAATTTATTTATGATTCTTTAGCCAGTTGTTGTGACTAAAGAGGCTAATTGCAACTCATAGCTAAGATATTTTATGCCCACATGACATGACAAACTTTGGTGTAGCTAAGCCTGAGAGAAAAGTCCCTGTTACTTGTTGATGCAGTCATGCAGCCTTTGAATGCCTTCACTGGCTTTGTTAATGGAAAGCCCTGACTGTGGGAATGCAGATGCATAACAATACTGATCACCTACTAAAAAAAAAAAGATTAAATTTTGGCTATACTGAAATCAGTCATTATCTTGCCAAGACAGTATCTAAAGGAAAAAATTGTTAAACTGAACAAGATTATATTGTGATCGTTATATTGTGAAGTACACCTGCCTCTGAGTTTAAATGAAAGGTGTGCAAGGAACCACCACCTTGGCGGAGTCAATATAGCAAGCAGCAATTTTGGTATAAGCTAATCAGAACATGGAGAGAAACAAATTGTTGGCTACCTGTGAGGGGCTTGCTAAAAAAAGATAGGTAAAGATTGCAGAATACATGGGTCCTAAAACCCAGGTGTGAGATACACTTATTTGAATGGACTACTATAAGGAAACTGTACAACATGCTGTACAAGAGATGAGATAAACTGATACAATATCCCTTTTTAGCCACAAAATCTGTGAATCAGTGTGATGTAATAGCATATATTAATAAATTTCTAAATTTATTTCAATTCAAAGGCAATAAAGATTAATATTGATCATCATGGCTAATTTCTATGTATATAAAGGAACTGGTGTTACAGTCATTACTGTGGGTACATTTATAACATTTAAAATTATAACATCTGAGCTGCTGCTTCTGAAAAAAAAGCTTTTGATTTACTTCAGATATTTAAATGATCAGAATTCTATTACTGACCAATAACCACTTAAATATCTGTACCAATTCCAGGAAAATGCTTAAAAACTATATGTCTATTTTTTCAATCTAAGGTAATCATATGCAATTTCAACATTTTGATGAACAACAGTCTTTACAGACCCAAAACCTTTGCTGGCATAAACTAGGAAGGCTTCTCTAAAGGTGACTGGTCCTTTCCTCACTCTGTTATATTATGGGTCTAGGATTAGACTGCAGCACCATGTCTACAGCAAACATATTGCTTGCATATAAGGTGGGTGAAAGCTACTCTACCAAAAATAATCGGGGATAGAGTTACCACTGATAACCTAAGCTCTAAAAGGGAGAGGCATAAAAGCCGTGGAGATTTTGCCATTAATGTAACAAGTGCTGCAATTGCTTGAAATGTCATCAGCAAGTTTGAATGTTCTGGCTCAACTGAGGTAATCCAGCCCATTTTGTGTAGAAGTGCACATGGAAGGGAAATATTAATTACTGGACAAAAGGCACATCTTCCCTTTCAATGCAGTTATTGTACCTCATCTCAATCTCTAACACTGGAGATAGGGAGTCCCAGCACATGGCTACAAGCAATCAGTCCCATGGTGAGATTATTGATCTGCATTACACAGACATAAGCTGCTGTTCCCAGAGCTGTGACAGGGCTGGCAGCCAGCAGTCACTGAGTTCCTGACCTCAGCTTCATTCTGGGACTCAGAGAGGAGTCAAAGAGCACTCAGCAAGAATTAAATCACCTCTGACAGCTTCAACTTGCACTGAGTTTCCTGCCATATAAGGGGCCTATATTTTTAGGGGGCTCAAGAATGGGCATCACTCTTCTCAAACAGTGGCTCTGCCTCCTCTCCTCACTTGGCACTTGGCTGACATGCCTAGCTTTGGAGGCAGGCAGGCACTTTGTTAAGCCATTGTTTTGAGAGGTGTTTTTTCCAGGAGGGAGGGAATGTCTGCCCCCAAAGCATGCAGCAGGGGAATTATCTCTAGTTAACTGAACTGCTGATATTTTCACAACAAAAGTAACACCTGTAGTGGATTTTTTTGGCACCCTTCTAATCAATATCTGGAAACAAGCATCGGCCTGTGCAGGTCATGACGAAATAGGTAACAAAGCACTGATCAGGGACTAAGACTTAGCATTCAGTTTCTCCTTATGACACTGAATTCCTGTGAGGTGTCAGGGAACTGCTGTTTTTCCTGCTTTTCCTTCCCATTCCACACACCTGCCCTGCGTGAGGCTCTCTTGTACTGTGCATTTTGCAGACAGCCTGGCACAAAGGGATTTCAAAGGATCTCAAGGCGCTTCTAAAGTTCCTTTTCATCTTTGGTTATGTTTTGTACTCTTCCATCCCCAGAGAACTGGTCACCTCTTTTCAGTCTGCAGAATGTCAACTGTTAAGTCAACAGCAGAGGGTCATCTCTGTCAGTCCAGATGCTTGTCAGCAGCCCCTCACACAGCACTTTTTATCCTACACACTTCAAATGCTTGTTGGTAGCATAGCAGGGTTATTCCTTTCCCACAGGCTTTGACCCCAAGATACAAAACTCCAGAGCCCAAAGTATGTGCAGTTCGGTACCATAGGTCATGAAGCCTAAAACAAAGCAGAGGAGGTCACACACACTCACCATTTTTGGAGATTCTACCAATCATTTTTCTGGGGAAGGAGATGCTGGGGTCAAGTGCTCAACTGTGTTGGAAACAAGCAGTGAAATCCCCTTGCTAAAGGAGGTCTGAACCAGTACATTCACATGGCACATACCATCCCTCATGGCCTCATCACCTTGTTTAGCAGCTGTGCAGCCCTTACACCTGGTACTGTGTTTGATCCAACCAGCACTGTTCACATCTCCCCATTTCAAACTTGAATTTCATGTTTTCAGGGCCAGACAGGAGCATAGCTGTGCTTTCAGACTCTTTTTACTCAGCTGTCCAAGGGAAGATTTAAGAACCGGTCTAATGTACTCATTTGGAAAAACACTAACAATAATTTGTGTGTCTGGCTCCTGGCTTCATCTGGCTAAGAGTTTAGGAATATGTTTACCTGATTATTTGGGGGCCTAATGCTTTTCAATATTTGGGTTGATTCTGTTATCCATATCAATTAAGTAATAACTACAACGTATTTCTGAAGCACTGCAGAAATTTAAGCATGTGAGCCTGGCTGTTAGATATTAAGAACATAGATCTAAGATTGCAGTGTATAGTATGTGAAATTTGATAGTGTTTATTCCCAAATGCTGCTTATAAAGGCTGCATGGTAAAAAAACAAACAAACAAATAACAACAACAACAACAAGACACCAACCAAACCAAACCAAAAAAACCCTGCATGAATCTCTGGTGTTTCTTTGCCTGCACATGCCTACCTTAGGAGCCACAAAATCAATTTTAAGCATTCTATCTACATGTGCATGGACACCAATAAAAAGCTGCTTTGAAGAAGCTCCACAGAATTACTACTAAAACTACCTGGATAGTTTAATTTTATCTCTTTAAGCTAAAGCTCTTAATAAATAAGTAATGGACAAGGTAAAAAGGCACAGAAGGCAAGTTCCCTGACTCTAACACTAAACAATCCTAAAGCTATTTTAAATAATGCTGCAGTCAGGACTAAACCTCACCAGCTAAGGGACAGGGTAAAAGTGATATACACCCAAGTTTCTCCCCGTCAGCTATACTGGCAGGGCTCCTCAGCAGAGGATTTCAGCCTTTCTGACCCTGTGAACTGTGCAATGGAAACATTACATGGCCAAAAGCCACAAGCCTCAGGCCACATCCTTCAGAGTTTGTGAGAAGGGAGAGTCCAGGGACCAGCTTGCAAGCAGGGCCCAGAGATCATTAGTGCCCACCTTGTCTCTGCAGGAGTTTTTACCTCTGACCACAGCGATGATGTTTTGTCAGCCGTTTGAAAACTCACTGCAGTAGCCTGGAATTATCCTTCTGGCTTTGAAAACCGAAAATGTTTACTTTAAACTTTGTTGTGGGTGGTGCCAATTAGAAGCAAATTCACAGTGCAAAACAAATCCAAAGCCAGTGTTTATTTTATCCCCCACAAATATCCACAAGAGACACAAGGGAAATAAGTGAAGCTGAAATACAGGCACAGTAATTCTATCTGCAAGCAGTACAAAGTGAAACCTCCACCTCCAGACCCAGTAACACACAAACCCACACCTACTTCTCTACAAAAATAAGTACTGCATGATACAGAACTCAAATCTGATGACAGGCAGGATATATCGTAACAGACAGCTGGTGGACTGCAGTACAGAAGTCCAAGGAGATGCTTCTGGTAATAAAGAGGCCCAAATGAATCTTCTTAGGTGACCAGTCTTTTAAGGTTACTGACAATAAATAGCATATTTACAACTGTGCAGCTGAGAAGTTTCAGTTCTTGTTTAAATGAAATTAGTGCAAATTCTGCTACTCCTGATGTTATTAACTCTCATTATTTTAAGCACATGATGTTCTTTTCCCCTAAATACATGGCATCTGGAAGTACATGACTGTGGGAAATACCTTTTTTTTTTTAACTTATATATTTTATTATTCTTTTTCACTCAGGAAAATGTGTAGCTCTTAGAAATAGACGAGAATGCTTGAAACTTCACCTCAAAAAGTCTAGAGAAAAAGGCTTTCTTTTCTTTTTATTTTCCAAAACAAAGTCTATGATTTTTAGCTATTCTTGGCATTTTGCAGACAGACAGGGAGATCAACACTGTACGAGTTTAAGTCCTTGCACAGACAATATGCTTTGTACCCCATTGTTTCTTTGAGGCAAAGATTAGAAAGTAGTATTAGAAAGCAGACAAAGAAATGTCACACAAACTTGTCCAAGAACTACTTTTAAGGAAACCTCCACTGACCTTTACCTGCAGAATTTTCCCTACGGCATTACACTCATCCCTTAACACGTCCTCAAGCAGCATCTGCCTTCCAGTGGCAAGTGTTTCCATACTTTGCCTTAATGTAGCATGACTCCCCTTACTGCATCATCAATTCTGCCTAATAAAATGGCACCTCAATTAACAAAGGTTAGAAACTGGCTTACAAATGTTTGGCTTTATTTCAGCTTTTCACAACAGGCTTTGTGTACTCTAGCATGCCATTGCTTACTTGAGGAAAGCCATTGCGATGAGCTCCCTGTCAATCTCAGCCCAGCAGCAAACCATTCTCGTGCCCAGCAGCAAAGCTAGAACAAGGCAACATCTGGGTGCATGAGACTCCTCAAAGCATGGACAGGCAGCAAGTTTCCATGCATTTAATTGTGGTTTTATGTTATCATGCCACTTCACAGTGTAAAGAGAAAGGGCTGAGCAGATTAATGAAGGACAGGTGCTGATACCCTGTACTTCACAGCAGTGAAGCTTACTTCATGTCCTCACTTAATTTAAACTGAGTATAGGTATTACTGACAGCATTTTTTTTAAATCCCCTCTGAGAACATATCCTGATGAGATAATGGATTGTAATTTTGCAGGATAAGATCAAGTAACCACATTATTGGAAGCTGATCAGCCACTAAGTAAGGATAATGAAAAGAAACACAGTAAGGCAAAGCCATTTTTCAGAAATGACAGCAGTACAGAATTAGGAAATCCATGTTCTTACAGCTGAGATTAAGTGCATCTTTCTTTTGGGGAAAACTATTACATGCAAAATGAAGTTAGAGTCACTTGGAGTAGTTTCAGGAAAACAAAATGTTTTTTAAATATACAGTTTTTAGTGACACTGAAGCATTTAAAAAGAGTTATTCATTTGGATGCAAAGATTTTGAGTTTTAGAACAATCTGGTCTCCGATAATTTCTGACCAGTAGGAGGGAAGAACAACCTTGACTGGAACACCTACAGATTCTTAAAGGAGCTATTCAATCATTAAAATATTCAAAAGGTTTTGTTTGGTAATGTAGAATGTACAAAAATCCTGAAAGCTCAATAATTGTCACAAAATATGATCAGAGTCTTTCAGACAATTCAGAGATATATTTAAAAGTTCACAATGATGAAAAGAAACCTAACTGCTATTTTACAATCATTCTTTATTGTCTGAAGTTCTTGGGATGATTGGTCTTTTATTACTTTTGAAATGTTACGTGGTATTTCTTCTCATTAAAGAAGCCAAATTGTACTTTTTAATTTCAGGACTTCATTAATTAAGTTTCTGAAACATCTGTCAGCATAACCTCCCTCTTTCACAAACTTTCAAGTTTCCAGAAAAGTTGCCATTTATTATGATATTTTTAATACTCAGGCTCAGCCCAAAAATTATTCTTGAGCTAAAAGAAAAATTATCAGTCTTTTTTTACAATCATTTTGTGACTAAAAAATATTCTTGTGACATTTTTCTCTCAAAGCCAAAAGATTTTGAGAAACAATTCCTGAAAACTTGGAATTAGACAAGTAAACAAAAAAGGACTTTATTTCATTAGAACTGTTGTTCAGTGACAGTTTTTTTCACGCTTAAAATGTTTGGAAAAAATTTTCCATGCAGCAAAATTGAGAGGAAAAAAAAGAAAGCATGTTCATCAGAGAGAATTAATAATAATAACAACAACAATAATAATAATTTCATTCTCCTGTTTAGACTCTTCTGCCTGTACAGATAAATCATCTGCCCCCAGCCTATTACTATTCTCAGTAACAACCCTGATAAAGAAGTGACCCTTCCCCAGTTTGGGTATTGTCCTGGGTTAGTAAGTGCCTGCTGGTTTGACCAATATTTCTGACAAGACTGCATCAGAGACCAGGGTCTCCTCATTACTATTGTTTAAAACAGTACAGGAAATCTATCATATTTAAGGCACTACAAGAAACCCACTCTTTATTTATACTTCAGAAGCAGAAAGAAGTTTTACCTGAGAACAGACCATTTTTCTGCTAGGCTGGGGTCTGGTCCAGCATGGGAAGTAGTGCTGAGCCAGGCAATTCTGCTAGCAGCAGGCTTTGGTGGGAGTGTCAGACTTACTACCACAAATTTATCAGGTCCATGTGGTCTAGATTACCCCCTCATCAAACCTGCCATCCTCACAGCACCTGGAGCCACCATATGCCCTGAAATAAAATCTGCCTTTTCCTAGAAAATTCAGCCAGACTGGGCAATGCTGACAGAATCATGGCAAGTAGTGGTTCCGTGGGGTGTCCAGTAGCACACCCACATGAGCCATGCTGAACTATAAGAGCTGGCTGTCTCACAAACTAGTTGAGCAACCTGGTCCTTTTGCTCATGACTAAACATGATACAGCTCTAGAGCTCAGGTACAGAAAGACCTGCCTCCTGACTACCTCCTGCTCCTTGGAGAACAAGCCTGAGATCAGGCTCTTGACTCCATGTGTAACTTCCAAGGTTAAAATTCAGATGAGGACCCCATGCTGAGACACCTGCCTCCTCGACACAAAGTGCCCTGGCAGCTCAATGCTGGACTCTGAATACCTCTCCAGGACCCACCTGCCTCAGAGCAGAGGGCTGTAGCACTTGGATCGCGTTCAGGATCCAGTCTGTGCACTCCTGCGCCATGCCACAAGTTTGTACTCTGAGGACAAAGCAGAACTGACCTGTAGGGGAAGTGATCTACCCACAGACATAATGCTGATGAATCTCAATACAGCATCAGGGCATCCTGCCATACACAAGAGGATGGAGCTCATGTGAGCTCAAGGCTTCTCCTCTCTTCCATTGTTAACTACCAGAAAGAAATGCAGATATAAGTGTGCATTTCATCTCTGTCAGGGTATTATACCACACAGTAACCTGAACAAGTTGAAAAGAAGACAATTTTAAACTTGAGTGCCAGGTAAAATGATACTGTTAGCTCCAGAAAAGTTCCTGTGGCTTCTTGTGAAACATCTGAATCCCTAGTGAAGAAAGAATTTTCTACCTGGCTCTCTGTTGCTGGCAAATCCCCGTTTATTCTTGCTTTGTTTAATCACACCAGCATCAGCACAGAAGCATTTTAATGTAAACAAATTTCTTCTGTACTGCACAGTTCACAGAGAAGAATACACTGATTTGTGTGAGGTTTGCAAAGCACAGACTTCCCTTGTCCTCTAGCAAGTCAAAAGGAGAGAGGCTTGCTGCTGCTTTTATTAGTTAGCATGTGACAAGTCAGCGATAAGTAGTTTGGCTCTAAGGACAAGCACAGCCAAAGCAAGAGATTGCCACAGTAGACTCTAAAACCTTGACAGAACTGATATGTAAGCCCGGGCTGCCAAAAGACAGCACTTGTTGCTTGACACATTAGGACAACAGCATGTCACTCAACACCTCTGGAGTCTGAGCTCCACTTTAATAGCTCCTAGTCAGGAATGACTGTGACCAGCTTGCAAACAATGGCAGGACAACTACCATGTGGTTACATCCAGCTGTCAGAATTATCTTTGCTTCTTAAAAAGAGGAAAAAAAAAAAAACAAAAACCAAAAACACTGATGCTGTTCACAGGCTGACAACTGTCTCTGTAAAGCGTTCCTGCAATTTCCATAGACATCCTGGGGGCAAGGTCATACAGATACATAAGACAAGGAGAGCCCTGACATTTAGCAGTCTGGGAAGGAACACTGGAGGATTACAGGTAAGATAAGAACATGCCTCCCCACAAGTTCCTGTTGCAGAAAGCAACTCACATCCACAGACAACTTCAAAAATGCTGTAGAATAAAGCCCCTGGGTAGAAACAATGTACTCCCTCTATATCCAGCTGTAGGAAGTACTCTAAAAGACTGATGGTGCTGCTTATTTATAAGAGTGAGATGAAAGAAGATTCAAGATCACATCTGCAATCTTCCAGGGCTAGAAATTAACTGGTGGAAAGGGAAAACCCACAGTTGCCTAGTGGGACTTGATGCAGTTATTGCTGGTTCGACAATCTGATGAGATATATTTATTTTTTTTTTTACAAGAACCCTGTCTTACATGTGCTATCTTCCAGCAGGAGACTGGAGTATGTCTGCATTTGAAAGGACCCACACCCAGCAACCATGTTGCTACACATCCTATATAACCTCAATAGACAGGACGTGGGACCAATTCTTTGAAAAGCAGTAAGGTATAGCTTTTCTTTTTCTTTTCTCACCATCAGCTATTTTTCCATGCGGCCAGCACCTCAAGCTGTCAGATGTCTGGCAAACCATGTACTGCTGCAAATGCACTTTGACATAATCCTTGTGTACTGCGCTGTCGTGCCGACTGGGAGGTGTGAGCTGACCAGGGTTCTCGCTGTGCGTGCGTGACAGCCACACTGTACCTTCACAGTCTCTCTCTTCTCTCTCTCCAGAGCTGCAGATGACTGGTCATCACTGCCATACAAAAGACACGGCTCCAACTGCTTTCTGCTGCAACTTTCCCCTGAGAGCAAACCATGTACAAGCACCACAGATGTTGTATCTGAGTCCATCCAGTTTAGCGGTCTTTGTGCCAGAGCTCTTTGCATTATGTCAGCCCCAGGAGCAACTGTCTGTGCCTGCAGGTTTCTTTACAGATAAGGAACCTGCTTTGCTGCTGTTGTTGTTAATACAGAGGACCTGGGACTGTCATTCTGTTCTCAAAAAGAAGATGATTTCTCATGCAAAATACAGCATGGAAAAAACTACTAAAGACACTTGATCACTGTCTGTTGCAGGGGTTTTTTTGTAGGTTTAGCTATTAGAAACTCAGGCTTGTAATGAACATTTGAATTCACAGCTTTTCTCTGAATTCACAGCATTTAGAACAAAGCTGACTGACCACTGGTGTCAGCTTGTTGTAAGCTAAGCACAGGACACTACCTACATAGAGGAAACCAAAACTCCCTCTAGCAACATTTCTTTCAAAACACTTCCTTGCAGACTAACACCCATTTAAACCTAAATACTTCGTTCTTCATCAAGAATAAAAATACAGCTTTAATGAACAGGGCCAAAAAAAAAAAAAATCTCTTGATGTTACTCCCAGAAAACATTTCTGTTTTCAGCTAGATGTAGCTCTCAAGGATAAAAAAGAATCCATGAATCTGTCAGAACAGGAACATAGCAACCTTCTATCTTTTTTTTGCACAGCTTACCACCAGGTAAGTCTAAAATAATTTCTGCTTGTTCTGCTTTTATAGTTCTTGTTATTATATGCTAACTACTGCAGCACACCATTTTAAAAACACTCCTTAACAGAGAGGTTTTTTCGAGAACAGTAGAGGTCCCAGGAGTGCCACACACACAGCCCAGCAGGTCCCCTGTTATAGGAGATGCACTGGCTGGAGTCATTGCCATTGGCACGATGCGCAAACCTGTCGGATCAGGAGACAGGCTGAGCTCCTCGGGCCCATGCCTTAAGTTAGCACTGCTGAGATGGTGATAAAGAAGTAGTCAGACTTCTTCACCAGCAAAATCCTTAAAGGTTGTTTTAATAATGTTCTGTGTGTTGCTAAAGGGCAAGTTCTCTGCCCAAAGTTAATGCTTTCCTACTTGATGCCCTTTAGACTTTGAGAGACAAGCATTTCAGATTCAGTAGTTTCTCTCATGAATATACTTTTCCTACTGTCTCTTGCAAAATGCAACCCAGGAAGGCAAAATATTTAGCAGCAGAATGTGCCTCATTTTCAACCGTTCTGTCAGCTTTGTTTCAAAGAAGCTGAAGTACAGTTTACATCTCTCCCTCCTGAAATCCAACAACTGATGGAAACAACACAGGACAATATAAAAGTGCCAGTGGGGCATCTGTAACTCCTTAAAAACAACAGAACAAGCAGCAAGTCATTAGTAAGACTACTGAAACCCACAAATTAAATTATATATTTCTCCCCTGAGGAAAATGGGAGATTGAGCATCATAAACTATTCCAGAGGAAAAGACCATCTGGGCAGAATTTTGAAAATCACAGCAAGTGCATTAGCATGGACTGGGCGTTTGGCCAGAGGGAGCTTACCAAAAACTGAAGGCCTCAGGGGGCTCAGTGGACAGTGACCTGAAGGCTGAGCTCAGAAACAACACAAACCGAAAAGAAACTCTTTCCAGCAGCCAGACAAAATTTGGTTTTGCTTGAATAACACCAGCATGTTTGTGTTCTTGATTAAAAGTAACCAAATGAACACACTTAAAAAATGAAATATTGTGAAACCTAAAAAGGACAGTAACATTTTATGGGATAAAAGACTTTGAGAGTTTTCAGTTTCATCATCTCATTCAGATGATTTTAGCCTAGAAATTAATAAAATACAGCTATTCACACCATTTGCCCCAGGAAACTGCTTTTTATACCTTTCCTACATACACAGTCAGTGAACAGAAGGTAAATCAAGGAACCTTAATTGAACCTGGGAAAAAAATCTTCCCTTTTCCATGGAGTTGCATACCTAAGGTTGGGCTCTCTGAACATCTTTTAGATGCCCACCACCAGAAACTCACAAGGAATGAAAGATCTGCTTTGTGATCTGCTTTCGTCACCCCATGGCCAAAATTTTGGGATTAGCAGACTTCTCAGAAAAGGTAGGCAAGGATCCAGTCACACTGTACATAATCAGAAACTGCACCTTAGATTTCAGCTACAAAAATCTTTCCAGCAGCGCAGGACTCACACTAGGCTTAAGTTACTACCCCATTCTCAGAGAAGTGCACGTGAACACCTACTACCAGAGAGTGAAGGACAAGGCCACCATTCCAACATTAACATTTGCAGACAAGCTTTTCATTCTGAAAACATCTGCATGAATCTGTTAGCCCCAGCACATTTATTGTCATTCCCTAGGGGATAACCAAGATCAAGATCTGATCTTTCATTTTCACCACATAGTCCAATAAACAGTAGATACACATTTAGAAAAAGCCTATTTTGAGAACTGATTTTTAAAGATGGATATTTATCTTTTTTGCTGCAGAATAAATGGGTAGGTTAGGTTTAATTGATGTTTATTAAGGTCTGTGAAAGTTGCTATATGAGGGACAAATGCAATTATCTTTACTATGGGAATAAATGTATAATGAAATCCTAGCTTTCCCTTGTTAAAATAACATACTTCACAATAAGTATAGATTTTGGCAAAGCAGTGTTCCCCTGCCACACAGCACATGCTTAATGAAGTTACTCCTCAGCTGTTACTGCGCTGAACTGAGCCAAAAAGAGATAAGCTGAGTTGGTAAGTACTGCTAGTCCATTAAAATGGAAACCTCCACTGAAGAAAAACACTTTACAGTTTCAATCTAAAAAGTATGTCAGCTTATTGAAAAGACAATCATTCTGTCTTTTCACAAAGTAATTAGAGCAGAAAGCAATCACATAAGGGAATTAAGTATTTGTGGTCAGATTTCCCATCAGGATCACTCAGACCAGATGTATTTATACAACCCTTTGCCTTGTCACATTCCAGCCAGCAGCAGCTCTGGCACAGGTATACTGAAAGAATGCCAATGGCACTTGCATGCCCTGCAATTAATATGCAAGCTTTTAATTTACATATTTTAAAAATTAGATTCTAGGAAGGTAATCAAAAGCCATTTTCTTAACAAAACAAACTATCTTCTCTGGCTTGAATAAATGATCCCATTATTACATAGCCCACACAAACACAGATGGGAAGACTTTTTGGTTTCAGAAAAAAAACAAGACTTTTTTTGCATGGAAAACCATGTCACTGGAACAGCATGCTCTGTGAAATGGAGCTTTAATAGTCAATAAAGGCAGAAAAAAAGGCACTGCTTGCTACCTCATAGCTAGCAGGTTTTCAAATTATGGAATTCATCTGTCACACTCCACTTAGCGTATCTGTATCACTTCATGAAGTAATGCCACCATCAGATGGTTATTTTAATAGTAAACAGGTAAATGAATAGTATAAAGGGTAACAGAATGGGGAGGAAAAAGAGACAAGACCATTAAGTCAAGATTTTTTTTCTCTTTTTCTCTGACACTGAAGAGTAAAGATTCCTCTTTCATTTTCTTTGAAAGGGGAGGAATGTTTAAAAAAAAAAAAAGAAAAAAGAGAGAGAGACATATTAACAAGGCAATTTAATACAGGAGAAATCTTCAAGCTTATTTCGGGGCAGATCTCTAGAGGTGCTTGCAAGGTGCTTCTGAAGGGTCAACAGACACAAAGAACCTAACTGCATGGATTTACATAAAGAAAACTGTGGTCCAAACTTAAAAATTACTTGAGACTTGTCCCTAAAAATTCAAAGCCTCCATCTTTACAGTGTTTGTTCTCCAAAGCAGCTCATAAGCCATGGTCTCTGATAAGTAGTTCTCAAGGTCTAGGCTGCAAAGTCTGCAGCGCTCTCGAGCAGGCTGGCTGTGCCCACACTGCCTCCTGAGTGGGCTGTATGGAACCTGCATGGGTGGGCACAACTCAGCCCTTTGAGCCTCCACAGCAGAGGCAGAGGTTGAAACTGCGAAGAGCCTCAGGCAATTCTCCAAATGTGCGTTCATGCATTCCCTCTTTTCCAAGTGCTTATATCAAGACACCGAAAGGGAAAACCATCTCCCTCGAGGGTGAGGTGCAGAAGTGAGGATTCAGCAGGAAGATTGCTTGATAGAACATCTTGGTCTGCCTTTTTCCTGGTGGCTGGCTTGCCATAGCTGCACAGGAGATGGCCATCCTGTTTTGCGTTATGAAGAGGTTCCCCACCTTCCCCATGCTCCAAGCAGGGAGCAAAACACACAGGTCCACTCCACCGTGGGAACTGGGGAGCTGTGGAACTGTGGACTGCTCTCACATTTGTTAGTACAGCTGAAACTGTTGGGAGATTGTAGTAGCACTTGAGTTTTGCTCTGATGTTTCCCTCAGTTGCTCCATTTCCAGCACTAACTTGGGCCAGAGAGGCAGCAGAAAGCACAACTGTATCCTGGAAGCTCAGGGCTGCAACAATTCATGTTTTGTTTTTAACCTTCTTTCAGTTGTTCCTTTCGATCACTGCTCCTACATCATGGAGAGCATGGGGAGTGAGTGGGACAAAAAAAGCAGAGCTTCTGCACACAGGGCATGTTTCTGTGTGCGAAGCCCTAGACCTCTGATATGTGTAGCCCACGCACAAAATCTGCCTCCTTATATATTGCTGCACACATACTACCACATTTATTAAGCCCCTGACTGGAAAGAGTTCTGAGTCTTCTTCAAGTCTTCCCGTTCCTCCTCATAAAATACAGTGTACCAATTGCATGGGAGATTATCTGAATTTTGCAAAGATCTTCTGTTCATTATTTACTAGAAGACAATAGCATACATTCAGGGTATATAAAAATGTTTTATTCACTATCTTCAGCTGACTCTTATTTTTCCTCTACCCCAGTAACAGAGTTAATACATTTGTACACATTCTCAATGTAGTATTTCAGATTCCACCTGCAGATATATCTTTTTGTCTTTGAAATATCTATGAACTGCATTAAATTATCAGCTGTAAGCCATCTTCTGTTGATAACTTTATCATTTTACTGCCCTGAATTATTCATACAAAGCCAACACCATATCGCTATATTATTACAGGAAAGCAATTAAGGTAGAATGTATGGTTTTGAGAAAACGGAAATCCCTGTATTCTGTTGCACAGAGCAGATTGTTTCCATCCCCTACTTAGGTCAGTGTCAGAAGTTTGCAGAGCTCTTTGGGTGTATGTGTGAGTAAAGGGGATGGATGTTTAACAGTGTTACCAGTTGCAAAGGGAAATAAAGACAGGTCATTTTTCTTAGCCCTGCTGCCTGGCTCCAGCAGACCACTTGTCATCAAAGCACATATAAAGAAGTTGAGTGCAATTTTTTCCCTGGTCACAGCTGGTGAAACAGAGGCATGGCATAGCCTGCCTCCAGTTATGCTCACAGTTTCTGCCTGCTGCAAGGCTCCTGCAGTGCTCAAATGCTGGCTCAGTGCATGAACTGCTTTGCCACACAAGCACAGGAGCAGACAAAACCCCAGCCTCATCCCACAGGCTGGAACTGGCTGGTTTTAAAAATGCAGCCACTGGTTTCAGGTGTCTTAACACCCGTGTATTACTTTCATGTCCTTGTGAATGCTACTGATCCCTTAATCCCAGCCAGTAAATCAAAGCCTACATTGTGACTTACTTTATGGAAGAATTCAAATCCATCCGGGCACCAATCTTATGCCTGTTTGAAACCTGATTTGGTAAAGACACACTTCTTTCACAGGGTACTCCTTAGATGAGATAAGAGTACCCAGTACTTGTCAGAGGGTGTTTTTTTTTTTCTTTCAACAACTCTTGAAACACTGAATAAAGCACTCTCCAATCTAAAATACATATCAGTAATGGACAGAGTTGATTTATTGAAATCAACTGGGAAATTCGTATAGACAGATAGTAGAGTTTTTGTGTTTAGACCAGATTTAATGCAAACATGCCATACACGAAACAGGAATTGTCCCCACACATTCTCGTAAAGCCATCATTATGGCCTGGAACAGCCAGTTCGTGAAAAAAATTAATCCTGTTGATGAATGGTGCTGACAGAAAATGGAAACATTCCACAGTGAAACATCTCCCTAAAGCTCCCTGTTCATCTTCAAAAGCTTTTGCTTTGAGAAAGCATAAATGCTATAAGACATACATACATACATATATACATATATATGTATATTTTACCTTTTTTTACTAGTTCCAGTAATGAGTTATTCTTTCCTAGGAGCACCAAAGAAGTTAATGAAACATTTTCTCACTCTACAGAAATCTATTTTGGGTAATAACTGTGAAACAGGAAAGGGAAAAAAAATTAAGTAAAAATAAGAAAATCTTGCCCAACAGGTTCAAATTCTGAGGGAGGGCGGGGGTAGCAGAAATAAAAAAGTCCCTCTTCTTTGAAAAGATGAATTGTTTAAAAAATGCATAAAGAAATTCTTCCTGCTTTGGTACTCTCCCCTACATCAGCAACTGTGTCTTCTCACAACTCTGGAAATGGTAAGGTGGGACCACAAAGCAAACTTGGACTACACAATCAAGTTAAAAAGACCAAAACATGCAGCAATTATATAAAGAAACTGAAGTGAAGCCTTTTCCCTATGCCCAATGCTGTGCAGCAGCCAGATGAAACCACAGCCCAAAGTGAATAACAAAATGGCAAGGCTGAGACTTGGACATGTCCAGCATGTCCTTGAGGTGTACAGGACATCTCAAGCCTGTCCGAAAATCCTGACCACTGGGCAGTGGAAATTATTGGGCAGAGAGGAACTATTCCTGTGAGCAACAATTAGGAAAGAAAAATAGACCCTCCTGCCTTTAGGTAGTTCTGTCCTCCTGCTAATATGTCTTTTCTTATCAACTGGAAGCAGACCTCATGGATGTAGAATGCAGAAAAATCACCTCTAGGTTTGCCAGAAACCCCTTTAGGTTCAACAGATAGAAAAAAAACCCCGTCAAGTCACTGTCCCTGTCATTTGGAAATGAAACAATGGTCGAATTGGCACTATTCGTTTATTCACATTCACCAACCCAGAGCATAAAAAAACCAGGGAGCTGGCAGGTTAGCTGAACATAACACGCTGTGTAATTTATTATACACAGCTCCCTAATGAGCTGTGAAATAAATTCAGATGTGGCCATTTTAGCAAATTCAGAATAATCTCTGTCTCTCAAATATCTCAGCTAATGATTCTCAGTTTGTTCACAAACGGAAGTGTTACTCCCCTAGTCAGTCGCTACTGGTTTTAAGGTAAGGGGAGCAGCAACAACTCTGTGTCTCTTCATCACAGAGGTACCTGAATGCTCCAGCCAAGCTCAAGTTTCTCTCCTGTTTGCAGCTGTACAGTCTCTTTGCAGTGTCCTCACTGCAGGGGGGACATTTTCTAAGAATTTTGAGACAGCTCAGAAAACATCTTTTAATCCGAGAACTTTGCAAGGCCTATCATGGCTACTCTTCCATATAGTTATCATCACTTTTCTCCATTTAACCATAAAACCAATTCTCTACTAAGCATATCTTATAAGCTAGGGTTGTTTATTGGTTTGTGGGGTTTTTTTCAGATGGAAGAGGAGCAGATATTCATTCAGGGTAGCAAAAAAATACAGTGGATTTGCATTTATGAGTCTCAAACATCTATGATGGCTTGCAACAGGTAAGATGCACATATTAGAGCTCAAGACTGCAAAACAGCTATAAGTTTGTATGCTATAAACACACAATCTTTCTCAAGCTGCAAGACATTTGTATTCTGTCACATCCAGTTTTAAGACTCAGGAGAAGGTGATTTTCAGACTATCATATTTCATCAGCAAGAAGCTTTCTGGATACTCATTTACAATATTCCCTTTCTTAATTAAGTCCAACTACTTCTAGTTACACCTTTGTGTGCTTCATTAAATCATTTAATTTCCTCCTTGGTATTTAACAGCCTTCAGTTATTTGCAGACCGCTGAGCTCTGTTCTCACCCTTTAGGTTGGCTAGTGGCCAAAACTAAACTAGCCAGCTCAGATTCTTAGCTGGCATAAATCACTTTAGTACTTTTAATCTTTCTCATACTGTACAAGTCACTCATCCCAAGTCAATGACCTGCTCATCAATTTTTTCTCTTTCAGCTCTGACCTCTCCCTACTGATAACACAATGCCCAGACTCAGCATGATGTTCAAGAAATGAGTGCTCCAGAGAATTTCTGCGAAGGCAGTCCAGATTACTACTGGCTTTTTCTAAATGGGTTGCAAATCAGTGTCTATTTCTGGTCTACTATCAGAATACCAGACTCCCTGTCTCCTTCAATATTTTCTTTCCCTACTGTATAAATGTGTGTGGTTTTGATAAAACTACTGGAAAAAATACAATTTAATAAAACTTAACTCATTTCCACATCCAGTTTTGTAGTTTTTCCCCACTCCAATGCATTTGTCTGTCTTGTTGAATCACAGAATCTCAGGTTATGTTATCTCAGTGGGTAAAACATAAGCCCCAAATGAATCTCCTTGGAGTATGCACCATTTAAGTGTACAGGATAGCTGCTTCTGAAATGCAATGGTTATAATAATACCTATTCAAACCTGTTTGCTAAGAGAGATGTGGGTAACACCTGTGGTGCTTACAGATGTCTACAACACAGAACTGAAGGGAGAAAGTAAAAGCACTGTCCTCCAACCTGAATTATTATCTAGCTGCCCCAGAGCTGCCATGCAAACAGAAACCTCGTCCCTGTCTATGCTGCTTGCAGTGCGAGTACGTTCAAAGAATTGCAGGCCTGCCTGTGAGTAACTTTTATTGCCTGCTGCTGCAGGAGCTATGCAGACTGCATACTGCTGTCATGAGGTGCAGAACTGATCTCTCTAATTGGATGTATTGTCCTCAGTAATTTCCCAATGACTTCAGTTGAATAACTGACAGAAGGAAATAGCTTCAGGCTTTTGCGTCTCTGAGGGCTCAGCTTCCCTCACAGCCCAAGGCAGATGCTGCTGTTTCTGCTGCTTCAGGGACTGTGCTTCTTTTGCTTCTAAGCATAAATGCAGTCACACAGCCCAGAGTGTTCAGAGGTCATTTTGTGCCACGCAGCTTCTCAGAAACAACCCCACTAACATGTGTGGACGTGAAGAATGACAAATGGGCACTCTATGAACAGCAATGGCTCCTCACAACAGAGAAGGCAGGCACACAGTGCTGATAAAAGACATGAAAGGCATTTAACACCCAGGTTTTCAATGGTCTAAGTAGAGAGGTTATTTTCCTCAAGAAAGAAAACAATCGTGGCTGGGATATTTCAAAATAGTGTGAGCTGAACACAAATGCCAGGAAATAGTTTTCAACAGAACTGACACAGCTGAACTAGTGTTTAGCAAACAGGTCAGTAGCTGGGGCTGTCCCAGAGGGCTGCAAATGTCAACATGGCCAAGTAATTTCTGCGTGAGATGAAGGGAATTACATCCTACCCATTCTCTGACAACAACAACATAAGGGACAGTGGTGTGACTGCCAGTTTCCAGAAAGATGACTGTAGTTTGCTTCTTGCCCTTCAACACTAAAACTGAACACCTCTTGCATCCGATAGGGTATATACATCTATCCCACAGAGGAATAACAGGATGGTGATCTGAGAATTACCTATGTGCAGGTTAATGAAATAAAACCTCTCTTCTCAGACACACTGGAAATAAAACTAGTGCCAAACAACCCCTCATGCTCACCAAAGAGCAGACAGGGGATCAGATGTTCAGATCTGCTAATTAGACAATTCCTTGATATGTCTTACTAAATAACCAAAATTAATCATGACAGCTTTAGAAAATCCTATTCTTTACCTTCAAATACATCAAACTGAACACTCTCAGCTTCTTGAGGCAGACTGATTAACCCATTAGAAATTGCAGACTATGAGAAAGCTGTTTCCAATGCATTAATTCTCAAGACCAGAACTGGCCACGTTATTTAAAGCTGCTCTGGGGTTGCTCTAAGCTACACCATACACATGGGATCTTAATATACACCGTAGTAGTGCAGAAAAACAGCTGCATATTTTTCTACATCATTATTAGATGCTAGCAATATTATAATGAGTGCTAATATTTGTCCCTTCCATGATCTCAAAGGTCAACTGTGCTTTCAGCCACTAAATGTTTTACCCTGATCCTATGTCCAATGTGGATAAAGCCACAGTGATCCAGAGATTAATGCTGTTATTAACTCTTGACAGGAACATCTCCCATTCCCACATAGATCTCATTTCTCGCCAGCTGTGAAACATGAAAGAGCTTTGGATATCTTTCTGATTCGAGGATAATCGACACAAAAGTTGTAATTTTAATTTGAGCCTTTTGAGTAGCATAAAGCAGGCTGCATGAGGCAAAGTCCAGCCAAATTTCCAGTATACATGAAAGATTAATGACGGACTAAGATTAAGAGACAAGTCAATACAGAAAAAAGTTGAAATCTGAGTGGGTTACTCAGCAATTTATAAGAAAAGAAAGTCGCAAGTAAGGCTGAAAAGACAAAACTAGACCTGAAGTTGAGAGTTGAGCTCTCATCAGGAGTTCTGACAAGCTAGTGCACTGGAAATTATCCTGGACTTTAAAAGCTCCAGCTTGAAACTAGACAATTTTTAAACTAATGAAACACAGGGAAAATTAAATATATTTTCTATTAGAGAAGTATTCCTTCCAAGGGATCATCTTTCGTTTGTTTTCCATCACTTAAACTGTTTTAATTCTGCTGCTCACAAGAACAGGAACCATTAGGGCTACAGGACTGATTTTTCTCTGAAATTATCCAGTTCTGTAAGTCAGATCTGCAGAGATTTTAAGCACAAACCTTGCAAGTTTTGAGAGTTTTGAGGTTTCCTGGAAAAATTCTAAAGTGGTTATGCTTCAGTACCAGCTTTCATTTATAAAAAGTTAGGTTTCTCATTTTTGACACCACGTGTGATGTTTTTAATGTCCCTGTTTGTAGGGCAGTGTTCGTCTTAGCAGAGAATGACTGGAGCTCTGATTCTACAGAGACGCTTTGTTTTACATGTTATGATCAACTCCAATGGGAATCTGACAATGACATTTTCAACCATGTGTAGAATTCTTGCCACCACTGGTAATCAAATGTGCTGTAGAGGCTTGGCCTCACCCCCAGTTGCTTCCTCTGCCAGTCTGAATTTTAATATTTTTATCCATTTCTCTTTACCTCTGCAATCCTATAACTAATCCAAGAGTCAATAATGGAACTGAATTGCAATCTTTTGAGGGCAGGACTGTGTTTTTATACTGTGCCTCAGCTCTTGCCAATAACCAACTTCTCACTCAGGTAATCTCTCCAAAAGCCTCCAGCAGCTAACATGTGTGACAAACCACACTGATCCCAATACAATTTTTTACATATGTACCTTGCCTGGAATACTAACACTGACTTCTGTCCCAACATATTTAAGTGTTAGGGAAGTGACGTGCCCTTTGCCTTCAGTTTTAGAGCAGTTTTACTTCAAGACCCTATCTAATTGGGATGTAGTCACTTCAAAAAAGAATAAATGTGAGAGGGCATTGTCAACAGTCTCCTGCAATGCCTGTCTTAATTAAGCTGTGTTGAGCCAACTGCACTTTGAGCTTCTTATGCATTTGTTCCCTGAGTATGAATCATATTCATCATCTGTGATTTCATTCTTTTGCTGATGGAAAAGATAGCAGGAAAGGATTCCTCAGGATTGATTAACTAAGCTCTCACCCCATTGCCCTTGGTAAGTTTAAAGAGAACTGGAGGTTATAATCATCTTTATCACTGCACGTTGCACAGCCATGCAGATTTCCATCTCTCACTTTATCATGACTTCACACTTAAAGGAACACACAGCTCTGCTAAAGCAACCGACAGTTGCCAAGAAAGTTCTGGATAGATACAGTATGATGTGAAGCCCCCTTCGGCGAGCATGGCTTTATAAAAGTGCTTATTGTGGTCTAGAGAACATGGCATTAATTATATGGGGGTCGAAATCTGTGCTTTATCCTCTAGTACCTGTATGACTTTGGGCTTTTCAGGTTGGGTTATAGGCACAGCAGAACCACGCCTGTTCTGAATGCCTGTGAAACTCCCAGTCCTAGCTCTGTTCTTCAAGGACAGCGCTTATGGCAAGCATGTGAGCCTGGAAAAATATTAAAGAGAGGTGTATGAAGGAAAAGCATAGTGGTTTAGGGCAAATTAGAAAAGAGATATCACGAGGGTCTCAGAAATGACACTTCTCTTGGGCTTAGGGCACAAACCCAAGTGCAAGAGCCAATGTAGTTCAACCATTACAAAACTCATCTTGGATGAGGGATGAGTGCAGAAGACTGCTTGAGACACTTATAACAAGTAAAACTCTTTTAACTGAGGAAATGTAGTCTGGATTTCAGAAACCAAAGTGGCTGATTGTGTCTCCTGGACCAGCGGCAAAATTCTTTATGCAAAGGAGCCTGAGGAAAGCCAGCAGGCTGGGAATGAAGGTGCTAACAGACTCTAATTGCCCTCATCAACCTCTCCTGGTGCCTCCAGCCTTCACCCATAGCCCAGGAGCTCCATGTAAACTCGGGTCTGAACACTTCTACCCTTTCTGTAAACTGTGTAAAATGTTTTGGGCTCAGCCTTGTTCTCTGCTGAGCCCAATTTGCTTATCAGATTTCCTAGCTTGCTCTGGAACTTGATTAATCCTTGAATGTTTGTCTGATGGTTGCTGGGCTGTTGCTGGGACTTGTTATTGCCACCAAGTCTGCTCTGCTTGTGCTGCTTGGCACTGAGTCCCACACCGGTGAAGTTGCTGCGCACCTTGGTTTGTCCTCCTTAGCTTGTTCTCATAGCACCCTGCTGCTGGTCTCCCACCTCCACGATAAGTGTCCTGTGTGCTAGTGACTGGTCAGACTAGCTGAGAACCCCTCGTTCAGGGATCTGCCCATGCTATGGGTAATGAGACTTGTTCTGATGGTGGTCACTGAATGCTCCTTGCAGAGCCACGTGTGGTGTGAGAGCCCAGAAAATGCAACTGGGAAACGTGGGGCAGGGCAATATGAAGGCATGGGCTCCTTAAATTTGTTGGCAATAGAGAGACCTGGGTTGCTTTGTGAGAGCTCCTGGCCCTTACTTGTGCACCTGGGTACCCCTGGACTGTGAGATGGCAGAGTGGTGCCTTTAAGAGAAGCCACTGATACTGAAAAAGCCTTGGACAGATACATTTTGGGGGAAACACATAACTGTTTGAATGAGGGTCGTGCAGCTTATCTGCTGTTACTTCTCTAGGGAAGGCAACTGATGAGAAAAGGGATTTTTTAAAAAAGGTTACAGACCTCTGGTTTTGTGTTCTTTTGTTGAGCTTGCTTTAGTGATACTGAAGAGATGGCCTGATGGATCTGGTGGAGCATTGATTCCATCTCCTGGTTGCCAACTGGAAGTCTGAATTGGAATAAGATTTTATTGCCACTATAAAGCTTTGTAAGCCTCCTTCTTCTGAGCAGTAAAGCAGAACGGAAAGGAATTATAAAGAATAAACACATGAACTGTGAATTTTTTTCCTGAGTTTAAAGGTGAAGTTGTACAAATATCAGAAACTAATTAGGCTGACTGTGTGATATTTAGTTATCTTAGATCCTGGGAGAAAAAAAAATTGATTTCTGTTGCACTGAATTAAATTACATTTTCATACTGATTGACACAAGCTGACTTTGCTTCCACTTGTCTTGCAAAACTAACAGTTATCTGAATTTAGGTCTTGAAGCTAGGCTGCTGACCTTCTGCAGTGATGCCTTTTAGCACTGTAGGGATGAACAAACACTTTGTCTAGGGGTAGCATTGGTCTGAAAGATCTTCTATGCATCCTACATCACTTGTTCAACTAAGTGCAGGTTTCAAAAGGACATTATTTTTCCTAAGTGAAACAATATTTTTAGGTATGCTGTGCTGTTACTAGCCTCCAGGTGCAGAACCTTTTGTGTAAGACTGTGAATGAAAGTAACAAAACCTCGTTTCCTCCCTGAACTACAATCAGCTTTTAAACAAATTTGGTGCCTGGAAACCATCACAAGTATATGTTGGAGTTTCAAGGCTCCTTGCACCTGCCCCAGCTGACACTAAACACCCAGCTTTAGGAAGATGACCCTTTTCATTGCAGTTGTAGCCAGCTCCCGGGTGGGATCTTCCTGCAGAGTAGCACAGATTGTGCCAGTCCCTTTGCTGTGAGTGGCTAATGTAGCTACAGAATTTGAGATGCTGCTAAAGAATAGGATCCTTGGTTTTGATCTCTCATTGTAAAGACACCTGGTGTTCTCATCCTCTGAAAGCTGACTCCACCAACAGCCCACATCACTTCTACAGCACAAAAGGAGAAGATGCTTGTATATGTGGATTAAGTCGCCAGTGTCAGGGAAGGAGGATGTAGTACACTGCTCTTAAGTGAACCAGGAAGATGGAAAAAGCAGTAAGATATTTTTGGACAATAGTAAACCTGCTTTACTACTGTGAGAAAACTTACCACCTTTTTTGCTTGAGTTGGGGGGGAAATATAGGAAGGTTGATCAGAAAATGTTACGTTGCTATCTTGATGCACTTGGTAATGGATGATCTTCCTTTGATCTTGTAAGACAGTTCTGAGAATCCCCTTGATTCCTGTGGAAAGCAGGTGCACCTGGAACTGCCCAAGGATTCCAGTTGGAATAATTTTCTGCATGCCTCACTTCTTCCACTCACTCATGCTTCTCATGGATTCCTGATGATAACTGTAATGGAAATTGCATGTGACATGTCTTTCACACTCACAGGCTTATCTAGGTAAAGCTGACAAGTTCTCTTTTCTCAGCCTCTGACTCTGCATGACAGCCTGTAGTAAGTCTGGCCACTTATAGACAGATGACTACTTCTGTTTTGCACAAGACCAGAGATGCTTTGTTACAATGATAAAGTGCATGTCACAGGGTGCTGGGGTTAACTGCTGCTCAAAATACACCAAAAGCAATGGGCAACTGGCACAAGAAATGATGAAAGGAAGAAAAGGAACTTCAGGCTAGACCTAAGGATTGTGAAGAGCTTGGTCACTTTATTGGGAAAATGGCTCAAACTGAATGCAGTGGAGAAGCTTTGGATGGTAAACAAAGGTGAATGTACACAGATTTCTTAGGATACAGACATGTGCTGTGTCCACCTGCTTCCCAAAGTTTTAGATAGCTTTTCTAAGCACTGTGAACAATTTGGACACGGAAATGTGTGCCTGGAACCTTTGAGATGGCACATCAAGAGCTACATTATGTAAAGGCTGGCTAAAAACCTTTCTACTTATTTGTGTTATTGTTTCTAAGCACTGCAGAAAGAGGTTAAAAGGCTTTATTGATTTGCAGGCTGTGCTCTTTCATAAAAACCCGCCCTTTCTATCTCATCTTTATCCCAAATAATGTTCATAATTTGTTCCCCTTCCTTTATGAAGACTGAAGTAAATGCTTTCTCAGATATTATTTGAAAAAAATGTGGATTTACCAAGTAGTATGACAAAGATTTCTTACTTGTTTGCTTCATTCTTCATTTTGGGTTGTTTACATCAAATGAATGTAAAGATATTTCCTTTGTTACCAAAAATTACTCCAGTTCCTCCTCACAAAAGAACCTATAGAAACAAAAATCTCAATTTGTAAGACTAAAGTTTGTAAGACCCACTACCAATGTGAGATGTTTGCAGATGGTGTTGATAAAAAACAGAAGTACCAGGATAAGCAGAGAGGGTAGCAATAAATGAGGTAGAAAGGACATTCTAACAATACCAAAATAGCCTTCGAAGATCAAGAGACTGCAGCTGAGACAATGAATAATGGTGGTAGTACAAGCTGCTGACGCAAAACCAGAAGAGAAATGACGGCTACAGAGATGGCAATGGCCTTCCCCTGAATTCAACAGCTTATGTGGCCTCTGTTAGAGGTAGATTCAGCCTGCAATCTGTTGTTTTTATTCTCATGCCAACACTAGCTCTAGAGCAGAGGTGGACACTGACTTTTCAGAGGGGGGCATAGGGACAGTGGTCACAGAGCAAAGCGAGCAGTCTTCTCCTGCCCTACACTGTCCTCCAACCCACCACGTGCTTGCTGTTATTCTGCTCAGCCAGTTTCAGAAGCAGTACTCAAGGACTAAATTTCCACTTAATTTAATTGAGAAAGGCTGTAGGGCTTTACTGCTATCATTGTTTAGCAGTTATTTTTCCTGAAGCTGCAAATTATCACTGCCAATGCAATTCAGTGGGTAATGGAGGAAGTCAGGACAGTATATGCCTCAAAACCTCTCAGGTGCTACCTACCCATGACACTTATTTATGAGGCTCCCACTCTGCTCTCTGTTGTTTCAGGCAGCATAAAAAGCATGAGCTCTCCCTGGTTTAAACCTCTAGCCCAGCTTTTATCAGTGCATTTGAAGGAGCAGGGAAGGAGTGTTATGGGAGGAGAACACATTCACAAAGTTAAACAAGGATAATTACAGAGTAAAGGCAAGAAGTATGCACTCGCTAATTTAGCCCTTGAGGAGCTGATGAAGTGTCAAAGTAACAGACAGTTAAAGTCATGTCCAGAAAAGATTGTTAGCAACTGTATTATGGACCAAGTAAAGTTTTTTTTTTAAAAAAAAAGATGGTGGGATTTAGGCAATGTTAAATCCAAGGGTCACTTGGCACCCAGGCATTTCTACTGTGGTGTTTCCAGTTGTCCCTTTGAGGTTCTCCTTCAGAACTTGAATCCCAGCCCTTGAATAGGTGCCCTTATGACAGTCAGCCACTCTCTGAAGTTTTCACCCCAGTCCTTGAAACTTTTTACCTTCAGATCCTGGTTTCATTACATTGTTTCATTGAGATTCTCCACATAAGGAGATAATAACTGTTTCAATACTTTCTTCATGAAGTCATAAAATCCAACAGACCCGCAAGTTGTTTCTACCTGTGGCCTGTAAGCATCTGCAGCATTCACTGGTATGCATAGAACCACTAGAGAGAAGTGGCATATGTGATGACATTTAATACTCATTACTAACCTCATACAGACCTCTGGAGAACATAATTTTGATATGAAGTTGAATCTAATTTTATTATTCAAAGTACATAAACTAATTTCCACCTACAGTTTAGCCAAACAGAAGTATCACTGTTTAGTTTCAGTAGCAATTATTGCTGCTTTTGAACTGAAAGGACAGAAGAAAACCCCAACACACGAAATGAACAAACCTGCTACAAGCCTTCTAGAAAGAGGAAGAAGGAAATATTGGGCAAGGAAAATTTGTCACCCTTGGAAAAATAGGCTCAGTAGGACAAAGGCAAGTTTCTTACCAAATTTATTGAAAGAATGAGAAAGTAATGAATTACCCAGGTAACATCTGCGATTAAAATTGCAAAATACAGGGCTTTCTTGGTGTAATTATTTTGTATGCCCTGCTTATTCCTACTCAATACTACAGTGCTAGATTCCTTTAATCAATTAAACAGGTACATTCATGATGCAGAACAAATTAAGTGGAACAACTTTGGACAGGATTTGCGTGTTGATTTGTCTTACCTCCAGCCTGCAGTGTGCTAATGCAAGTGTGCCATCAAGCGGTACAACATGAAAAAACCTGGCGAAGAACTGATCCTCTAGTTTAAGCCTATTAAATACAGGAAACCGAGTGTCCCCTGAAATGCCAGTTTTGTATCCAAAAATAACAAGTGACAAATATTCATATCCCACCATGAAACTAGGTGGGAAAGAGCTCTATGTCTGGGGCTACCTGGCACGTAGCTACAGGGGCAAATATCTATGAATTCAACAGCCCTTGAGGCTCTTGTAACAGGCTTATATAAAAGACTAACTTTTCTAAAGTCTGACAAAGGCCCTAATTACCACACAATGTGGTGTATGTTTGGCATAACAGAATAAAGCAGCCCTTGAATGACCCTTCTGAGGAATTGCTAAGCAGCATGACTTGTTCAGACAGACTATGCTGATTTCAATGCAGCTCAATTCAGTCCAGAAGGGAAACTGTCACTGTCATCTGGGACCTGCTGCTAGTGCCTGGCTGGTGAAAGACCTGTACACCTATGTGGTGACACCAGGAGATCCTCCATCCTCCTCCTTGCATTGCTTCCAGTCATAATGGAGTTGATGAATTTGGCTCAGAAATGTCTGACTGGAGTCAAGGATATGAAGGGATTAATTTACGTACATGAAGAATCCTTGCTGGGGATTTCTGAGGTATCTACACCCCTTCCACCACCAAACTACCTCAGTATCTCAAACCTGAATGCTATGTTACTATGAGGAAATGTTTTACTGTTTTGGTTTTTGGGGTTTTTTTACATCCTGGTAACTTAAGCACATACAAGAAAAATGTCTTCAAGAGCTGCTAAGGTGCCTGCACTCAGTAAAATCACTAGAACTTAACTGCTCCTAAAAACCTTTACAAATACGGTATTAAGTGATATGCCTGAGCCTACAAGTGCATACATTGTACAAACCCGCTGTTTCCTTGTCCTTGTCCTTAAGTGTAGTGGGTGGTAAGACCAAGAACATCTTAAAGTGGATCTGCTAGTTTTCAGACCAGCCTGGCATATATTTGCTTTTACCTCATATGTATCTCTCACTTACAAGTTACCATTGAGTTTCCATTCTGGTGGACCTGAGCAGCAGATACTATCCTATGAAGATTTTTTCCCCTGGGTATCACCTGATGCCAAACACATCTCAACGCTGCCTCCTTCCTTTAATGAAAAAAGTCTCCTTCCTTTAATGAAAAAAGCAGTTTTGTTAGTGCCACTCTGTAAGACAGTGTGTGGTGAGAAATAACTGAAAGATTGTTTGGAGACCATCAGTAATTTGTGGTTAGCAACATAGGTATGTTTGAATCAGGACCACAACTGGTAATTTCCTAAAAACAAATAAAACAAACCTTTCCAAGTCAGCTTGTTCTCTCTATGAAAAGCACTAGGAAAAATCCAGCTTTCCTCTTTTTCACTAACTGTGAAAACTTACACTCAATACAGTTACCCATGGTCACCTGATCTAGGATATCTGACCATATTTCTGTTCTCACCCACAGCCCACCTTTCCTGGAAAAAAAAGTCACAGGAGCTTAAAGGGGGTCATCACTTATCTCAGATGCTGAAATACCCAGGTGGTCTATACTCTTTGTTATCAATGAAACATATTTCATACTGGCAGACTTTCTAAGCTACCAAGGAAGTGTGAGTGACAGGGAAAAGTTCATCGGGAGACAATGGCAAAGAATGAAAGGTGATTTATTAGGAGATGTATACCCAATTACCTGGGAAAGCAAGGAAAGGAGCACTCTGCTCACTAAAAATAAATACACATTTGAAAGTGTTCATTATAAAAATTGCAGATATGTTCTCCTCAATTCAAGTGCTGTTGCAAAAGTAAATCTGCCTGACACATGAAGATGACTAAGATACAGGAGGCTTGGAAAATAGCATGTGAGAAGCAGAGGTTCTGCTTTGATTAGAGAAAGTGAATATCAGAACTTCTCAAACTCTTCCAAGGTGCTACTTTCCCCCCTACTGTGGCAAGCAGTCCTGTCCTGTCATGCTCAAGTGACTGCAATGCTGGTACGTGGAAAGGACAATTTACCCTCTGCTCTTCAGACCTTCTATTTTAGGGCACTGGCTTTGGTCTTTCCTCCTTAAAAAACAAAACTTAAACGAGCTTTTCTGCTCTCCATAGTCAGTCCTTTACAGCCATGCTGTCCTGGGCTCTCACTTTTGGTTGAAGTTGATCTGAAGTTTGCTGCTGACAAATCTGTGTCAAATAAGGGTCACTAAAGCTGAAGGCAGTGCTAGAGGCACCATCACATATTTACTAGCTATATTTGCTATCAGCACTATGCTGAGCCTGCAAAAATGAATTAAAATACTCCAATTCATAGAAAGTAATAATATATTATTAAACAAAGAAGCCTTCAAGCATCTCTGTTTATGCATGCAAACCTTTCTCAGGGAAAGCAGGACGCATTCAGTGAGACCAATGGTCTCTATTGGAATAGACTGAGCTACTCTGCAAAGGTTCAGAGGATCAGAGCTAAAGGTGTTAGAAATCTTAATGGCAGAGATGTATCTCACATCAATAAGGTGGAAGCTGCCAACATCTCCACACTGTCTTAAAAATGAAGTTGACTTAGATGACATTTTCATTGAATTTACCTTTTCCTTTCATCTACTCTTCACTCTGCAACTTGGAAGGCTTCTCAAATTTTCAAATTGATTTTCTCATAATTAATTGGACAATTAACTGTAACTTAGTAAGTATTTATCCAGTATGGTAATTATGCAAATGCCTAGAGATCTCAAATATATCCACACTCAAGGAATTTAATTAGAGGGAATTGCTGTGGATATTTCAGAATTGTTCTTCACTTGCACCAAAGATTTGAAAAGCAAATCTTAGGATCACATTTCCTTTCACAGACCTCCTAGGTTTTTGAAAGGTGTTGTAAAATAAAATTACTGCATTGATTGGAAACTCTAAAGCCCTCAAAGACCTTTAAAAAAAAAAGAGAAAACCTTTTGAAATTTATAGGACACTTCCAGGCTGATCCTGCACATCCCTTGATGTCTGTATCACTCCTCAGCTTAAGGAAGCTGCAGGGAATATCACAGCCAGCAATGCAAACTTCCTTCGGCATGATTGTTCAGTGCTGCTAAAGGTGCAACCCTAAGTCTCAATATCTCCATTCTCCAACCCTTTTTCCCCCTTTAAACTATGGCACTAGTTCAGTTATCAGCATGTGCTTAGAGTCCTAACACAGCACAGGAGAGGGAACTGGGGGTGTGGACCACTGCCAGCAAAAAAAGGACAAGAAGAGCCCAGGACCACCACTGACTCCATTTCTCTGTCATTACAGGCCACTATGCAATAGCCTAATTAATGCTGAAAGCTCTATAGAACATCCCTTTCATGTATGTAAAACCCTGCCCATGAGCCATAAAACATCTCATAATTTAACTCTTTGCATTCCTCCAGCCCCTGCAGAGCACCCAGGCATATTTCAGGCTCCTTATATTTTGTTTGGTTACACTGATGCTTAGACTGATGTGTAGTACCATGTCCTTTTGGACTGAATTAATGGCAATAGCTAATGTTCCGAAAGAGCAAGTACAAAAGCAGGAGCAATTTTACTGTTAATGACCTTGACCTCGATAGTTCTTGTTCCTTTGATTCATTCTTTTGCCTTCCCTCTTCATTCATATATCTACTGATCCAGAATACACTAAGGTTTCAGATAGAGAACCAAGGAACCATAAATGTCAGTTCTTGCCACTTTGCTTCATTTTAGTGTCCCTATAATCTGACAACTTTTGAAGTATGGTCAGTTCTGTCCTTCTACCTTTTTTTTTTTTTGGCTGCTGTTTCTCTTTTCATCTCTATCATGAACCATTCAGAGGAAGGTGAAAACACTGAAATGGAAAAACTTTGAAGGTTTGTGGCAGTTTCTGTGATTGGCTGTTTTTATTTTTATAGCTGCTTGAGAGGCAAAGCATTGGAAATACTTGGCCTGCATTTGTTTGTCAGAACCATTAAAATATCCAGTATCCTGACCCATTGGAAAGTTCAGAAGGCCATTTTCTGGCTGGAAAATGAAGTTGCATCCACATTTTTTTCAAGAATAGGTATTCTTCCTGAAGTTTGATGTCAAACTTCCTTCCCTTGCACCCACCCCATCCAAAGGTACAGTTCTTCCTCCCATGGCTTCCTTTCAGCATTGATCAGTTCTTTGGCTTACTAGTGAGAAAAAAAAAAAGCTAAGGCAGCTCGGCCAGGGAGGAGTAGTACCCACCAGCAGAAAGCCATGGCCTCTCTGATGCCATCTCGACTGGTGAAGTGCAGACAGAGCTCCGGTGGGATCACGCTGCCACCAGGTGTCACCTGCAGGCTGTGCCCTGCTCTTAGGCTGGCCACCACTCTTAGGCAGCAGTGAGCAAAGCTGTGGGAGGTGTGCCCAGAGTTTCCTCCGCTTAGTGACAGAGCTGAATGAGGCAAGTATGTTGGGAAGTATCTGGGAGTCCAAGGGACAGACAGACTTCTGGAGTCACACCTACCTTCCCTGAGACAATCCCGACAGGCAGACAGGACATATGGTACGGAGGATGTGCTATCTTCTCTCCACCTGGCAGAACACAGTAACTCAATGGAGAGGTGGCAATGGTGACAAGTTCCTGCCTGGCACAGCTGGTGCATCTCCTCTATGACTGCCCTCCCCAGATAATAGGTATGAGGCTCTGCAAGTGTAACAGAAGAAGGTGGGGATGTCTGCTGGAAATGCAGTAGAGTGGAGAGAAAACAGTCCTGGGGGTTCCTGGAGCATGTGGCAGGTAACTTCCTGACAGAGCTGGTGAGTGAACCAACTAGGGAAGACACCTGCTGGACCTGTTGTTTGTGAACAGAGAAGGACTGGTGGGTGCTGTGATGGTTGGAGGCCATCGGGCTCAGCCATCATGAAATCATCATTTGGGATTCTCAGAGAAGGAAGGATTGGGAGCAGCAGAACTCTGGGCTTTGAGGTTTGAGAGTTCTGGGGATTTTTCATTCCAGCTGGAAGTCCTGACTGGGTACACTTGTCTGTGGGGAGGATGATTCTACAGTGTGCTGCAAGAGTAGAGAGTGGTACACTCCCTGGGAGTAAATTTTTTTTTCCTTTAATTTATTTTGATTGGGTTTCAAGAACAGGCTGGACAGGGCACTGGTAGGGTCATTTTCCTTGGAGGGATTTAAAAGACATGTAGATGAGGCACTTGGGGACATGATTTAGTGATGGGCTTGGCAGTGCCAGTAAAAGGTTGCACTCAAGGAGCTTAGAAGTCTTTTCCAGTAGAAAGAGCACTTTGAGTCCATGATTCTATCTGCCAGATATAGCTAGTTCCATGTTAACAGCATTAGTTTTATCAAAAAATTTCCTCTTGGTCAGCTCTTCGGGGCTAATTCTTCGATTCCTTTAGCTCCTAGTGCCGACATGCTAATGCTAACCAAGTCAACTCAGAGAGAATACAGTTAATCCAATTTCTTCTATAACACAGAGGGTTAAAGTGTGTGAACTGATAACATGAGTATTGTTTGCCTGTCGCCTCCTCTCTCCTCTTCAGGACTTTCAGGGGCTTGAAACAGAAAAGAGATTTCCTAAAGAAAGAAAATGGAAGCAGCAAGTTACATCTCACAGGTCTTGCTCTTTGCAGTCTGGCCTTGACTGGTTTAAAAGTGAGAGGAGGACGAGGGTGGAATGATGCTTCCGAACCTTGGAACACTTATGTTCTTTTTGTTTTCCTAAGCCTGCCTTCCTGTGGCCTGTCCACATCTGATCTGTTCGGTCTCTGCCTCATAACTCACTTTTTTGATGGGACTTGCCCATTTTGGCCCATTGGTTTCCTCCTCCTCCCACCTTCTAAGTTCTCCCACCTTCTCTTGGAACTTGCTTTTCTTTCGGTCTGTCTTTCTTTACACCCATTATGGCCTGACCTCTGTGGTTCACAGATGTGCACAGGGAAGCTCCCAGGGGTGTGACACAGGACCAAAAGGCTTCTTTGAGCTGTCAGAGCACTGCAGCAGCACACTGATAAGAAGGGACAATTAATACGGGATAAGTAAAGCAATTTTTCATCCACAGAATTTCAGTGTAGACTTGGGGCTTTCAGCAAGTGCATCAGTTTTCAAATGACACCCTCACCTGTAAGGTGGAGCCCAAGATTTCCTCCAAGCCTTGGGCACTCTCAGCTTGTTTTCCGAGTCCCTGCGTTCTGTATATTTACAGCAGAGAACCTGCAGAGCTACAGGAGCTCAACAAAGAGACCTCCTCAGCAGCTGGGGTACACCCCAGTGTAAGGAGTTGGAGAGCTGAAAGGCAGATTTGTAACCACACAGTGTTCCCTGGGAAGCTGGAAATCAATTGTATCGGAGTGTGCCTCTGAATCACGCACCAGCGATCATTGCACCAAATGCGTTTGCCTTACTAAGCACTACGAGCCCAGGATAAAGCTTCTAAAGGACACTGTTGTCCACCACTAGAGGATAGTCCCTTGATGTCTGCACTAATTCACCAGGAAAACAAGCTAAGCCTCAAATCCTTATTCCATGGAAGGGTAGAGCTCATTTCCAGAGGAGTTTTGTGCCCTTTCTTTCCTTCCATTGACATTCCTTTCTTTTCTTTTTCAACTTGGGTCCTGCTTTTAGCTCTAGATTTTGATAGAGACCAATTGCGTCTGATTTTCATGGGGATGAAATGTCTGCAAGTCATCCTACAGGTAGTGTGGGATCTTGGGGCAGATCTGTGAGGCTGCGGGTTTTGGCTCTTCTAAACCCACAGTCTTGGGCTTTCCATGTACAGGGCATTCCAGCGCAGTGAGACAGGCTTCCAGTGACAGAGGAGAATTTTCCAGTATTTTTTTGGCATTAGCTGTAGAAAACATTCAGGGGCTCTGCACACATCTGCAAGCAAAGCTAGAGCAGCTGCTGTTGTGATGTCACTGGAACCGTTGTCCTGGTGCACGGACCGTTGTCCTGGTGCATGGAATGTTGTCCTGGTGCACGGACCGTTGTCCTCGTGCACGGAGTGTTGTGCTGGTGCACAGACCGTTGTCCTCGTGCATGGAGTGTTGTCCTGGTGCACGGACCGTTGTCCTCGTGCACGGGAGCCTCCGTGTGCACAGTGTGCTTGGCGTGCTCGTTGCGGGAGGGTGCTCCTCGTCGAGGCAATCACCTCCAGCAGGCTGCACGTGGACACCAGGGGTGTCCTTTTCTTCCTTGGCGTGCACAGGCTGCGGAACTCTTGCCCAGCATGGCTAAAGTGTTCCAGCGAGTCTGTGCCGCCTTTTGCCAGGTTTTTCCTATGGCCTATGCTTTTTATTGTGACCCAGACAAACCCTGGCTGCTGACCCATCTAGCAAGTAAGTAGAGGTTTTCTCCAGGTGCAGCCAACCTGGCTTTTGGATCGATGTGTTGTTTATGCTGCCCCTTAGTGACTGCGTTGCCTTTGAAACCAAAATGCCCCACAGATACCATGATTTTGGTAAAGCTCATGTCAAGAGCTTCAGCTCCAAAGGGGGTGTCTCCAGCCATTCACGGGGGTGTGGGCAGCATTTGCAATTGAACCCACAGGGTTCTGTGCCCTACACGGTTAGTCCATGGCAGTGGAGTCTGTAATTTCCTCAGTTGCTGCTTCAACCAATACAACTTCCCAAATGCAGATTGGCAGAGCTCCTCAGAAGTCCCTCTAAAGACTGTGCAGTTCTCTCCAGTTTTTCCCTAAATTCCATCATTAATAGGTTGGACAGTGTGACCTGCCACAATGTTTGCTAAAATAGCTCTTGCTTTGGTGATGAAATGCAAACTTCTAGAGAGTGTGGGGGAGAATAGTGGAGCGTAGGAGGAGAGGACAGCTGCTTTAGCTCTTGGGCAGAAGAAATCAATGACTGTCAAAGGACAATGTGCCTTTTCTTGACTGAGTTTCTCTTTATTTGATTTAGAATAAGAAAAATAGAAACTGCCCTGGCAAAAAAGGGCAGAAAACTCGGCCCAAGAAGTTGTTGCAAAACAACATCCTGCTATATTGTGCTCTTCTCTTGCTCCCTGTGTGAAAGAACTGTGCTACTGGAGGGATATTTTGAAAGAAAAATGCTCTCCATTTGGGTTGACTTTTTCCATGGGATTCCCCACAACAGACAGTTTTCTAACATCTGCTTCATTTTCCTTTCCCCAT